>NC_136070.1:373316588-373916588 GCF_964261635.1 Lissotriton helveticus
AATCAACTGGCTAGGGGCGTTCCACGACTTTTAAAGATCCCATGAACTCTTGGCATCGTATTTCCTCTCGCCAGCCCACAACCAAGGGATCTAGACCACAACAGGTTAGTTTCTACTGAGTGAATAAGAACAAAAAGAATAAAACTACACTTTTTTGACAGTAAATGGCTCCGACTGTTAGTCGGTGGTGGCTGTACCACGCCTTTTTGCATCTGATATGAATAGGAAGGGAAAGGCTCCTCAATCAGCCAGAGAAGGTCAAGGGTTCAGGAGGATGGATGAGTAGCGGGTAAAATTAGATCAAAGAAGACAGGTAGTTGGTCAACTATTACTAGAGCCCAGCAACGGTGAACTTCGATGTTTAAAAGAGCTATTAGTGCAACTTAAATTTGGATGGTCAGACTTAATGAGCTAAATTTCTGAATTAAGCAAAATAGAGTTAATCAGGAATCAGAAAGGTTGAAATTGTTATTGCTTACTTGCACGACACTCAAATGTAAAAGAAAGATAGATTATTGCATAAACATTTTGGAGTTAAACTGATTTACCACAGCTCCGCCAATGCATCCTTAACAGAAGCTAATATTATTTTCTTAATAATCAAGTTCAGGTTATGCATACCTCAGCAGAACCTCGGGGAAGGTGGGTGACATTTACCAGTTCAATTTGTAACATCCTAAATATAATTTCTGATAACAGGTCCAGTCAAGATGATCCTATTATTTTTTCTGAAATGTTTACCCTTCTTCTTCACGAGTGGAGCACATTGTGTTAGGGGAATTTAATTGCAAACTGACAAATAATTTAGACACCACCAACTCCAATCCTCATTCCCATGGTAAAAACAAGACACGCCATTTCATTATTAGCAGAAAAACTGCATTTAATTGATGCATGAAGACTCCATAATCTCTCTACAAGGGCTCCCTCCTTCTACTCTCCAGTCTATCTACATTACTCTAGGATTGACTTTAGAAATTGGGTTTCTGTTTGGCAAAGACATGCACTCTGTCCAAGCAGAAATCACAATGCTAGTCAGGGTAAGCTAGATACACACTAAAAGATAACCTGTGCTCACCCTCTGGTAGCTTGACTTTGAACAGTCAGGCTTATCTAAAGGGGCAATGTGTAAAGCATTTGCGCAACAAACACACACACAGAACCACAAAGAATACACAACAAAAATACACCACACAAGTTTAGAAAAATAGGTTATTATATTTTGAGCAATACAGGACCAAAAAGACAAAAATCCAATGTATAGAAGTTGAGATATTGAATTTTAAAAGAATAAATACAGTACAGCACTTAGAAGGCAGTAGCAGCAAAAGGCTACTTTAGCTTGTGCTGAACAGGACATAAGTCAAAGTTAGAGCCGGCCTCGTGGAAGCAGACGTTGGCTACAGGACCCATGCAGGTAACGGTGAACTAAGTACCTTTCCTGGTCACAAGCAACAAGATGCGCCCATCTTCTCTAACCAGTGAAGGCGATGCATTAATTCTATAGACGGGTGCCAGAGTCAAGAAGCATCGAGCGATGTGTTGAATTCTGCCACGCATTCAAGGGATGCATTAATCTCACCAAGCATCAGCAGGGCAGATAAGCTGTCCGATGCATCAATCTCTGGAAGCAAATCAATGGTTCCGATGCGATGCCCCAATTTTGCTCTCCCAACCAGGTTAATGCGCCAGTTTTGTCACATACAGACAGGAGATGCGTCAAAATCCATGTTGTAAGTATCTGGGCCACTTCCAGTGAGCCAGGCACAGGAGCAGGAGTAAAGAATTTGATTTCCCTAAGTGTCAAGCAACAGGAGGCAAGCCTACAATCCCTTGGAGATCACTTGGGGTGAAGGCAGAGTCCAGCTCTCCTTCGGCTGAGTCAAAGAGCAGCAGGACAACATAAGAGAATAGCAGGCCTTCCAAGTCTGCAGTCCGCAAAATAGTCCTTTAAGCAGCACAGCAGTCCTTCTGACAGAGGTTCAGTTCAAGATCCATAAGTGTCTGATTCTAGGGGGCAGAGACCCAGTACGTATACCCAAAAGTGCCTTTGATGTGGGGGGTGTCTTCAAAGCACCTCGCTGAAGTGAACAGGTTCCCCTTTAAGCCCAGTCCTGTCGGCTAGTTTAACTATGAGGAGTAAATTAGCACTTTGTGTGGGAAAGGACACTACCTATTCAAGTGAAGTGTTAGCCCCTCCCTTCCATCCTGCCCAGGCAAGGCCATCAGATTGCATATGTATGTAAATGGGTACTCAGACACACTTATCCTTCCTGTGCTGTGGCTGTCTAGAGGGAATGCACAAAGTGTATCTGTCACCCAGTTCAGCTGTGTATTGGATACAAGCTGTCAGACACACAGAGCAGTAAGTGCATAGAACTGTGCTCTTCCTAAAAGTGGCCTTTCTAAAATAGGAGTATTAAATTGAACGTCACCAGCAAGTAGTATTTATAAATACCAATCCAAAGATATGAACCATGAAAAAACTACTCCTCTCTGATCAGGAATTACAGCTTAAAGTGTATTAAGATATTACCAATGCTAACCTACGGGAAGAGTAGGCCTCACAGTAGTAAAAAACAAAATAGGCTGTTGTCACTACCAGGATATGCAAAACAGCATAGTAAATGCCTGCCTTTTAAATACATAGCACACTGCTCTTACGGCTACATAGGGCCTACAATTAGGGTAACTTATATGTACACAGAAAGGCACTGCAGTGCCAGACCTGATACAGGTTTGAAACACTGCTTCTTTGGGTGGCACAATCAGTGCTGCAGTCCACTAGTAGCATTTAACTTACAGGCCTGGGTATATGGTATACCACCTTACAAGGGACATAAAAGTAAATTAAATATGTCAAACAGGTATACACTAATTACACACATGTTTAGGGAAGAAGCACATGCACTTTAGCACTGATTAGCAGTGTTAAAGTGCCCAGAGTCCTAAAGCCAACAACAGGATTCTGCAAAACATGGAGGTAAAATGCAAAAAGATTGGGGAAGCCCAGCGAAGACTGGCAGGTCTAACATTTACTATTTCTCAATCACCAAGGGGTTAACTCATAATCCTAACATCATATTTTACCAGATGTGAGTATCAGATCCCTCCTTCCATCACTAGACCTAGGCATTCTTAGAACGCTAACTGCAAATAAGGTATGGACTTTACCCAGGTATTTATTACAAGATAAATAGTATATTACTGAATCGAATACCCACATAACATGATTTATACCTAATTAATAGGGGGCTACTATTACCAGGATTCTATGGAAGATATTGAAAGCTGCCATTAGAGAAGTTTTTCAGGAATATAACACCCATATACACCGGCTCAGACAAACAGTTGAAGAGACTATGAGAACTAAACTAGATAATCTAGAAAAGAGGAATTTTTAATTAGTGTTTAAGATCTGATAAATATCAATCAGAAATATGGCAGGAATTGCTAGAGACAACGTCCTGGAGCAGCATAAAATTGACTCTACTCTCATTATTATTGATTAGGCCACATGTGTATATTATGTCTTATGTATTCATGAGATATAATGTGACACGTAACTGAGAAAAGTGCACTTAAAGTCATATACGAAGTGCATGTGTTGTGCAATCACAACTTTTATACATGTGTGTGTTCACTAATGGTTTGTTTCCAGCAATAACGAGTTGTAGTCTATATGCATTATAAGTAGGTGCTTTGCTTTGCTAAATAATGGAATATATTTATGAGAGATGCATTTATTTTACATGACCATTTGTATATTAGCATTTATTTAGTTATAACGTGTAATGAAGTTCTGCATTAGTTAACTTGACCAAAGGCCTTAAGCACTTTGGTTTTGTATTGTTTAACATTCAATTCTTTGATGGAATGTTTTCTCCCCTCTCCAGATGCTTGGTACGATGACCTAATGAATGGAAAGAAGGCTCCTTTGTGTAGATAACGCAGCATGAAGGGAGTCAAGGGTGAAAGAAAATACGACCAAAGGGGAGGCCTACTAGCTGCGTGGAATGAAGGCATACATTCAAGGATGTCTAGAAATATGTGGATCAAACGAGAAAGAGTTATCGAGATATTTTCAAAACGTACATCTAAGAAGAAGGAAATATGACTGTTTCTTGCTAAAGAATGTATTGTTTAAAGGTGGCCTCTAATTGGGTCCATGATCATAATTTTGTAGGGTCTTGAGAGTATAACTAGGCAATGCTTCTAGCTTTGAACACACACTACACTGAGACTTCTTTAGGATAGGAGAGGTTTAGAACTCTGTGCCTTACGTTCTATGCTTTATTCTCTAAATATGGCTTCATGCTATGCAATGCTTTAATTTGGAAACTTCTACTGAAGTTTTATGCTGGCACCTTTCTCTTTATCATTTGGATCTAATTGAAGCTTAGTTTAGCATCTTATAATGTAGTTTAATTGAATATTTATAAATCTTTATACATCATAGACAGGAAGATCAAGCTTTCCAATCTTCTCATTCTGCTTTGTTCTTGCTGTTTTGTGCTATCCCTATTGAGGTTCTCATTGGTTACTATTCAGAATTAACTTTGTTCGCAGAGCTGGAAGTCCATTGATAATTTTGTATGTTCTTGAGATTGATTTATTTTACACTGACTTTAAATGTGTAATAAATACATGTTTAACCTGATTTCCTGACTTGGAGCTTTACCATGTAATCAAATAGGTTGAACATTATTTTGAATTTGAATTGGAATCTAACTCTTTTAATCCTCAAGCTCCCTAAAAAGATCAGACCGGATGGGACAAAAAGAGCCGAAATCCCCTCTGCTGGAGCAGTCCTCAATTACCACACTTCACAAAAGATTTGGTCTGCACCCTTCAAATATTCAATACATTATTTAAATCTTCCAGACAGATGACTACACTGTGACATATCTCGCTTACTTGCGGTTTTACATTTCGTCTGAAATACCATATTTGAACAAACTTCATTTTCTTGGAATTTTTTCATCACAAAACCCTAAAATTGATTGGCAGTTACCAGTATGGAAAGAATTTGAACTATGACAGTTATGAAGCTAAATCAGCCCTGAAGAAGTCCAGTAACGGACGAAACGCATTGGCTATCCAATTTTAAAAAGAAAATCGAATAAAGAATTGATCAGAAACTAAGAGCCTCCTTTCGCTGTTTCTTGGGAAAACTGACAACTATGAATGTATTGCATTTAATGAGATCACTGTCTGGAAGATTTAAAAAATGTATTGAATATCTAAAGGGTGCAGACCCAATCTTTTGTGAAGTTCGCTGAGGGAACAGGGCCTCTCACTGTTCCCCTTTAGGACCGTATAGGGATTGCGTTCCTGGTTGCTAGCATCTTCTTTTGAAATTTATATGTGTGGTATTTCAGTATCGGTGCAGGCACATTGGCCTTAATCCCTAATCTTTGTTGCTGCTTAATTACCACACTATCCAACCTAGTTTACATGCAGCAGATTACAAAAATTAAATGCCTAATTTAGTATACGAGGATGAGGTCAGTACTCTACTAGCCTCTCAAGTGCATGCGCAAACTGCAGCTCACCGAATTTTGAGAACTAACCTTCCCAAAGGAGAAATAAGAACAGAACCGCTTTACAAGTATTTATATACATAAGAATTAACTATGCTTATCTCGACAGGATCAATTAGAACTAACCAGTATCACTGCAATGCAGTAACTAGTTGAAATAATTGAACTAATCAAACTATCACCACAAAGGCTGCAGGTAGAGATGCAATATTATCAGAAATAAATCAAATACTATTCACCATGACAGTGCCAATAGTTTTTACAACTGCTAACAGAAATTTGGCAGGGGATATCACTGCCAGGCTCCGGTATCTATGAATGCATAATTATGTTCTGCAAAACTGGCACATCACCTGAGGTCATAAAATCTTATCACCATATAGTGCTGTTTTATACTGATTATAAAATATATATATTAAGATTATTACTTCTAGAATCAACATAAAAATAACCCAGTTAAACTTCCAATGGCAGCATGGTTTTGTACCTGGTAGAGATACTACTACATATACAAACTTGGCAACTATTCTGATAGATTGGGTATAGAAAATTAAACAAGCCCTGGCACCAATTGCACTGGACACTGAAAAGGCTCCCACCTGGGTCGAATGGTCAATTCTCTGGGAACTAATGAAATGCTTGGACTTTCCTGCACATTTTGTCAAAGGGATTCAGATAATCTACCACCATCCCAAGCCTTAGTTTTAGGTAATGGATTGGATTTCCAAAATGTCCCAATTACCTGAGGTACATGACAGGGGCACCAACTCTCAACCCACCTCTATGCATCCTTAAAATGCTGATGGAAATCTGGCCATTGAACCAATTAAGCTCCCCAGAATGGCCTTTCAAATTAATGGCATATGCTGAAACTGTTCTTTTTCAAGGACCCCTGACGCTCAGCAAACTTCAGCAGCAGTTCACAAATCAGCAAATATATTTGGCACCCTATCAGGTATCTAGTTTAATAGGGGCAAAATGGAAATCATCTGTATAGATGATACAGGACGATAAATCCCATATTCTGTGAACCGTATGAGATATCTAAATTCAATTTAACATAGGGTTATGTCCCCATGCAAATTATGAAATATCCCTTTGAGTTTGCACTAACACTACATGTGTTCTAGCACGATCCATATAATACAGAAGAGGCTGTACAAGCATCTCCAGGCCCTTTTGGAATACCAAAGTGTCCTTAGGCAGACACAGCCAATGTGCCTCCAGAGCACTTAGGGGCATTTTTATAGGCCCCTTTGCATCGCTCTTGCATCGCGCAATGTGGTGCAAGAATGACACAAGTGAAAAATCTGATTTATGAAGCCACGCAAGGCCATCATGTGTGGCTTCATAAGTGTCAAGTAAAGTAACACAGCCCCAGATGGCTGTGCTGCATTACTCTGCGACAGGGTGGTGTTGCCATGGGTGTTGCATAGGTGTTTCCAGGCAAGATTCATAGATTTTGACACATTCCAAGATTTACAAGAACAGGTAAACCTGGGAATGCATCAAAAAGATACGCCTCCCAGGAGAGGCGTGATGGGGAGAAAAATCTTTTTTCTCCTTGTTTTTTCTTCTTACTATGTGTGCTGCATTCTACAGCACACAAAGAAAGAGGAAAAAGCCTCTCAGGATTGTTTATTTGCAGGAAGGTGCCCCTTACTGCACAAAAAGAATCCTGCATGCAATGCAGGCACCCTTACACCATGGTGCAAGGGTGCCTATGTTGACGCTAGGCAGCCCATTGCGCACCAGTGCTGGGTTAAAGGACAGAAATGTGCTATATTACCTTAAATACAGCGCATTCCCGCCCTTTACCAGTGATGCAGCGCAGCAAGGTGACTTGCTGCTCTGCGCCACTATTTCATAAATAAATATGGCCCTCAGTGTAATACAAGCCCTGTTGTGCACATCAAAAGAGATTGTCGGCTTTTTCTTTAAATCAGGCAAGTGATCAACAATTATCTTCTTTTCTCAAATCACCGTATTCTATAGTCCAAGAGGACCATCACAAAGAGGGTACTTTCGGGGCGTGGCTTGCGCGCCGCTAAGAGATGGCGGTTTGCGCTTGAGCTCCGGGGCGGGCAGCGGCTGGCAGAAGGTTTTCGCCTCCCCCTGAAGGCGTCCTGATTTCGGAACAAATTGTATAAAAGACAGAGCCACCCAAGAATCCCACGAGGACTGGGTATGATAATAACCAAACTACATAAGTGTCCCCTAAGGAATTGTTTATCAAATCTTTACTATTTATAAAACGTCACATAGAGTGAACGTATATTACACAATACAAGGGATATTTTGCAATTCTTATTTATTTAAATCAAGATTTAGTTATGGCAACAACAATACTACTGACATTTCAAATCCCATTGTGAGTAGTATATAACATCCTTTGCTATCTTTGCATGGACAAATAATATACCATACATCAACGAATTTCAGTTAAACTTATAACTGTTTTCACAATGACACAGAGGTTCACTTGTAAGCAAATCGATGTTAATAGCGTCGACGTTTCGTTTCTTGGCCCAACCACGTTTTGCGTTTAAGAGAGGGAAGAATCTGAGGGACTACTTAGTCAAAGCTTATAAAGAACCCCCATCTGTTTCCATCCAGCACGTAAGTTCCTGCCTTAGTTCGGTACTTCTCGCTTTTTGGTGATATGGTCATATTAGAGCAGAGTAAACATTTGTTTGTATGGTTTCATTGTACAGGTTCAATTACTGTGGACTTCAGCTCTGAGTGAGTACGCCATTTAGGCAGTGGTTTTTAGCATATGAGAAAGCCTTTTTGTAACTAATAGGTGGCTTGTTCTCTTTTATACACACTTTTAGATTTTTTGGCAATTCATGTCCAATTGATTAATATAAAACTTCCGGCTGGAAGTATTAGGGAAGTTTGAACCCAGGTGTTTGTTGACCTGTAATCTAAAACTGTGATGTTCTTAGTCACGCCATTTGGGTTAATTTTTTGAATTGTTCTATTCACACGGTGTCACGGGACTAACAGCCTGATTCATGTACATGCCGTTTTGCGTGGCCCTAATAGCGAATCATAGCGACTCGCTATTGAGGACACGCAAAACGGCATTCATGTAGGAATTGCTAATAAAATAGCGATTCCTACATGTTCTTTATTTGCGAGTAGCAATTAGCTACTCGCAAAAACTCCCCATTCATTCCTATGGGCCAAGAGGCCCATAGCAATGAATGGGGAGTATCCCTTATTTGCGAGTAGCAATTTGCTACTCGCAAATAAGATAGCGATTTTAAGGGTGCCAGGGGTGTCCAAAGGACGCCCTGTAGCACCCCTAAAATGCACATTTGAACAGGTGTTGCGCACACACATGTCCAAAGGACATGTGTGTGTGCAACATGCAACTTAGAAAAATGCTTTTAAAAGCATTTTTCTGAGTTTTTGCTATTTACCGACAGGTCTGACCTCTCGGTAAATAGCGGCCCCAAAAGTGCAATATCGCAATTTCTTGATGTGTCATGAATAGCATTTGAGGAATCTCTATTAGAGATTCCTTAAATGCCATTCCTCGCAAATATGCGAATTCTTAAATAGCGATTTTTGCATTTGGGATTGTGAATACCAAATGCAAAAATCGCACTCGCAAAGGGCCAGATTCTCAGGATCTGGCCCTTTTGCGAGCGCTATTGCCTACATGAATCAGGCTGTAAGTTACCTAGTTATGATTTCATTTTTGGGTGTCTTTCCAAGGTGAGCAGACGATACTGGATACGGGGATAATTTGACAATGTTTTTATTGATTATGTTTATTTCATATTGTAATTAGGAATGTGCAACAATCTATCGTCCTGAGGATGGTCCAGGGGAATGTTTTCACCATTAGCGGACCGAAACGTCGACGCTATTAACATCGATTTGCTTACAAGTGAACCTCTGTGTCATTGTGAAAACAGTTATAAGTTTAACTGAAATTCGTTGATGTATGGTATATTATTTGTCCATGCAAAGATAGCAAAGGATGTTATATACTACTCACAATGGGATTTGAAATGTCAGTAGTATTGTTGTTGCCATAAATAAATCTTGATTTAAATAAATAAGAATTGCAAAATATCCCTTGTACTGTATAATATACGTTCACTCTATGTGACGATTTATAAATAGTAAATATTTGATAAACAATTCCTTAGGGGACACTTATGTAGTTTGGTTTGCTGATTTCGGAACAGGCATTTTCGAGATCGGATTATGCCGTGAGTGTTCTGGTGCAACTCTGACCCTTTAACAACGGCTGCATCTCGTTTTTTCGGACACCGGAGGCTGGGCTCTTTGGTCTTTGGGAGCGGCCGCCATTTTGTGTTGTGGTGGCGTCAGCTTGTTTTTTTTTCTTCAGGAACTTGCGGCAGGTCACAGAACGAGGTCACTGTTGCTGGGAATAAGGTGCTGTTGACAATTTATTCATTTTTGTAGTCCAATTATGGTTTTTTCCTGTTTCTAACACCTATTATGGAACCTTTTTTGATTCTTGGGCTACATTGCTGATGTCATTTGCCTTAGCTCAACGTTGTTCCATAGGAAGCTGATTTTGGACTGCGCATGGTGAGGCTACCTTGCTTTTTCTGTCACTGGAAGCTTGGTATTCTGCTTATTTAACGCCTTTCTCACCTTCAAGATGTTTTTCTTTCTTATACCTGCATTTGACCGCCATTTTGTCTCCCAGTGCTATATTCTATATGGGTGGAGCTTTACTCGCTGATGCTCTGAAGAGTGTGCTTGCCATTTTGAGTGTGTAACATTTTTTTGTCATTTTTTCTTGGCCTCCCTCGCTCGCTCTTTCCTCGTACAGTCTTTCTGGAGGAACTATATTGATTTTGTCTTTGCTTTGGGCCTTATGGCTGCCAACATGGGTCTTTCTCCGAATGCCAAAGATGTCAAAGACTCAAAAGACTCCAAAGGCTCCCTAAAGAGGTCCAAACAAACCTCCCCTACACCGGAGTGTTCTCAAAAAGGCAATAGTTCTACTTTGGACACCATCCTTTCTCGACTGAATGATGTGCATGATATTGCGCAATCTACTAAGACAAATACTGGCCTATTACAGGTTGAGGTGGCAGCTATTAGGAATGACTTCAAGGCGCTATCTCTTCGTGTTTCGACTGCAGAGACACGTATCAGTGGTGTGGAGGATAATGCGCGACAGCACTCTAGGTCTCTCTTACAGATGGAACGTTCTATGGCGGTACTACGGAGAGACCTCACGGAACAGGAGGATCGCAATCGCAGAAGTAATTTGCGCATTTTTGGTCTTCCTGAAGATTCAGAAAAATCTGCTCCTTCAATGATAGACTTTCTGTACCAATGGCTTCCATCTACTTTGCAGATTTCGTTTCAGAAGGATTTTGAAATTGAACGGGCTCATCGTGTTCCTACTTTTAGACCCAAGTCCTCGTCTCATCCTAGGGCGATCATCTTTAAACCGTTATGACACCAACACTCGGAACAAATTTTGGCTCATATGAGGAAGGTTAAATCAGTTCAGTGGGAAGGCCATAGGATTTCAATATCACAAGACTTTGCTAGGGATACGGTCATTCGAAGGAAAGGTTTTTTTCACTTACGGAAACGGCTTTTGGACATGAACATCCTCTTTTCCTTTGCTGGTCCTTCAAAGTTCCGTATTACCTTTAATGGCCGCTCTAGGATCTTCGACGAACCTGCTGATCTTTCTTCTTTCCTGGATAATCAGATGGAGTCTCAGATGGACTCTTCTCCTGTTGCTGGTCCTTCTGGTTCTTGATATTTTTTCGTTTCTTTGTGAAGTTTCTTCCTTCTTCTGTTTCGATGTGCCTCCTGTCTTAGAGTTGCATGCTAGGTCTTTCTAGTCTCCTTACTACAGTTACGTTTACCGTCAGTTTTATAGTTGACGTGTCGTAATGTGTTGGTGGACCGCTTGGCCTTGTAGGATGTTTCTTGTCATGTTCACTTGTTTATGTTATGCTAGCCTTTGGATTCGTTGTTCTTCTCCTTGTTACTCTTCCTTCTTTTTCTTTTTTTGTTTATGTTTTGTGGCGGTGGCTCCTTTTTTCTTGATGGTTCTTTAGTAGATGTCTTGTCTGCCTTCTTTTTCTGTACACATTTGTTTTTGTTTTTTTATCTTTTTCTTGGCAAATGGACTATATAACATGATGGATGTGTTTTATGATGAATATTTGTTGTCTTCATGTATCTCTTTTTATAGTGTTCAATGGTTTACTTGTTGTCATATATATTGACTGTTGTCATAATGTTTCTAATATTCTTACATATCTTGGTGGTTCTTCTTTTTGGTTTCTGATGAAATAGTTTGTTTTGCTTTTCTCTTTTTCTTGTTTTTATTCCTTCCTGTTACCTTCTCCTTTATTGTAATTCTTTTTAATTCTGGCTGTTTTGTTTTTCTTGTATTGCCTTTTTCTATTGATTCCTGTCATTTTAAAAAAAAAATTATTGCAAGTTTAATTGATACATAATGTTTAGTATTATATAGAATTTCTAGTGTTTCATGATAATTTTTTTCTGATTTATAGTTAGTGTTATTGATTCATGATGTTTGTTATTACGATGCAAGTTTTATGGGTTCCTGATGTTTTTCATTATATAGCAACTTTTATTGATTCATGATGTTTTCTCTTAATATAACAAGCCTTCTTACTTCATGCTTTTTTCTCTTATATTGCAACTTTTATGGATTCATGATGGTTGTTTCTTTATGGACCTCTTATTGTTTCATGATGTTTTGCTTACATAGTACTTTTTATTGATTTATAACAGTTTATCTTCTGTAGAAATTCATATTGATTCATGTTATTTTTTCTTATGCTGCAACTTTTTTATGATTCCTGCTTTTATTGCAATTCTCATGGACCCATGATGTTTTTTCTTCTATTACTCATTGTGTTTTACTTTCTTCCATCTTTAGCTATGATGTAGTGGTAATGAGTTGTGCTTGGTCACATTTATATATTTATATTCCTTAGTTGAGTCTCTTCTTTATAGCCTGCTATGTTTTGCTGGCATTTATTATGCTAAGTCATGGGGGTTTCTGTTTCTGGTGCTTCTATACCTCCTGCTAGTCCCCTTGCTTGCCTCTCCATGTCCCCCCTGGTATGAATTTGGTCCTTTCTAGACATCCCCTGGTGGGTTGTTTTCTTCTTATTTCTATACTTCTCTTCGTGCTTCTCTCTTCTCTCTCTCTTCTTTCTTTTTTCTCTTTTCTCCCTTCTTCTCTCTTCCCATGGATTTCCTGTTGGTGGTCTCCTTTTGTGGTGTATATAGTGGGTCTTTGGTTGTTTGTATTAGTCTTTATATTTCTTCCTCTGTTATCTAGGCACTATGAACTCACTGTTTTGATAAGATTATGCCTGGATTGAATGTTTTGTCTCTTAATGTTAGAGGTTTAAATCATCCAGTGAAACGCTCAAAGATTCTAGATTATTGTAAATCCTTATCTTCAGATTTGGTACTTTTACAGGAAACTAAAGTCTCTTCCAAGGAGGCTTTGTTTCTGAAGAAAGAGTGGGTCCTTGATGTTGTATGTTCTGATGCCTTGGGTAAAAAGAATTGGGTGATAACATTAATCTCTAAGAATTCTGGATTATCGGTGATCTCATCTGAGCATGAGTCGGAGGGTCGTTGGTTATTATCCAAGTTCTCTGACGGTACTAATGACCTTTATATTCTGAATATTTATGCTCCAAATAGTGATGATCCTTCATTTTGGCGGATGACTACTAAAAAGTTAGCTGACACACCGCATAAAGGTAATTTAATAGTTGGTGGAGATTTTAATTTAACAATGGACCCCTTGTTGGACAGGAACTCTGCCTTTACTTTCCGTCCTCCTAGAGCACACAAACAGATGATAAATATGTGCTTCGCTGCTCATCTTCAGGATCTTTGGCGTCTTCATAATCCCACAGGCAGTGACTTTTCTTTCTTTTCCTCTCCTCATTCCAGCTTTTCTCGTATTGATTATCTTCTAGTTCACTCGTCTCTTGTGCAGTCTTCTTCTTCCCCGCACATTCATCCTATTCTCGTCTCTGATCACGCTGCTGTTTCTTTTTCTCTCTTGACCTTTGCTCCTAAAAAAGAACCTCGCTCCTGGAGGTTAAATACAGAAATTTTACATGATGATTCTCAAGTTCTGGCTCTGTCTAAAGAAATTTGACAATTTCTTTACCGATAATGATGGCTCGGTTAGTTCTCCAGTAGTGCTGTGGGATGCTTTTAAATGTACTCTGCGAGGTCAAATTATTAAATGTATGGCGAAAAGGAATGCTGTTATTAAAAAGGAACTTACAGATTTAGCAAATGAGATTAAGCAACGAGAGATTCTTTTTCATAGTTCTAAAGACAAACAACTTTTACAAACCATTAAGAATTTGAAATACTCCTACAATACTATTGTGACTAAGAGAGCTCACATAGGGGTTCAGGCTCAAAAATCTAAACGTTTACTTTTAAAGAATCGTGCAGGTAAAATTCTGGCAGCGACGTTGAAATTTCAGGATTCTACTTTTAAGTCTTCCCAGATATCCTCTATTAATGATAGCTTTGGTGTTAAACGCTTCCAGACCAGGGAGATTCTTGAGGTCTTTCGCGAATTTTATAGTAAGCTCTATACTCCCACTCAGCAGTCCTCCTTTGACCAGTGTCAGGAGTTTTTAAAAACAATACCTATCCAGACTGTGACAGTGGCTGATGGTCAAAAATTGGGTGGCTCGATAACGCCTGAGGAAATCATTAATGCAATTAAAGCGACTCGATCTGGGAAAGCTCCGGGCCGTGATGGCTTTCCCATCTTGTTTTATAAAACCTTTCTTCCCTCTCTTGTTCCTTGTCTTAAGGCTGTCTTTGATGCCTTCATTCAAGGGGGGTCTGTTTCGGGTTCGGCAGCTGATGCCACTATTGTGGTGATTCCTAAAGAAGGCAAGGATCACTCGGACCCCAAAAACGTTCGCCCTATTTCTCTTCTGAATATGGAAGTGAAGATTTCTGCCAAAATATTGGCTAGACGTTTGGAGTCATATATTCCTATGCTTGTCCATCCATCTCAGACGGGCTTTGTGAAGGGCAAACTTGCTCGAGATAATATTCGCACCTTCTGCCATATTTTGGGTAAAGCTAAACGTTCTAACCTTCCGGCTGCTGCTTTGGCCCTCGACGCCGAGAAGGCTTTTGATAAGGTCTCTTGGCCCTTTTTACATGCGGTTCTTTGTGCGCATAATCTTGGGGATTCTTTTGTTAATATGGTTATGTCGTTGTATGCCCAGCCTAGAGCAAATATTAGAGTCAATGGAGCTACATCCTCTTTTTTTAATCTCTGCCAAGGCACCAGACAGGGTTGTCCCTTGTCCCCGCTTTTGTTTCTGTTATCTATTGACCCGCTCCTTAGACTGATTGACTTACATCCAAATATTAAAGGCTTTACTTTTGGTTCCCACTGTATAAAGATGGCTGCTTACGCGGACGACGTTCTAATTTTCTCTGACGACATTTTGTTGGCTATTCCCGCTATTTCTGACTCCATCTCTCTTTTCTCAAGGGTATCTGGGTATACTCTTAATAGGGATAAGACGGAGATGTTCCCCCTAAACGCATACTGTTTCCCTGCACATATGGGCTCTGCAGGCTTTAAATGGCAATCTAAACAACTTAAATATTTGGGGATTTGGTTTTGTAGTACCTCTTTACGATACAGTGGCTTACAACAAAGTGCAGACTATAATCAAAGTGCGACACCTTTTGGACACCTGGTCTCCTAAACATATTTCCTGGTGGGGTCGTCTCCAATCTTTGAAAATGATGATAACACCTATTGTTAATTTTGTATCCTCGATGCTCCCTGTGAAATTATCCTCTTATTTCTTTCATGAGATGGATGTCCTTACTTCAAAATTACTCTGGAATGATAAGAGAGCTAGAATTGCATATAAATTTTTAAGGAAACCTTATGCTATGGGGGTTGTAACTTTCCTGATTAGGAGAAATATCAAGTTGCTTTTTTAGCCTCTCAAGGGGCGCTTTGGTTTTCCTCTATCCCCGGCCATCTCCCTTCTTGGTTGTTGATTGAACAAGAGCTTTCTCCTCCCTTGCCAACTTCTTCTTTCTTAACTGCATCCACTCTATCTATTCCGTTTTCTCGTACGATTATCTTAGATACTATTGCAGCAGTCAGAGTGATTGATAAAAAAGTTGCTACTCCTATTCATAAATCAAGATGGTCTTCACTGTGGCGTAATCCTAAGATTAAGATTGTCATTGATCCCATGTTGATGTTTTATTGGGCTACTAAAGGGATTACACTAGTTCGACATCTTTATGACTCAAATAATGATCGGCTACCCTTCTCCTCCTTAGCTCTTCATTTTTCTCTTACTAATTTGGATTTCTACACCTTTCTAAAGATTAAAGTTGCTCTTGCTAAATTGCGGCTGGTTCCTAATTCTCCTACCATTACGTTATTCCAGATGTGGCTTAGATTTGGTCATGTGGCTTCCAAAATGTATAAATTTCTGTCCTCTTCATCCTCTGTTCTGTGTACTGTTACCCAACAAAAATGGGTACGGCATTTTGATCCAACACTGACTGATCATATCTCTTCAGATTCTTGGCAGTTGATTGGGAAGCTTTCTCTTCGTAATAAAATTGCCCCCTCTTTAATTCAGTCTAAATTCTTTTCTATTAATCTTCTTCATTGGACTCCAGTACGCTTACATTCCCTGAAGCTAAAGAATGATGACCTTTGTTGGAGTTGTGGTTTGTCTGCTGGTGACTATCCACACATGTTTTTTGAATGTTCGCTTCTTCATTCATTTTGGGATTTAATAAATAAACATCTTATGTTGATTTTTAATATTTAGTTCCAGCTCTCTTTTCCCATGATTATGTTGGGTCCATTGGAATCCCGGGTTCTTCTGCCCTTAGATTCCTTAGACTTGCAATTAATGGATCTTTTATTGACTGTAGCTGTTAAAGTGATTCTTATGGATTGGAAGTCTTTTTCTTCTGTTTCATACCATACTAGGTGGGCATGGGTTTCCTTTTTGAGAAGTGCTCACACTTCGGTTGATGAGGCCCATCTCTCCCCCTCGATCTCTAGTGGTGTTTGGAGAGCTCTGGATCTACATATGGATTTGGCTTCGAAAGGATTGGTTGATCAATATCCCTTTGTATCGTCTGGTTGAATGTGTTGTGGCCCCACAGTATATCCTTTCCTCCTTCCCTTTTTTCTTCCTCCTCTCCTCTGTATTCTTTTCTCTCTTCTTTTCTTTCTACCCTGTTCTTTCACGTTCTTTACTTTCATGGTGATACTTTTGATGCTCATTTTGGCTCCTTTGTATAATCTTTCGTCGTTTTTACAATACTTATGAATTATTTCGGATGAACTATTGGTGCTTTGGTCAATATTTCCTTGCTGTATCACTTTTTATTGTATCTAACTATTTATATGCTCCTTTAAACCTAATAAAATTATTGAACACAAAAAGGGTACTTTCCTAATGCACCCCAAAAACTATAAGTGGACTACAAATTCCGGTCCTTTTCTCTTCATGCACCCCTTCATTTGAACATAATTCCCTCCGCACATAGGGCCTATCGATTCCAAATTACTCTGGAAATACATCTTTCACATCTTTCGATTCCCTGCTACTCACCATCCCATCCTGGTTGCACTTTCCACCTTAAAAATACCTGAGGTACAGGGGGAGCTCCAAACATAGGTCAGTGTTGGCTAATCTATGAGTAAACAGAGGCCAGACCCTAGCAAAGCTCTGGAATGCCCCGGAAATGCATACTGACCTCTCATGGATCAACCACATCTCCTTATGGCCTGCAATAGTTCAGTATATGTGTTCTTTAATTTCTTTTACTTCCAAGTGGGAGAAGATTTACTTACAAGACTCAGGATGGAGGGTTCAAGGTTAGCTGAATGAGATGGAAAAGCTTTGAACAACTGGTATCCACAGGTCACACTTCTGCCTTTTCTCAGTTAATTGCGAGAGAGAAGTTGAGCGAGCACTTCAGTGCCCCTTTGTGTGATCTGGAAGCCAGGGAAGTGTGTAGGCTTCCTACTTCCTTTGAACAAATAGAGAGCACTTGGACAGCCGTCCATTCTGTTGCCTCACAAGCACAGAGGTAAGCCAAGAACCCACTCAAGGTGGTTCTGAGCAGCAGGCATCGTAGAATCAGAAGCCTACTGTATTAATTTATAAAAAGGCAGTGACATTTACTTATTAAAAGCAAGCTGTAGTGTCAGAACTAGGCCTCCGTAAAATGTAATTATGCAGAGTAATTGGAGTAATTTAAGTAAATGTGTGTTACTCTTTTGGCGTAAAATGACTGAAAATTACACAAATACATTAGCATAATTATGAGTAATTTGGCACAAAACTCCTACAGCAGGAGCACAGGACCAACAAATTTAGCAAGCACGCTCCTGCTGCCTGTTGCAGTTATCGCTAATTTCTGGTGCAAATGCATTCTCGGGTCCATTTTGGAAGCAAGGGTGTATTTTGCACGAATAAAATAGCACTAAATGCTGGGTGACCCTCCTTAGGTAATTTTGCATCATCTTTCTGTAATTTCATGTAATTACGCTACAGCAAATTACACAAATTCACCCACCGCCAATTAGAACTAGGAAAATAAGATAAAAAAAGATAAACATGTATGTGGAGTTTACAATCTCCTGTACATTACCTCATAGAGATAGACATTTCCTGGTTTTGGAAATCAGACATATTTATGTGAACGGCAAAACAGGAAGCAGAATAAAGAAACACATCTTTCCGCACAGGAATTCTATGACTTCAGCGGTTGGTTCCACAAAGTTCGCATTGTACAGCTGCCTATTGAAGTATTGCCTGGCACACATGTTTTTTTTTATTTAAAGAATATCAATCTTTATTCTGCTAACTTGAAACAGATGAGCTTCGGTAACAGTAATTTCCTATCTGCACACGGACACAAAAATGGGCAAAAACAATCGAAAACTATTCCAACCGTCTACATTTGGATGTATGACGTTACAACGCATACTTTTACAACGCATACCGTTACAACGAATTTTTTACAACGCAAAAACTTTTACAACGCATACCATTACAACGCATGTTTTTACAACGCAAGTACTTTTACAACGCATGCCATTACAACGTAAGTATTGGTAAGTATATAATATTTTTTTTTAAATTAATTGTAATTAATATAATTTAATTTAATTTAATTTAATTAATTTAATTTTTTTTTACCCTGTACCCCTGTACCCCAAAAACCCAAATTAACCCAGAACCCTAAAAATACCCCTGTACCCCAAAAACCCAAAACTGTCCCTGAACCCTAAAAATACCCCTGTACCCCAAAAACTGAAAACTGTCCCTGAACCCTAAAAATACCCCTGTACCCCAAAAACTGAAAACTGACCCTGAACCCTAAAAATACCCCTGTACCCAAGAACTGAAAACTGACCCTGAACCCTAAAAATACCCCTTTACCCAAAAACTGAAAACTGACCCTGAACCCTAAAAATACCCCTTTACCCAAAAACTGAAAACTGACCCTAAACCCTAAAAATACCCCTTTACCCAAAAACTGAAAACTGACCCTGAACCCTAAAAATACCCCTTTACCCAAAAACTGAAAACTGACCCTGAACCCTAAAAATACCCCTTTACCCAAAAACTGAAAACTGACCCTGAACCCTAAAAATACCCCTTTACCCAAAAACTGAAAACGTAAAAAAAAAAACATATAAAATATTAAATATAATTATATACTTACCAATACTTACATTGTAATGGCATGCGTTGTAAAAGTACTTGCGTTGTAAAAACATGCGTTGTAATGGTATGCGTTGTAAAAGTTTTTGCGTTGTAAAAGTTTCGTTGTAATGGTAGTGCGTTGTAAAAGTTGCGTTGTAAAGGTTGTTTCCCCTACATTTCGATATAGCGCAGACACTTTTGGTAAAATAAAGGCTGAGCTAGTGCATGAGTTAAAAAAAAAAATCATTTAAAGTTTGGTACCATTAAAACTCCTCTAGGTTTATTTTTCCCCCTTCCTATTTAAAAAGCTTTGCTTGAGAGATTACAATAAAGATTTTCTTCCTGACCAGCTACTGTCAGCGGGAAGGATGTGGAGTCCACTTCTAAGAAAACAGGCAGTGGTAAAGCAAATAGATACGGCATTGTTTGGCCAAAAGCCTTTGTCTTTGTCAATACTTGTTTTGTCAGGATTTTTGCAAAAATTACTTTTAGAGTGCTTGGCTTTACTCAGTCAAAAAAAAAGGCTTGAAAAAAAATATATTTTTGGTCTCAAAGAGCACACATTTCCATGATGGTCCCTGGCACTTGATTGCACATTTTGTGGATGTGCTCTTTATAAAATGGCAGAATGCTGTCTCTCACGGTAAAGTAAGCCAAAGGGTGAAGTGGGCTGACCCATTGACCCATGCTACGGGGGACACAAGAAAAATGTGATTGACGCAATAACAGACCAATGGATGAAGATGGCTGACTGAAAGCCATACAAGGAAGTATATAACACATATAATTCAATCAAAACATTTTGGATAATGCCATACCTAGATTATTCTAGTGAGCAGTCTCCTCTGGTCTAATGATCAGCGTTATAATCTAAATTATGATGTTTATTTCTATATTGCTTACTGTGGTGCGTTAATTAAGTTGCCTGTGCTCAAAGGCATCTACCCATGTACATACAATTCTAGGATGCCCCAGGGCCTTAATTGTCTTCAGTACATAAAACTATCTTTATTTACGTAATTTCTCAAACCTTGCATTCCCTTTTTCACTGTAAATTAATACTGAGCTAAAGTAATGAGACTACTTACTAAAGCCTTAGCAGAAGGTGTTAGTTTGTGTACTCAGATGAACTTTAAGTACATATTGGTGTAGCCTCGCTAAAAGAAGAATTCTAAGGGCAGGTTCAGTGGAATTGTGTGCTTTCTGGCCACAGAATAATGTGCAAAATTTGAGCTTTCCACATGAGCCACACAGTTCACCATTGGTCACATAATATGCTTCATGTAAGCTCCAAAAACGGCTCCAGACACCAAGCAAATGTTAACTGCTTATCTTTCACTGGCTAGTTGTAATAAATCCTTAAATACCTGGTAATCTCAGTACAGCCTCTTGAGTCATTCAGAGTTTCTTTAGTGGAACGCCTTATCACTTTATGAGCAGGCCTGTAAAACAGGTACAAACTCACAACTTACATATTTAGAGGGCTGTCACCTACTAGTATGAAAGATAGCCACATGTTAGTGTTTTTGACATTTTAGGCATACTTTATTCCTCTTTATGTAGCCAAGGAGACAGTTCAGTAAATGGACAACTTGGAACCAGAAAGTAAATGGCCCAATTCTGTGTTTCTAATAGGGACGAAGAAAATGTTAACTTCAATGATATGAGCAAAAATTTCAATGTAGTCGCTATTTCTGAAATTTGGCACTGAACTATGGGACCGATGTTCCTAGAAGCTTTAGCTCTAAGAGGGAGCCAGCGTAGAGGCCTGAAGAACAGACAGACTGTCATATTTCCTCATTATACACAACAAATGAACAAGAGCATTTTGTATACCAGTATGTGTTTATAAGTTTGACCTCAAAAGCTACGATATACAATTTTCTTCCCATCCCTCGTTTCCAATTTGCCCATAGTTGACGTGACAGGAAATACATGAGTTTGCCATAGAGATGTGAGGACAAGAAAGTCTTCAAGTTTTATGAGCCTGTAGTGAATAATCTGTATAAAACAGAATGCACAGGTTCTTATCCCCATCCCATTGAGAGAGCGCAAATCAAGAAAAATATAGAAGTGCACCATATTTACAAGCACGTTGTAATAGTTTAGTGAACATTATATAAGAGTGTCCAATTTATAGAGTGAAAATACATAAGAGTGTTTAATTAAAATAGAATACTTATATCGAGTGTGAAAAGCTAATGTAGATGTTTGTAGAGATGTTAGAATGATGTTGAAATCCCATGTTATGTGGCGGTGGTAGGGGAAAATGTAATTCTGCTAATGTAGAAATGTGTAGGCCACATGGCAATTCACATAGAGTACAAGATGCTGTTACACTCTTACACGATGGTGGATTTTGATGTTATTGTAATTCAAAGTATTATTGATCCTAGAACTGAAATATGTTTTATAGACGTTTCATATAATCATTGTGTGTAATAAGTTAGAATACTGTTTAGAAGAAATTAAATGTTTTACCGAGTGCACAGGCCCGTTCATGAAATTCTAATAGGCCTGAATAGACAAAGTCATTTCTTTTGATCTGCATGTGCTCGTTAGAGAAAGGTTGTGTTAGGCACAAACTGTGGAGCCTGTTCGAATGGTTTACGACTTAGAAGATACGGTGGAGGCCGGAATCTGGGGCCCACAGCACAAGTGTCTGTTTGCAGGTGCGAGGAGGTTTTAATCAAGAGAGTGATGAATAGACTTTTGTTCAAGAGAGCCAGGCACAGGCCTGGAGGAGTCTTCAGGAATTTCCTGGGGGTACCGTCTTGCCGGAGAGGAGCCTGGGAAGCAAGGTCAACGCTAACGATGGGCCCAGAGGAGAACCAGCATGAAACATACCAGAACCAACACCACGTGAGGGGCGTCTCTAAGGGGCGTCTCTAAAGGGCGTTTCTATTGTAAATGTGATTTTGTATTAGGGACAGTACCCCTGGGTGGAGTTAAGGCAGATGATCTGAGGAACCTAAGAGAGCGGATGGGTAGGCAGATAGGGAACTGCGAGACATCGTTTTTGAAACAAAGACTAAGGGAAGTGTGTGATCTTCTTTGGAAGTCACCACTGCTGACACCTTTTTAGGTTAAGATCTTGCTAAGTAGGGATGTCACTTAGTCTAGTGTAGGGACAGTCTAATCTGATTTCTTCCTTTCTGTAAATGACTCATAAGCTACAGCTTGTGTCTATTCTTGCAACTTTGATGATTTTTGAATTGGTTTTGGTAATATTCTTCTGCCGACTAAGAGCATTTAGAAAATTCATGTTTGTATTGATACCCGTATATCTTTTGAACCTTGTATTGAGATGTTTGTATCTCCAGTTAAGTTTGGCTTTGTAATAAACTTTTAAACTTTTTAAGCTTAAGTGGTTCTTTGGAGTGGAGTAAGTTATTAACTGATTGACCTAGTAGTGGATTGCCTTTTACTCTATGACAGGTACCAACGGTTCAGTCGACCGGAGTTGGGATCTAGATCTATAACAATAGACCAGAAATCCCGCGTTAACAGTTGGTAGCAGAGTGAGGATGGTTACCTTCTTGAGGAAGGTGATCTAGACTAGGTTAAGTTTATCCCAAGGACCCTAGAGATCGAGAGGTGGCCCGCCGAAGAGGGTGCTGACGGCGCGAGAGAAAAGCAGCAGAATCGGACGAGAATGAGTATAACAAGGGTCATGCGTGGACTGATTGCGGGGTTTTGTGTTGTATCTGTATAGTAATGTCATGCGGAGTTGAATGCCTGTAGTGTGAATGAGAGAGGGTTGTGAGCGCGCGCGACCTGGCAGACTGGTAAACTGGTAACCTGGGAAACGGGGGAACCGGTGAACTGGTGAAAATCTTAAGTTCGGGGAAGAGCTTAAGTGGTTCGGGTGTATCGAACATCCAGAGTAGTTGTCGACCAGAGAAAAGGGGGTCATGAGGTACCATTGATCGCCCGCAGGACCGAGATAGGGGGAATGCAAGAGTGAGTGTGTGGGTAACGGACGCAGGTCGAAAGTTACCGTGTGCAAGTAACCTATCAGAGAAGGCGATTGTCTGGACCAACGGAAAGACATTTCGTCAGTTAAGGTGACAATTACAGTTAGACTGTGGACGTACAGTCAAGGAAAGTGATCGCTTGGTCGGAAGTAATCATTTTTCAGAGTATGAATGGGACGCATGCATGACCGGGAGACGAGCGGAGAAAGAAGGGGAACTGCTGCGAAAGGGGGACGAGTGACGTCAGCGAGAGCCGCGCTGTGATAGGGCGGTTGGTGTGAAGCCGCGCTGAGATAGGGCGGTTGGTGTGACGTCAGCGAGAGCCGCGCTGTGATAGGGCGGTTGGTGTGAAGCCGCGCTGAGATAGGACGGTTGGTGTGACGTCAGTGAAGAGCCGCGCAGTGATAGGCCAGTTAGCGAAAACCGCGCTGAGATTGGTGGATTGTCATCAGGAAGTAAACGAACGCGGAGAAAAAAGAAATTCGTAGGTTTTGAACATGAAGTGTTTTAAATGTTTGAGAGGGATTTTTAAGAGAAAAAGAAGAGAATCTTATTACGGGGAAGAGGCACCGCCGGAGGGTACACCAGCTCACTATATGGCAACGAATGTTGGGTTGCATACTATACTGTGGCTAGGGACTTGGAGTAAGATTACAGAGGGGAATGAGGAACTGACTTTTCCAAAATACGGAACGTTTAGATTAGAAGTGTTACATCAGTTGAAAGCAGTTATGTCCTCATTGAGACCTTTGCCTAGACCAACACAGTTTGAGGCGCTTAATGCATGGATTAGGGCGGCGCACGACAGGAGTCAGAACAGACGCCAGGAAAGGGTGTGGCGATCAGTGAGGGCAGTGCAAGATGCCAAATGGGATGCGGAAGCCAAGAAGTGGAGGGTACAAGTGATTGAGGTGGATAAGTTGTACCCAATGAGAGAGGTTACAGGAGGAAAGAAACCCATAGAAGAGGATGATGAGAGCGAGTCGGAGGATGGCCTAATAAATAGGTTGTTGATAGATAGACCGCCTCCGGACTGTAGGGAGATAGAAGGTATTAAACTCCCAAGGGAAGATAGGAGTGACATCGAAGGAGATAGGCCACTCTCTATTGAGAATTGGGTACCTACCAAAGGGGAAGAGGTACCTCAACATAGTACTGTACAGAGAGTAGTCGGAAAGGTTGCGGTGCAGAAGATGCCAGCAACAGAGAGGGTTGAGTCCTATGGATTGCCAGATGCTCTTCAAGTTCCCGTTACCATAGGCCCTATAGTGTCGGTTTATAACCCAGAGAAAGGGAGAGAGGAAGAACGGGTACGGCTAGAGAGAGAGAGAGTTGAGATGGAAAGGAGGAATAACACGACAAATGCCTGGAGACAATTACCAGGACCGATAACGTGGAGCACACCATTGGATTCAGCAGTGGGTCCCGTAACAGAGCAGGGGGGTCAAAGAGGACCGATGGACCTGAGGGGACCACGACCGAAATCCTACAAAGAGTTGAGGGCTGACTTGAGGGAATGGGATGGGTCCACAGGAGTACCGAGCAACAGGTCAAGAACAGAAGCAGAATGGGGAAGTCGAGGTATGGAATGTTATCCCACTGCGTGGCTAGCGAAAGCAGTCAGGAGTGGGAAGGTAAAAGTCAGGAGAGTAGAGGAGTTACACGTCATACTGACAGAGGAAATGGGCAGGAGCAAAAAGGCAGAAGTATGGAGTGTGGAGAGACATCTCGTCTCATTCAAAGTGAGGGAGACCAAAGGACCCAAGAATACAGAGATAGGTTTAGGTGCACTCACCACGCACCTAATGATAACGTACAGCACTGGAATCGTGGGAACACTGGGAACAGTGAAGGATCTTGCCAGGTGTCGAGTGATCAGAGACCACCGGCAAATGGTGAAGAAATGGGGAATAACGGAATGTCTTACCATACACCTAGAGAAACCATGCAGAATGAGAAATATGTGATTATGGGAAATAGAGAAGTGTTTCACCATACACCCAGAGAGGATGGAACTGCATGGGACCTGGAGAGATGGGAGCAAGGGAGCACTCCCCATAACTCGCCTGAGCCTAGACGTAGGACTCAGAGCTGTGATGGGAGAGATGTAAATAGACTCTCTAGAGATGGCATACTGAAAGCTGTAATAAAAGCCAAAAGACTCGATGTGACCAGCTTGAGATCTGATCTGGACGATATAATAGATGGTACATTGTCTCTGGAAAGGATCGACATGTACGAACAAGATGAGCTGCTGTTTATAGCAAAGGATATTACTCGGAAGCCAAGAGCAACTCATGAGAAACTGTCTGAACTGGCAGACAAGTATATGGTAGATTTGTCCAGAACCAAGGCATTACA
This sequence comes from Lissotriton helveticus, assembly GCF_964261635.1. Lineage (NCBI taxonomy): Eukaryota > Metazoa > Chordata > Amphibia > Caudata > Salamandridae > Lissotriton > Lissotriton helveticus. Next base: position 373,342,245 of record NC_136070.1, read on the forward strand.
GGGTAACCACAGGTTGCATTATTCAGATCAGGACCTAGATGAGAGGAGGACAACAGGATTAAAAACACACATAAGGGAACTGATCACAGGAATAAGAGCATGGAAGGACCTGGACAAATGGGAAGAGAGGTGGTCGAAAAAGGGAACTGTTAGGCGGAGTGCGAATGTGATGTCTCCGAGGGAAAACCAATGCAGATGGAGGCATTCCCTTTGCGAGAAATAGCGAATGGAAATTATGTACACGTGCCCTGGAGTAGGGGAGATTTGGCTGCATTTACCAACTCATTTCCGAAGTTAAGGGAGAACCCTGTAGAGTGGTACAAGCAGGTAGAGAGGTTTGTGAAGATCTCAAAAGTATTGTGGATTGATTTGAACACCTTGTTTGACATTGTGGTCCCAGGAGACTTGTATATAGCATGCAAGGTTAGTGTCGAGTGGCCAACTGCAGAACCAGAAAGGGATACTCGTACTAATGGACCGTCAGAAACAGTAATGTTAAAATACAATAGGGTAATGACATGGCTGAAGGAGAAGGTGCCACCACAAGACATAGATTGGGTAAAAATAGACCGAACAAGACAGGAACCAAAGGAGACGGTCCATGAGTATTATGAGCGATTGCTGAAAGCATTTAAACAATACAGTGGACTAGATGTAATGGACCCCAAGGATATAGGACAGTTTGTATCAAAGTTCGTCTTAGGGTTGAGACCTGATATTTGTCTGATGATTCAGCAACATTTAATTTGTTGGCAAAACAAACCATTGGATGAGATTTTGAGATACGCAAGATATTGCAGTGATGAGATAGAGTCCAGAGCAAAGAAATTAAAGGAGAAACTGATGATGGTGCAGATGCAGTCAGCTGGAAAGGGAGGACAGCAGCAACAGGGAACAGGGACAATGGGACGGAAATCAAACAATCAGAATAAGGACAACGAGGAAAATCCGAGACCTAGAATAGACTTTGCTACATTGAAAAAAACGACAAAGTGTCACCAGTGTCACCAGGTGGGACATTGGAGACGCGAGTGTCCCTATAACCCTGAAAACGGAGAACTGGAAGTTCTAGAGGAGGAAGTTCAGGAAGTTCCAGTCCAAAGGGTGACAGTGACAAAGGGTAAGGTGGCCAAAGGGGGGACTTCGGCTCCACGAGCTCAGTTCCCGCAGCCACCAAAGATTACGACAGGGGGAAAGGTCTATAGACAAATGCCTTTTTTCACAGGTAAAGAAGAGTGTTACTACGTTGATCCATTGACGGGACGACGTGTAAGTAGAGAGGAGGACTGTACCCTCGGGGCAGTTCTAGAAGTGGATCAAAGAGGACCGTTTGTTGAGGCTGAAGTGGCAGGGTGTCCTACAACATTCTTGGTGGATACTGGAGCTACTCGATCAACTTTGAGATCGGCAGTGGTTCCAGATCTACCAATGTCGGGGGAAACGATTCAGGTGGTAGGAGTTGCAAATAAGAGAATGAATAGCCCTTTGACGGAACCAGTATCAGTGAAAATAGGAAACTACACGGATGAACATCAGTTTGTAGTATGTGATTCTAGTCCTGTGTGTCTGTTAGGAAGGGACTTATTGTGCAAACTGAACTGCACAATATACTGCACACCACAGGGAGTAGAGGTACAGACTACAGACGATGATGCTACCTTCAAGGTTGTAAATTCGAGAACATGCATAGAACTGTATCCTACCCTGACAGTGGAGGAGCTCCCATGGGATTTACGAGATGCAGTGTCATCAGAGGTATGGGATTTTACTGGAGACGAGATAGGACTGATCAAAGGAGTAGAACCAGTGAAGATTATGGTTAAACCAAATGCTGAATATCCAAGAACGCCCCAATACAAACTGACCCCGGAGACGATTGCAGGAATAAAACCTGTAATCGACTCTATGATAAAACAGGGAATACTGAAGGAAATCGTGGGAAGTCCATGCAACTCCCCGATTATGGGTTTGCAGAAACCTAGTGGGAAATTTAGAATAGTGCAGGATCTTCGAAAGATTAACAACATAGTTGTTTCATGTTGTCCAGTGGTACCGAATCCATCAGTGATATTGTTTCAGATACCATTCCAAGCTGAGTGGTTCACAGTGATAGACCTTTGTCAGGCTTTCTTCTCAATCCCATTGGATGAGGAGAGCCAGTACCTTTTTGCTTTTAAGCTTGAAAATCGCGTTTTAACATGGTGTCGTATCCCACAAGGGTATACAGAAATCCCATCAATTTTCAACCAGCTGTTGAAGAAAAATCTTGAAAGTCTGGTACTGCCGCAGAACTCGGTTCTGGTCCAGTACATAGACGACCTACTTGTTGCGTCAGAAACGGAAGAGGCTTGTAAGACAGATACCATTGCCTTGCTGAACCATTTAGCTGAAAATGGGCATAAGGTATCTCCGAACAAATTGCAGTACTGTTTGACTGAAGTACAGTACTTGGGTCACCGGATAGAAAAGGGAAAGCGCAAAGTGTCACCAGATAGGATAGAGGCGATAATGAAGATGAACGCGCCTACGACACAGAGAGAGGTTAGGATGTTCCTAGGAATGGTTGGTTACTGTCGACAGTGGATAGCTAACTTTTCACTGAAAGCGAAACCTTTACAAAAACTGACGCACAAGGAGATGAGTGATCCGGTACCATGGGACAAGGATTGTTTGATGGCATTTCTACAGCTGAGAGAGGACTTGTGTCGTGCTCCGGCTTTGGGGATGCCTGACTATGAAACACCATTTTCACTTTTCTGCTGTGAAAGAGAAGGTTGTGCTTTGTCAGTTTTGGTACAGATTCATGGAAATGCCCGTAGACCAGTTGCATACTTTTCGGCTACCTTAGATCCAGTAGCCGCAGCGTTGCCCGGATGTCTCAAATCCGTTGCTGCAACAGGTGTCAGCATTGAGCAGTGTGAAAATATTGTCATGGGACACCAGTGGTATACACCTGTTACAACGCATTTTTTACTCCGCACTACCATTACAACGCGACTTTTACTCCGCATACCATTACAACGCATTGCGCTGGGGGGCGCTGTAGGATAGGGAATAAGTTTAATTTTCTATCCAACACCTTCCCTAGTGTCCACGGGGACTGGTGTTGGAATAGAAAATTATACTTACCACTATCCAGCGCCCCAAGGCGCTATGCGTTGTAACGGTATGCGGAGTAAAAGTCGCGTTGTAATGGTATGCGGAGTAATAGTATGCGTTATAACGTCATACATCCGACACCAGTTAGTGGTGTATGTACCTCATTCTGTAGAACTGTTGATGACCAGGACCAAGACACAGCACTTGACCAGTAGTAGGCTCACGCGCTACGAGCAAGTTATACTTGCTGCGGAGAACGTGACCCTTAAGAGGTGCTCTGTTTTGAATCCTGCTACATTGATGCCACTTCCTAATGATATTGAAGGCGAGGAATGTGAAGATCACGACTGCCTTGATGTGACTGAACTATGCACGAAGCCAAGACCAGATATCGTGGATGAGCCGTTGATCGACCCTGATGAAATTTTCTTTGTTGATGGCTCATGTTTAAGAGACGATACTGGTCGGTTGAGAGCAGCTTATGCTGTTTGCACCATTACTGGAGTTGTGGAAGCCGCTTGCCTGGAAGGAGTACACTCCGCTCAGGTGGCCGAAATCATTGCATTGACACGTGCCTGTATAGCAGGAAACAAAATTAGAGTCACCATTTATACGGATAGCCAATATGGTTTCGGTGTAGTTCATGATTTTGGGCAGTTGTGGTCTCAGAGAGGTTACATGACCTCCTCTGGTTCGCCTATTCGAAATGGGGAATTTGTGCGACTGCTGTTAGAAGCATTACAAGGTCCAGCTGCAATTGCAATTGTCAAATGCGTAGCCCACACCAAAAATACAGATTTTGTGTCGCAGGGCAATAGATATGCAGACGAAGTTGCCCGCTATTGTGCGGAGCAAGGATATTCTTTCACGGAGGTGGAAGTAGGTGGGGCTCGGGAAAAGACAGAGTTGAATATGATGCTGGAGACAGTTGATACTTGGGAGGATTTAAAAGATATGCAAGAGAATGCACCTGATTCTGAGAAAAAGGCATGGGAAACAGCAGGTTGTGTGAAAAGTGAAATGGACTTCTGGGTTTCAGCAGATGGTAGGGCAGTATTACCTGAGGAATTTGTGAATCCAATGGCACGACAGATACATGGTCCAGTACACTTAGGAAGAGATGCCATGCTGAGGGTATTTAGGCAGACTTGGTATTGCCCTAAGTTTAGGATTGCAGCAGAAGCAGTCTGAAGGAGATGCGTTACTTGTCAACAACTGAACGTAGGGAAAAGAACACCAGTTACAATGAGTCACATTGGGAGGTCTGGGGGGCCTTCCAACAGAATGCAATTAGATTTCATTGAGATGCCAAAAAGCAACCGCCTCAGGTATGTTCTGGTGGTTGTATGCATATTTTCCAGATGGGTCGAAGCATACCCTACACGCAGGTGCGACACACTCACAGTAGCAAAGTTGTTGCTTAGAGAGTTGATCCCGTGCTTCGGGGTGCCGACCTCCCTGGAATCAGATCGAGGAACTCATTTCAACAGTGAAGTTGTGAAAATGCTTTGCTCTGCATTGAACATTGATCAGAAGTTGCACTGCAGCTATCGACCAGAGGCTTCAGGTATCGTGGAGCAGATCAATGGCACTTGGAAGTCCCAAGTAGCCAAAGTATGTTCATCCACGTCCTTAAGTTGGCCTGATGCTCTGCCCTTGGTACTCATGAGTATGCGTAGCACACCAGGCAGGAGGACAGGTCTCTCTCCACATGAAGTTTTAATGGGGAGGGCAATGAGACTTCCGTCTGTACCAACTACAGCTTTGTTGAATATTACAGATGACCTGATCCTGGATTACTGCAAGGGTCTGTCTGACGCCATTCATTCTGTGTCTCTTCAGGTGCAGGCTGCTGAAGTTCCATCTTCAAGAGATCTATGTCACGACTTGTGCCCAGGTTACTGGATTCTGCTGAAGAAGCACGTCCGGAAGAACTGCTTAGACGTGCGTTGGAAGGGCCCCTATCAAGTTATCCTGACAATGAATACCGCTGTGAAGTGTGGAGGGCTGCCAAACTGGATTCACGCTTACCATACTCAAAGAGTTCCAGCACCCCTAGAAGAAACAGCTCCTCTCACAGATGAAAATCCAGCTGATGACGGCGAACCACTAGAGGGGATCAGTCAAGCTGTGGGGGTGTCGGAAGAAGTTGGGAGCGCTACAGAACAAGAAGAAGAAGGACAGGACGGCAGTGAAACTGAAGTTGCCACAGAAGGAGAAAGTTGCTGTGAATACGGCTCAGACCCAGATCAAGCCCAGAGTGATCAAGAACCGAGTGTGAGGACAAGATATAGGAGAGAGAGGCGTGGAGAAGATAGTTAGCCTGAAAGAAGGAAGAGGCTAAGCTTGAAGCCAGCTCCAGAGAAAACTCTTGCCCCTGTATCTGAAGACTCGGATTTGGACGAAAGTGCACAAGGACAGGAACAGGAAGGTCCGAGAAGATCGAGGAGGGTGCGAGTGTCTTGTAGGAGATACGCTACTCCTGAGTGGACCTACCTCGCTGCAGATGTCCAGTGTACAGGGAACTGGGAGGGTGAGGGAAGTGACCCTGATCAGTACTGACCCCATCATAACAGTGGAAATAGTGTTGTTGATACCGGGAGTGGAGGTCGAAGGGTTGCTGACACTCAATATCCCCTATCCTCCTTATCTGAGTGGAATAAGAGACTTGGTTTTAAACAGAATAGATTTCCCGACTTGTTGTCCAAGGAGGTCAATACTTGGGGAGGTCCTTCTTCGTTTGGAAATATTAGAAGCCGTGATTAGAGTCGCTGGAACACGTATAATTTCGGATTGCTAAGAGACTGTGTGAAAGACTTTGTAAATAAACAAATTGAGAGATAACCTAGCGCCAAGTGGAAGAAAAGAAGAAACTAGGGACTTCCATTTAGTGGACGGAGAAGGGCTAGGGTTGTCTGTTGCTATAGAACACAAAGACTGATCTTGCGGAAAAGATTATCAGCTTCCAGGTGTGGTTCGAAAAGAGACATTGTGCTGTGAAAGAAAACTAGAACTACACTGTTTGAGATCATGGAGGTTGGCAACCCGAACCGCAGGGCCAAATGTATAGTAGGCACACTTTTAGGGGGAGTGATTTTTCTTATAGTTTTAGTGATAGAGCGCGCGAGGCCACCCGACCAATAGTTTTCGCCGTTTCCGGCTTCAGGGCCCATATACCTTTCAAATCACCATATACATCGATCAGGTGACTTCACGAGCTCTACCAAGTTGTGTGTGTGTGTTCCCTGCTAATAATTTTCAGTGCACCCGACTTACCATCCACCGATGCGGGTACCTAATGACCACAATGAATCAGGGAGCTAGCTGTAAAAGAAAGGCAGCAAAATACAAACCCAACCAATAACATTCAAATACTGTTTAAATGACCACGGACAACTGGAAGTTTTAAAATGTTTATCTAAATTCAATATTTTCTTGCATGAGGTACAGTAAAATAAGGCAATCAATAACCAAGATAACGTAAATCACATAGGCATAAAGAAATAATGACAGGGTAATCATTCAAAATGTAATATGAAATGCAGATGGGAAATATTATAAAATCTCAGAAATGTTTAAGCATGGACATTTTATGCATGAATAACTATGGGAGGGCCTATAAAGAGTAGCACGCTTCACTTAAGGTGAATGGGCCTTTGAACAATCTAGGCAATGAAGTTCTAGACCATATCATAAAATTACAGACTGCAATGCAAAATATAATTTCTAACAAGTGAGAAGACATAGGAACAAACTTATGGAAAAATATGTAATTGACTTTCAATAGTTGCGGAAAGGCATGGAAAATATAACATATGCAATGATGAACTTTATTAAAGCAAAAGTCAGAAATTTAGAAGGTGCAAGATTTAAAGAGTTTTCAGAGCAATATTTACCTAGAAAGGTGTGGAAACCAAACCCTGGCCACGGGTCAGTTAAGGACAGGAAACCCTCAAGGAAGGATACCCCTCAAAGGACAGCAGGTGCAGAATGGACACCCAGGACAGGACAGGATACCCTCGGAATAGGAATCAGGACAGGACCCTCAGGACAGGACAGCAAACCCTCAGGACAGGACCCTCTTCAGGACAGGACCCTCTTCAGGACAGGACCGGAACCCACAGTTCGGAAGCAACGCCTGCGCTCCACCCGCTCTGCAGCTATCGATCAAGACCCCGATTGGGTCAGCGAACTCCCAGCTAAGTGCTTTGCCAGCACTTTAAGGTTCAGTAGAACCTTAGTCTATGGTCAAATTCGGACAGAGTGCTTCGCAGCGCTCTGTATCTTCAGTCACCTATTGAGTGCGTTGGGTCAGTGACAGGTCAGCTAAACCAGACAAGTCGGACGGTTCACTAGGTGAACCCAGGGTAGATATACAGTTTGGGGACAGTGTACCACCCCCCAATGTTGCAAAGTGTCAGAATCCCTCAATTTCGATTGGTCCTAAGGTAGGATTTGGGTAACACACCAATCACAATACACGATTTGAAGCCTTCATTAACATATTTGGGTACCGCCTAGCAGGTTTGGGGTTCTCATGAGAACTGTGCAGAAATACGAGTGAAAATTAACATTGTAACATATGAGGAGCAACATTCGCCGTTCTCGTAGCGCAGAGGTGGCTTTCCCAGGCGCATCTTGACTGTGGCTGCCAGCTGGCTGAGTTCCACTGTCCAAAGTGGCCACCTTTCAATGCTCCCTGGTCATGCGCAGAAGAGACCGTCAATATGGCTCCCAATCAGTTTGGACCCCCATTCCCCGCGGTACATGAAAAGTAAGCGAAAACAAATTAATACATAATAATGTCATTATGAAAATACATCATAGGGTTTGTACTTTTAACTCATCATCAAGAAATAAAATTATTGCATTAAATGTTAGCTACATTGACACAATCACAAGAGCAGTGGCACGAGCAGTACCACATGATAAGCACAGCTATGAATTACGCATGCGCATAACTTTCCCTCCACTTCTGCAGACGCGTCAGGACACGTGAGTGTGGCTGACGCATGCGCAGTAACTAAAATACAAGCGGCGGCCATATTAAAGGACACGGATTAAATTCATTAGAAATACACATAGGCAAGCTTCGGGAACTTTGCCTAAACAAAAATAAATGTTAGTAAAACATACGCTTTGTTACCTTATTACACATAAACGAGGTTCTTGACTTTGGCAAGCCGCAAAATATGCGAAGCTTTGCTTCATCAATCCCCTCTTTGATGATATTTACTATCATCACAAATTATAATGGAACCAGATGCCAACTTTCTTTCACACTTTATAAAGTTCTATTTCTTCCAGCAACCGTTCTAACTTTTCTCTCTCAGTTTTAGCAGGGTGAGAAGTCTTCACCTTTTTGTATATCTGATCATTCACTTCCTCTAATTCAATCTCATCCACACTTCGTTTCACTCCTCTTGCATTTACCTCGTGCTTTTTGGTGCGCTTGCGGCATTTACAGCATAAGAAAATGGAAAGTATAATAAGACCTATAATACCAATTGGCATCAGAATTTTGAATAATAAGCTTTTACCTATGCTAGCAAGCCAATGACCTACATTTGAGAGACCATCTACCAGTCTCTTCCAGGCACTATCAACCTCGAGTGGTTTGAGTTCCTTTGCCAAATTAGTAATGTTTTTCACATATCTTTTGATCTGTACACTTTTATCCGGAATATAAGTGCAACAATGTTGCGCCTTCAACATCCGGCAGACTCCGCCCTCTTTCGCTAATAAGGTGTCAAGAGCAAGTCGATTCTGTAAAACCATTGATCTGATCGCAACCATTTCGGTATTGACCAGCAGAAATCCATGAGCTGTTTCAGTAGACAGCACATCTACTATAGTAGACAATTTGCAAATTCTGTGAGTGTTCAGAACCACTCCCACTCCAGGTATCAGTGCACTGAAAATGCTACCCATAATTTCACCTATACTTTCTCTTTTACTACGCACTAAGCCATTAGTATCTTCATTGCTTCCAGCTTTTCCATTCACATGGTATATTTTCGGGAAGACAATGCCAAAGTAGCAGCTTCCATACCAGTGATCCGGCAATTTGAAATAAGCCTTGTCCCCACAAATATAATAAATTCCAGGAAACACAGGCTCTGACCCATTTTTGAAACCCCAACCTCCAATTACCTTGTAATTATGTTCGCATTCACTGGAACCAATGAAAACATTATTATAATAGCTAGTCTTCTTGCGGTGAAGACATAGCTTGCCTTTCTTTTCAAAATCCAGCAACAGAGCAGGACCCGCTCCACCAGATGAGGTGCCTTCCATGTTCTCTGCCCACTTTGGCTTTTTCTGACTTTCGTCATTAGCCTTCTTTTGAATTTTAATTCTCCTTTTCTCTGCCATGTTCAGGAACATCTTTTCCTGCTCACGCAAAGAACAAGTCAAGTTATCTCTGTGTGCGTCTGCTATGTCAATGTTACCTATAGTCAGAAAGTAGTCTCCCATATATCTTATGGTGTCAGTTTTGGTATGTACAGGATTTAAGTTCCCACGTATAGGAAGTTCAGAAAAGATCACGTCATTGTTAGAATAATAATACTGTAACGGTCCCCTTTTGTAAAATAAACTAGCTAAAATGCTACAGGAGATTCCATATGTCAATGGCAGGTGATGGTATGTCACGCCTTCAGCCACAGAAGTAGGTAGCTTCATGCAGACATAGCAATCTTCAATTTCCATAGTCTCTACATAGTGTATTAACAAGTTTGCGAAAACATTTAAGTGTGTCTTGTTCTTAACTCCATGATAATGTAGTCCTCCCTCATCTGATGCTTCTAAGTTCTGTTTTGTTTGTCTCAGGGCTCTTTCATGTCGTGCTACACTCTGTGTTGTTAGCTCCTCACTGTCAGTATTTACAACTTCAGTAGGGACAATGTTAGTATCTTTACTTACAGCAAAGGGAATGAAAATTGTTAATCCTATCCAGATAACTATCAGTACTACTACACTACATATACACACCTTGCAACACGTCTTAAAACGGCTGCAACTAGGTCTACCATTCACTGTTGAATCAGACATTTTGGCTCAGAAGGAGTCTCTCGAACCCCTCTTTTTTGCTTTACACAATTAGCTTACTTTGTGCAAATTCACGGTGGTTCGTCTTCTTCTTCAGCTGAGTACTCTGGGACGGGTTCTCCGTCGCTCACGTCAGTTATATCAAGATCTTCAAGTTCTTCCAAAACCAGTGTCCATTCAGGAGACTTGTACTTTTTGTTTTGTCTTTTTATTCGTTCACTCCTTCTTTTGGAAGAGTCTTCTTCTTGCTCTGCTATCCGAGCACTTCTTCTTGCTTCTGCACGTTTTTCTTCCACTGTCTTTATCCTTAGTCTCAATCTTTTTACAAACCTAGGCTCAAGGTTGTTTCTTTTCTTTAGTCTCTTAGTCGGTACTTGGACTTCACTTTCTTTTCTTATTCTCTTGTTCTCTTTATCTTGTGGTAATTCTTCTCCACTTTCTTCTCCTACTTTCCCTATCTGGCTAGTTCCAGGGCTAGCATCAAATTCTTCTGCCTGGTTGCTAATCTGGCCTTGTTCAGGAATATTTTGTTTTTGACTTTCGATTGTCTCTGTTTCTGTTTCTGTTTCCTGAACCCGTTCTTTTAACCCTCTCTGATCCTGTTCAAGCACTTCGATCTCTTGATTTTCTTCTGCTCGAACTATCACTCTATTTCTAGTCTCTCCCTTATCTGCATCAGGTGTTAGCGGTGGTGTATCGAACACCTGCTCTGTCCCTGTCTGACCTTCTCCTTCCTCAGTTTTGATGTGAATCTCAAGCGGCTGAGGTTCTTCGCCTGTGCCTTGCTTTTCCTGACTAGTCCACTCTCTACCTTCACTAAGTCGTTCTCTTGTTCTGATAGGATCTTCGGTCAGATCAATCATCGGTATCCATTCTTCTGGCCATATGCTTGGCAGCTCGTCTTCAGCTACTCCTGGCTCAGTTTCCTGGACCCCTTCAGCAGGCTGGATTCTTGGCAGTTCGTAGTCAACTACTCCTGGGCCAACGTCTGCTGTTCCTGCAACCTGACTGGTGCTGGGCTGCTCGTTGTCAGTTGCTTCTGGTCTGGCTCCTTCAGGGTCCTCTGCTGGTTGCCCTTCTTCTTCAAATCCTCTGTCTGGTAATACCTTCTGGGTGTGTCCAGCGTGGATCCACTGGGGAACACCTGCGACTTTCACTGCAGTGGTTGTTACCAGGATTACTTGGCGTTTCTTTCCCCACCTTGGTGCCAGACAGCTTGATCGAGTGTGCTTCTTTATTTTGACCCAATCTCCTGGAACCAAGCTGTGGAGAGGAGTCGTTGGATTGAGGATGCCGTCGTCTCCAATCTGGCGAGAGATAGAACGCACTTGATCACCCAATCTTCTGCAGTATTCAAGCACCAAATCATCAGTAATATTCAACAGTTTGCTTCCTGGCACCCATGCTTGTCTCATCACTCTTCCCATAATGATTTCATGGGGACTTAGGCCTGTCTTGCGGTCAGGAACACTTCTCAGTCCCATCAGGACCAGGGGCAGGGCCTTCACCCAGGTCATGCCAGTAGCATTTGTCAGCTTTGCTAGTCTGTTTTTGATAGTTCCATTTACTTGTTCCACTATTCCAGAAGCCTCTGGGTGGTATGCACAATGCAATTTTTGCCTTATTCCGAAGGCCTTACATAATTCAGCCAGTATCTCATTCTGGAAATGTCCACCCTTATCTGATTCAATAATGTATGGTATGCCGAATCTAGGTATCAGTTCTTTTAGTAAACACTTCGCTACTGTCAGTGCGTCACTTTTGGGAGTAGGGTAAGCTTCTACCCATTTTGAAAATACACAAACAATGACAAGGACATATCGCTTTCCTTCACAACGGGGCATGGTGATGAAATCAATCTGTATTTTTATAAAGGGACCCCCTGATCTCCCAATCTTGCTCAGTTCAACCATTGTCCTCTTGCCTGGGTTCATCTGTTGACATGACAGGCACCTCTGGCAGAGGGACTCTGCTACCTTCCTGAATTTCTTACTGTACCAAGTCTGTTGAAATACCAGAATCATGGCATCCCTACCAATGTGTGATCCTTCATGTATTAATCTTGCCATTGTGCTAAGCAAGTGTCGGGGTAACACAGGCATACCAGTTGGGCCCAAAATCACACCATCCACACGTCTCGGTCTACACCCATCCTCCTTCCATTTCTCTCTTTCTTGCCAAGGAGCCGATTCCTGCCACTCTCTCACTTCATCCCACGTAGGCACTTCTTCAAACACCTGAAGCTGGCAGCTGGTTCCTGGCCCCCCTCGTTTTGGATTTACAATATACCGATCTTTGGCACACCATTGGGCCACTCGATCAGCATAATCGTTTCCCAGTGATACTTTGTCCATGCTCCTTTGATGAGCAGCACATTTTACCACTGCCAGTTCTTTGGGCAACTGGATGGCCTCTAAAAGGTCATGAACAACCTTTGCATTCCGAATGGGAGTACCTGAGGAAGTCATGAATTCTCTCTGCAGCCACAATTGGCCAAAGTCATGCACAACTCCATAACAGTACTGACTGTCAGTATACACTGTTATGCGTAAGTCCTTCCCAATTTTGCAAGCCTTTATCATGGCTATCAATTCGGCTACTTGTGCAGACTTGATGTTATATAGGTAACCTGCTTCTTCAATTTTTGTAAAAGACACTACTGCATAAGCAGCACTCAGGCCTCCTAGTTCATGTCTTAGACAGGAACCATCCACAAATAGTTCTTTATCATGTTCAGGCAATGGCACTTCTTTTATGTCTGGGCGTGGCTTAGTACTGAACTCTGTCAGGTCAATACAATCATGTTCATCATCATCCCCACCTTCTATTTCCAAGGGGTCGGGGAGTAAGGTGGCAGGGTTCAGAATACCGCACCTAACAATGCTTACATTTGCTGCACCCACAAGAATCCTCTCGTATTTAGTCAGCCGACTAGGGGTGAGATACTGTGTTTTAGTTCTGGTCAATAGAATTACCACTCCATGTGAAACATACACGGTCACAGGATGTCCCATGACAATGGACTCACTCTGTTCCAAACTTGCACAGGTAGCAGCTACTGCTTTCAGACAGCCTGGTAACCCAGCAGCTACTGGGTCCAAAGTGGCAGAGAAATAGGCCACAGGCCTTCTGGTCGTGCCATGTTCTTGAGTCAGGACTGACAATGCGCAATTATCGCGAGTGTCACAGAATAGGGCAAACTCTTTGGAATAATCTGGCATTCCCAACGCAGGGGCCGTACACAGACAGTTTTTCAGTCTTGTGAAAGCCATTAGACTTTCATCGTCCCACTCTACAACATCTGGCATTCCTCTCGTGGTCATTTTTATCAAGGGCCTGGCTAAGGCTGCAAATCCCAGAATCCACTGCCTGCAGTACCCTAATACACCCAGGAACATTCTGACATCTTTTTGAGTACGGGGCAACTGCATCTTTTGAATTATTCTCACTCTTTCTGATGTGACTTTTCTGACACCCTTTTCTATCTGGTGTCCTAGATATTTTACTGATTTCGCACAGAACTGTAGTTTGTCAGGGGCCACTTTATGCCCTTTCTCACACAGATGATTTAGGAGGGCAATGGTGTCAACTACACAGTCCCTGTGACTTTTAGACGCCAGTAGAAGGTCGTCTATGTACTGCACTAACACAGAGTTCCCAGGTAAGATCAAAGTCTCTAGACATTTTTTCAAGATCTGATTAAAGATAGAGGGGCTCTCTGTATACCCTTGAGGGACCCGGTTCCAACAATACACGTGACCTTCGAAGGCAAATGAGAAAAGAAATTTGCTGTCGGGGTGCAGGGGTATCGAAAAGAATGCATGACATAAATCAATCACAGTGAACCATTCAGCATCCCAAGGAATCTGGTACAATATCACTGCAGGGTTTGGGACAATAGGGCAGCAAGGAACTACAATTTTGTTAACCTTTCTCAGGTCCTGCACTACCCTATACTTGCCACTAGGCTTTTTGATGCCCATAATCGGTGAGTTGCATGGGCTGCTCATCACTTCCTGTATGATGTCTCCTTCTAATAATTTTTGTATTTCTAGAGTGACACCTGCTTTCACTTCAGCATTCATTCGGTAGGGCCTAGTGTTAGGATATACTGCATTGTCCTTGATGGCTATCTGTATGGGGTCCACATCTTTCATCAAACCCACATCTTTTCCAGTGAAATCCCACACCTCTGGCTTTACGGCTTCCTGGAGTTCTTGGGGCAAGTCCTGCAGGGTCAATCTTTTAATTTCTGAGTCAGGTCTAAGTAACAATAATTTATAAATGCCATCTTCATCTGGGGTCTGTATTTCAACCCCTTTTGGTGTGCAAAAGATGGTACAGTTCATTTTGCACAGCAAATCACGACCCAGTAGATTCACTGGACTGGTGTCACAGACGACAAATCTATGCATCTGTTTAAAATTTCCAATTGAAATCTCCATTGGTTCGGTAACAGGAGTACTAATCAATTGATTAGATACACCCACTACTTGGATATTTTCTCCCGAGAGGGGTAGGTTTGGAACGTCCACTGTTCTTACAGTAGAACGGGTAGCGCCAGTGTCCAACAGAAAGGTGACATCATTTCCGTCAACCTTTCCTTCAATATATGGTCCAGACTGGTCTACCGGCAAGGAAGCGCCAAGTACGCACTCCTCGTCCTCCCCTCTCAGGCCCCGTCAGTCCTGATCATTACAAAGGAAGGTATCATTCAGCAGATACTGCGAAGTTGCTGTATTTCTGTTCTCCCCGCTTTCCCAAACCTCTATCTCTTCATCTTCTGCCTGTCTTCCCCTGTATACCTGCTTGGGTGCTCGAGGCACCTGAACTGTTTTTACCTGGGGTTGAGTCTTTCTTGGTCTTTCTTTCTGCGTCTGTGGAGTTAAATCAGGAGTTTTTTCATTAATATCTACTAATTGGGGACACTCGTTTCGCCAGTGTCCAATTTCGCCGCACTGATGGCAGGGAAATTTTTTCATAGCCTCTTCCCTGCTAAATTTGGGCCGGGGCTTTCCTCCACCCCCTCCCCCAGGACCTTTGTTCTCAGCATTTTTAACCATGTTACTCAATTGTTTTTCCTGCTGTTCTGCGAGCTTCACCTGAGCCCACATCACCTTTTCCTTGAGGGCCTTTTTCTTTTCTGCCATCTCATCCTCGCAGTACTTAGCGTACCGCAGGACCTCATCCATTTTCTTAGTATGCCAACAGATTTTATTATCTTTTATCCACTGACAAATTTCAGGTCTTAAACCATTTACAAACCTGTAAATAAAGTGCGTCATATCCTTCAGGTCGATGTTATCAATACCACTGTATGTTTTAAATACCTGCAATAACCTCTCATAGAAGGAGTGCACTGTCTCGTCCCTTTCCTGTGTTGTTCTATCTATTTTTGTCCAATCAGTTTCCTTTGCGGGCACCTTTTCTTTCAAGTGCTGAATTACCTGCTCATATTTTCGCATGACATCCTTTGATGGCTCCCCAGTTTCTTTATTTCTTGGGTACTCCTCACTCGGCCAGTCTATGTTTATTTTACACTGGGTCCATAAATCTACTGGAACCACAATGTCGAAAAACCCATCCAGGTCTTTCCACAGACATTTCTGTACCTTCACGAACCTTTCCACCTGCCTGTACCAGTCAACTGGTTTCTCTCGTAATTTTGGAAAATCGTTCGTGAAGGACACAATATCCTGCCTAGACCAGGGGACATGCACATATTTCCCTCCTGGAACTTCGCGCATGGGGCATAACTGCTCAGGTTTTTCTACCTCTCTTAAAGCAAACTCAGGAGTCACTTGTCGGGAGCGAACCTCTTCTCTCTTTTTCGCCCACCTGCTTCTCCATCTTTCCACATCTCCCCATTTCTGCAGTACCCCCATTAATTCTTTAATCTGCAACTTCTTCCCTGCCACATTCAGGTGTTCTATATCTTTGTCTGAGAAGTCTGCTCTGTACGGTTTCTGTAAGGGCTTGGATTTTGAGATATCTACCCCCATACTAACTGCTGTTTCAGTCAGTTTTTCGTGGAGCACTCTGGTGTTCCTTGTAAAGCTTTTACATATGAACGACAATTCTTCTTCAGAGTAGGTATTCAATCGATCCAACCCCACATTTCCTGCCATTAATTCTTCTATTTCGACCCTCAGCTTGTAGAGGTCTAAAGGTTTTGTTTGCGGAGTCTGCTTCTCTAATTCACGACTCCAACTCTCAATTTCATCCGGAGTTACCAGAGAGACATTCCTAGTACCTGTTGCTGTCTCTAATTTAATTTATTTTGTATTAAAAGGGTTATGCCTCTGCTGTATTCCCTTTCCAGTCTGTTTGTTTGGCAATTCCAAGAACGCAACTTCAGACTCGCACTCACTGGACTGATCATCTATGATGATCGGTTCCTGTCTCGGGGTTGCCATGACTGGGGTCATAACTGGAGTAATCGGATTTCCCTGACCATTTCCGTATAACGGGACCACCGGTCCAATAGTTACTGGAATAGTCAATGCCTCAGGACTGGTATTTAACTGGGAAATTTTCTGAATTATTTCTGTCCTTTGTCTAGCTAGAGCCTCTTGTTCCTTTTCCACTAGTACCCTTCTTAAAGTTGTGTCATGTAATATCTGTGGGGTCAACGGAGGAGTAAAACTCGGGGCAGTAGGATGCGTTTCACTTGGTCCTCCCCCATAATTTGGTTTCGGGAATAAAGTTCCAGTATTAAAGGACCTGCGCTCTTCCCCATATGGAGGTTGAACAAAAGGCAGTCCTGAATTCGATGGTTTCTCTTCGTTTTCATACGAGGGTCTGGGAAAAAAGATTTTCGTACGTGAATATTTTTCTTCCTGGCTCGCGGGCACTTTGGGATATATATCCCTTGTTTCCGTCGGTTCGGGTTTTTCAGGATAGGGCAATACTTGACCACCCCCTCCCAGTCCCAGGGACCTGTCTTCTTCCTTTAGGAAGTGACGTCGGGGAACATCTCCTACACTGGAAGGTCGGGTTCCCTCATTGTAAGGTGGCGGACTTCTGGTACAGATGTCATCTATTAGTTCATCATCTGATTCCCCCAGGGCCCCCCAATGCTTACATTTTTCAGTACTTTTCTCACCCGCTCCAATGTTATGACATGCCGGCATCATGGGAAACAGACCCTCAACAATCATGCTCTGCCTCCACTGTTTCATCCTTTTATCCCTGGACTCCTGTTTCTGCCTGGGGTACCACTTGGTCAAACCCTTGTCCATTCGGGGTCTTTCTCTTTCAAAAGCCTCGATCTCCCATTCCTCTAATGCCTCATACTGCGTTAGTCTCGGTCTGGGATGCAATTCGTTCATCCGAGTCCTTAAATTAAATAGGATCCTACCATTGAAGGTACCATCTAACGGAAAAGCCAATACTCCGTCATCTTTCGTGTATTTCACCCAATTCTCCAGCCACACACAGGTATTGTACCCTCGGTCAAACATCATGAATGAGGCAGGAGTATTAGGTGGTGGGACAAGAACACCTTCCCTAGATTTAATCGGTTTGTCCGTTTTAAAATAATTTTTCACCTTACTTATAAGTGACATTTTTCTCTTTGTTCCGTACATAATATCGTATCTATTAGTCTTCCACTGATCCCTTTCAAACCCTAGGTGCCTTGGATCAGGTCGAGTTCCTGTAGTCTGCGAGTGCCACATACAACTTCTGCGGTAAACTTTGTTTACAAACTACCTCCAATCAGAACGCGCTTCAGAAATTCGTGCAACCAATGGGTGTGCGACACTAAATAAGCTCCGCCAATGGGTGCGCGGCCCCTTCGTGAGACAGTTCCCACGCTCCGGCGCTCACCCCTCCTTTACAATTCCAGCTCCGCTACCCGCCCGCTGCTTCTACCAATCCCAGCGCGGCACAGAGTGACGTCAGAGGCGCTTCGCGACTGACTCCCTCCCTTCACAAGGTAACGGAAACTTTCTTTCTTTTAAAGTGCTCAGTGCTTGGTTATTTTACAACAAATACACATTCGCCACAGTGCTCAAGTGTCTAGACAGAGAAAGAATTGTTTTACTGCAAGTAAACTACTTCCATTTACTTTTCACTCGCTGCGGGCAGATCTCTTCCGCCTACCCTTCACTCTAGCATCGGTGAACCTGTTATTCCCCTAAACTCATCCACTTCTTTCCGGGATATATTCCGAGCTTAAGGTTTCTCAGCGGACCCCTCTGCTTTCACGCTAGCTCCGAGGAACCTGCTACTCTTCCGATGTGACCCTTACTAGGTTACGCCACTATGGGAATTTTGCCAATGAACCCCGTTACTATCATTTATTCACACATGTATTCAGAAAACCCTAGTTAGTGCTTCCCGGTTATCCTAACCTGCACCTAACTTTCCTCGAACCTGTGACCTCAGGACAATGGATTCTATTCACCACTTGCCCTTTCAATTCCCCGGGGAGTTCGGACAACACGAGACGATACGGTTTACAAATGCATGGATTAGTACATATAGCAATATAAGAACAAAAATAAAAACAATGCAAAAATTCATGAGTTTCAGCAGCGTATTCACAAGAGAATGATCAGGTCTCTTAGAACAGCCGCTCTTCTAGCAGCATCAATATAATAGCAGCTTCCGACTCAACTAGTCCAACTAATCCCTGCCTTACTCTCAACTAGTCCCTAACCATCCTCTGCTACCAGAAAACTGATAGAGCGCGCGAGGCCACCCGACCAATAGTTTTCGCCGTTTCCGGCTTCAGGGCCCATATACCTTTCAAATCACCATATACATCGATCAGGTGACTTCACGAGCTCTACCAAGTTGTGTGTGTGTGTTCCCTGCTAATAATTTTCAGTGCACCCGACTTACCATCCACCGATGCGGGTACCTAATGACCACAATGAATCAGGGAGCTAGCTGTAAAAGAAAGGCAGCAAAATACAAACCCAACCAATAACATTCAAATACTGTTTAAATGACCACGGACAACTGGAAGTTTTAAAATGTTTATCTAAATTCAATATTTTCTTGCATGAGGTACAGTAAAATAAGGCAATCAATAACCAAGATAACGTAAATCACATAGGCATAAAGAAATAATGACAGGGTAATCATTCAAAATGTAATATGAAATGCAGATGGGAAATATTATAAAATCTCAGAAATGTTTAAGCATGGACATTTTATGCATGAATAACTATGGGAGGGCCTATAAAGAGTAGCACGCTTCACTTAAGGTGAATGGGCCTTTGAACAATCTAGGCAATGAAGTTCTAGACCATATCATAAAATTACAGACTGCAATGCAAAATATAATTTCTAACAAGTGAGAAGACATAGGAACAAACTTATGGAAAAATATGTAATTGACTTTCAATAGTTGCGGAAAGGCATGGAAAATATAACATATGCAATGATGAACTTTATTAAAGCAAAAGTCAGAAATTTAGAAGGTGCAAGATTTAAAGAGTTTTCAGAGCAATATTTACCTAGAAAGGTGTGGAAACCAAACCCTGGCCACGGGTCAGTTAAGGACAGGAAACCCTCAAGGAAGGATACCCCTCAAAGGACAGCAGGTGCAGAATGGACACCCAGGACAGGACAGGATACCCTCGGAATAGGAATCAGGACAGGACCCTCAGGACAGGACAGCAAACCCTCAGGACAGGACCCTCTTCAGGACAGGACCCTCTTCAGGACAGGACCGGAACCCACAGTTCGGAAGCAACGCCTGCGCTCCACCCGCTCTGCAGCTATCGATCAAGACCCCGATTGGGTCAGCGAACTCCCAGCTAAGTGCTTTGCCAGCACTTTAAGGTTCAGTAGAACCTTAGTCTATGGTCAAATTCGGACAGAGTGCTTCGCAGCGCTCTGTATCTTCAGTCACCTATTGAGTGCGTTGGGTCAGTGACAGGTCAGCTAAACCAGACAAGTCGGACGGTTCACTAGGTGAACCCAGGGTAGATATACAGTTTGGGGACAGTGTACCACCCCCCAATGTTGCAAAGTGTCAGAATCCCTCAATTTCGATTGGTCCTAAGGTAGGATTTGGGTAACACACCAATCACAATACACGATTTGAAGCCTTCATTAACATATTTGGGTACCGCCTAGCAGGTTTGGGGTTCTCATGAGAACTGTGCAGAAATACGAGTGAAAATTAACATTGTAACATATGAGGAGCAACATTCGCCGTTCTCGTAGCGCAGAGGTGGCTTTCCCAGCCGCATCTTGACTGTGGCTGCCAGCTGGCTGAGTTCCACTGTCCAAAGTGGCCACCTTTCAATGCTCCCTGGTCATGCGCAGAAGAGACCGTCAATATGGCTCCCAATCAGTTTGGACCCCCATTCCCCGCGGTACATGAAAAGTAAGCGAAAACAAATTAATACATAATAATGTCATTATGAAAATACATCATAGGGTTTGTACTTTTAACTCATCATCAAGAAATAAAATTATTGCATTAAATGTTAGCTACATTGACACAATCACAAGAGCAGTGGCACGAGCAGTACCACATGATAAGCACAGCTATGAATTACGCATGCGCATAACTTTCCCTCCACTTCTGCAGACGCGTCAGGACACGTGAGTGTGGCTGACGCATGCGCAGTAACTAAAATACAAGCGGCGGCCATATTAAAGGACACGGATTAAATTCATTAGAAATACACATAGGCAAGCTTCGGGAACTTTGCCTAAACAAAAATAAATGTTAGTAAAACATACGCTTTGTTACCTTATTACACATAAACGAGGTTCTTGACTTCGGCAAGCCGCAAAATATGCGAAGCTTTGCTTCATCATTAGTAGTTACTATATCATATATAGTGGGGCATGAAAATGAAGAAAAGGCTGCAAAGGAAGCAAAAATTATATCGACACAGAAACCTACTATTGCTGGTAAAAAGGGGGACAATACAGAGAAAGATAAAGCTTTACTAGCAGCAGAGACTCGTAGGTTACATGTAGATGAATCACAGGGAAATTTTAAATCGAATGCATATGCTAAATTGCTTTATGAATATATCGATGCTATGGAGGCTAAGAACTGTTATGTCTGTATGAAATTGCCAGCCTCTGTAGACGAAGGTATCAGATATCATCATCTTCCATTGACTTATGGAATCACATGTAGTTTGTTGCTTAGTATATTCTATGAACGTGATGGGTTTGAATACTATTTTTCGAATTTCGATGCTATTCTACCTGAAGTGCCGAACTACAAGCATTTAAATAAGTGGGATTACTATAAGAGTGAAGACAGATTACAGAAATTTTTCCTTCCCTGGAAAACATTAGATACTTCACACGCTCGAAGAAATAATTTGACTTGTAAAGTGTCAGAAATTGAGAAAAAGTTTGTAGGGCAGGTGGATGATCGATACAGGAGACAGAAGATCTTAAAAGTTTCAGGTCAATGGAAAACAGATTGGACCGAGGAAGAAAGGGCACACCAAAGAAAGGGTAGCAATGGTCCAATAGCTTTAGACCGAGAGAAAAAGGGGAAACTGTGTATACATAGGGGTGAAACCTATTATGAGAATGTGTTTGTGGGAAAAGTGAGTTGTGAACATGCTTTCCAATTAGAATACTATTCGAAGGACTTCTTGAAAGAAATGCAGGTGATCCCAAATGTATATTTTGTGTGTGGAAGAAATGCATACGTGAAACTACCAGATAATTGGTATGGATCATGCTATTTGGCAATTGTCTTCCCCAAAATATACCATGCTAAGGATTTGGAAATTATAGAGGGAGGAACACAAGCTAGAGGAAGAAGGGATGTAAGCGCTGAGGAGGTAGTTGGAGACGTATTTGGTGCTATGTTTCCTATTTTAGGGATAGCATTAAATGATGTCAAGATAAGAAGATTGGCAACAGTTGTAGATAGGTTGTCCGCCAGTACTGCTAGGTCACTAATGCTGGTGGAGGGAGAAATGCAATCGATAAGGGCAATGGTTCTTCAGAACCGACTTGCTCTAGATGTTCTGTTAGCCAAAGAGGGAGGAGTCTGTAAGGCTTTGAAGGTCCAGGAATGTTGCACTTACATTCCAGACAACTCAAAACCTTTAGAAAAGTACATTCGAAACATTACTGAAATACATCATGAGATAGAGGATTTGACAAAGGTAACAGTGTGGGAGAAAGTAGGTCAAGGAATGGGTAAAGTTGGAGGTTGGTTTGCCAACCTAGGAAAGAGTATCATTTGGTACGTACTGAAACCTATCATCATAATAGTGATTTGTATAATCACCTTGTGGGGATTGGTGCGGCTGTATCAATGGTATAGATCAAACAGGTTGCAAAGAACCATGAGAAGGCAAGAGAGGAGATTGACTGTGATGCAGGATAATCAGTACAGGAGTCTAAAGGCTCTAGAGATGATGAAACGAGGGGGTACTGAAACGACTTCAGTTTGACTCAGTCCATACCTCAGAGATGGTGTTGGGATGGTGATGACTACTAGAAGTCATCAAAGGGGGGATTGAGAGAGCGCAAATCAAGAAAAATATAGAAGTGCACCATATTTACAAGCACGTTGTATTAGTTTAGTGAACATTATATAAGAGTGTTGAATTTATACAGTGAAAATACATAAGAGTGTTTAATTAAAATAGAATACTTATATCGAGTGTGAAAAGCTAATGTAGATGTTTGTAGAGATGTTAGAATGATGTTGAAATCCCATGTTATGTGGCGGTGGTAGGGGAAAATGTAATTCTGCTAATGTAGAAATGTGTAGGCCACATGGCAATTCACATAGAGTACAAGATGCTGTTACACTCTTACACGATGGTGGATTTTGATGTTATTGAAATTCAAAGCATTATTGATCCTAGAACTGAAATATGTTTTATAGACGTTTCATATAATCATTGTGTGTAATAAGTTAGAATACTGTTTAGAAGAAATTAAATGTTTTACCGAGTGCACAGGCCCGTTCATGAAATTCTAATAGGCCTGAATAGACAAAGTCATTTCTTTCGATCTGCATGTGCTCGTTAGAGAAAGGTTGTGTTAGGCACAAACTGTGGAGCCTGTTCGAATGGTTTACGACTTAGAAGATACGGTGGAGGCCGGAATCTGGGGCCCACAGCACAAGTGTCTGTTTGCAGGTGCGAGGAGGTTTTAATCAAGAGAGTGATGAATAGACTTTTGTTCAAGAGAGCCAGGCACAGGCCTGGAGGAGTCTTCAGGAATTTCCTGGGGGTACCGTCTTGCCGGAGAGGAGCCTGGGAAGCAAGGTCAACGCTAACGATGGGCCCAGAGGAGTACCAGCATGAAACATACCAGAACCAACACCACGTGAGGGGCGTCTCTAAGGGGCGTCTCTAAAGGGCGTTTCTATTGTAAATGTGATTTTGTATTAGGGACAGTACCCCTGGGTGGAGTTAAGGCAGATGATCTGAGGAACCTAAGAGAGCGGATGGGTAGGCAGATAGGGAACTGCGAGACATCGTTTTTGAAACAAAGACTAAGGGAAGTGTGTGATCTTCTTTGGAAGTCACCACTGCTGACACCTTTTTAGGTTAAGATCTTGCTAAGTAGGGATGTCACTTAGTCTAGTGTAGGGACAGTCTAATCTGATTTCTTCCTTTCTGTAAATGACTCATAAGCTACAGCTTGTGTCTATTCTTGCAACTTTGATGATTTTTGAATTGGTTTTGGTAATATTCTTCTGCCGACTAAGAGCATTTAGAAATTCATGTTTGTATTGATACCCGTATATCTTTTGAACCTTATATTGAGATGTTTGTATCTCCAGTTAAGTTTGGCTTTGTAATAAACTTTTAAACTTTTTAAGCTTAAGTGGTTCTTTGGAGTGGAGTAAGTTATTAACTGATTGACCTAGTAGTGGATTGCATTTTACTCTATGACAGGTACCAACGGTTCAGTCGACCGGAGTTGGGATCTAGATCTATAACAATAGACCAGAAATCCCGCGTTAACACCATGGTAGACTGACAATCTGGTATTGGGCAACAGGTGATTATCCCAAAGGGAAGAGTTTTGATGGTTCAGCATACATTTCTATGTAGACAGGAAATTGCTGAACAAACATCATTGCATTATTAATAAAATATACAATAGAATACGGTATAATAAAAGAGAGTGCATGAGTACTGATGTCACAGGTGAATTTGGTTGTGGCATTAATAGAAACGGCTTATCGTCTCTATAAATAAAAAATAAAAAACAGCATTCTAAAGGTGTGGAAATATGGCAGGAGGCTCAATAATAATAAAACAATGAGTAAATTGTAGATCTTTGGTGAACTCTCCTTAGCAAACATATTGCTTGAGTACTCCAATGGAAGAAAAGCAATGGATTAATCAGCCATCTATTAAAGTAGGCACAGTGGTCGATGGTGTTGAATGCAGGTGAAAGATCTAATGGATTGAGTAAAAATGTTGTTACCAACCAATTCTGTGTTTAAATATTATGACAGTGAGAAATTAAAAAGATGTGCATTCATATCTAGCCAGAAGCCAGTTTGTAGAGGCATGAATGTTAATGTTGTTAATGCTCTAAGCATGTCGAAACTGAACTACGTCAACCCCTGCTACCCGGGGCTGCCTTCCTCTGCTATCCATGGACTACAATCTGTTCAAAACATGGCATTATGGCTGGTCTTCAGAGGTTAGTTGTCCCTTGCATCACATCCCTTCATTTGCATCCAATCACGAAGGGTCACAAACAGTGACCTGCCTAATTCACATTGATTTAGGCAGGTAATTTTGTGCCCTTTTGTAAATGTACAATTTGCGATGCAACCTGTTAATACTTAATGTCTCATTGCAAATTGCATTTCCATTTGCAAACCAGTGTTAAGCAAACTGCAGACTCCTGGGCCTCATTTATGAGAAATGACGCATCGCTGCGTGAAAGCAGCGATGCGTCACTTCTCAGTGCGCACTCCTTGCGTCATGATTGATGCGTCATATTTATAATATGATGCATCATGTCGCTAGGAGTTTCAGATACGTCAGTATTTCTGACGTATCTGTAGGCACAAAAGTGACGCATTGCTGGAGTGTTACAAAAGGGGATGTTGGACGGAGCTTTTCAGCAAATCAAACACTCACCCCCAGTCAACTGATCTGGGTTTAATCCATCACCATTCTTTAGCTCACTCAGCCACCCCAGTTCAGACATGGCCATATGCAAATCAGTCTGACCCTGTGCCTCATGGGAACAGTCCAGCCCGAACTGCCAAGCCATGTCTTCCCTGGACCGGAAACAAGCATTCTGGGACAGGTTTCGGATTCATAATCCTCATCAGCCAGGCTATCTAGAATCCAGTGGCCAAGTGAGCAACGGACTCACGTCTGAGCATACCCTGCCACACTTAGGGCGAACAAAGCGATACAAAAGGGGATGAAGGACGGAGCGTTTCAGCAAATCAAACACTCACCCCCAGTCAACTGATCTGGGTTTAATCCATCACGATTCTTTAGCTCACTCAGCCACCCCAGTTCAGACATGGCCATATGCAAATCAGTCTGACACTGTGCCTCATGGGAACAGTCCAGCCCGAACTGCCAAGCCATGTCTTCCCTGGACCGGAAACAAGCATCCTGGGACCGGTTTCGGATTCATAATCCTCATCAGCCAGGCTATCTTGAATCCAGTGGCCAAGTGAGCAAGGGACTCACGTCTGAGCATACCCTGCCACACTTAGGGCGAACAAAGCAATACAAAAGGGGATGATGGACGGAGCGTTTCAGCAAATCAAACACTCACCCCCAGTCAACTGATCTGAATTTAATCCATCACCATTCTTTAGCTCACTCAGCCACCCCAGTTCAGACATGGCTATATGCAAATCAGTCTGACCCTGTGGCTCATGGGAACAGTCCAGCCCGAACTGCCAAGCCATGTCTTCCCTGGACCGGAAACAAGCATCCTGGGACCGGTTTCGGATTTATAATTCTCATCAGCCAGCATTGCTGGAGTGTGTCACAAAAGTGACGCAACTCCAGCAATATGTACTTTCACATAGGCAAGTCCCATGTTGTTAGTGCCTGTGTCAGTCTTACGCCTGCCATGAAGCAGGTGTAAGATTTTGACGCATTAGCGGCCAAGAAATGGCGCTGTGAAATCTTATAGATTTCACTGCGTCACTTCCATGACCCTTTCTTGCGTCAAAACGCCCACCCTGTATACATTATACCTGGCGCAGGTATAATGTGGTGCAGGGGTTTACAAAGAGACGCATCTACCTAGATGCGTCACTTTGTAAATATGGCAAAACAAGGCGCATTATTTACGCCACTGGTGCGTCACAAGAAGTGAAGCACCGGTGGCGTAAAAGTGACGTACGGCCTCATAAATGAGGCCCCTGGTTTGGCCAGGGTGAGGGGAACTTATCTGTAATCACTAAGAAGTCCAATGGTCGGTTTTAATAATCTGCTTCAATATAACATCCAACATTTTCAACTGTAGAGTTAAATAGAAGTAATAAACTCTCCCAGGAGAGAAAGGCAGGAGATGTAGCAGATACAGCAGGAAAGAAAAGTTAGTTCACCAATGATTTTCAAAATCTCAATAAACAAATTGACAGCAGTGAACAGTCAATCCTTTGTTTTGCTTTTTACTAAGCAAATATTTAATATTTACTCCATAATGTAGAGAAAATTTGCAGAAATCAACGCCCTCCTAAAAAAGACCACAGCTAACTCGAATCAAATGAGCAACTTCCAGCCCATCTCCCTGTTCCCCTATCCAGACAAAGGGTATTTAAGTGATTGCAGAATGCCATAAAAAAAACTCACAACCCATTCAAACTTCACCATCTAAAAGGACAACACTCAATAGGATTCAGAAAGAGCCACAGTACTGAAACAGCCCTCCTCAAGGTCACCAACGACACTCAAATCATTCTGGACCAAGGAGAAACAGCAGCCCTTATCCTGCTCGACCTCTAAGCGGTCTTTGACACTGTCTTCCACAACACCCTCACATGAAGAAGCCACGCGATTGGCATACAAGGATCCACTCTGAAATAGATCTGTTCCTTCCTCATAGGAAGAACCCACAGGGTCAGGCTGCCACCCTTCACATCAGAGTCGAAGAAACTGATATGCAGGGTCCCAGTGGTTGTCCCTCAACCCCACCCTATCCATCGTATAGATGACATCACTCACAAACTTCATCCGATCACAAGACATCACCGTCATTTCCTACGCTGATGACACCCAACTCCTCCTCTCCCTGACAGACAAGACACCCACCACCTGAACCAACTTTACCAATTGCATGACCATGGTAGCAGACTGAATGCAAACCAACTGCGTGAAGCTGAACACCGACAAGAAGGACCTACTGGTCTTCTACAATAAATAACAAATAATTCCCATATGGCTCCACCTAGTGACCATCAGAGCTAGTACCAACACGCACACCAACAGAGCATGCAAGAAAGCTAGGGATCACCCTAGATGACATGCTCAACATGAAGGCTTAAGTCCATGCAGTTGTCAGGAATCCAAATTCTAGCTTAAAGAAATGTCAACTAGTAGGAGCTACCAATGGATACAGGAGACGTAATCATGTAAAAAAAAACAGTTCTCCTAGAAAGCGCAATAACTAGTCTTGGACAGAACTGGTCAGAAAGCATACCTTTAAGATGGCTGACAGCACTATGGTTAGCGCTACAGCCTATTGCCAGTAAGCACGAGATCATAAGCACAGCTGAGGCTCGCGCTCACCCTCAGCTGTGCGCACTTCACCAAGACCGTTACTGAAGTAACAGTGTTTGGAGTTTCGTCCGTGGATTTAGAGACAGTGTAGTTAGGTTAAGCGTTTCGTTTTTTTCTCGAAGGAAGATTAGAATTCTGCTTCGGGTTGGATATTCCTGGCAGAGAATTCAAGAACAGAAGCTCCGTGAAATTCTCCAAGTCTACAGTCCATTTCCATGCAGAATTTCTGTGAAGATTTCCTCACTAATTTCTGTATAAAAGAAAGACTTGTGAAAGTTTAATTTGATAATTTGTTTCTGTTTAAGAAGAAGTGTGCCCCAAGCATAGTTCTCTCATGTTTATTTTCCTGCTCTGCCATGAAGAAGGTTCACAGTTTATTTGCAGTTTAACAAACAATACTACTGATTGGTAAACAATAGAAGTTATCAGCCTCCTTGCAAAAGAAAGATAATAAAGGTAAATAGAATTCTTTCCCTAAGCATTAAAACAATTATTAACGTTAAATAAACTGCTTAAGGAATTCTTACTGTTGTTGCTCTTCCATAGGTTAATGCAAGTTATATCAAAATCATTCAGAGAATTAGCAGACCTCTTTAAGAATACAGAAGAGAGGCAATAGTCCAGTCATCTAGGGGTACGTTACTTAATGAATAGAGCGAGCATAGTTTACTGTGAAACTTGTTAGGAGTTAGTAATTGTTTGCATTTGTGTTTCAGTGTCTAGTACAGATAACAGCATCAGAAAACAACTAGAAGTAGGGTTATAAACCGAAGACATCAGAAATAGAAGACAAGGCTGTCTCTTCTCTGTCCAAAACCCCTTCCCCCCTGGGGTGGTACTTCATACTCCCTTCAGTTACTTTTGGGAGTGTGGAGGAATACTTGGGGAGGCATTAGAGTGAGTCGTCATTCTGCTCCTGTGAAGAATCTGGGAAACTGCAAGTAAGACCTTTGACAGCAGTGTGCACCTCCTACTTCCACATCCTATGCATGCTGCAAAAGATCTTCAAATGATTGCTTCTCCAATCAACTCCTAACCAGACTCCAGCCCATCCAGAACACCACCTCACTACTCATTTTCGAACTCCCATGACCCACCCACATCACACCATGCACCATGGAAGCTTCACTGGCTCCCCATTCACAAGTGCAGCCAATTCAAAACTTCTCATGCACACATACAAAGCCTACACGACACAGGACCAGAATACCTGAACAGTCGCTTAGACTTTCACCAATCCACCAGGGTTTTGTTACTACGTCTCGAGGAGTGGGCCGATACCAACAAGATCCTTGCAGATTCACAATACGGGTTCAGGAAGGGAGCAGGGTATTAATCTAAATCTCATTATTGGAAAATACACCAAAGCTAAGCAGGGTTCCCTGTTCCTCTGTTTTGCTGATCTCTCTAGCGCCTTCGATTTGGTGGACCACAGTCTGTTGTGGTCTACCCTAATCGAAATGGGTGCCCCGGCAGCGATAATCCATTTTCTGACTAGACTGTATAACAACTTATCAGCCCAGATTCGCTTCGGCAAAGAGGGAGAGTGTACCAAGAAAATCAGAGTAAAATCTGGCATTAGACAGGGTTGTGTCCTGGCCCCTTTACTTTTTTCATTATTTATTAATTCTATGGAGTCCGAACTGAAAAATATACAAGCTGACGCCCCGCTAGTGGAGGGACTTCCAATCCCGGTGCTGCTCTATGCAGATGACACTGTTTTACTTTCGAGAACCCCACTAGGCCTCCAGAAGCTAATGAATTGTTTTTATGATTTTATACAGGGGAAGAAACTTAAAATCAATAATTCAAAAACCTATATCATGGCATGCGGTAAAAAAGTGAATAATCTTAAATCATTTTATTTTAGAGAAAACCGTATTGAGGTTGTGAATAACTTTTGTTACTTGGGCATTACTTTTAATAACGGCGGATCTTGGGCCCCTGAACAAGTTAATGTTAAATCTAGGATGGGCAAAGCATCCTTAAGTGTATTTCGTTTTGCTGCTAAACTAGGAAGCCGCCGCATACCAGACATGTTGAATGTCTACCGCCACAGGTGTGCATCTATTGCCCTCTATGGCTCAGGGGTTTGGGGCCATTTGCTACACAAAGATCTGCAAGTCCAGGAAAATGTATTCCTTAAGAGACTGTTATGCCTTCCATCTTCGGCATCCAAGGAACTGACCCACAAAGAATTAGGGCTGGACTATATAACCGACCTGACCGGATTGAGACCCCTGTTGGTTTGGAGGTCCATCTGGCTAAAGGACGAGACTGCCTTTACCAGGCGTATAATACAAGACTGCCTACGCCTGGACAATGCCCTCCGGATTCCGTGGCTAAAATACATTATTTCAACTTTCAAAGATCTATTTGATATGGATGTTCTTAAAGACCCCAAATGTGTTGTGGATATTCCTAAATCGGAGGTTAAAGGTATCTTCCTGAGTCACAAATGTAATAGTCGTAGAGTCCAATCTATTGACTACTCTACACATGCCTTCTATTTTACCAATTTGGACGAAGGGGCTGGGTTCCCTATGTACTTGAGAGTAATCACTAGACAATCTCATCAATATGTTTTAACTAGACTGAGATTAGGCATTGTGCACAATTTAGTTGCATATCCAAGTATAAATATCCACTCTGTTACCCCCTGCCCGTGTGACGGAATCACTAAGCAAAGCACGCTGCACTTTATGTTGATATGCCCTTTGTATAAGTCTCTACGAGTTTTTTATCTTAAACTGCTGTTTAAAAAATATTCTTTGTTAACCACTGCTAATGCCATGAGATTTTTATTTACACTTGCTACCCCGGACATCTGCTTTTTTACTGCAACTTACATTCTTAAATCAGTCAGGGTTAGAAAAAGTATGTTTTTTTAGTGTTGGTTCATACCTTCTGCTGCTAGTCCTTGTGTTCCCCTTCCTTTCATTTCCTTTGTGTCTTTTTATGATTCTGTATACTTTTGTGATGTTTTTTTTGAACCATCGAATAAAGTTTATAAACTGAAAAACAAGTGCAGCCAATTCAAAACTTCTCATGCACACATACAAAGCCTACACAACACAGGACCAGAATACCTGAACAGTCGCTTAGACTTTCACCAATCCACCAGACACCTATTCTCTGCCTCAATCTCACTCACTCACACACACTCCCTGCATATGCAAAAGAAAAACTAGAGATTGCTCAATCTCCTACATCACACCCAGGACATGGAACGACCTCTCTCACACAATAGAGCTTCCACCTCACATCTTGAATTTCACAAGAAGCTGAAGACTTGGCTCTTCATATAAGTATCTTGGGGACCACACACCTACACACCTGCCCAAGCACCTGGATACTCTCTTGGGTGATTAGTGCACTATACAAACCAACATAACTTAACATAACATACCAACACCTCTTAGGGGGTACAGTTTTATTGCAAAGTGGAAGCTTTCTGTGATAACCAGCTTTGACTGTGTGAATGAGACTTGCTGGCTTCAGGGCGTCCGGAAAGTGCTCCAGGGGATTGATGCACGCTCACTCTGATGTCCATTCACATTATGATAATTTTATTTAAACACAGTAGCGCCTATCATTCTATAATCCAGGATCTGCCTTACTGGCATTCTGCAAATGTGAATGCAGACATTAGGAAAGTTTTACAAGCAACAGGAATTTTTGTGCTGTGACAGATTCTCATTGAAGCGATTGACGCAGTTTGAAAAAGCTGGACGTTTTTTTCCTAAACCGTCTAAAATTTGCCTTCATTTTCTTACAAACCGGAATATTTTCTTCATTCTCTGTATATGTGGAACACTGCTTGTCGAGGCGAGGTACTAGTAGTAGCTAATGCTTTGCACAAAAGACAATGGAACTTGCTAATGTGAGGAATTTTGCTCAAACATCAATGAGTCCCACACTTTAATAAAACTATGAAATGTATAGATTTTGCCATTAAGCTGTCACCATAATAAAATAGCATCACATTGGTAATACATAAACCTTTCCAGCATTATTTGCATTTTTACCTAGTATAGGGTGGATTGTTAGCATTTACAGTTTTTTTTTGTTTTTGTTCTTGTTTCTGAGGGAGCAGTAACAGACTACAGGAGGTAGCCCATAAACCCCAAGGAGACTAGGGCAATAATCTGTGACAAACAACAGTGTCTCAAGGGTATTATTCATAGGTCAAGTATATGTGGCACAATTAATTGCAATGGATTGAATCCAAAAGGGGAGAAAAGCAGGGAAACATTTTCATGTAAATGTAAAATATATTTCAAACAACAAGCATGTTGAACACATTAAAATTCATATGTACAAGCACATGGGTCAGTAGCACTGCGTTACATTAAATGACATGTAACCAACAAAATACTGTGCACAAGTGCTGGTGAAGAATAGTGCGGGCGCAAGTGACACGTTACATGGTATATACAGCGAGGGCGGTGGACGCAACAAGAGACAAGTGAGATTTAAAAAAAAAGGTTTACATATTTAGTATACCCAGACAATTAATGGTACATGAATACAAAAATGCACAAGAGTACGGTATCTGTGAATAGGGACGCCAAGAGTTACGCTGTGAAAGTCAACGGTGTTTTGATCTGCGGAAGTGTTAGGTTATCATCAGGACCAGGTTACATATATAGTTTAAATTGCAGTGTCGAGATAACCGGTGGGGGCTCTGTCTCAGAAGGTTGCTTGGAAGTCACTGGAGAAACTTGGAAAATAACAGAGACGGAAAAAAGATAATTCTGGAAGGGCTGTTGTACATTCGGAGTTCGGAGTTTATGCAATTATTTGTCCATGCCGCAACATTTACATTGGAAAGACCAATCAAGAGGTCAGGTTGCGGCATCGTCCAACATCGATCCAGAATTCGCACAAAGGTTGCTAATGCCCCAGTGGTTAGCCATTTCATCCAAGCCAACCACAATGAGAGAGATATTAATTGGACAGTACTCAGTGTTATTAAACCAACCTCTAGAGGGGGTGATGTGGAGCCATTACTGTTGCAAAAAGAAGCTTATTTAATCCTGAAATATAACAGCACCATAGCTGGGCTGAACGAAATGTCGGAACTATCGATAACATGTTTTTCTCCAGAACAAAGTTTCAAAAATGCCTGGTATCGGGGATACATCTCTTTTAATGAACTATAATTCCCAGGATGCATCATGATTTTGCCTCAGGTTAGCGAGGAACCCCACCAGAAGTACCGAACATGTGATTTATTTTAGTTGACTGTAGGCTGGCTCAGCTGAGCACGTCGGAGCCAGAGGCAGCACAACTAACAGCTGTCCGAATATCGTCTTAAGTAAGTGGAAATTCTCTCCCATTTCTTCCCTTGATTTTAACAGAATGCTTTTCCAGCAAGAATGTAATAAAATAAGAAGACTACAGGCATACGTTCCCCGGTCCTTTTATCAGAAGTAAGTCAGCTTCTGCTCATTGTATATAACAAGGCTCGCATGCGACTCTGTAATTAAATGATACTCTTGCATTCATTCATGTTTCAGACTGCACTTCATGAGAGGACACAGTCTTTCTCAACATTTAGGCGGAGTCATTCTAAATCACACACAAAACAGGTACTGATTCTTAGTTAAATACAATAATATGAATAGTTGACTAATGAAATGAAGGGCAGGATTAAGTTAAGAATTCATCTTCTTTGTGTTCATTTGTAGAACCCTTCCAGTCTTTAGCCCTTCAGAGAATCCCAGAAACCAAAGGGGGATTTGAAACGCGTCAGCATGCTTTCACCATTGGCCACGAGTTGTTGTATGAAATAACTAGGCAACAAAGGGAACTAGGTTTTTTAATGTAAAATGTGTTGCCTTTAAATGCTTGTCCCCTCTGGCCAGTAACCCCAGCACACTGCACTAACAATTTGAGGAAATGAAATGTGGGTTACTATTTATGATCCTGACTGGAATAACATTCCTAAATAATTGTATCACTGTTCCTGAATTCCTTGATTGTGATGCATCAAATGATTATCTGAGTTTTTGTGTTTTGAAGTTTTATGTACATCTAATTTTAGTGTTGTCCAGAACTGTCTTTTGTGAATGTTAAAACATGATATAATTTAAATCTGGTCAAAGATTTGACATTAATTTATGTCGACCAATACAATTTTTGAAGTTTGGTCTTAGTCTGTTTAAATCAATAGCAGCACTAAAAATGTTCAGCTAGATCTTTTGTGTTTTTTTTATAATTATAGGCCCATTCTAGCTGAGTGCAACAGGGCCACATCCCTCTTTGTACCCAAAGCTTTCTAACAGGGGCATTTTCAAAAAAGTGACTTAAAAACCCACTTAACCATTAAAGAGGAGTTTAAAATACAATTAATTTTTTGTCTAAACATGATATCCCTATTTGCTCCTAATAAAATGTTAACGCGTGTTAAATGTAATAAGTTAAGCCAATTTTATTTAATGGGAGGAGAGATAGGTTGTAGAGTAGTGAAAAACAAATGTAGATGTTTTTCACCAGGACATGAAAAACCTAAGGACGCATTTCCTACTTTTTAAAGAAAATGCACCCTGCCCTATGAGCTGTTAGGGCCTACCCTATGAGAGATGTATGTGGATTAAAAAGGAAGATTGATGTCTGGCAAAAGGTTAATTTTGGCAAGTTGAAATAGCAGTTTACAATTGCGCTACAGGCTGCAATGGCAAGCCTAAGACATGTTGTTTACTTTATTGGGTGATATATGAAACAAAAACAAATGAACAAACAAAACTTCCCCAATACTAATATAAGGAGCAGGACAGGAATTAAAACCAAGTACTAGGACAAAAATCCAACTCCTAAATCTGCTCTAAAATAGTATTGAGTACAGGCCACACAAACACATAAATCAATTATATATGTGTACTAATTTGAGAATTTAAAAAAAAGTTTATAATGAACTATTCATTGTTCTATATATTCTTGTTTTAGCAAGTAGCCCATCAATATGCATATTTAGTCAAACACAAATTTTCCACAAAGAGATGGGGCTAGATGTAGGTAAATCAGATTTATCGCTTCATAAATACCGAATTTTACTGATTCGGTATTCATGAATCGGTAAATCTGATGTAGGTATTCATTCGATAAAAAATACCGAATCGGTAGGATTCGGTATTTACCGATTCTGTAATTACAGAATCGGTATTTGCCATTTATTCCTATGGGCCGAATTTACAAGGGGGACAGGGTGTCACTTTGACACCCTGTTGCACCCCTGTAACTGGCTTGTGCGCCATGTGGGACACATACATGCCCTTAGGGCATTTCTGTGTGCCACATGGCACAGGTGTACATGCACAGATGTGCATGTACACAAGAATTCGTTATTTACCATGCAATTGTATTACATGGTAAATAACGAATTCTAAAGGCCCTGTAGCACTGTTAGAAGTGCTACCTACATAGGAAAATACAGATTCGGTAATTTTACCGATCGGTAATTTTGCCGATTTGGTAAAATTACCGATTCAGTAAAATTACCGAATCTGTATGTTTTCAGTGCCCCTACATACCAATGTCAAAATACCGGTCGGAAACAGCCAAAAATCGGTATTTTCGGCCGATTCCGACCGGTATTTTGACACCTACATCTGGCCCATAGGTTTTATAATATGAACCTCCCACCCATCACATACATATCATTTAACCAATCAACCTAAAAAGTAACATTCGTACCTAGTCACTCATTCATTCAAGTTGAAGGATCTGTGACGGGTCTTTGTGAATGTAAATGCCTACATTTTTTACTGAGTCGTCACACCATGTTAGTAGATATTGCGCGCTACACATGGAGGGGACCTCAGTCCGGGGGCGCTGTTGCGTGTGACTTCGCGGAGAATCAGGTCGAGGTTTTCGTCTGGGTGTTCCACATAGAGGATGATGTGGTCAGCATAGAGTGTCAACAATAAGGGCCCTGTTTTAAACTGTATTCCCCTGTGTGTGTGATTATCTTGCAGGTGTCATACAGGAGGGTTCATCGCTATGATAAACAGCAACTGGGAGAGGGGGCATCCCTTCTGTGTTCCCCTCGATGGGGTGAAGGGGGACGTTAGAGGGCTGTTCAATCTAATGCGGGCTGATGGGCACCTGTATAACAGGGATATTACTGAAATGAACCTGGGTGATATTACTGAAATGAACCTGGGTGGTATACCCAGTCTTAACAGAGTGGCATTAAGAAAGGGCCACTCCAGTGAATCAAAGGCTTTTTCGGCATCCAATAGGAGTAAGGGGTTAATTCTGTGGAGGGTAGCGAAGAGTGTGCGCAGATTTAGCTCAGTAGATCTGTGTTGGATAAAGCCTGATTGGGCGGGTGATGTCATCTGGTCTATTATCAAGGATAATCTGTTGGCAAGCATTTTAGTCAAAATTCTGTAGTCAAAGTTCAATAGTGAGATAGGCCTATAGGAGCAGCATAATTGTATGTCTTTGCCTGGCTTGGGGAGGAGTGTAATGACCGTTTCCCGCATTGTTGGCGTAAGTTCGCCCGCTTCTATGTTCTCCTTGGTATTCGTCGATTAAATGCAGGGCCAGCGTTCTTTTGAATATCTTATAAAAGAATCCTGGGAACCCATTCAGGCCAGGAGCTTTAGAGCCGTCCATGTCCTCAATTGCTTGCATCAATTAATCTACTGTAAATGGTTCCGCGAGGAAATCTCTGTGCATGTCTCCCAGCCAAACCAAGGCAACCTTGTCTAAATATGACTTTAGTAGTGTATAGGTCCTTGTAGTACACTAATAAAGTACTGCTAATACTCTCGCAGTCAGTTATCAGTACTCCATCCTTGCCCTGTAACCTTGTGATGTATGTCGGTCCTTGGTTGGGGTGTATGAGCCTCGCTAGTGTACGCCCAGGGCGCTCGCCTTTCCCATGTCGCCTGGCAGTGGCATGTTTCCCCCAAAAATGTACTCCTCGTTCCCCTGCCTCTTGAAACTCAGACAGTAGTGCTGCCCTCTGCCTAAGACCAGATGGGGTTCGGGACGCCTCTGTCTGTTTCTATTGCTGTCAATTTGTCCTCAATTCCCGCCAGTGTTCGCCACACGTACCTTAGTATACCTGCACTCTTGGAGATACAACTCCCAGTGTATAAGCTTTGAATGCCTCTCATAGTGTGGCCTTAGCTGTGATTGAGTCTGTATTTAATTCAAAGTATTCTTCCTCTGTGGGGTGTAACTCCGCCTCAAATACCGAGCCCTGCAGAGCCATCTCAGGAAACCTCCACTGATGTACCTTATTTTCGGCACCTTGGATCCAAAGCATGAGCACGACTGGAGCACGATCTGTAAGTGTGTGTGGGAGATGATCAATTCTGTTTGACCAGGCTGTAACTTCGTTTTGAAAAGCCAGTAGTCTAGACGCGTCCATGGGCGATGCAGGGCTGAGTACTGAGTGTAAGGTGGCATGGCTGAGTTCACGTGACGCCAGGCGTCTAATAAGTTGATGCCAATCAAGCAA
The DNA here is from genome assembly GCF_964261635.1 of Lissotriton helveticus. Classification (NCBI taxonomy): domain Eukaryota; kingdom Metazoa; phylum Chordata; class Amphibia; order Caudata; family Salamandridae; genus Lissotriton; species Lissotriton helveticus. The sequence goes on from NC_136070.1 coordinate 373,379,559, forward strand.
GTTAGTGAGTCTTTGCCTGGCCCTCGGCTTGGTGGCAGGTGTGGTGGCTGTGCTGTCTAATCTGGGGTTCAGTAATATATTGAAGTCACCCCCCATGCAGATATGATCGGACTCCATTCTATCTATGCAGGACTGGAGCTCTACAAAGAAGTCTGGGTCGTCTGTTGTTGGTGCAGAACAAGTGACCAATAGGATCGTGTTCCCAAGGAGCCAACCCTTGACCAGTAGGAATCTGCCCGATTGGTCCGAGTACACCTCCACAGTTTTGAACGGCAGCTGTTTATGTATATGAGTTGACACCCCTCGTGCATATGTGCTATAGCCAGAAAAGTATCTATTTGCCCCCAACTGACCGCAAAGCTTGGAGAAGTTTGTGGGGGTAGATGTGTCTCTTGTATAAATGCAATATCCACCTGATGGCGTTGTAATAATGTAGGACTTGTTTACTCTTTCGTGTATCGTTAAGCCCCCGTACATTCCAGGACATCAGGGTAATGTTCTCAGAGAGATTGGCTCTACATCCCATCTAGGGGCCTGCAATGAATTGTATTTCGTGGGCCTATGGGTACATTGTACATCATGATCATGCATCTGTAAAGGAAAAACAGTGATATCAACCTGAAACCCCCCTCACCCCCCACGCATCCCCTCATTCTCAACCTAGGGTAAAGCCCAAATCCCAGTAATAGTTTTAGACAAACATTACTATCACCAAATATGAACATACCAAAAAGGTGTGCCAAAGCACTGGGGGGAGGCAACGCTTCACCTTATCCCCGATAATTGAAATAAGCAGTGAAAAAATAGTCAGCACGGCCATTGTCCTTCGTCCAACACATCAAATAATGAAAAAGGTAAAGTATATACATTCAATACTTATCAACTTGTTGTAATAAAAATAGTCCTTCAGCTGGCGGAGAACAGTTCCATACTGGTGCCGGAGTCCGGCATTCAGGGAGAACGATCTGGCGTGAGCGATTTTCTAGGGGGCCCGGTGTTAGCTCGAGTTCTGAGGAATTCTGGTACCTCCACTGGGGAATCAAAGATCCTTGACCTGCCGTCGACATCCACCTCCAGACACACTGCGTATAACATTCCGTACTTCTGACCTGCCTTGCGTAGCGTGGTTTTGACCGCAGTGAATTTCTGACAGGCCTCTTGTACCATTGCGGTGAAGTCAGGGTACAGGGAGATGGAGGACCCTTGCCATTCTAGTGTCCCACATTTCCGGGCCATCTGCAAGGCTGTATCTCTAGCCTTAAAGTTCAGAAGCCGTGCCATGATGGGACAGGGGTAAAGCCAGGGTTAGGCCGGGGTCAGACTGACCTGTGTGCTCGTTCAACTACAAAGTTAGTAGTGACGGATTCCCATCCGAGTAAATCTGTTAAGAGACCCTCCACAATTCCATCCAATCACCCTGTATTTGTTGATTCAGGCACTCCCATGATGCGAATGTTGTTACATCTCCCCTAACTTCTAGGTCCTCATTCTTTATGGTAATGTTCTTGAGCAGACCTTCCATTCTCTCCAGACGCTTCAAAGCACGCGCTGAGCCATCCTCCAGGTCCGATATTCTACCTTTGGCAGTGTCCAGTCTTTTATCATGGTGGTCTAATCTGGCCCCCATCTTATCCAAGCTTTTGTCTAGTGAGTCACAGCGTGTGTCTAAGGCCTTAAAGCCTGCCTTGAGTTCGGCTATAAGCACCTCAATCCCTTGTGTCGTGGGCTGTGGTGGGACGGTGGCAGTGTCTCCTCCTTCCGCCATAGTAGTGCCTGTTAAATCTGTCCCGCCGTCTACCTTTTCAAAAGTTAACTTCCTCTGTTTCGGATCCCCTTTGCCCATGGCCTTTGGGAAGGGGACTCAAATGTGTGATGGCACGATTGACCCGGTGCAGTTAGGCTTGACAATTATGGCAATCGGGATACGGGCTGGTGTAGAAGAGACTAACCCCCTTTTTTCACTACAGTCTAGCAGGGTCACCACTGGTGGGGTTGCAGTGCGAGCAGCAGCGGTATATTTCGGGGATGGTGCCTCCTTATATAGGGTCTGTCTAGCTCTGAGCTCCGCAGATGTGGTCGCTCTGCCAGTGTGCAGATGAAGCCAGCACGAGTCACGCCCTCCATAGATACCGCAATCAAACTAAACTGCGTGTGTACCACGGAGGTCCCTAGGGTGGTGTAATTCCCTGAGATTTTAGGGCGAGGGCACTGAGACCTATGGTACAGGCAGTTTGTGATGCTAGCAGGGCGGGTAGTCAACTGGCCCCTGCGTGGGTTCCCACTCCTCTGTGACGCCGGGGGCATCGGGCAGGCCTACCTGAAATTTGCGGAGCTGTACAATGCCTCCCGGTCTCTCCTTATCATCAGCACAGTGTGGTATTCGTGGTGACCCGGGAGCACGCTGCAATGCTGTCGCTTCCGTGGTCGGGTTGGGTGGCTCCCGGATCTGATGTAGTGCAATCCAGGCACTCGACGGCGTCGGGTGCCACTCGAGCCCGTGGCTCAGCTGTGTGTTGCAGGCATCTCTGCGCACCTCGGGAGTGTTGCGGTCCCCAATGACGGCGATTGACCAGAGTGATATCACAGGGTGCCGGAGTCCATGGAGTATGCGGCCATGCTATCGTGGCTGTATGTTGTCGCGCATAGCCGGCAGGATGGCTGTTTTTTCTGGGGATATCGGCGGAGCTCCGATACTATACGGCTATCTTTGTCCGCGGTTCGGCCACGCCGCACTTTTCTAGAGTCTTTCAAGTAAATTAAATCTGATCTGATAATTGGAGGCAAGCCAATTCCATCATGTTTAAAGGAGAGAGCACAAGCACTTTAGCACTGGTTAGCAGTGGCAAAGTGTGCAGAGTCCAATAAGCCTTCAGAAAAGGGTTTCAGCAAGCAGGAGGGCGAAGGCTAAAGGTTTGGGAGTGAAACTGCAGAAAGGTCCAAGTCCAACATAATGCCACTCCAGCCAAAAGCCAGGGTAGATTAATCAATACCTTGCTAGGCTTCCCTGCTTACATGGATGAAGGCCTGGTTATGCAGGTGCACTTGTCAGTTCTATCCCTCTCTGAACTCAGTTGGATCTCTCTGTCTACACTCTCCTGAGCCACTAGACTGACCCCAGGGGAACACTTTTCCTCCCTTGTGGATCCCATCTGTGCAGGTCCTAACCTTAACTTGCTCCCAGATACATCAAAGTAGGCAGACAGTACCACTATGGCGAACAAAGTGATGTGGCCCATTCCAAAACTTTGATCAGGCTTTAGTCCCTAGCCCAAGGACATTTCTGCTCATAAGGACAGCAACCAACACAGGCCACTGACAGCTGTGAGTGTCAAGAGCAAGGCTCCAGACTATCCACTACCAGGTAGAAGCTCCAAGAGGGGGCATTGCATAGACCTCCCTTCCAGCCTTGGTGCTGCCAAGGAGTTCCCAATGGGCTCTCTGAGGATTCCCGCAGTGGGGGAAAACAACCCCATGTGTTAGGCACCCTACTTCCACTCTGCCTCCCACCTGTCCAGGGATGGTATCCTGAAACTGGCTCTTCAGCCCAGGGTCTGAACCCTGAGGCTGAACAGGGGACAGGGGTGAGTCCTCCTTCACCCTCTTCATCTATCTGGGTTCCAGTACCCTCCTCATGGTAGTGGTACCCTCAGCAAACTGAACTGTCAGGGCACCCTGGGTGGCCACCCCTTCCAGCTCTCCTGACATCAGAGGCAACTCGTTACCCAGAATGCAGTCCATGGACATCTGTGGACTAACTATGACCCTCCTCTGGGTCACCTTCTCATTCCACTCCAGGAATAGCAGGGCCATTGAGCGGAAGAGTTACCCTATGCACCTCGCCACTGTACCTCTCTAGAAAAAACATATTTTTCACTACTATGGTCTGGCTATCCCCAATGTCCCTCAGAGCTGTGACAAGGATCCCATTCACCTTCTCCTTGTGGAAGTGACAACTCCCACCATCAGGGATCACAATCTCATACTCTCAGTCTTTGTCCCAGCTAAGGGAAATCATGACAAGGTTCATGACCTGATCTTGAGAACTATTTACCCATAATGCCAAATTGCCCACCCCTGTAGAGCTCCGACCAGTGGAGGGTTTCTATGGACGAACAGAGTCCCCCGCTTGTGTCCTAGATCAGAACAATCATAGGAATGGGGCACCCTAGGACACCGCCTAACAGATCTTGTCCTCTATTTCTCATAAGGGGCATGGAAATCCTTTCCTCCCCTCCAATTCTAGAACTAGTCTGTGTCTGCCTTGATGTTCCTCCACTCGGCTTGGTGAATCTGAACCACCCCTTTTGGGGTTACTCCCAGGTATCTTCTTGAACACTGTGGTACTGATCCAGAGATCTGCCTCCTTTGCAAGCTCTCTGGGGTCAGTGAACTTGCTGTCAACCAGGCGCTGGCTTAGCCCCCCAAAACAAGTAACAAGTACGTGCTCTCTTAGCATCAGATTAAAAAGCCCAGTAAAATCATCCATTTTGCTTCCCCACACCCAACGATTCAGTGCCTTGCTGGAGTAATGTAGAAATCCACCCAGGGCTGGTGCTGAATCTTTTAGCTATCCCTGCACCTAATGCAGTACTTTTCTGAGGTTTCTATGTGACAAGGATGATTTTCATTGGGATGTACTTCTTCTGATCCCCCACCTCTAGTGTAAGCAAAGTATGCTTCCCCACTTTAGGCATGTGTTTCCAGAGTGATGCTCCCTAAAACTACTTCTGGGACCCTGTCCATCTTAGGCAGAAAACCACTTACCTATATCATCCTCTACCACACAGCTGGACATCAGATTTTTAGGTATGTAGAACCTCTTGTCCCCTTCAGATACTGTGAGTATGCTGTTACAATAAATGTTGGAATCTGCTTGTCTGACTTTGATATCCAACTCTTTGAGGCCCCTTTCGTGAGCCAGTCCCTCTAAGGCCAGTTTATCCTCATTTTTAAGATTGACCAACTGCAGCTGCGTCCCTCTCTGGCTTCCTATCTGCCAGCTTCTCTTGGGCAGGCCATGCGAAGATACACTGTTTACCCCTATGGCAGCGAGCTGCAACTCATGAGATGTGTCATCCCCCGCCATTGAGTGCTGCACCTCAGGGTTAGTAGCCCCACTTATCTATATCATCCTCCTCACTCCCATCCTGTTGCTATCAGTAACAGGTGGATCACCGTCCAAGCCCTCAGAGCTTTCTGAAGCACCAATGTCTACGTGCCCTCCTTGGTTTGCAGTTCCCTTTTCTTACAGAATTGTTTGAGATCAATCACTCTGTAACTTTCGAGGTTGCCAGCATAAATTCCATTATGACTGGCATGATCTCAGGCAGTCAGATAGCAATGAGAGTAGATTTGGAAAAAGCAAGAGACAATCAAGGAGAATTTTTAAAAATTTGGATTGAAATCAAATTACTTATCTGGGATGTAGCGTAACACTAAATCACTGCAGGGCACTGCACAAACATAAACCCAAATCCCCCCGGTAACATCAATGTTGAAAAATGGGTTGCTGGTTGAGGAGGAGATAAAGCCCTACTCAAGTAGAAACTGCATTCCTTGTCAGGGTGAGACACAAGCAAATTCCAGATAAACTTGTGCTCAACCCTCTGGTAGCTTGGCACAAAAGTAACCAGGCTTAACTTAGGGGCAAAAGGTAAAGTACTCATGCAGCACTTCAAACGGCAATAAAGTGAAATGTGCAATTCAGAAGAAAAGGAGATGTACATTTTTAAAGGTTTATGTGAAAATACTACCAAAAACCACAAAGTGACAACTGTGGTTATCTGGTATCACCAGCCCAGGACCAACTCGCAAGTTCAGGCTGATGGAGTGCTGGTCGGCTGCAGGGACCTACTGAGGCCCTCTGAGCGAAACTACATTAATGTTTGGTTGGGGAGTGATGTGACATCTGGTCAAGGATGAATAAAGCAACAGAGGTAATGTAAGGTCCTTGCATGAAGATGTGTCACAGTGGCTTCTCTGAGGAAGCTGAGGTAGCGACGAGAGGGCCGTTAGTGGGAATGCCCCGCGCTCCAGTGGTTTTGAGGATCTGCAGTGCCATTGCCATGTCTTGCATCTGGGATGCAGTGTAGCAGTTCTGATGCAGTCTTGCGAGATGATACACAACACTGAGTCTGTTTTCGTGGAATCATAGATGAGCTGGCAGCGCACCTTCAGGCCCACTTCCAAGGGTCCATGACTGGGGTGGCAACACTTGGGGAAAGGCAGAACTCAAAACTGGCAGAGTCCAGGTGCAGGATTCAGGGTTGTTGGAACCTCTTCTGTCCCTGAGGCTCTGATAAGGAGGCCAGTCAATCGACTCTTGGAGTCACTCTGGTGGTCCTAGGCTCAAGAATGCAGATTCAGTCCTTCATTCAGGCAGCAGGGCAACAGGGCAGCAGTGAAACAGTGAAGCAGTTTGTTAGGAATTAGGTTTCTGGTTGTCAGAGTATGCCCCCCTGTACAAGCAGGAACCACCACTCTAGTCAGGGTAAGCTAGATACACACTAGAAGATAACCTGTGCTCACCCTCTGGTAGCTTGGCACAAAGCAGTCCGGTTTATCTTCAGAGGCAATGTGTAAAGTATGTGTGCAATGCACACATACCCAGTAACACAATGAAAACACCACAGAAAATATGTTATATATTTATGACTAAAATAAGACAGAAATGACAAAATCCAAAAAGTAGAACCGGAGTTATACATTTTTAAAGGTTACTTTTAAACACTGGACCACGGAAAAATCCAATGTTCAGGATAACCGTGATGGAGGATATGCCGGCTACAGGACTAGCGCAGATCCCGCTGTAAAAGAACCTTGGATGGAGGAAATATCGACATCGAAGACTCAATGCATTGGTTCCAATCTCCGTAGGCGATGAAGGCTTCGTCGATGAAACTCTTTAAATTGCACGCGATGTTCTGTAGTCGAACCACCCTGTCCATTATCGGCAAACTGTGCAGTCGGTCAAAACAATGTCATTTATCAGCTCCTGCTTTGAAGGCTAATGCATTGGTTCTGATCAGCGCAAAGTCATTACTGCATCTATATGAAGGTGCAGCAGAGCAAAAGCTCTAGATTGGCACCACTTGGCAAGGCAGGACTCACAGATAGCAGAGTCCAGGTGCCGTTGCAGGATTGAAGGGAGTCTTTGATGGCCCTGAGACTTCAGAACAGGGAGTAAGCCATTGGACTCACTCTAGGTTCAAGTGAGATGGGTCCAATCCTTGTCATCAGCAGGGCAGAGATCAGCAAATAGCAGGACAGCACAGCAAAGCAGAAAATCAATTATTTCAGAGCCGCAGTAAAGCAGAGTGGCAATCTTTGTAGCACAGCAGTCTTTAGTCCCGGCAGGGTCTTGGTAGGGTCAGAGGCCCAATACTTATACCCAGACCCAGTTGTGCCTTTGATGTGGGGGTGACTTCAAAACTTGAACTTGAAGCACACAGGTTCCCCTTTCTTCCCAGCCCTGGCTCCAGACTTTCAGTATGGGGGTGATCGGCCTTTTGTATGGGAAACAGAACACAGCTGATTCAGGTGTAAATGTCAGCTGCCCCCTCTCTTTCTGCCCAGGAAGAGCTATCACAATGCGATGAATGCAGATGAATTCTCTGTCACACCCACCCATCCTGTGTTTGTGGCTGAATAGAGGAACTGCACAAAGTGTAGCTGTCACCCACCTCAGACGTCGATTAGAGACAGGCTGCAAGAGATTCAGAGAAGTAAGAGCAGAGAGAGAAATGTTCACTTTCTAAAAGAGGCATTTCTAAAATAGTAATGTTAAATCCAACCTTACCAGTAAAGAGGAGTTATCATTTCCATTTCAAAGATATGCAACATGATGCAGATACCCCTTTCTAATCAGAAATTGCAGTTTAAAAGTGTATTAAGGAATTCCCAGTGCTAGCCAATGAGAGGAGTAGGCTTCACATTAGTAAACGAGTATGGGTGTTTGTTACTACAAGGGCATGTGAAACTTAGAAGTACATGTCCTACCTTTAACTTACACAGCACCCTGTGCTTAGGGTTACCTAGGGCCTATCTTAGAGGTGACTTATGTGTAACAAAAATGTAGTCCAAAGCTTGACAAGTGGTTTTAAATGCTAAGTCAAAGGGGCAGTGAATTGCACACACAGACCTTGCAATGGCAGGCCTAACACAGGTTTGAAAGGCTACTTGTGTGGGTGGCACAATCAATGCTGAAGTCCCAAAAGTAGTGTTTTGGTTACAGGCCCTGGTTATATGGTATACCACTTTACAAGGGACTTACAAGTAAACTAAATATGTCAGTTGGGTATACACCATTGTCACCATGTTTAGGGGAGAAGCACATGCACTTTAGCACTGGTCAGCAGGGCCAACAAAAAGATATAGAAAAAAGAGGCGGTAAGCAGGCAGAAAGTTTGGGGAGGACCACCCTAAGGATGACAGTCCTAACATGAGTCCCCCCAGCTGAAAGTGGGGACATTTACCCAATCTCTATGGAGTTCTCATCATTAATGCAGAAGTCCCTGGATAGACCATCAACATTGCTGTGGTCTACCCCGGGTCTGTGTTCCACCCTGAAGTCTGTACCCTGTAGGGAAATGGACCACCTCAAACAGTTTTGGATTCTCACCCCTCCTTTGCATGAGCCACCTGAGGGGCCCGTGTTCAGTCTGAATCAGGAAGTGAGTACCAACTTCTTCAGTGCCCAGATCACAGCAAAAGCTTTCATTTCTATTACACTCTAACTTTGCTCCCTGGGGAGTAACTCCTTCGAAGTGAAGGTTCAGGTTAGTTCCAGGCCCTCTTTATTGAGCTGTAATAAAACTGCCCTATGCCATGTTTTGAGACATCTGTTTGGACAATAAACTCCTGGGAGAATTTAGGGATCCTGAGCATAGGGGCTGTGTACATGGCCTGCTTCAGGGAGTCAAATGCTTTTTGGCATGCCTCTGTCCAAGTCACATGTATGGGCTGCTTCTTAGAAGTCAGTTCTGTCAAGGGGCCAACCATGGTGCCATATCCTTTGACACAAAAGGGGGTGGTGATGGACGGAGCATCTGAACCAATCAAACACTCACACCCAGTCAACAGATCTTGGTTTAATCCATCACAGTTCTTTAGCCCACTCTGCCATCCCAGTTCAGACATGGCCATATGCAAATCAGTATGACCCTCATGGGAACAGTCCAGCCCGAACTGCCAAGCCATGCCTTCCCTGGACCAGAAACAAGCTTCCGAGGACCGGTTACTGGCATTTCAGCCGTCTTCAGCCCGGCTTGCTTGAATCCAGTGGCAAAGTGAGCAAGGGACTCACGTCTGAGCATACCCTGCCAACTTATGGCGAACAAAGTGGTACAAAAGGGGGTGGTAATGGACGGAGCATCTGAACCAACCCCTTGCTCACTTTGCCACTGGATTCAAGCAAGCCGGGCTGAAGACGGCTGAAATGCCAGAAACCGGTCCTCGGAAGCTTGTTTCTGGTCCAGGGAAGGCGTGCATGGCTTGGCAGTTCGGGCTGGACTGTTCCCATGAGGCACAGGGTCAGACTGATTTGCATATGGCCATATCTGAACTGGGGTGGCAGAGTGGGCTAAAGAACTGTGATGGATTAAACCCAGATCTGTTGACTGGGTGTGAGTGTTTGAATGGTTCAGATGCTCCGTCCATCACCACCCCCTTTTGTACCATATCCTTTGACAATACTCCTGTAGTACCCAGTGAGGCCCAATAATTCTCTGACCTCTGTCTGGGTTTGGGGGAGCTCCCAGGCCATGATTGTCTCTATCTTGGCCTGGAGGGATTGCACCTTGCCCCAGCCCACCCGGTGTCCCAAGTACACCACATACCTCTACCCTATCTGGCACTTACTGGCCTTGCTATTCAGGTCAGCCTGTTGCAGTGCCTGAAGCACATCTTGGAGGTCAAAGAAGTGGTCCTTCCAGCTGCAACTGTAGACAGCTATATCAGCCAATTAGGCAGCTGAGAAAGCCTCCATACCATCAACGACCTGGATGACCAACCTCTGGAAGGTGGCAGGGGCATTTTTAAGCCCAAAGGGCATTACACAAAATTGGTAGTGGAGAAGGTCGACCTCTCCTTGGCGCCTTCTTGTAGGGCGATATGCCAGGACCCTGATGTAAGATCAAAAGAACTTAAGTATTGGGTAATCCCTAACTTGTCAATATGTTCGTCAGCCTGGGGATAGGATGAGCATCTGCCTTTGTCACTGAATCTAGCCCTCCATAATCCACACAGAACCTCAGTTCAGGTGTGGTGCCCTATGGGGCAGATTTTGATACCAGAACCCCAGGACTGGACCAGGGACTACTTGAGGGTCCTATCACTCCCAATTCCAGCATTTTAGAGACTTCACTCTTAATGCTGGCCCTCACCTTATCATACAACCTGTAAGATTCACTCTTAACAGTGAGATTGTCCCAAGTGTCCACATGATGGATACACAGGTTGGTAGTCCCAGGAATAAGGGAGAACAGATATAAGAACTGCCCCAACACTTGGTGGCAGTGTCTCTGATATTCAGGAGTTAGACAATGGGGAAGGATTACTCCCTCCACTGACCCATCTTTCTCCTTGGAGTCTAATAGGTCAGTGAGAGGTTCACTCTCTTCTTCTCCATCTATCACCAACACCATTGTGAGCCCACACATCTCAAAGTGGGGTTTGAGGCAATTGATATAGAGCACCCCGTGAAGTACCCTATGGGGGTGCCTGGGAGGCTTGAGGTCCACCAGGTAGGTGGCCTTACCATTACTCTGAATGACCTCCTAGGGCCAAATCCAATGATCCTGGTTCCACAACTTAGCTCTTTTGCCTCTGAAAGCTAGCATGTAGCTCACTACATCCTGGGAAATCTTCCTGGGAGCGTTCTTCCACCCCTCCTTCACCAACTCAGAGGTCCTCTAACAGGGTGCCCGTACAGAAGCTCAAAGGGGCTGAAGCCCACTCGCTTCTGTGTTACCTCCCTGTAGGCAAACAACAGGCATGGAAAGAGGATGTCCCACTTATTCCACAGTGCCTCAGGCAACCTCTAATGATGCCCTTCGGGTTCTTGTTGAATCTCAACAAAAACAAGTCAATTTGTTTGCAGGCAGTTAGGAGCAGAGAACTTGTAGGTTACCCCCACTCCTTCCACACTGACTGCATGTAAGAAGACAGGACGTTTGTGCCCCTGTCAGACAGAACTTCCTTGCGGAAACCCACTCTGGTAAAAATCCCCATCAGAGCCTTTGCCACCGCTGCTGCACTCATCGTCCTCATTGGATTTATTTCTGGGTACCTAGTGGCATGATCATCCAGAACCAGGATAAACCTGTTGCTTGATGCAGTCTGGGGATCCATAGGCCCAGCAATGTCTACCCTACTACTCCTCTGGGACCTTGTGCACTCGTAGACCCACTTCATAGACTGCAAACCATTTGTCTATGTTATCCCCCACCACATAACTGGGTGCGCTCACCCTTAACTAGCGCGTGCCAAAGCAGACCAAAAGCAAACAAAGATAGCAGTGGTTAATGTCACTCACAACAAGGAACAGGCTGTGAGTGACGGGATTCCACTAACTCCAAATTTTCCTTCAAGCACCTGGACCAGTCCTGGTATTCCCGCATGGGTTCATAATGGGGAGACGGTTTATTGTTGTAACAGCGGTGAGCGGGGGGTCCTATCTATTGGACATTTTCAGTATATATTAGGGTGGTCCCAGTACAGTAACATCAATAGTGTTAAACAAGGAGAAAATTCAAATGAAATTCAATTGCAAAAAGCAAAGTAAAAACAGAACTTTGTGTTCCAGTGTTATTTAATTACACTGAAACTGATCGTCATTTCTTCAGACAAGTATTGAAAGGCATACATTTTTATATGAAGATTTCAACATGACAGTGCCGAGAGTGAGAAGAGGGGTAGGGGAAGGCTGTTATTCAGGTGAGGTAGTGAGGTAGATGCACTAAAAAATGGTGACAAAAAATCACAGACCGTTCCGGTATTTATTCCTCATATGCCTGTAAAGCAGGAAATCAATTACATATTCATCACAGTACATAATATCTGTACAGCATTGCCATGTAGCACAAGATTTCACAGTAAAGTCAGTACTGTTGAAAGGACTGGCAATTATCAAGTGTCGATGTTTCGACCCCAGTTGGTGTGTAGGTTTTTCAGGCCTTACTCGCGGGGTCTTCCTCAGGACAGTTGGTGGGTGGTGTGTGGTGGAGGGGCACCTACAAAGGATAAAGGATTGTGTGTCACATCCATACTACGATTAAAAGCAAAGTTACAGAAGTCCCATGATCTGGGCTAGGCCAATATAGTTACCTTGAGTGGAAAGAAAGAGAAAACTGTCACTAATCAATGGTGGAGGATCAAGGGGCTCCGTGGCTCTCAATGAAATGAAGGCAAGAGTGAGAAAACACCTGTAGAAATAAGGTGACTGTCAGCCAAATGTATAAAGTGGAATGGAATTCTAAATTAAAAATTATAAAGAGGGCTCTGAGTCACAACACTTACTCAAGGTAATATACCAAAGAATAGCGGTCCAGGCAAATCACGGATCCATCGTTCAAGAGGTGACAACATCCTGTATCTTTTAAACGTCAGGAACCCCGAATCAATCAAGGGAGAAGGTAGATTTAATCTGGGAGGAGAAAACAAGCCAGCTAAAATTAACGACCCAGTGCGTAGCGGTCAATGATACATTGTTAATTTTAGCTGGCTTGTTTTCTCCTCCCAGATTAAATCTACCTTCTCCCTTGATTGATTCATGGTTCCTGACGTTTAAAAGATGCAGGATGTTGTCACCTCTTTAACAATGGATCCATGATTTGCCTGGATCGCTATTCTTTAGTATATTACCTTGAGTAAGTGTTGTGACTTAGAGCCCTCTTTATCATTTTTAATTCAGAATTCCATTCCACTTTATACATTTGGCTGACAGTCACCTTATTTCTACAGGTGTGTTCTCACTCTTGCCTTCATTTCATTGAGAGCCACGGAGCCCCTTGATCCTCCACCATTGATTAGTGAGAGATTCCTCTTTCTTTCCACTCACGGAAACTATATTGGCCTAGCCCAAATCATGGGACTTCTGTAACTTTGCTTTTAATCGTAGTATGATGTGACACACCATCCTTTGTCTTTTGTAGGTGCCCCTCCACCCCACACCATCCACCAACTGTCCTGAGGAAGATCTCGCAAATAAGGCCTGAAAAACCTACACACCAACTGGGGTCGAAATGTTGACACTTGATAATTGCCAGTCCTTTCGACAGTACTTACTTTACTGTGAAATCTTGTGCTACATGGCAATGCTGTACAGATATTGCGTACTGTGATGAATATGTAATTGATTTCCTGCTTTACAGGCATATGAGAAATATATGCTAGAACTGTCTGTGATTTTTTGTCGCCAGTTTTTACTGCATCTACCTCACTACCTCACCTGAATCACAGCCTTCTCCTACCCCTCTTCTCGCTTTGGGCACTATCATGTTGAAATCTTCATATAAAAATGAATGCCCTTCAATACTTGTCTGAAGAAATGATGATCAGTTTCAGTGTGATTAAATAACACTGGAACACAAAGTTCTGTTTGTACTTTGCTTTTTGCAATTGAATTTCATTTGAATTTTCTCCTTGTTTAACACTATTGATGTTACTGTACTGGGACCACCCCAATACATACTGTCTAGTACCCAGGTCCCAGTGATTCTGTGTTTACCCTTTTGTATAACCCTATTGGACATTGTCAGCCACAGCTGCGGGAAGCAGGGACGGCTACCGACCCTGTGCCATGTTCTGGGTACTTTCTTACAGCGGGCCTACAGGCCCGTGCAGTTTTTGATGGCCATTCCCAGACAGACCCGATGGACTACAGTCTGGTGCCCGCTAGCTGTGGCTGTGGGAAGGACTTCCACAAGGAGCTCCTGATTGAAGAAGGTCATGTGTTATGGCGACGATGCCTGCTTCATCGCCCCGCATTGGTCAGCCGACATTCTCATTAAGTCATAAAACACCTAAAACCTGTTCACTATAACAGCAAACCAAGTACAGGGTTGTTGGTCACAAGGGTCAATGACGATCCTTTCAAAATAATACACTGGAAGATACTATGTAGGGTCTGTGACCTTAAGCTGCCGTGACCCTCTCCTCTGGTGTACCAAACCTAGATTTCCTCATGCACGCTACGTCTTTTTACTTGAAGCTTGCTTGCTGTAAAGATTTGCTGCTTGTTTGAGTCCTTACTCCTTTTGTGCTCATTTACTTTATGAAGAGAAGCAAAGCAGGCCCAGAACATGTGTGCACACTGATGCCAGTGTATGTTTTTTAATGGAAGCACAATGCTGTTCTTTTTATAAAGATTGTACTTTATTCTTATACTGCGGTGCAAGCAGTTAAATTGGCAGCCAGTGGTTTGGAAGCATCTCAAATGGGGTTTTGCAAGTGCATGTTTAAATTATATGCCCAATATGTTTACTCCGCCTTCTCACCGAACTCCATGGAATCCCGCTGTGTTTTGCTGTAACCCTGCAGAATTCTGTGGAGTAAAACTACGAGCTCCGCCCTGGCCTAGCTCTAATATCCAGTTCTCCAAGGTTTAGCTGCTGGGTTAGTTTCCTTTCCTCCAGAGCAAACCTTTTCTCCTCTAGATCCTGTTCCTTCTCTAATTTCTGTTTGGCAAGTTTCTTTTCCTGCTCTAACTTCAATTTGGTGAGCTCCAGCTTTAATTTCCTTCCAGCACTCCTGTCTGCCAGCTCCATTGGGGTCAGGTTCTTGGAGGAGACACTGCTACCTGCTCTGGGAATCGCCACGACTTCCAACGCACTGTTGGCCCCCTCCACAGCCAGTTCCAGAGCCACATCTGATTCCAGAATCAGGTCATCTTCCTCCACAGGAAGTACCTGCTCCTCCTCCTCTAGATCATCATCCCCTGCAATATGGGTCTCTGTCCAGACTTTGAAGGCTTTCTGCTTCTCCAACTTTCTGGTGAAGCCTCTGCAGAAACCTGAAAATCCTTCAAGAAATTTCCCAGTTGTGGCACTGTGTAGACCTCTAACCTGGCCAGCTTAAAATCAATTCCTGCAGGTTCAGGTGCTGCTTCTCCAGAGTGAGACATAATGTTGCAGAAAAAATCAAAAGGCCTATCAGGGAGAATTAAAAAAAATCTAAATCACCCTAGTATAAAGTTGTAGTGAACAATGAGTTACTATATGGTACTGCACAAACACAAGTCCTATCCTCACCTCTGGTCACCAATATTAGAAATGAAGTTTCTAGTTATCACAGTATGCACCCTGTATAAGCAGGAACCACCACTCTAGTCAAGGTCAGCTAGATGCACATTAGATGATAACCTGTGCTCACCCTCTGTTAGCTTGGCACAGAGCAGTCGGACTTATCTACAGAGGCAATGTGTAAAGTATTTGTGCACACACACAGTAACACAATGGAAACACCACAAAAATACTTCACAGAGGGTTAGAAATATAGATTATATTTTTATGAGTAAATCAAGACCATAACGACAAAATACCAATAAGTAGAACCGGGGCTATGACTTTTTAAAGAATACATCAAAATGTAGTGCTTAGAATCAAAAAGCGCTTAGGGCTTACATGAGGTCGCGCTGGACCGTGGTGAATCCAAAGTTCAGGCTGACCACGATGGAGGGCAGGCCAGCTACAGGACTAACACAGGTCAATCAATCAAGAGTATTTGTAAAGCGCGCTACTCACCCGCTAGGGTCTCAAGGCGCTGGGGGGGGGCTGCTACTGCTCGAAAAGCCAGGTCTTGAGTTGCTTCCTGAAGGAGAGATGGTCCTGGGTGAGTCATAGGTGGGTGGGGAGGGTGTTCCAGGTCTTGGCCGCCAGGTAGGTGAAGGATCTTCCTCCGGTGGTGCTTCTGCAGATCCGTGGCACGGTGGCGAGGGTGAGGCTGGCGTCGCGGAGCTGGTGGGTTGGCGTGTAGAACGTGAGGCGGTTGTTGAGGTATTTGGGGCTCAAGTCGTGGAGAGCCTTGTGTGCGTGGGTGAGGAGTCTGAACGTGATCCTCTTGCTGATGGGGAGCCAGTGCAAGTCCCTCAGGTGGGCGGAGATGTGGCTGTGTCAGGGATGTCCAAGACGAGTCGTGCTGAGGCGTTCTGGATGCGCTGGAGTCTTTTCTGTAGTTTGGCGGTGGTCCCAGCGTACAGGCCGTTCCCGTAGTCCAGACGGCTGGTGACGAGGGCCTGGGTGACCGTTTTCCTGGTTCCAGTGGGGATCCAGCGGAAGATCTTACAGAGCATGCTGAGTGTGTTGAAGCAGGAGGAGGTAACGGCGTTAACTTGCCTGGCCATCGTGAGGGAGGAGTCAAGGATGAAGCCCAGTTTGCGTGCGTGTTCCGTGGGCTTGGGTGGGGGGCCCAGAGCAGGGGGCCACCAGAAGTCGTCCCAGGCGGAGATGGATGGGCCGAGGATGAGGACTTCCGTCTTGTCTGAGTTCAGTTTCAGGCGGCTGAGCTTCATCCAGTCTGCGATGTCTTTCATTCCGTCCTGGAAGCTGGCTCTGGCGGAGGTGGGGTCGTTGGTGAGGGAGAGGATCAGTTGGGTATCGTCGGCGTAGGAGATGATGTTGAGGTTGTGCTTGCGTGCGATAGCTGCGAGGGGGCTCATGTAGACATTGAAGAGAATGGGGCTGAGCGAGGAGCCTTGAGGTACGCCGCAGATGATCTTGGTGGCTTCTGCGAGGAAGGGCGGGAGACGGACTCTTTGGGTTCTGTCGGAGAGGGATGAGGTGATCCATTCCAGGGCCTTTCCTTGGATCCCGGCGTGGCGGAGGCGGTTTGTCAGGGTGCGGTGGCAGACCGTGTCGAACGCAGCCGAAAGGTCGAGCAGAATGAGGGCAGCGGTTTCTCCTTTGTCCAGCACGGTCCAGATGTCATCGGTGGACGCGATGAGGGCGGTCTCGGTGCTGTGGTTCGCTCGGAATCCAGACTGCGATGGGTCGAGGGAGCCGTTCGTCTCCAGGAAGGCTGTCAGCTGTTTGTTGACGGTTTTCTCGATGACTTTTGTAGAGAAGGGGAGGAGCGAGATGGGGCGGAAGTTCTTGAGGTCTGAGGGGTCTGGGGTGGGTTTCTTCAGGAGGGCGCTGATCTCTGTGTGCTTCCAGCTCTCCGGGAAGGTGGTGGATATGAAGGAGTTGTTGATGATGTCCCGAAGTTTGGGTGCGATGATGGAGTCGGCTTTGTTGAAGATGTGGTGTGGGCAGGGATGGGCTGGGGAGCCAGAGTGGATGGTGTTCATCGTGTGGGTGGTATATTCCGTGCTGACCTGAGTCCAGGCGCACAGGGTGGTGGTGGGGGGTGTAGGTTCGGTGGTGGGGTACGAGTTCTGAGCGCCAAAGCCGTCGTGTATGTCGACGATCTTACGGTGAAAAAAGGTGGCCAGAGAGTTGCAGAGGTCTTGAGAAGGCGTGAAGTCGTTGTTGCTGGCGTTGGGGTTGGAGAGCTCTTTCACGATGTTGAAGAGTTCCTTGATGTTGTGGGTGTTGTTGTCCAGTCGTTCTCTGAAGGATGACCTTTTGGTGGTGCGGATCAGCTGGTGGTGTTTGCGGGTGGCGTTCTTGAGGGCTGTCATGTTTTCAGTTGACTGGTTGTGGCGCCAGGCTTTCTCGAGGTCACGGCAGGATTTTTTGGAGTCTTTGAGATCGTTGGTGAACCACGCGGCTTTCTTGCTGTTGAGGTTGCTGGGAGGGTTTTTCAGTGGAGCAAGGGTGTCGGCGCAGTCGGTGATCCACTGTGTGAGGTTGCGGGCTCCTTTGTTGGGGTCCGTGGTGTTGGTGGGAGGGTTTAGGCTCAAGGAGGTGGTGAGTCGGTCGGTGGTGATCTTGCTCCAGCATCTTCGGGGGGTTTGTTGAGGGCGGTGGTGAGTCGTTGTTTTCCTGAAGTTGAAGTGTACGCAGCTGTGGTCGGTCCAGTGGAGCTCGGTGGTGTGGCTGAAGGAGATGTGGTTGCTGGAGGAGAAGACGGGGTCGAGCGTGTGGCCGGCGTAATGGGTGGGGGTGTTGACCAGTTGCTTGAATCCGAGGTTGGCGAGGTTGTCTAGTAGGGGGGTGGTGTTGTTGTCCTGGTCGTTCTCCAGGTGGAAGTTGAGGTCTCCTAGGAGGATGTAGTCGGGGGAGGCGAGGGCGAGTGGGCTGTTGAAGTCTGTGATGGCCTCGCTGAAGTGTGAGCGTGGTCCCGGGGTCTGTAGATGAGGGTTCCTCTGAGGGTGGTCTTGGGGTCGGTGTGAATCTGGAAGTGCAGGTGCTCTGTGGTGGCGAGGGTGTCGTCGCTGTTGGTCGTGATGCGCATAGTGTTTCTGTGGGCGATGGCGATGCCTCCTCCGGTCTGGTTGACGCGGTCCCTCCGGATGATCTTGTAGCCGTCCGGGATGGCAATGGCGATGTCGGGGCTGAGGAGGCGTTCATCCAGGTTTCCGTGAAGAAGGCGCCGTCTGGTGCCGTTTTGTCCAGGAGGTCCCATATTTCGACGGCGTGCCTGTGGATGGAGCGGGTGTTGAGCAGGATGCACTTGAGGTGGTTGTTGGTGGCGGCTGTTTTGGCTGGCGCGGTGCAGGACCGAGTGCAGGTGAAGTAGCAGGTGTGGCAGGTGAAGGCTCGGTAGCAGGCTGGATGTTGGCCGGTGTTGAGTGTGTGGAGGGTGGCGGCGTCGTAGCTCAGTCGGGTTGGCTGGCTCTGGCGGGGTCCAGGGGTTCTGGCGCAGGGCGCGGTCCAGGCGTGGATGGGCGTAGATGGGCTTGCCTTTGGCGCGCCCTCGGCGCACAATCCGTGCGCCAGCTGCAGGTGGCCGCTGTGCGTGCGCGCGGTCCCCGCCATTTATGGCAAAGTGGGAGGGAGGAGCAGCTGGGAGGCGGGAGCGGGGCGGCGAATGGGGAGCGGGAGACAGGAGAAGGGGCGGGGCCGCAGGAGAGCAGCGGCGGGGAGCGGAGGAAGGGGTTGGAAAGAGCGGGAAAGCGGAGCGGGGGAGAGCGAGGGCAAGCCTGGGCAAGCATGGAGAGCGAGGGCAAGCCTGGGCAAACCTGGAGAGCGAGGACAAGCCTGGAGAGCAGGGGCCCTAAGGAGAGGCGGCAGTAAGAGGGCCAAGCAGGCAGCGGCAGCAGAATCCGGGCACACGGGGGCCTTGCGGTAGTGGAGTGACCGGGTCAAGGGTCCCATTGAAAAAGTACCTTGGGTGGAGGAAACATCGATGTCAAAGACTCAATGCATCAGTTCTGATCCATACAGGCGATGAAGGCTTCACCAATGAACCTCTTTATGATGCAGGTGATGTGTTGTCATAGAGCCACGCTATCCTTCATCGTCGAGCCAAGCAGTTCATTGCAGAGATGTTATCGATCAGCTCCTATGTCGAAGACCAATGTGTCGGTTTCAAACAGCACAAAGTCGTCACTGCATCTATTTTGATGGATCTGCACAGCAAAAGTTCACTTTTAAGGGCCATGGAAAGGAAAAATATAAACATTGTATTGCACAGTACAAAAATCTCTCACTTTTAGAAAAATCTGACTATTTTATTAAACAACTTGAATTGGCTGGAATCTCCACTAAATAACAGTTTCAGATGGTCACTAAACTCACTATGATGCCTACTAGTAATTTAGCACTATGTTTTAGAAGAAAGTCAAGGAAATTTTTAATAGATTTTCCTGAAAAAACTCCGTTCGCTTAAGGAGTAATGCCACTTCACCTGTGCTTTCAGGAAAAAACACTTTCAGGGAATGTAACTGTCTTACTATAGAACAGGTAAAATAGGCTGCCCTGACCACGAAATCAGGCTCCTCTTTGGACCTATGTCCACCTAAGATAGTTCAAATAGCACCCAACATGGTGGCTTTCCCTCTAACTAAAATATTTAACATTATGTTCAGCTCAGGGCTCTTTCCTAAACAGTGGAAATCAGCTTCAGTCTTTCCACTCATAAAGATACCTAAACTAAATTAGTTGGATCCCAACAGTTATCGGACCATCTCCTAGCTCTCTTTTTCCACCAAGTTAATGGCAGTAGTGCATATTTGTGTGCAGCATTTCACACGGTCAACCATGACCTTTTGATTGACCATCTACAGAGTATCGGGATCAAAGATGCAGCCCTTGCTCTGCTTCGTTTATTTCTTTCAGATTGACTTCAATCAGTTTCCCTTAGGAAGTCCTACAGGGCTCATTGTTGAGCTCGGCCCTATTCAATCTTTATGTCACACCCTTTGCTACCTTGATTAAGTCCTTTAGATTTTCTTTACTGTCTCATGCTGACGACACCCAGAGTATTGTCTTGCTCTGAAATAGCAACTTCAACATGGGTGAGACATTTCGGAACTGTATGCATGCAGTCAGTAACTGGATGGATGACAACTGTCTAAAATTCAATTCTTCCAAGACTGAAGTAATCTTACTTCACATCAGTACCTCCTTCTGGTCCCCTTTATGGTGGCCAGATGACATAGGGACTCTGCCCACACCTGTTAAGAAGGTTAAAAAACTTGAAGCTATGGTCGATGAGAAACTCACTTTCAAAGATCAAGTTAGTAAGGTCTTTTCCTTAATGGAAATTGCTCAATTCATTTCATTTGATCTATTGAAGATAGTTTTCACTGCACTAGTCTTATCTAGATTAGACTATTGCAACAGCCTGTATCACAATCTACCACAGAGATCTCTAAACAAACTTCAGATTCTGCAAAACTCTGCAGCATGGATGCTCCTAAATGTTCCTAGATTTCATTCCGCTTCTCAAGCTGTAAGCAGGTTACATTGGCTTTCTATAAAGCAGTAAATTTCTTTCAAGGCTCTCTGCATCACTTTTAAAGCACTCAACGGACAAGGTCCTTCCTATCTGAAGGAAAGCTTTAAATGGTGCTCGCCTTACAGAACACTTTGGTCTAGTTCCGCCAGAAATCTGGTTGTTTCCTCCTTTAAACGTTCTTCATGGGGAGGCCAGCTTTGTTACATGTACTGCTTTGAAATGGAATAGTCTTCTGGATTTGAAATGTGCTACTTCTTTATTAGCAATTAGGAAATCCTTCAAAATTTAGTTATTTAGACATTAGAAGTTAGAGGGCATCCTGATTCTTGTCACTTATAGCGCCAAGACGCCTCCGGACATTCGTTGCGCTCTACAAGTTCCTCCATTATGAGGAATGGTTTACACCACCACTTCACAGGGCAGGACTCACAGATGGCAGAGCCCAGGTGCTATTGCAGGATTGATGGAAGTCTTTGATGGCCTTGAGACGTCAGAACAGGTGGCAAGCCAGTGTGCCTTCGGAGTCCCTCAAGCTTCAAGTAAGATGGGCCCAGTCCTTGTCCTCAGCAGGGAGGAGATCGGCAGGGCAGAAAAGCTGTTTTTCCAGAGCAGCAGTCAAGCAGAGTGGCAATCCTTGTAGTACAGCAGGCTTTACTCCTGGCAGAGTTCTTCACAAGTCCAGTAGTGTACTGTCTTGGTAGGGTCAGAGGCCCAGTACTTATACCCAGTTGTGCCTTTGAAGTGAGGGTGATGTCAAAGTAGCCCCTTCAAGTGCACAGGCCCCCCTTTCTTTCAAGCCCTGGATCCAGACTATCAGTAGGGGGTAATAAGCCCCCTACTAGGATACAGGATATTACCTATTCAGGTGTGCCAGCTCCCCCCTCTCATCCAGGAGAGCTATCAGAATGCAGATGAATGCATATGAGTTGTCTGTCACACCCACCCTTCCTATGTTGTATGGCTGTCTAGAGGGAATGCACAAAGTGTAGCTGTCCGCCACTCCAGACATCTTTTGGAGACAGTCTGCAAGGCAAAGAGAGCCGTAAGAGCAGAGAAATCTCTACGTTCTAAAAGTGGCATTTCTAAAATAGTAACGTTAAATCAAACGTTATCGGTGAAAAGGATTTATCTCTACCATTTCTAAGATATGAAACACGGTGCTGCTGCTACTCCTTTCTAATCAGGAATTTCAGCGTATAAGTGTATTAAGGAATTCTATTTCCTTTTTTTCACAAACTTCCAATTACATTTGTTGCATTTATCTGTTTTTTATCTTCTGTTTAAATCACCACTTATTTGTGTTTTCTGGAGTTTTTTTAGACATTTTTCACCATTTTGGTAACTAGCCAAATTGATTTTCTTTAGGGTGAATGTCCTCCTTTGCTTTTCAGCAGTTTTTGAAATAGTAAAACTGGTAGTCTGAGAATAGTGGCTCCAACAGTTCAATATACCTCAGCCAGAGTGCTTTGAATGTATCTGTGTGTAACTTGAATACTGGAAATAAACAACACCTCACAGAGTTTGTTGACAGAATGAATTTTGTTGCATGCTTATTATTCACTTGCATCTTATAGGCGATTCAGGGCAGTCAGCAACTAGATGACCTAGACAGATTGCCCACACGTGTTGATACCATCCACCAGGTACTAATTAGCCTCTGATGTTTTCTTTTTGTGGTTCTCCCTGCATCTTAATACCCTAGTCTAGAAACAGTGTGCTCCCTCACAATGAAGAGAGATACCAGGCTAACATCACATTTGCTCAGAATTTCAACTGTCACACAGGGACATCATTATTTTCATCCATGATGTCGTCGTCAGTCAAAGTAATCAAGGCTAGGGGAAGGGTATGGGTTCCTCACTTTCTTAAAGGCGATGGTGGTTAATTGGGCTGTGATAGTCATCCTCAGAGAAATGTCAACTCTGAGAAGATCATGGGACCCTGAACTTCTTCACACTTCTGAATTGCAACTAAATGCAGCCAAGCTCCTTCCATGGAGCCCCTACTAAGGTTCTGCACCTTCCTGCAGCTGGTGAGACGCAGGGCTGCTGGTTGTTTCTCTACAACAGCCACTGACCACATACCTGTTTTGTGCACCAGGATTGTCAGAACTGTCCCTTACCAACCCACAGCATCCCATCAATTGCCTTTTAACCACCAAGCATGTCCACAATTGACCTTTTTCCAGAAACCTTCATAATCTCATTAAGAGAACTTCAAGGCATGTTCTTTCAAACCCAGCAAATGTCTTCCTTGCTTCCTGCCTCCCAATTATATTTGAGTACTATTTTCACATGATCTGTGCTATAGTGCACTGCAGCACTGTGCTCCATTGCTCTTGTAAGATTAAAAAATAAATATTCAACAGGGACAAGACCGGACAACCCGAAAGTGTGCCCCCTCTATGTAAAATATGGTCAATGCACTCCATCAAAGTAACTGGCTTGATTAGAGTTTTTTATCGAGTGACCGGGATAAAGTAAAGCTTAGATGTACAGAAAATACTGTAAATGACTACTGAACTGGCTCTATTGCTCACTAATTGTAGACTAGCTATGGAGTGTATGAAACTACAGATCGGTTAGACTGGGGCACTGACTCAATGAGAAATGTAAAATGTGCGTTGTGGAGTAGGAATTCTGCCTCCGGGCAGCTGTCCGGAACATGGCTAGATTTCCTAGTCGACAATCAGTTGTTATTATTAATCGTGTCACCCTCTGACAAAGGAAAGACAGATTTCCGCTAACCTGCAGTTTTGTATTTTTTCTGTTTCACCAGAGGTTCATGAACTGTGACTGCCACCAGGGTCTCGTGTGCACGAGCTGTCCACCTATGACTGAGATTCGGGGCAATTTAATACATAAGCAGCCAGCTTCTTGTGAGAGTTCGGTGAGGTATCAGGAATATCGTTTAAGGAGCTGCTGCCAAGCCTCGCCCAAGAAAGTCTAAAAAAAAGAAGGCGTAGGAGCCTGTGACGTCAGCAGACGAGGAGTGCGCTGAGCTTCTTTCACTCAGAGTTCAGCAGCAGTCAGAGTGTGTGCATGCACGCTGCCAGACACAGGCGTCCACGCTTCCTCCCGCGTGCCTGGAGACAGCCACTTGCCGCAGAAGGTAGGGTTCTCCCGGCTCAAAGTTTACTGGAAAGAACCAACAACAGGCGCCGTGTCCCACAAATGTTGGTTTCTGCAATATATTGAATGTTTGGACTGTGAGACTGTACAGAAGGCTACAACTTTAGCAAATATGGTGACAATGATATGACTGATAACAATTACTAATGCTCCTATGTACAGGACGTTAGAACTTGAGTTGCCTCTAAGAGCTTGAAAGTTCTATAGTGCTAACTGTATTTGTGATTTTTTTCCAGCTTTTTAAGAACTGTGATTATTTGCGGAGCAGGAGTAGCTCGTGCTGAAGTGTGTAACGTCTTCTATCATCAATACTTATTTTGATTGGTATTATTAGTAGTAGTTTTCGAATTATTATAACCGTTATTATCCTTGTTGTTTTATTCTTGTTATTATTACTAATAATAATAATGAGAAGATGAACATGAATCGTATCATGTCTGACAATAATAATCATATTACCGCAAGTATAGGCTGTACGCTACAAACTGCGGTGTCCCAGGGCGCTGATAAGTGCGCTTGTGGAATGTTGGTACGTCCTGTTAGCGAGGTTGTTTCTAGAAGAGTTGCGTGTTCGTTATTTTGTTAAAAGTCGGTTTTTGGCACGGAGTGGGGGCTGTGCAAAAGCGGATACCTATTCTCGTCTTTCCTTGTAGGTTGCTCGACAGTCCTGGCTCGGCCCAGGATGCCAAAGACGTCACTGTTTGGAAGTTTGAGTCGCGAGGACTGTTTGGTGTTCCCTCCCGCGCGCTGGCATTCGCAGCTGAGCAACAGATTAGTGGAAGTAGCTTTCGACTTACTGATGGTCCCTGAGAGTTTATCATGTACATAGCGGTGCATGGGTCCACGCTGGCAGCAGGGCTTGAGGGAAGATAAAAGCCTCGGCTGGCTTTAATAGACAGGCTACGTCAGTGCTCTGTGGTTTCCAAAAGTGCTGGAATGAGTTTCACAACAGGAGCGCTGGCCAGTGGCGCCGCTTCACTAAAGTTACATGACTTTTAAACACCCATAGTGTTATGGAACCAACACATTTGGAAAATGCCAGACCCTTTCCAAGCGAGAGTCAACTTTCAAACTCCCTTGTGGCACGCTTAAAGAGAAACAGAGTATACAACAGGCTTTACAAAGACAGTTCTCCATAAGATGAACAATGGCATGCACCGTTAAAGAGCACATTTATTTTTATACAGCCATTGATGTTGCGAAAACAGGACAACTATTGAAAAGCCATCGTAAAGTCTTTCTAATCTACAAATCAAGTGTAAATCGCTTTTTTGAAAGATGGCTCTACAGAAATGTGTTTTACCCAACTGAAACCATGGGAGCAGAAAATAGGTTCACCCCATACTCTGCTCTTTCTAAGAAGGCTCACAAACTCAGCAGGCTGTTCTGAGCACCAGGGGATACTCCGAACTGTGCTGCTTAAAATACCCACCTGTGTCAAGCCCAGTGGCGGGCACCACTAACAAAGGGTGTTGAGGCGGAGAGAGAGAGAGCACAGGTGTGTGTGTGGGGGGGGGGATGACGGATTCTACTTCCTGGGTCCCAGCAGCCCCTGGGAAAGCCCCTGGGAAAGATTCCCAGTCAATCTCCATGCTGAAGAGCAGCACGAGGAGGATTGGTCTGAGCGGGCTGAAAACATGCCCTGCTCAGACCAGGGAGTCTGTGGCGTTTCAGCAGCCGGGCTGGAGAACCCTAAGCGCGCATGTGTGTTTTGGTCGGCCTGGGATGGCTGAACAAACACAAATGAGCACATAGGGAGTGCCCAAGCTCTCCTCCTCCTCCACCCTCCCATGCCCGCCCCATCATGCACAAGCTGGCAAACAAAAAATAAAATGATGCTAGAGCATTGTTTTATTTTTTGTTTGCTGGCTCTGCTCAAGGCAGTGGGGCGACGCTCCTCCGCCATTGCAGAGGAGCCACCACTGGTCAAGCCATCTGTCATGTTGTTATTCAGGCTGCTTTAATGACATGAACTTGATAACTGACAAGCTCTCACATTCTTCCCAGATAACACTCAAAACACAGAGATCTGTTACTGATAACAGCTACCTTCATTCAACAATGCCTCCGTTCTTAGTATCCAGGTAGACTCATTCTCATTAATATGTTCATGCAGTTGCAACCCTGAATGTTTGTGTAGCAGCTGAAAAGTTGTGAAAGTGAAACACCGAGCAACAGCAGATATAGTAACAGGCATACACTGAGAGTAAGGAATTTAGGGCACCCTTTAACAACAGTGCCCCATATCAGTGTTGTGCTGTGGTATTATGCCCTTGAAACCATGTTATGAAATATAAACAAGTGATGGGTGGAATGCCTCAATTCATCTCGGCCACTGGTCATTTTCAGGGCCAGCATTACTGTGCATCATTTTTAGCTCACGGTAGCACTTTAGAGAGGGACCAACCTTGTCAGGCTCTGTTGAATACTTCTCAAAGCTCTTGCCTTTAAGAGATCTCAATGGCTTGCACCATTGCACCATAAACATATATGATGCTTTTCTTAGCTAGGGAGAGTTTATAGGATACTCTTTACAGGATAGAAGAGTTAATCTTGGCCTGTCTCATCCCAAACCAGGAAACCCTTCTAACTTCCCCAAGTCAGCTTACAAGTCAAATCCTAAGGCGAGATTTGTGATAATTTATTTTACCAGCTAAATGTGATACATGTATGCTAATTAGCTGGTGGTAACAATTAGTCATTTGTGATGCAATTGCAAGCGTCTAGTCACCAAATGCCTGTATGATTAATCTTCCTGCCCAAAAGTACACTATATATTTTCAACAGTTATTTGTGTAGCACCAAATAGGGTGTTGAGGGTGAGAGACACTTTGTTGCCCCATATCATATGAGGAACACATTTCATGTACAGTCTAAATTTTAAACGTTACACCAGGAGAATTCAAATAACGTGCATGTGAGTGGTGATAAATATTTTAAATTGTATGTTAGTTCAGTGTAGTTCAACGTGTTCGTGCTGCATAGAGCCCACAATATCAGGTCAGAATTAACTCTGGGCAAAGCACTACGCTACGCTCGCGTAGTTTGCGCTACTTCGCACTGCGCAAACTGCACGTAGCACAGTGCAAACATGCGTAGGGCAGCGTAGCGTAGTGCAGCGGTCATTTTTTGCTTGCCCGCGATCCTCAACATCAAGTTGGCGACCGTGAGCAAGCAAAATGACATCCCGGCAAGACTTTTTTTCGTTCGCGATCAGCAACATCAAGTTGCAGATCGCGAGCGTTGAAAATAAACCTCCCGGCAAAATTCTCAACGCAGGGAGGTCAGGTTTCTCATTGCGAGTGGTCGCGTATACTCGCGACTGCTCGCAATGAGAAACTACTAGTCTGCGATGAGAAAGCTGCAGCTCGAGTAAAATTCTACTCCAGCAGCAGAAAACTACAGCTCGCACTGTGCAAGATGCCGTTTTCAATGATTGCACAGTGCCGGATGCTTGTCCGCATTGTGCAATCATTGAAAACGGCATCTTGCACAGTGCGAACAGGGTACTATGCAGTTTGTGTAGTGCTACACGTAGCTCGCGTAGTGTGAAGTGCACTTCGCGTAGCTACACGTAGCGCTACTTCCCGATCTACGCCCAGCCCTAGCCCAGCATCACAGTTGAAACTCTTTGAAATATCATAAAGTAGTAAAGTATTCAACACAATGTAGATCACACCAATAATGTAGTTGACCAGACTTGCTGAGATGTCTCAAAATATGACTGTTCAAAAAACACTGTTTTTTTTACAATTCACGAAGTAGTTAAAGTTTAAAACATTTACGCTACATTACAAGCCCTCAAACACTTGCATCTGGATGGTGGTAATGCCCTGCTCCATGGCCTCCCAGGCTTCACAGTGGCATCCTTTAATGGCTTCCTATATGCTGCTGAATATCTAATGCAGAAATATGAAGAAATATGAAAACATCACCCCTTCATGATGGAACTCCAATGGCTCCCCTTGCCGATCTGCACCATCTTCCAAACCAGCTGCATAATTTACAAAGCCAGCGTGACGAAGAACGCCTGTTTACATTGGAGACAAGCTAACCATCTCCGATGGTTTACATCGCTCCTACTACCAGGATTGCCTCAGACTTCAGACTAAGAAGAGCAAAAAGAAAAGGGCAACAGGCCTTTTCATCGAGGCACCCAGAATCTGGAAGAGCATCACTTATCCATCAGGAGAGCCACATTGTTTCTCCACTTTAGGAAAGAGTTGAAGATCCACCTCTTTAAAGACCATTCCATCACACTATATTATCCATACACAACCCAGGTACCTCTCCTAACACTCGTTGACTCCATGCTTGTCTTTTACCGTGTACAGCGCTCAGCTGCCTTTTGGCTGGATTTGAGCTTTACAAAAAGCATTTGCATACCTACTATTAAGTTATTCTGCTTAACTAATCCAAGCAATAAATGCCTACCAGCAAGATGCAGTTCAATATGCTGTGCGATATATTCAAATGGTTACACTTGTGTGCAAAAATGCATGTGATAAGAGTGCTTTAAGTTGGACTCAGACTTAAGTTCTCTCTGCCTCAGTCTTTCATATTCTTCTGAGACATTCCAGGCCTGTCGCCTGAATTTTTCTGAGGCTCCCATGTATTTAAACTACTCCAGACTCAGGTTGGCATTACCTTTAAGTCTGAATTGGGGGATCATATCAGCTCCCCGCATTTCCCAAGAAAGATCCATCTTACCATGCCAATTAATCGAATTAATATGTTTGCGAGTAACATTTGCAAGGACTTTATACACATCTACAGCTCTGCTATCTCCCATGGCTAGTGTGAGCATTGACAGGTGTGAAAGAGAGAGGAGAGTCCACTGTGACTGCCTATAATTGTAACAATAAATGCCAGCCCTTTGTGCATGCAATATACGTGGGACTGATCCCTTCGGGTCAAGTTCTCGCTATATAAAACTCTTTAAATAAATAAATAAATAAAATACCCCAACTCCCCCTCGCTCAAAATACATTACAAAGCTGACAGATGGCCCTGTGTCATTTGTGAGTTCATTTTCGGATCCTACCTTTTTAGCTCACTAAACATTACATTTTGGGCTTTACAATGTGAAGCAATGCTACAGTGCAACCTGTTGCTGGCAAAATCGGCAGGATTTGCTGAAGGTGTCTCATATGACCCAGCCTTCTTGGCAGTCATGTTTATAGGCAGCGCACCAGCGGTGAAATAAATGATTTTATCTTTTGGACAGGGATGCACTGCCCCTCCATGTGGTGTGCCGAATACAGCCCGACTTCATTCCCAGAGCTAAAGAGGGAAGTTGGAACTGGTCCCTAACACATCTCAGCCAAGTAAGTGGCAGTTTAGTTAACAAACCGCTACTAGTACAGACGTGTTTGACCTTACGTCAACTAACTTCTTTCACGCCTTGGGTAGCCTTCTGTGCTCCCTGGGCACCGCGACGTCAGAAGTAGCTTGTAATAATAGATTAACTTGTTTTAATTCTCTGAGAAATTAGACAGCACCAGATTGCTTTGAAAGCTAAACTTCAGACATTCAGTCTTCTCTTTCCTCTAATGATCTGTTTATGTAGGGTGTTGTTAACCCTTTAGCTGCTTGACCTCTTAGTGCAATGTAAAGTTTTGTGTATATAATGTTAAAGTATTTAGAAATAAAACATTTAAGACCTTCATAACCGGAGACCAAAACATTAACCAAGTTAAATCGTGTCTAAAACAGATATCGCTGCAGACCAGCTGTCTCCGTCTTCCAGTAAGATGAGTCATCAGGTTCAGGAATGAATGTCATTCAAGGTCATCACCCAGGGCCGGGAGACTAAAGGGGGTTCCATGACAGTGTGATAAAAACAGAGGCTAAAGCGCGCTTTGCCTGGTGTAGCATCCATTTCATGATATTAACGAGCATTGTCACTATGTCAGCAAGGACAGTGTGGAGGAATCGCAGCTGCAGGTTTTATCCCTGTCTCCCCTGCTTGCATTTGCTCTTTGTCACTTACTGTTGTTGACTTTGAGGCACTTCATCACTTAGGGTTGGTGTACGCTATGGACGTCCGCCTTGGGGAAAGCCATGGCCATTCCAACACTAGACCCTTGCCCTAATACCTAAATCTCCACCAGCTCTGCTTCGAAGCGCTGTGAGCTAACCTGGAGCGTCAGTGACACGTCAGCACAAGTTACATGCAAAGTATATAGCCATTTGCCAACATGCCAACTAGACTGTGTGCTGTGAACAGGGGATCTATCCAAAAGTTTTTATGGACCAATAATAAGTATCTCTGTGCTAATAAATACTGATGGGTCACTTCTCATACAAACGTGTACATTATGATACATTGTGGTTTAGGTTTATGTCATTTCTGTCTAACCATTTTCAGTTGCTGCACCTCTCTCCGTTGAGATGGGATTAAGTCTCATCTGTTATGTCGTTGTCCAGTGTGCATCCTTTCCGCCACTTCTTATTGACATCTGTTTGAGTCCCTTGTCACAGATGGTCAGGCCCTTCAAGGTGCTATCTTATGAGGACAATACCCATATCATTGGTATTTGACACCCAAGCTCTCCTATCTGCAACTAGGTTGAGAGATTATCTTGCTGCAATGCACAATTGGAAGACCTATTATTTGTTAAAGCCCAGTGCAGGGAAAATGTGCCCGGTGCATGTTGTAATGTACTTAGGCAGTTCCAGCTGGGCTGGGACTGCAGATCTTTATGATGTTTACACATTCCATAATGATGTCAGGGGGTTCTAAGGTATGAGTTGACAGTTGGAGGACCAGCTGTGCATGGTGAGACTGTGGGTTGAGGTTTACCTCTGTCTGAATAAAACTATCTGTTGAAGGAAGCTGTGTTCAAGTAATTAACATGAATAAAACAATGTTGGCGATGAGAATGGGATTGCCTGTTTTGAGAATTATCTCTTAGCATTGGATGGGGCAAGGTTTCCAGCTATAAGGAAAAAAGCCTTGCTGTTAGGGTCATTAGGCAAGGAGGGACAGCATATTTTTAAATATCTGCCACCTGTTAGCACTGCTCAAGGAGGCGCAGTGGAAGATGTCTACAAGGAAGCTGTCTTATGGTTACAAACCAGGTTTGCCAAGCAAGTGAATGTAGTCCTGCAACGTCACAAATTCTATATGCAGCCACAACGTTCAAATGAATCCATTACAGATTTTGTTGCAAGGTTGAGGAAGCTCTCCGCTAAGTGCCAATTTGGTGCTATGACTTACGAGATGATCAGAGATCAGCTAATTGTGCAGTGCAACAGTAAAAAGATACAAGAAAGGTGTGGGCCTTTAGCAATCCTACCCTCGAAGATGCAACAGCCATTGCAAAAGTAGTGGACGAGTCGGAAAGGTGCATGAGTGAGATGAAGATTACAGGTCTTTGCAACAAGGAAAATTAGGTGGCACCGCTTGGGGATGACACCAAAAGTGTCAACGTAGTTAGGAACAGAACGCAAACATCCGCTAGTGGTAGTAACGGAAACCGTTATTCTAGAAGATTTGGAAGTTCGCAAGAGAAATTTAGAGATCGTAGTTGCCTTATATGTGGGCGCAGGTACCATATGGCAGATTCCAAGCAGTGCTATGTTGTTGGCAAGGATTGTCGCAAGTGTGTCAAGAAGGGGCATCTAGCGCACATATGTAAGCAATTGGAGAAGAAAGTAGCTATGGTGGTAGAACGAACAGCTTTCAGGGTTATAGTTGTTCAAGAGGAGGGTACCATTGGTGATGTGGAAGAAGATGGAAGGAGGAAGACACGCCTTAAAGCAGAGGTAAACATCAACAGCTGTTTAGTATCCTTAATGGTGGGCACAGGTTCACTGTATACCATCATCCCACAGGAGTAATTTGATGCAGCGTGGCCTGAGGAAAACTTGTTTGCATTGGATGTTATTCTAAAAGGGTCCTCCATAAGTGTTGTAGGATTCTTTACAGCAAAAATCACTTTTGCAGTAAGGCACACGTTAGGGAACCTATATGTGGCTAAGGAAGGCCCATCCATTCTAGGTTGAATTCATCAGTATGACCTGAACGTCATGGTGAATCCGCTGGGAAAGGATCAAGTCATGGTTGAGTCTGCATTGGGGGTGAAGGAGTTGTTGGAGTTGCACAAGGGAGTATTTGAGAAGAGGTTAGGGGAGGCCGTGCACTATGAACATGTCATTAAGCTCAAGAAAAACTCTGTACCTGTAAAACATGTCACAAGAAGAGTGCCCATGGCAGCAAGGGGTAAGGTGAAAGACATAATTCAATAACTTATGGAGGATAAAGTGATCGAACCGGTTGAAGAGGCTGAGTAGTTGTCTCCATTTGATATCATGAAGAAGGCTGATGGATCACTCAGATTCTGTGTTGACTTACGCAGCGTGAATGAGAATGTCATAATGGACAATTTTCCTTTGCCTAACATCAATGAACTTGATCTTCATGTTGTCTGGAGCTAAAGTTTTCACAAAACTAGACTTGAGGAGTGAGTGCTATCAAGTTAGACTTAGCGAACACTCCAAACCTCTCATGTCGTTCATTATGAATGAGGGTACTTTTCAGTTCTACCAACTTCCCTCCTGGTTGGAGAAACTGAGTTGCAGATTGTCTATCTAGATTGCCTCACAAAGTGGCCGAGGTTAGTGAGTTGGCTAATTCGAAAGTTGTGGCAAACTTGGATAATGCCACAGAGGATTTTGGTTGTTCTATTCCAAGGAAGTATTGGGTAAAGGCGATGGAAGATGATACCACCTTAAAGGAAGTTGCACACTTGGTCAGGGGCAGTGTGGGGAGAGAGAGTAACCTACCAGAAGGTGTGAGACCAGTTTTGAAAGAGTTATCAGTAAATGATGATGGTTTCATCTTGTGAAAAGAGATATTTGTACCACCAACTGGATTATGAGTGAGATTGATGAGTTTGGGACACAAAGGACACTTGGGATAGACATTCACCATAAAAAGGTTGAGGGAGAACTTTTGGTGGCATTTATGGACAACAAAGTTAGAAATTCGGTGACCTAGCTTAGGACACCCCCCGCGCCGCACGGCCACCAGCTGCTGCGTGTGCCTCCCGCCACCCGCCTGCCCCGCTGACCCTGCCGCCGCCGTGTGACCACGCCCCCTGCCACCGAGCGGCGTGGTCTCCTGCGGTCTAGCGCTGTGCTCGCTGCTACTGTAGGCTCCTGGTCCCCGTTTTCCTTGCTGTGTGCCCCTTTGCCTGTCTGAGATTGTATTTTGTATATTTGTATTCTGCTCTGCTGTATATTTCTCGCCTGTCCCCCTGTTTACGCTCCCCCCGGTCTCCTCCCTCCCCGCTCCCCACTGCCCGCCGCCGCCGATAACCACGCCCCTTTTCTTTCTGTGCCCTCCCCGCTCCCGCCTCCCAGCTGCTCCGCCCTCCCTCGCACTTGGCCATATATGGCGACCGTGCGACGCAGGTGAGTGTGACCTAGCTTGGGACACCCCCCGCGCCGCACGGCCACCAGCTGCTGCGTGTGCCTCCCGCCACCCGCCTGCCTCGCTGACCCTGCCGCCGCCGTGTGACCACGCCCCCTGCCACCGAGCGGCGTGGTCTCCTGCGGTCTAGCGCTGTGCTCGCTGCTACTGTAGGCTCCTGGTCCCCGTTTTCCTTGCTGTGTGCCCCTTTGCCTGTCTGAGATTGTATTTTGTATATTTGTATTCTGCTCTGCTGTATATTTCTCGCCTGTCCCCCTGTTTACGCTCCCCCCGGTCTCCTCCCTCCCCGCTCCCCGCTTCCCGCCGCCGCCGATAACCACGCCCCTTTTCTTTCTGTGCCCTCCCCGCTCCCGCCTCCCAGCTGCTCCGCCCTCCCTCGCACTTGGCCATATATGGCGACCGTGCGACGCAGGTGAGTGTGACCTAGCTTAGGACACCCCCCGCGCTGCACGGCCACCAGCTGCTGCGTGTGCCTCCCGCCACCCGCCTGCCTCGCTGACCCTGCCGCCGCCGTGTGACCACGCCCCCTGCCACCGAGCGGCGTGGTCTCCTGCGGTCTAGCGCTGTGCTCGCTGCTACTGTAGGCTCCTGGTCCCCGTTTTCCTTGCTGTGTGCCCCTTTGCCTGTCTGAGATTGTATTTTGTATATTTGTATTCTGCTCTGCTGTATATTTCTCGCCTGTCCCCCTGTTTACGCTCCCCCCGGTCTCCTCCCTCCCCGCTCCCCGCTTCCCGCCGCCGCCGATAACCACGCCCCTTTTCTTTCTGTGCCCTCCCCGCTCCCGCCTCCCAGCTGCTCCGCCCTCCCTCGCACTTCGCCATATATGGTGACCGTGCGAACGCGCAGCGGTCACGCGCAGCGGACGCGCCGATTGTGCGCCGAAGGCGCGCCAAAGGCAAGCCCGTCTGCGCCCGTCCGCGACCGGACCGCGCCCAGCGCCATGACCCCTGGCTCCCGCAGACCCCAGCCCACCCGCCGGACGTACGAGGCCGCCACCCTCAACGCACTCAACACCGGCCGAATCCCGGGATGCTACCGAGCCACCCCGAGACGAACCCACGGACCCTTCAGCTGTCACGCCTGCAAGTTCTCCTGCAACCGGACCTGCCCCGCTCCAGCACCCGCCAAGCCGAACACCTGCAGCAACCACCTCAAGTGCATCCTACTCAACACCCGCTCCGTCCACAGACACACCATCGAACTCTGGAACCTCCTCGACACCACGGCTCCTGACGTCGCCTTCCTCACGGAAACCTGGATGAACGACTCCTCAGCTCCCGACATCGCCATCGCCATCCCAGAGGGCTACAAGATCACCCGAAGAGACCGCGGCAACCAGACTGGAGGAGGCATCGCCATCATCTACAGGGACACCATCCGCATCACGACCAACACCGACGACACCCTGAAAACCGCCGAACACCTGCACTTCCAGATCCACACGGACCCAAAAACCACCCTCAGAGGCACCCTCATCTACCGACCCCCGGGACCACGCACTCAATTCAGCGAAGACATCGCCGACTTCATCTGCCCGCATGCCCTCCCCTCCGCTGACTACATCCTCCTGGGGGACATCAACTTCCACCTGGAGAACAACAACGACCGCAACACCACCACCCTGCTTGACAACCTCGGACTTAAGCAGCTGGTGACCACCCCCACCCACCTCGCCGGACACACACTCGGCGCTGTCTTCTCATCCAGCAAGGACGTCATCTTCAGCCACGCCACCGGACTCCACTGGACGGACCACAGCTGCATCCACTTCAGCTTCAGAAGGACCACGATCCACCACCACCAGCAACAGGTTGCTCGAAGAAACTGGAACAAGATCACGGCAGACCAGCTCGCCGTTTCCCTGAGCCAGCACCCTCCCGCCAGCTCAGCGAACCCCAGCCTGGCCGCGGACAACCTCACGAAGTGGATCAGCAACTGCGCAGACGACCTCGCCCCACTGAGGACCCCGCCTAGCAGACCCGGCAGCAAGAAGGCCCCATGGTTCACCGACGAACTCAAGAGCTCCAAGAAGAACTGCCGAGCCCTCGAGAAAGCCTGGAGAAGGGAGCCAACACCGGACAACATGACCACCCTCAAGCTCGCCACCCGGAAGCACCATCAACTGATCCACGCCACCAAGAAAACAGCATTCAAGGACCGACTGGACAACAACGCACACAACTGCAAGGAACTCTTCAACATCGTGAAAGAGCTCTCCAACCCCAACGCCGGAAACAACGACATCATCCCTTCGCAAGACCTCTGCAACTCCCTCGCCTCCTACTTCCACAACAAGATCGCTGACATACACAACAGCTTCAGCCCACAAACAACGCTCTCCACGACCGCACCAACGCCCCCCCACCACCACCCTCAGCGCCTGGACCCAGATCAACACAGAAGACACCATCTGCACGATGAACTCTATCCACTCCGGATCTCCGACCGACCCCTGCCCCCACCACGTCTTCAACAAGGCCGACGCTGTCATCGCACCCCACCTGCGGGACATCATCAACACCTCCTTCGACACAGCCACCTTCCCTGAGAGCTGGAAGCACGCCGAACTCAGCGCTCTACTAAAGAAACCAACAGCGGACCCCACCGAACTCAGGAATTACCGCCCCATCTCGCTCCTCCCGTTCCCAGCCAAAGTCATCGAGAAGACCGTCAACAAGCAGCTGGCCGCCTTCCTCGAGACGAATGGATCCCTCGACCCCTCACAGTCTGGCTTCCGAGCCAACCACAGCACCGAGACCGCCCTCATCACTGCCACCGATGACATCCGAGCCCTGCTGGACAACGGTGAAACAGCGGCCCTCATCCTCCTAGACCTCTCCGCGGCGTTCGACACTGTTTGCCACCGCACCCTAGTGCAGCGCCTCAGCAACATCGGAATCCAGGAGAAGGCACTGGAGTGGATCATCTCCTTCCTCGCTGGAAGGACACAGAGAGTCCGCCTACCACCGTTCAGATCGGCAGCCACGGAAGTCATCTGCGGCGTTCCCCAGGGCTCCTCGCTCAGCCCCACCCTCTTCAACGTCTACATGAGCCCCCTGGTGGCCATCGCACGCCAGCACAACCTCAACATCATCTCCTACGCCGACGACACCCAGCTGATCCTCTCCCTGACCAACGACCCCGCCGCCGCCAGAACCAACCTCCACGAAGGGATGAAAGACGTAGCCGAGTGGATGACGACCAGCCGCCTGAAACTAAACTCAGACAAGACGGAAGTCCTCATCCTGGGCTCCTCGCCCTCCGCCTGGGACGACTCCTGGTGGCCCCCCGCCCTGGGCACCGCACCCAAACCGACAGACCACGCACGCAACCTGGGCTTCATCCTGGACTCCTCCCTCTCCATGACCAGACAAGTCAACGCCGTCTCCGCGTCCTGTTTCAACATCCTGCGCATGCTACGAAAGATCTTCCGGTGGATCCCCACCGAGACCAGGAAGACGGTCACCCAGGCCCTCGTCACCAGCCGACTAGACTACGGCAACGCCCTCTACGCCGGAACCACCGCCAAGCTCCAGAAGAGACTCCAGCGGATCCAGAACGCCTCAGCCAGACTCATCCTCGACATCCCCCGACGCAGCCACATCTCCGGACACCTGAGAGACCTGCACTGGCTCCCCGTCAACAAGAGAATCACCTTCCGTCTCCTCACCCACGCACACAAAGCCCTACACGACCAAGGCCCGAGCTACCTCAACAACCGCCTCAACTTCTACGCTCCCAAACGCCACCTCCGTTCGACCAACCATGCCCTCGCCGCCGTCCCCCGCATCCGAAGAGCGACAACAGGAGGAAGGTCCTTCTCCTACCTGGCCGCCAAGACCTGGAACACCCTCCCTACCGACCTCCGCCTGACCCAAGATCACCTCTCCTTCAGGAAGAAGCTCAAGACCTGGCTGTTCGAGCAGTAGCGGCACCCCACCCCCCCCCCCCAAGCGCCTTGAGACCCTCTGGGTGAGTAGTGCGCTCTATAAATGCCTTGATTGATTGATTGATTGGTAGAGAGATGTGAAGCCTGTAAGGGCTCTGAAAAAAGCCTGAGAGTTGGGTTAGGGACTTCACAAGAGGAACAACATGCATTGGAAGCCAAGAATGTTTGGGAGCATGTATGCTTGGAATTTATTGGACCCTGTGGGTTTCTCCCCGAACATGAGAAATTTTCGGCAGTTTTGGTTGATGCCAAGTCTAAGTTATGTTATGTTATGTTATGTTAAAACTTTTTAATACCGCGCACATACACCAATTGGTTTCTTGGCGCTCAAGGACCATGGAATAGGACACAGGAGGTATAGGCGATTAGCCGTGTGCAAGACGAAACAAGTGAGTTTTCAAAGATTTACGAAAAGAGAGGTAGTCAGAAGTGAGCCGGATTGGGAGGGGGAAGGAGTTCCAAGTGGATGGGGCAAGGAAAGAGAAACCGGCACCACCATGCTTCTTGCGTCTGAACCTGGGAATGACCAGCAGGTTGTGGGCGGAGGACCTAAGGTGTCGGGGGGGAACATAGAGATGTAAGCAACGAGAGATAAAGGCAGGAGCAGAAACAGAAAGAGATTTAAAGATGGTGCAACCAAGTTTGAAGATGCATCGTTGCGCAACCGGGAGCCAGTGCAGAGTTTTTAGCAGCGGGGAAACGTGTTGATGTTTGGGTTGCTGGAAAATTAATCTGGCTGCCTGGTTTTGCACCAGTTGAAGCCGTTGAAGGTGGTAGGCTGGAATCCCCACGTATAGACAGTTGGCATAGTCTAAACGTGAGGTAACCAGGGCCAAGATGACAAGAATAAGAGCCTCTGGAGATAAGTACCTACGGATCTTCCCGATCCTGCGAAGGTGAAAGAAGCAGGCCGAGGTGACAGCATTAATATGCGGCCGCATCGAGAGGTCACTGGAGATGATAACACCTAGGCTTTTCACAGAGTCAACTGGGCAGGGGGGGGAGCCGAGGGCAGGGGGCCAGAAGTTGGAGGTCCAAGGGTGGGAGGGCCCGCCAATCAGGACCAGCTCTGTCTTACTAGGATTGAGCTTTAGTTGGCTAAAGTTCATCCACTCATAGATGGAGAGCAGGGTGGTTTGGAAATTGGCGCAAGAGAGAGGAGAAGAGTCAATAGGAAAGATAAGTTGCAGATCATCTGCGTAATTAAAAGTGGTAACAGAAGAGTGACGGAGAGAGACCAGAAGAGGCTGCATATAAAGATTAAACAGGAGGGGAGATAGAGCAGAACCCTGGGGGACACCGCAGGAGAGTGAAGTGCAGGGGGCAGAGAAGGAAGATAGATGTACAGATTGGGTCCTGAATTGGAGGAAGGACACAATCCAAGACAGGGCCAGGCCCGAAATCCCAGCATTTCTGACACGGTCGACCAGGATGTCATGGTCGACCGTGTCGAAAGCGGCCGAGAGATCAAGTAACACTAGGGCCTGGGCCATGTTCTTGTCGGCCCCCTGTCTCAGCGTGTCCATAACCGCTATCACCACTGCCTCCGTGGAATGGGAGGGTCTGAATCCGGCCTGTTGATCATCGAGGAAATGAGTTTCCTCGATGAAGGTGCTCAGGCAACGGGTGACGTAGGTTTCCAAAACCTTCCCCAGGTATGGGAGAAGGGAAATAGGTCGGTAGTTACCCAGTACCGCTGGGTCGGAGCCGGGTTTTTTCAGAATAGGTATCACCACAGCGCTTTTAAAAGCGTTGGGGACAGAGCCCATGGAAAGTGAACGATTTAAGAGGTCCAGAGGAGGGCCGGGACAGGCCATAAAGGCGTCTCTAAGGATTTGAGGAGGGCAACAGTCCCTGGGGGAGCCTGAGCCCACAGCCAAGAGTAATGAACAGAAGGTATCTAAGGAGATCGGGGGGAAAACATTCAGGGAGTGAGGATTCGAAAGAGGGAGGGCGCTAATCTGAGACATAGTGGTGGGGGGAATATTGTTTTTAATTGTGACGATTTTTTCGATAAAAAAAGAGTTGAGAGAGTCACACAAAGCTTGTGATGGCTGAGGTTGAGGGGTAACACGGTCGGGTGCAGAAAGTTCAGCTACAATTGAGAAGATTTCTTTTGTCTTGGATGCAGAGTTGATTACTTTTTGGGAAAAATAAACAGATTTGGCCAGAATAATCGATCTTTTGTAAGATTTTAGTAGGTCAGTATAGGCAGACTTCAATAAGGGATCATAATTCCGCCTCCATCGGCGCTCAGCCTGACGAAGAAGAAGTTTGCTGGCCTTGAGTTGGTCAGTGAACCAACGCTGAGCGTCGTGGGGTCGCTTAGTTTTGATGGATTTAGCTGGAGCGACTACGTCACTGGCTTGAGACAGCCATAGATCCACTGCAGCTGCTTGAAAATTCAAATCAGAGTGGCTGGGGGGGAGGGTGGAAGCAAGGGTCGAGTGAAAGAGAGAAGTATTGGCGTGCTTCCAATTACGTGCCGAAAAGTTGGAAGCTGGTGGGGGGCGGGGGGGGTACAGAGATTTGTAGGGCAAAAGAAATGAAAAAGTGGTCGGACCAGGAGCAGGGATACACCAAAGGAGAGGTAATATCCAAATTGGTGGTCCAAACCTGGTCCAGAATGTGGCCCTTGATGTGAGTAGCAGCCGAAATATGTTGCGAGAAATTTAGGCCAGATAAAAAACCAGAGAATTCAAGTGAAAGGGGGGATTCAGAGGGGTCGGACGGCCAGTAATTAAAATCACCGATAATCAAGATCCTAGCAGAGTTAATGGCCAATTGTGAAATGAAATCACTGAACAAAGATGGGAAGGAGGGCATATTGTGAGGGGGACGATACACTAAAACACAAATGAAAGAGTGTTTGGGAGAGGAAAATTTCAACAAAAGAATATCAGAAATCAATAAAGGGGTAGTAGTTAGAGAAGTGAATGGAAGATTGGAGCGAATGATGGCCGCGACTCCCCCTCCCGGTCTGCCAGAGGTCCTGTTGGAGTAAAGAATATAATAGCCTGAAGGTATTGCGGCCAGGATGTCAGGGCAGGAGTCCGTATGTAACCAAGTTTCAGCGAGGAGCAGAATGTCAATGTTGCCAGCCTCGAGAAGTTGGAAGACCTCAAGCTGGTGTTTCGGGAGAGAGCGGGTGTTCAGGTATACTACAGAAATGGAACGCATACCAGGGGAGCTAGGCCTGGAAGGTATGGGGGTGGCAGAGTGGGAGGAAAGGGTGGTAGAAGGAGGAGCCAAGGGGGTGCTAAATGAGAAAGGGGAGAAAATGCCATGAGTCCGGGCAATAGCAATTGTGTGAGGGGAAGGAGGGACACAAGAAAATAAAGAACGCAATTCCAAGGCAGTATATGTAATGCGTTGAGTAGCATGCATGGCCCCTAGGCCCGGTCGGCCGCGGACGGGCGCAGACGGGCTTGACTTATGCGCGACTTCGGCGCGAAGTCGGCGCTCCCGCTGCGCTCGTCCGCTGCGCTTCCTCCAGGTAGCCATTTATGCCAGTCGATGTTAACCACTAGACCGCTCACCTGCACGGTGGAGAGGCAGGGCGGAAGTGGTGCAAAGCCGGAAATGTCGCTCGTGCAGGGACCCTCCGCACAAACGGCACACAGCCGGGGCGGACCGGGGTCGAGAGCGAGGAGAGAGGTGAGCAGTTACCAGTAAGTAGCCAATAACAGAAATAACAAATGCAGGCGCAAAGCAACAGAATATATAGTCAGGTTTTAAAAGTGCACAACCAGCTCGTAATCAGCTGGAGTGCGGTTTAAAAGTATTACACCAGCAGCGCTGATACACGCCCGCGGCCAGTAGCCACGATTGTCCACCTGAGGAGCCGAGTGTTAGGCAAGTTATAGTGACGAGCTCTGCAACCACTAGACCGCTCACCTGCACGGTGGAGAGGCAGGGCGGAAGTGGTGCAAAGCCGGAAATGTCGCTCGTGCAGGGACCCTCCGCACAAACGGCACACAGCCGGGGCGGACCGGGGTCGAGAGCGAGGAGAGAGGTGAGCAGTTACCAGTAAGTAGCTAATAACAGAAATAACAAATGCAGGCGCAAAGCAACAGAATATATAGTCAGGTTTTAAAAGTGCACAACCAGCTCGTAATCAGCTGGAGTGCGGTTTAAAAATATTACACCAGCAGCGCTGATACACGCCCGCGGCCAGTAGCCACGATTGTCCACCTGAGGAGCCGAGTGTTAGGCAAGTTATAGTGACGAGCTCTGCAACCACTAGACCGCTCACCTGCACAGTGGAGAGGCAGGGCGGAAGTGGTGCAAAGCCGGAAATGTCGCTCGTGCAGGGACCCTCCGCACAAACGGCACACAGCCGGGGCGGACCGGGGTCGAGAGCGAGGAGAGAGGTGAGCAGTTACCAGTAAGTAGCTAATAACAGAAATAACAAATGCAGGCGCAAAGCAACAGAATATATAGTCAGGTTTTAAAAGTGCACAACCAGCTCGTAATCGGCTGGAGTGCGGTTTAAAAATATTACACCAGCAGCGCTGATACACGCCCGCGGCCAGTA
Source organism: Lissotriton helveticus (assembly GCF_964261635.1). Taxonomy (NCBI): domain Eukaryota; kingdom Metazoa; phylum Chordata; class Amphibia; order Caudata; family Salamandridae; genus Lissotriton; species Lissotriton helveticus. The sequence continues at coordinate 373,421,396 of NC_136070.1, forward strand.
GCCACGATTGTCCACCTGAGGAGCCGAGTGTTAGGCAAGTTATAGTGACGAGCTCTGCAACCACTAGACCGCTCACCTGCACGGTGGAGAGGCAGGGCGGAAGTGGTGCAAAGCCGGAAATGTCGCTCGTGCAGGGACCCTCCGCACAAACGGCACACAGCCGGGGCGGACCGGGGTCGAGAGCGAGGAGAGAGGTGAGCAGTTACCAGTAAGTAGCTAATAACAAAAATAACAAATGCAGGCGCAAAGCAACAGAATATATAGTCAGGTTTTAAAAGTGCACAACCAGCTCGTAATCAGCTGGAGTGCGGTTTAAAAATATTACACCAGCAGCGCTGATACACGCCCGCGGCCAGTAGCCACGATTGTCCTGGGTGGAGGTTGTATTTATGAGTGGAGTCACCACTTCTTACACTGTTCATGTTTTGAGTGATGTATTTAAGAGGGAAGGAGCTCCATCCGTGCTTCTGACTGACAATGGCTCTCAATTAACCTCACAAGAGATAAAGAGTTTCTTGTATAGCCTGAGAGTGAAGCGCACATGTTTATCATTGTACAACAAGTAAGACAATGGTTTGGTTGAGAGGGTTAACAGAATGGTGAAGGGCATTTCGCACTACTATCAATAGCAGTTCTGGGAAAAGCCAGTTTGAAATGATGCGTGGAAGATCACCAGGGACAAAATTGGTACCATCATGAATGCGGAAGAGATCATATTCAGTAGTGAAGAATAGGACATTGAGTGCCAGGGTGGAAAAGTGTAGGCCCTTTATCGATTAGGGTGATTGGGTCAAGGTGAAGCCTGGTGAATGTGGAAAGTTTTTGAGCAAATTCAGGGGGCCTTTTAGAGTTAAAGTTGTTGGAGGCAATTGGGTCAAGTTGAAAAATGGACAGATGTAGAATTTAAGACATGTCGCGCTATACCAGAGGCAGGGAGGTGTCCATGAGAAGTGGAGAAGTGTGGCTCACTGGTTAGAGGAGGCAGTCCTGGAAGCAGAGGTCAGCCCGGGACCAGGGTTCAATTCCCGGCTCGGCGGGGTCTTGAGTCCTAAAATGTCCATGGACTTGACAATTCTCGCTCCGGTGCCTACTCGATTCACGGGTTCACACTCTGCGACTCTGGGCAATAGCTTGCTTAATCTCCACAACGGCCCCTCGTGGCGGGATGCCTGGCTTTCACCTTGCGGATACCCTGCCGGGGTTATCTCAAAGGGGAATACCAGGACGGGTTCCCTAAGCAAGCGCTTAGAAACCGCTCGGTGATTTTTGCGCTATATAAATTCCTGTACATTTACATTTACAATAGAGTGGGGTGACATACCAAATTCTTTTTCACCATGGTTGATGATGAGTGATGGGGACTTCTCAGCGGCAAACATGGAAGGTTGTTTGCTGGGAGCTGAGGCTTCTGGGACAAGTGGTGAAGAAGTGATGTTAAGAGAAGGAGATGAGTCCATGGATGCATCACGTGTCAGGAGGGAGGCAAGGGAGAGAACAGCTCCAGCGTATTTGGGTGATTATGTTTGTTGATTTGCTCCCTGCGTTTTCTTGCTGCTTTATGTTTCAGGCCTGTCTTTCATTTTTTTTATTCAGGGGTTATTTGTTGTCTATGTTGTGTGTAGGTGTGTCACTACAGTGTTGTCTCTGTTCTCACGTCGGGGTAGGTTGTACATGTTCTTGGTGTCATCTCTATGTGTTGTGTAAGACTGGGAGATGTGTTGTAATGTACATTGGCAGTTCCAGCCAGGCTGGGACTGTAGCTCTTTATGATGTCTACCCATTTCATAATAATGTCAGGGGGCTCTAAGGTATAGGTTGACATTTGGTGGACCAGCTGTGGATGGCGAGACTGTGGGTTGGGGTTTACGTCTGTCTGAATAAATCGATCTGTTGAAGGAAGCTGTGTTTGAGTAATTAACTTGAATATAATACTGCACTTAGGCCCTAGTGATGAGTTTCAGTCCACATAATTGGGTCTTTTGCCCACCACTGAACTAAAGGCCAAAGTTCTACTAGTGATAATCAATGCTTGAAATGGAAATGTAGAAGTACAGTACCTGTTTGATGCTGAGATGTGCCTGTATTCTCCGATTAAAAGCATTGGAACAGTGGTGCAAGGTGCCTGTACTATCCCTTCCAAATTAAAGAAGTGCAGGTACTGAGTAGCTGATAGTACCTGCCCATTAAAAGCATTTTGTCGCACACTACACAGACTACCAGCTCAAGTTCAATCCCTCTTTCTAGCTCAGTGAATATTTTACGGATTATAAAATTCTGAACTATATTCCAGGTTATCACCATTTACTCCCAGTCCCACTTTTACATCTAAAGAGCACCAGCTGTTTAGTAAGACTTGAGTAAAGAGATCATACCTAGGCAGCCACTCCTTCTGCCGCCTGGTCCTGGTCCTTCTGACATCTGGTCCCTAAACTTCTGGACAGTTTCCTTTTGGAGATAAAGACATTGAACACTCACTTGTTCTTAAAAAAGGCACAAAAATCTTTTTAGGTCGAATGGTTGCGAAGGCATGTTGGGGACATGCTGAAAGCTTCCCTAGGAATGCACTTCGCCCATTGCATACCAGTGGCTTTGTGTGTTGTAACTCACATTTGTGTTCTTCCTATTTGCTGACTTTCTCTGTTTTAGGATGTCCATCATGTCTTTGTCCCTTGTCTGGTGCTTAGCTTGTTCACAACCTCTCTGACAGGCCCCTTGTATTCTTCCATGAGTGGTCACATTCTGGGAACTCTTTTTTTCTTTTTCATTAGGCACTCTATTTATTTATTTATTTATAAAGTTTTATATAGCGCAAACTTGCCCGAATGAGAGTACATGCATTTTCAGTTGCCTCCCTTGCATGCTAGTTCACATAATTAAAAGTGTTGTAAATCTTTAAAATTGTTTTGTGCCTCCCTGCTTCACTGATTCTTCTTATCTCTTCCACTACCAGTTCATCAATCTGGCATGTTCTGTTTAAAAGTTGTATATTTTGGTCAGTATTCTTTACCTATAGCATAATTTAATATTCATCTTCCTCATTTTCATGCCCATGCCATATTTCTGGAAGTAGAGGAGTAGGAGTGTTGACGCACCCCCAAAATAAACATGCTGGAGTTCAGAAGTCGAATGAGCAATAAAAAGGGCTTTACATTTGTTTTGTTCCTAGCACACAACAACTTTGGAATTCCTGTAAATTAATTGTACCAATATTTCAGAATATATCAGAATTAGGAAAAAACAAATGAAGCACATTTTTGTAATTCTGAACTGTGGTGGAAACAAAGATATTAGTATGATAAAAAAAACTCAATGCACTAGGTGATGCCAATTTCCACATATTATCGTTTGTACACTGTATAGTTTTATTAGTGAAAATGTGTGTCTTTGCAATGTAATGGTCAATTCAATGGAAAATCTGTTGTCTGTAATGGCAGTGCGCAACCACACCATGATTTAGCAATATATTTGCAGCAGTGTGCGCCAAAATGTACCACCAGCTGCATACTGTATCCTTGCCAATTGAAGGGCTGTATGGGTGAGCGAGCGGATGTACAGATGTGTGACTGGGTATGTAAGTGGTTGCATGGGTGTTTTTAAAATGTATTTGATGGATCTGCAGATCTGTTGCAAATCCTCGAGCAAATAAGGGGTCTGCTGGTTAAATTGCACACATTCAATACTAAAACAACAACACAGTTAATATAAACAGATGCTATTGCAATTTTTATAAGTATATCACTGCCTGTGTGTGGGTGTGTGAGTGGCTGTGTGAGTGACTGTGTGGGTGTGTGAGTGGCTGAGTGAGTGGATGTGTTGGCATGTAAGTGGGTGTGGGAGCAGTTTTGTGGGTCTGTGAGTGGCTGTGTGAGTGGCTCTATGGTTGTGTAAGTGGGAGCATGATTTGTTGTGTGTGTGTGCAAGTGTCTGTGTTCGCGGGTGTGTGAATGGCCTTGTGGGTCTGTGAGAGGGTGTGTGAGTTGTTTTGTGGGCCTGTAAGTGGGTGTATAAGTGGCTGCAGGGGTGTGTGAGTGGTCATGTGGGTGTGTAAGTGGTTGTTTGAGTATGTGTGTGTGAGTGGGTATGTGAGTGGATGTGTGGGTCTGTTAGTGGGTAGGTGAATGGTTTTATGGGTCTGTGAGTGGATGTGTGAGTGACTCTATGGTTATGTGAGTGGTTGTGTGTGTGTAAGTGGGTGTGTGAGTGTGGGAGTGAGTGTGTGTTTTCTGTGACTGGGTGTTTGTATTTTTTAAAATTGGGGTCTGGACCCGCGGATCTACCCAAATCTGCCCGAATTCATGAGGATCCAGGTGGATCTTCAAATCCACCCGGATCTGTGGAGGAGCAACTTCTCTGGATATGCATAGATCTTTTTACTTTAATGACTCCAAAACTATTGGACAGATTTACACCAGATTATAAAAATTACTCTTTCTGGACTAAGATCTACCTGTGTGCCAAATTTGGTGTAATTCCATTCAGCAATTCGTATTCCATTCATGCCTAAAATCCCTATGGGAATTTGCATGAGGAAAACATGTTTTGGGAATCCCTTTTTCTCACCCCTTCCTTGAGGGGTCACCCCGAAAGTTTCCATACAGCAGCTGAAGTGACTGGCAAACTAGTTTTGAATGTTCGTGAAGACTTGTTAAATGGCGCCAAAGGAATATGCAAAAGAAAAAATACTTTTCCTAAGGAAACTAGGTCCTAACTATAACTACCTACTGGTAACTGCAGGAAGAAAGGTAGGAAGGAAGGAAGTGAGGAAAGATGGATGGATGGTTGAATGGAAGGAAGGATGGATATATATATATACATGTGAGCGTGTGTGTGTGTATGTGTGTGTACACACACACATATACATATATATATTTTCCCAGAAATTTCGCTGGAGTATCCCACTCCGGCACGTTGCATTCCAGCAAAGTGCATGATGGTACTAGCAATCCGTGACTTGGGGCTGCTCAGGTGTCGGCACAATTACGAGCTGCAGCTGGGCCTTTCACCACTGAGTAGGAGGAGCTCAATATAGAGACGTATTGGGACACTCTAAGGTGAATTACAGCATTTGAGAAAGGCAGATTGCCAAAACCGGTCATGCCGAGATTTGCTCATCAACGTCCTGACAAGCCCCGCTGTGTCCCTTTCTTCTTTGCTGATGCGAGAGGAGCTGGTGTCATATTTTGCGTGCAGCCTGGGGCGCGCTCAAAGAGACCCTTCCAACAAGAGGTCGCGGAAACACAGGCTATCAGGAAACTGACTTTGTTCACCCGAGGGATCGGATTCCGGCGACCCGCCACCCTACCATTGTCATCCAAATAACTGCTGCCAGCCGGTGGTCCGAGACTTCTTGGAGAGGCGCTTGCACTGCCATTGTGTCTCCAGTCAAGGGATAAGGAGGCTGGAAGTAGGGCACCTCAGGACGTTTATCCCCAGAAATTTCGCTGGACTATCCCACTGTGGCACGTTGCATTCCAGTAAGGTGCATGATGGTACTAGCAGTTCGTGACTTGGGGCTGCTCAGGTGTCGGCACAATTACGAGCTGCAGCTGGGCCTTTCACCACTGAGTAGGAGGAGCTCAATATAGAGACGTATTGGGACACTCTAAGGCGAACTGCGGCATTTGAGAAAGGCAGATTGCCGAAACCGGTCATGCCGAGATTTGCTCAATAAACGTCCTGACAAGCCCCGCTGGTGTTATATATATATAAACATATATAAATAATATATATATATATATATATATATATATATATATATATATATATATATAGATATATATATATAGATATATATATACATATATACATATATATATTCTAGAGGAAATATCTTTTTTGTTGCTAATAATTTTGTCACCGTTTGACAAATCTCCATGAAACGGTCCAAGAGAGTGCTACATTTAGATTAGTTTGCACATGGAAAGTTTGTGGGTGATCCATCAAGCAGGGGGTGGGAAAAATGGAAGGTCCCAATATGCATTTTCCTCATTCATTTTGCCATAAGAATTTTAGACAGATCTACCGCCCAAATCACTGAATGGATTTACTCCAAAACTGTCAGAAAGCTAGATCTTGGTCCAGAAAGAATGCGTTCGTGATTTGGTGTAAATCTGTTCAGTAGTTTTTGAGCAAATAATGAAAAGAAATGTGTGTTTCACACTGCAAAGGATTAGTGGAGCCAACAGATCTGTTGGTTGCTACCACATCAGCAACAGTGTGGCAGCAGCTAACTTAGGGCACGGGACACATGACCGAGTTCTAAAGAAATAGGTAAAAAATAGACAGAGGGGTCAGGACTGGCATACTCTGATGTCCTAGTTCTGGTGGCAGGGCCAAATTATTTTTTTTAAAAATTTGCAGCAAATTTGAGAGTCTGCAGCAATGTATTTAAAAAAAGCAAATATGTATTTCTAACTCCCCCTGGGCCAAGGCCCGTGGGGGTTGTGCAGGTTTTTTTTTTGGGAGGGGTGTGGCCTCCCTCTTCAAGCCTCGGGAGGCCCTGGGGATTCCATCACCCAGGGCTGAGGTAGAATATGAAGGGAGGGGGAGCACAGCCCCCCCAGGAACAATATAACGCCCCGGGGAACGTCATCCTCAGCTCAGCCTCTATAGGCCCCAGTGAACCAATTCCCCAAGGCTGTAGTTTAATTACAAGGGAAGGGGGCACAGCCCTCTTCCAGAGCCTTAAAAGGCTCCAGGGATCCTATCCCCAGACTGGGTCATGTTCTCTGGCCCAGGACGCCTACCTCGGGACAAGGTAGTTTCCCTGCCTGCTTCAGTGTGGGCAGGGAAACATATGTTTGCTCTCACCCAGCAGGAGCATTTTTGAATCTCCCTCCAGTGGGAGCAAACCTTCCGTACTTGCCTGCAGTAGTTCAACCTGGAAGGCATGTCTGTTTCCACCTGGGGAAGCTTTAAACATTCTTCCGCCGAGTGGCAGCATATTGCTCCCGCCCATAGGGAGCATGCAAAAACAGCTACTCCTTCTGGGCAAGAGCATTGTCAGCTCCCACAGCATGCATGAAGCTGGCTGAGGCCGCGCAGGCCCTGGGGCTTCCTCATGAACTCCATTGTGTTGCTTTGTGGGTGCTTTGAGAGGGCACTGGGGCACCCACCTATAATTTAGAGATGCCCTGGTGGATGGGGTCCATGGGGCCACAATAGACTCATGTAGGGGGGCCATGAGGCCTCCTCCCCTTTATAATGATATACCGGCCCAGGGATGGGGTCGCCAGGGCGTAATAAGCTTCAGCGAGGGGGCCTGCGTGCCCCACCCCTTAAAATATACATTTTGGACCCATCAATGGGGTCCATGTGGCCACTATTGGCTTGGGGAGGGTGGTCTTGTGCCCCCTCCCCTTACATATATGGTTTGGCACCGGGGGATGGTATCCCTTGGGATTATTAAGGCTTTGGGAGGAGAGCAAAGCAGCTCTTCCCCCATTTTAATTGGAATTCAGCCCTAGGTGGATCAAGTCCTCAGAGCCTATTAAGGCTCAGGGAGAGGGCTCCGTGCCCCACTCCCCAAAATATATATGTTTTGGTCCTGGAGATAGGGTCCCCGTGCCACTATTGGCTTGGGGAGGGGGGCTGTGTGCCACTTACCCCCTACAAATATGGTTTGGCACTGGGGGATGGGATCCTGAGCCACTATTGGCTCGTGCGTGGGCCATGTTATGTTATGTTATGTTATAGGGGGTGCTTCTATAGCGCACGGCTACTCCGAGGAGTGTCCCGGCGCCGTCGGAGCCTCACAAGTCCAGAGATGGGGAAAAAAATAAGGGCAAAATGAAAGGGGCATAGTTCAGAGGGTGGTAATTATGCTCCCCCTCATTAAAGATCCCAGGGATGGGGTCCTAGTAACCCCTTCTGGCTTGGAGAGCAGTGCCATGTGCCCCTCTCCACTTTACAATTAGTATGTCTTAACAAAATATTAATTGACATTAAAAAAATCTAGAAATTCACTGATAGAACCAAAGGGTAAAGTAGTAACTTTATAGATCGGTGAGAATTTCAGTGATAACGTAACATTTTAAACTCAGAAAACCACTGAAATTCACCAGTAATAATTAGATCTGGTAAATATGACTCGTGCTCTAAGGTAACTATAACTCGTGCCCTTGCAATGCAGCTCTAATTACCCCACATATTACACCACTCATTATATCTTCTATGAAATAATCAATAAAATCACTGCAGTATTTGAAATTCGATTTTTAATGAGAAAACTGTACTTGGCGGGGTGCGAGTTATAGTTACGTTAGGGTCAGAATTATAGTTACCAGAGCTAACTATATCTGGAGAATTTCAGTGGTTTTGTACGTTTAAAATGTTACATAGTTACAGAAAGTCCTACCTAACTATAACATTACTTGGGCGAGGGAGGTGAATTTACTTCCCACCCAGCAAGGGAAGTTTATGACCAATGGTTCTACTATTGACAATGCTTTTGCCTTAAAATTAATTATAGAGAGATATGCACAATTGTGGTGAAAAAGCGTATATTGTATACTCTAGCACTTTTGCTTGGGTGACCGCCCTACTTTCTGTTGTTAATAGACTCAAATGGCAATTCCATTGCACCATCTTCGAATACATATTTGACTTCATTCACATAATTGAGTTAGGGTATTGCTAGAAGTGGGTCTCTAGTTGGCAGAGGTATGCACCCTGTCCAAGTAGGGACCACCACTCCAGTCAGGACACGTCAGAAACACACCATGATAGCCTGTGCCCTCCCTCTGGTAGCTTGACATAGAACAAGAAGGCTTACCCTTAGAGGCAATGTGTAAAGTGTTTGTGTAATACACACACCCAGAACACAGTGAAGCACCACAAAAAGACTCTACAGAAATTTATAAAAAAAATAGAGAATCTTTATGTTACCAGGATATAGTCAAAACGATAAAAACCCAATCATTGGGTTCAATGACATCAAGTTTGCACATATAAGGCAAGAAAACAGAGAGAAGCTTTGAATTCTCAGGATGGGATCACAACCATGATAATTGAGCCGCAGAGTTCACAATTATGACAGTTAGCAGTTCGTGGCAAACAAAAGCAGTGCTTGTTTTCGGTCCTTTACAGTAATACTGCTGAGTTAGTACAGCGTCTGGCTTTGGCTCCCTAAAGTGCATCTTGGGGTTTTGTGGGGCACACTTTGGAGATAATTCAGCAGGAAAAAGCAATTATGGCCCCCAAGCTACTTGTGACATCCTGGGCCGGCAGTGAACACCTCAAGTGCCCGGAAAGCACTGTACCGTTTGCTGTACAGCACATCATGTTACCTGCCTGCCCAGGGGAGGGGGTACACAGGGCAGTCCGGCTTCTGCAGCCACAGAGGTTGTGGCGGGGCTGTGGAGGGTCCCAAGTTGTTCTGGCAGCATCTCAGCCACATGGGGCAGCACCGAGGCTCTCCTTTGGTCCGCCAGGGATGCTGGAGCTGCCATTCACGAGAAGGGGCCATGCTGAGGGGAGTGTGAGGCTCTGATCTGCATAGATGTCCTGGGTGCTGGTCACTTCATGCCCCGGGTGCAGTTAGAGGGGCTTGTAAAAATGTGGTGAGCCCTCAGGCGATAAATCCCCATGCTCACTTGGCGGCAGTGCCCGCTATCACCCTGGAGCGTTCTAACAAGGCGGAGTGCTATCAAGGCAGAACATCGCGAGTCACTATAGAGGGGTCTTAGTTTTCCTTTTGCAGGGCAGAAGGCAGCAGGCAGCAGGGCAGCATAGTAGAAGAGGGCAGAAGTTCCTGTGAACAGTCAGTCCCAGTAGAGGGGCAATCCTTCTAGCGCAGCACCCTTTACTCCAGCAGAGTTTCTCACAGGTTTCATTGTGTACTAAGGAGTGGGTCGAAGTGTCCAATGTTTATACCCTGGTGCCCAGTTCCTAGAAGGTGGGTGAAGTTTTGGAAAGGTCCTTGAAGTTCTGGGGGGTTCCTGCCTCCCCTGCCCTGGCACCTAGATGTCTGTCCTGACAATACAGGGTCATTAAGCCTATTGTGTGATAGCAGAGCTCAGCCTATTCAGATGTAAATGTGAATCAACTCTCGCCCTCTCAGCCCAGGGAGGCTATCATTATGTAGATGAAGGCAGATGTATCCCCTGGCACACCCAGCCTTTCCTGTGTTAAGGGTTGTCTAGAGAGTATGTACGAAAGTGTAGCTGTCACTGTGGCCAGATGTGGATTGGAGGCAGGCTGCAGGCACACAGAGCTGAGTAAAGAACAGAGAAATGCCCACTTTCTAAAAGTAAAGAACGAAATGCAGCAAAAATGCACTCAAGATACTAATTCAAAACAATCTGAATGTAAATGAACACACTTCAATAAATTCTTTGAAAGTCACATGCGCACCAGATGAGGGGCTCTGCAAGCCACCTAATTCAAAATGAAAAGAGAGTACCTGGAAGTGTATCCAGGTTGACCCAGTGCACTACGGTTGAGTCACATTCTAGTGTACAAACTCAATCACAAGAACTTCACCAAAATATTCAATATTGAATCCAAAGGTTCCAAATAAGTTATTCAAAATCTGGGGCAATTTGAAATCTGCTTTTATTTAAAGTCCTCGCAGATCAAATCCAAAGGTGAATAAATGATACAGCTTGTGTTCAGCATGCGAAGACAAACATCATAGGTTCCCAATGCATTTCGGGCTTTTAGCATCAGCCCGTCATCAGGGGAATCTGTAACTTGTAAATGGACAATTGGAATATACATATATACAGTAACTGCCACATTACATAGTTCAACTGACATTTTGGCTCCAAAAATTAAATTAAAATGAAGATGGCTAAGAGCACCGCTTCCCAGAGGCATGTTAGACAGTGTCAGGGAGTGTATCAGACTTATATACCTCAAACCAACATCCTAAAACAAAGCACCAAAAGTGAATAGTGTATAGTGTGTTTTAGCACCGAGCGAAAGCACCAAACGTGACCACAATGTTTGGTAAATAAATACCTGAAGGTGGAAGTGTGTACACATACCGCCAAAAACGCAATCAGCAACCACGGGACAAAAGCTGCCAAAAAAACGATGAAAATAAAATATGGCATTTAAAAAATATTAGTGTTAAATCCAAGTTTCCAATAAAGAGGGTTGAGCATTACTATTCCAATCATACCAAACATGACAGGGCTACTCTTTTCTGATCAGGAATTACCACTTAAGCATATATAAGGGAATTCACCATGCTCGCCTATGGAAGTAGGCCTCACCACAATGAAAAACTAATTTAGCTGTTTGCCATGCCACTGCCAGGACATATAAAACCTAGAAGTATATGTCCTGCCTTTTAGTTGCACAGTACCCTTCCCATAGAGTTACTTAGGGCCTCCCTTAGGGGGTGACTAAGATATAACTTAGGTGAGTTTAAGGCTTGGCAAGTGGTTTTAAATGCCAAGTCAAAGTGGCAGTAAATTGCCCACACCTGCCTTGCAATGCAGGCCTGAGACAGGTTTGAAAGGCTATTTTAGTGGGTGGCATATCTAGTGTTGCGGGCCCACTAGTAGCATTTAATTTACAGGCCCTGAGTATCGGGTATACCACTTTACAAGGGACTTACAAGTAAATATATTTGCCAATCAAGTATACGCCAATGTCTGCATGTTTTGGGGGAGAGGCACCTGCACTTTAGCACTAGTTTGCAGTGGTAAAGTGCCTAGAGTCCTAAGTCCAACAGAAAGGTTCAGCAAAAAAGGGGGAGGTAAAAGTTGGGGGGAGACTACTCTAAGGATGGCAGGTCTAACAAGGTATTAAAGGGGATCACAAACTAGTTTACATTTATGATTTCAAATGAAAACAGCCTTAAACAAGGGTGAATAGTTACAACTTTGTTCACATTATTTGGCTGAATGTCCAGTAAGATTCTTTGTTTTTCTCCAAACCTAGGTGATAATCATTGTTATAAATTATGTATGCTGACAATATTACGCTTCAGGGTCTTTAACACATTGGACTGCAAAAACATATCACCACTCTAGCTAAGAATGTTGAGCACTCTAAATTTAGGGGAGAGGAGTTGGCCTAACTGCTAGGCGGTCGACCTTGAATCTGGGGAACCAGGTTCTAGTCTCGGCAATGATGCTGAATACCCTGTAATTCTGGGCAAATCACTTATTCTCCCAGCGCGTAACAAAAAAAAGAATGTGTCCTCATGTAACGCAACTGGTGCTATGTAAAGCACTCCGATACCTTTGGGTCAAGTTTGCACTATATAAAGCTCCGTAAAATAAAATTATGAATAATCTTCAAAAATCTAAAACAAGGGACTATCTGTATTTCCCCAATTTTGGAACTTGAAATGAGGAGAAATAGAGATCGAGGAACAGATAATGTGTAAAAGTGACTTTCTTCCCCATGCTAATGTACTGCTGTATTAAATGCTTACTGAAATACTGAATACAAATGTATGCATAACTACGAATGAAACTAATAAAAAGAATTAAAAAAATATATATATAAAAAAGTTTTGGTTCTTTTGTATTTATTAAATTATTTATAAGCAGCAGAAAAATCTCAGTCCGAGTGTAATTAATGAATAAATGTATGATATAAAAAAATACAAAAATGGAGGTCATAAAGTAATATCTATAATTACAACTCTTGTTTAATGAAAACCTGATCAGGTGTGGCTTTTCTCTGTTTTTTACCTCTCTCTTTTTAGATTACAGGCAGCATCAATGGCAAGGTCTTGGTGGGCTTATCCTTCAGTGCAAAAAAGGTTGTCAGTCATGAAAATATGACTAGTGAAATAGCTGTATGTTGGGGGGGTGGTGTCACATGTAAATTGGATTTAGTATTTCATAATGAGTATTTACTGAATAGTATTTAAACTTCTGAGGAGAGCTAGAAAATACTACTATGGATAGAATTCTGAATTGACCGTAAGATTTTGAATTAGCATTCTTATTAGAGAATGGTAAAAATTTAATGGACATTTTGAAAATAACCAATGTGAAGTAGGGACCAAACATTTGCGTTTCCAACAAAAATTGTGGTTTAATACCAGTGTGTAAATCTGCGCTTTAGAAATGCAAGCATGCTGAACCTGAAGCTCAAATACATTGTTAGTATGTAAATTGCATAATAGTCTGCCCCTATTGCAGATAATATATCATCCTGGAACTCAAGGGCCTCGTTTATGAGGTTTTGACGTAGGGCAGCGATGCAAAGAATCTTGCTGCGCTGTCCTACAGCAAAACAAAAGGGAGGGAATGCGCCGTATCTATGACATATGGTGCATTCCTGTCCTTTTCCCCTGTGTTGGCGCACAATGGGCTGCCATTCACCAAGGCAGGCATCCTTGCACCATGGTGCAAGGGTGCCTGTGTTGCGGGGCTGATTGATTTTGTGCACCTTCCTGCATATAATCAATCGATTCAGCCGATTTTCTATGTGTGCTGCAGAATGCAGCACACATAGAAAAAGGAAAAAGCAAGGAGAAATAAAAACCTTTCTCCTCGTTGCACCTCCTTAACGCCACCCCTGGGTTGGCATTAGATCCTGGCACATTCCCAGGTTCACAATTTCTCATAAATCTGGGAATGCTTCAGATTCCATGGGTGTTGCGTGGGAACACCCACAGCAACACCCATGGAACACCCTTTTCACGCAGTGTTCTGCGTGGAAGACCATGAAAAGCCATGTAAAGTGGCTTTACGTGTCCTTGTAAATATGTTGGGGCATATTGCGCCACCGAAAAATGTCACAAAAGGGATGTTCTGATGGCACAAAAGTGCTCATAAATGAGACCCTAGGAGTCTAACGCTAATAATATCAATGTTTATAGCTCAGTAGCGTTCTACCAATCTATAATGTAAAATTGGTTAAGGATTGTTATAGACTTTTGACTTTTTAAGAACTTTTTTACTGTTATGAGACACTGAACCGTTTTTAGGTTTCGACCTGGCGAGGGGCAAAGCCCCTCCCAGATCGAAAACTATTGTCTACAGTAGGGATGTTCGGACCGCCTCTGTTTCCAATTGGCTAGCTCCATAAATGGAGACTAGCCATTGGGAGACAGAGGCTGTCAATCGCGCTTTCTCTTGAAAACGCGATTCGGGGGCGTTTCTGGTGCTTTTTTTAAGCCCCGCCCCTTTGTCCCGGGCCGCGCTGCGATTGGCTGCCGGCCCGGGACACCCCCGTGACGTCATTCCCGGGCCGCGCTGTGATTGGCTGCCGGCGGGGACACCCCCGTGACGTCAGCCAATCACAGCGCGGCCCGGGACCTGACTTGTTAGGTTTTGCCTCGGCAATGCGTACGAAGTACGCATGCGCCAGCAAAATCTAATGTTTTCCTCTGTGGAGGGGGGTTGTTTTTGTGTCATTTCATGCCGACCACGAGCCCAGGTGAGTGCTTGTCTTACTTAGCTAGTGCAGTCATGGCTAAAAATGAGCTGGTGCAGAAAGCCAAACTGGCAGAACAGGCCGAGAGATACGATGACATGGCACAGAACATGAAGAAGGTAACGGAGGAATTTACATCCCGCTCCCGCACGTTTTCGCTCTTCATGTATTTTTTCTGTCTGCTTTTGTTTACATCCCGCTCCCGCCCCCCCCCTCCACCGCCAACGGAGGAAGCCTTCCCGACCCCCCTCCCGCTGTCCCCCCCCCCACCGCCAACGGAGGAAGCCTTCCCCCCCCCCCGCTCGGTAGTTATGCGCTTGTTCACTAGTAGATGCTTCTTACACTGTCCGCTGGTGCCACTTAAAGCACTGATCACTGGTACATGCTTCTAGTGCTTAATTTGAGCCTGTGTGGGCACCAACAATTAATTCTCCTCATTAGACTTTTTCCGAGAGCAAGAGAAGGAAACGAACACAAAACAGAAAGACGGGGGAAGAGAAAGACGGAAACCCCGCCATAAACGGAGAAAGCAGGAACCTGTAAAACTGAGATAAGGGGGCAGGGAGTGACTGGCAGCGAATTAAAGAGGGCAGCGGTGGATTTAAGGCTCCGCACCCTTGGTATTCGACAGGCTGACATTTTATAGCGCCACACACAGGTGTCTGAGCAGCGCTTTAGTCCCCAGCACTTGTTATTTCACAAACGAAGCGCTGCGGGCTTCTCCCTCTGCCCTCAGCGGCTCTCCTTCCTCAGAGTGCCTCTGCCTGCCAGCCCCACTCTTTCCACACTGCCCGCCAGTGCCAGCTTCTCCCTGACGGTGCCACATCAAACCGCCAACTGTACCCAGCAAACTCCTCAGGCTGGTTGTGGAAGCGGAGAATAAGCTTCGGGACAATCCAGGGTCTTCTCTGCTCGGACTAAACACACCCCGCTGCTGGACGCTGTGTCCCTTCTTCTCCTCTCCTCTCGCTTCCTCTCACCCTCCCCCCTCCTTTCGCCCTCTTCTCTTTTCCTCTCCTTCCCTCTTCCTCTCCTACCCTCCTCCTTTTGCCCTCTCCTCCCCTCCTCCTTTCACCCTCCTCCTTTAGCCCTCTTTCCCTCTTCCTTTCGTCCTCATTTTCCCTCTTCCTTTTGCCCTCTCCTCCTCCTTTCGTCCCTCCCCGCCCCTCTTCCTTTCGCCCTCTTCCCCTCCTCCTTTCACCCTCTTTCTTGCGCCCTCTCCTCCCCTCCTTTCGCCCACTTTCCCTCCTCCTTTTGCCCGCTCCTTCTCTCTTCCTTTGGCCCTCTCCTCCTTTCGTCCCTCCCCTCTTCCTTTCATCCTCTCCTCCCCTCTTCCTTTCGTCCCACCTTCCTTCTTCCTTTCACCCTCTCTTCCACTCCTCCTTTCACCCTCTCTTCCCCTCCTCCTTTCACCCTCTCCTCCTTCTCCTTTCACCCTCTCCTCCTCCTTTCGTCCCTCCTTCCCTTGCTCTCCTCCAGCTGCATTTCGCTCCTGTTCATCCCATGACCTGCTCTCGTTTCCCAAATTTCTATTTTTATGCTCTGACATGCGTGCTTTTATGGTTTTCCTTTAAGTGTTGACCTTTTTTATTACCCAGACTTTAAAGGCTTTTGGATCTCCGTCTGCAAGGCCTGCGGCGAGCGCATCGCACGAGGGGACACCCTGCCGGCGCTTTACTGCTTTCCGTGTACAGTGTACACACGGGGCCTCACCCGCCCCCCCTTCGCCTCCAATACAACCAATCTGCTACCCGCTTCTAAGCAGAAGCAGGCTAGAGGCATATGTCAGACCCTAGGTACTGGAAAGGCACTTCGTAAATTCAAATCCTAGCTGCCCTCTGACGTAAGCCCTTGGACGGGTCATTTCTACATCTGGATTTTGGCAGCTCAGATGTCAAACAGGCCTGCACCTATCCTTCTGCTTTCCCTCTTCCTTTCGTCCTCATTTTCCCTCTTCCTTTTGCCCTCTCCTCCTCCTTTCGTCCCTCCCCGCCCCTCTTCCTTTCGCCCTCTTCCCCTCCTCCTTTCACCCTCTTTCTTGCGCCCTCTCCTCCCCTCCTTTCGCCCACTTTCCCTCCTCCTTTTGCCCGCTCCTTCTCTCTTCCTTTAGCCCTCTCCTCCTTTCGTCCCTCCCCTCTTCCTTTCGTCCCACCTTCCTTCTTCCTTTCACCCTCTCTTCCACTCCTCCTTTCACCCTCTCTTCCCCTCCTCCTTTCACCCTCTTCTCCTTCTCCTTTCACCCTCTCCTCCTCCTTTCGTCCCTCCTTCCCTTGCTCTCCTCCAGCTGCATTTCGCTCCTGTTCATCCCATGACCTGCTCTCGTTTCCCAAATTTCTATTTTTATGCTCTGACATGCGTGCTTTTATGGTTTTCCTTTAAGTGTAGACCTTTTTTTATTACCCAGACTTTAAAGGCTTTTGGATCTCCGTCTGCAAGGCCTGCGGCGAGCGCATCGCACGAGGGGACACCCTGCCTGGCAGTCTCTGACTAATACAAAGTGTATGGGTGGGAAATTATGGGCCTCGTACATTAAGGAAAGACAAGTTCGGTATGTTAAAATAAATGGTTTACAGTGTGCAAAAAAGTATGGATTCCTTCAGAAAAAGTGACAGGAATAACTAACATACGAATCGAGTTACACTCATTTCCCTAAAATGTATCCATCTGAAAGTACCATGCCTCCATAGACGACTTTAGGTCACCCTATATGGAAATCTGTATGTCTGAGAGTGAGTATGTGACTGTGTGTGAGGGACAGGTGTCTAATGAATGGACGTGTGACCATGTGTGTGTGATTGATAGTTTAATGACAGGTGGGCATGAGATTGCTGGTGTTTGCTGTATGTGTATGTGTGAGAGTTAACATGCAGCAATGTGTGTGTATGGTTGCATGTGCGACGAATGGGTGTGTAGCTTCATGTGTGTGTTTGACAGTGTTGCCACGAGTCAACGTGATGTTAATTGTGTGACATTTGCAGTTTCTGTTGCCTGCTGTTGGTGGACCTGAGTAGCGCTTGGAGATTAGAACTTGCCCTTGATCTATGTTTTATTTATACCATCTACTTGCAGAATAATAGATCCACTTCCTTGTCTCCGTCAGGAGAATTTATTCAAAATCAATAAGAGAAAATAAATGTATATTTTAAATGTAAAACTCAAGTAAGTAAGCTTCATTCATCAAGGGCAAAGGCGTACTGCAGTCCTGACATCCCACTCCGGCTATCAGCCTCTTCACAAATCCTCTTCCTGTCTTTCTTGTTAGATCCCTCTTTCTGCCACTCACTCCTTTGCACTTTTCCCTGCACCCTCTCGTCTGTTTATCTTCCATCACTTTTCCTATTAATCCTTTGCAACACTCCCTCTGTTCTTTATATCACTATTACATCTATTTCTTGTCTCTAATTTCCTCAAACTCATTATCTTTTGCTACTCCTAAATGTATGCTCCCCAGCACACTACCCCTTTCTTTCGCCCTCTCTCTTTCATCTATTTCTAAAGTCACATTTATATCACTTTGTCCTATTTACTGTTTTTCATATCCCCATATCCCTTTTTTCTATATTAACCTTTCCACAAGCTTTCTATTTCTACTGCTCACTTTTACTTGCAATAGAGAAATATTACTGAACTAAATATGTATATTCTGTTAATATCTCATATCAGCATGAAGGAGGGGTTAGAGAGCCTGACAGCATTTTCATTTAATGGTTTATGAGTTTACATCATCGTCTACGTAGCCTTTCAGGAGCTAATATTCACATCTATAACAATCATCTGGATTTTTTGCGCCTTAGAAGGAATCCGCAGCATCTCTGTCACACAGCTCATTTAAGAGTATAGGGTCTGGACCAGCCTTATGTCCTCAAGCAGTTTCCCATTTTCTGTTCTCTGTGCCTCACCCAAAAGCGTTTATCTACTTGGATGGTGGTCTGGTTTGGTTGATCAGTGTTGCCAGACCAGTTGTTCATTTGCAGGCAGGTCCTTGATTTCCAAAGAAAGTCGAGTATGCTTCATAAGGCTTGAGGAAATATCTCTGGCTAGCTGACAGTTTTATGTATACAATATATTATTGGTCAGATGCCAGTATATTTGCTCCAAATTTCTCCAGACCCTTCTTGCATCGCTCTTTTTTCTACTTTGTAAAAGAAAGCATGGATAATAAATTCACTTTTTTTTTAAAAATGAAAGGAAAAAAACAAGCGGTGTCTTTGGACAAGACTCGGTGCGGTGCTTAATCTCTGTTTACCACTTTTTCTGTCTGCTTTCTCTCCATGGTGACCACTTTTCAGAGTATTAGTGCTGTAGTTGTTATCTCTTTCAACAAGAACAACTATTTTCCGAGTCGCTCCTGGGAAGAGTCCAGTTAATATTGCAGGCCTTTAGTCCTGAGGGGTCCATATTTCCCGGGACAGTCTTCTATCACAGCTTGGCCTCACTACGCTGGCTGATGTGCTTGGAACGTTGAAATCGCATTTGCGAGAGATTAAGCTATTGCCATTGTAAATGACAATGCCATTTATTTATCTGTTTTCAAAACCAACACATAAATAAAAAGTTTGTCATTCACAATGCCAATAGCTCAAACTTTTCCAAGGGCGAAACCGTTGCATTGTAAATGCTTGTTAATTATTGTCATGTATTTTGTATTTTTCTGTGGAACTTTACTGGCAATAGTGAATTGAATTGACTTTTACTGTGCCCATAACATCCGACCCGACAATGCAGATTGTGAAGAACATTACTATAAAAACAGTTGTGGCTAGAGATTTTAATTTAACAGACTTCTTAAAATATACTCAATATTGTCACCATGGACAAGGTTTTGACGACCAGTGCACACATTAGAGGTGATTCCTAGGTAAAGCAAAGCAATTTACTGTGTAGGACACCAATAGAAGGAAGCCTTAGTTCACCCCTACAAGCAGCACATGTTGCGTTTGTCAGAGGACAAAGGAGACAATTTCATTTTGCTTTGGTTTCAACTAACCCTGCACAAAATTTGACTATGATGCCTAATTTATGGAATGTGATAAACATCTTATTGATCCATTAATTCACCATCTAAAATACTGTGGGCCTCATTTATGGGAAGTGTTGCATTGCTGTGTGAAAGCAGCGATGCAACACTTTTCAGTGCGCCCTCCTGGCTACATGATATGACATGACATATTTACTGGATGACGCATCATGTCACAAGAAATGACTGATATGTCAGTATTACTGATGTATCTGTCGGCGCAAAAGTGGTGCATTGATGGGGGGTGTCTGAAAACAGACTCAGTTCCTGCAATGTGTCCTTTCACATGGGCATGGCCCATGTGAAAGGGCCTTCATCACCCTTACGCCTGCCATGAGGCAGGCATAAGGTTTTGACGCATTGGCATCCTAAAAGTGGCACAGTGAAATCTTATAGTCTTTCAGTGCGCCACTCCTATGGCCTTTCTTGCGGGGGAAGGCCCACTCTGCATACATTATACCTGACGCAGGTATAATGTAGCGCAGGGGTTTACAAGTGACACATCTATCTAGATGCGTCACATTGTAAATATGGCGCAAGATGGCGCATTATTTATGCACCACAGCGTCACAAAAAGTGACGCAACAGCTGCGTAAATGTGACGCAGGCCTTCATTAATAAGGCCCGGTGGGTCTATGAGATACAACACATTCCTGTCCTATTCTTTTGATGTAGGACAGCGCAGCAAGATTCCTTGCAGTGCTATCCTGCGCTAAACTTCATAAATGAGGCCCTGTATGTGCAAATTACCTGCATTGAAGTCAGTGAGCAGTGCGAGGTAAGGAGTGAAATAGATACATACAGCATGAAGCCAGTACAAGAATAGCTTAATGCAACCAGAGAACAGTCAGTAAAGATCAGGCAAGCTTTCTATATGTAGCACAGTAAAATATCAGGGGCATCCAGGGTAGAGCATACTGCCACTTCCTAATCTATCGGTCTCGTAGCAATTAAAAAATATACTCCTGTAGGAGAGTAGGGTCTGCAATCCTATGATCACCCAGATTTTTGCTTTTTGCTTCACTGGTTTACGACTTTCCCTGGCTGTGGGCCTGCTAATCAGACCCACAGCCTAGCTGTTCTCTCTATTCCAAATTGTACCCAGGTACTGAATTGGCACTGGGCCCTCTCCAAGTCCCTGTACCCAGGGCTGAGGTGCACCCAGAAGTCTCCCAGGGGCTGCAGCATGTATTATGCCACCCCTGGGTTGACTAACTAAACCAGACACAACTGGCTGCTTGACAGCTGGGGCAAGGTGGTGTAATCACCCTTTGCTTTAGATATAGTATTCCTATATCTAAACCTAAGATGGACACCTATATTCCTATCAGTCACTCCTATGGCAGGCCTTAACAATCCTGAAGGCAGAGTGCGTGGAATAAGGTGAAATGGTGCTCTGGCATGAGCTGAGCCCGTTTGCAGCTTGCGGAACCAAGTCCTAATAGCTGTTCCATGATAACGCATACCATATACTCTTAAGTGCATTATAATCCTCGCGGTTATATGCCAACTCTGGTATCGCTTTATCAAAACATGTCGAGTAAGGTGTCATACGAATTGGAATACTAACCCCTCGCCAATTCTGGCGACGGGGTTAGCATTCCACCCTTCTAGAGGGACACGACATGTATGTAACCTGTAACCCCGGTTAAAAGTCAGACATAGCCTCAGCTCCACAAGATGGATGCTGCCACCGAGACACAAGTCTGCCCTCCTGCTGTTGGGAGTCCTCCCAGCGCAGGAGGCAAGGACAAAGGGTTTCCTGCCAGGGGCGGTGCCAGCACCGTCCCAGACAGGATTTTGTGTATCCTAGGTAGGCAGGGCTTTAGAGGAAGGTGACTGCAAGTGGCACCCCGGTGCTCACTGTGCATAGGCCGGCTTGAACCAGTTCCAGGGGCACTCCAGCCCCTGATCTGGGGAAAGCCCGCCAAAGGAGAGGGTTGTAACCACCCCCCTCCTAGTCCCACCCATAGGGCAGGACTTAGTCTCGTGCCAGCCCCCTTTTGCAGGATAAAGGTAGGAGCAGGCCCCCTTCCAAATTAGATCATCTTTGAATCCTGAAACTACTTTCCACGAAAGGAACTCAAGACTTCTTCCTAAGATTTCTCCCTTGTGACTAAGGAGTAGTCACCCTGCAGCAGCAGGCACCAACCAAGCATCGCGGTCTGCTGTAAGTCTCCTCACCGGATCAAGACTGCCCAGCTCGACGAGAACCGGCTTCCCTGGCACCTCTGACCTCTACCTACATCATCAGCCCAGCTGTGATTCGTGGGTGTGACGAGACCTCGAGGGACCGGCCATCTTCCAAGACGGCACGACGCTTGACCAGCACGACTCCCGAGTGACCCTCGACCGAGTGCTTTGGGGTAAGAGAAGCCCCAACCCTGAGCAGCTCCAGCACCGAAGTTCAGCCCCCTTGCATCCAAGAGATCGGCGTGGGGCCCTTCTGCTCTTTGCTGCTCACCGCGTTGTCCAGGTCACTTGCCCGTTGGCTAGTGGCCCTCCTGACGACGAACTTCGACGACAACACCACTGGTCTGGTTGCTCCAGACTGGCCCTTGCTTCCCTCCATCAGAGAAGCACCCCGGACCCTCCTGGTCCACTCCAGACACCATTTTAAGTCCACCGCGTGGGCTTGCATTTGCCAAGACTTGTTGCCCCAATCCTGGGTCCAGCGACGTCGACAGCAGATATCTTCGTGGGACAGCTCGCACCTCCATCCTGGTCGCTGACAACGCCTCCTGGTCCGAGAGACTGCAGAGCCCAGCGTCGCCCACTCACCTGGTCGAGGTGACTTTGCCCGGTGCCATCCTGGTGCCCATCTAATCACTGGCTAGTGATTCAGAACTTGGTCCCCTCTGCTTACAGGTATCCATCTTCACTGATCCAGGCTTGGATCACCACGAACTCCTTCACTGGTCGCCTGCCAGCAACTTCTTTCTTCTGGCTCCATAGACTGCAACGAGGATCTCCGACGTCTTTTCAGCCCTATGCAGCCGCAGCCCCTGGGCTAGGTAACCTGAGCATTTCGGTGCTCCAGCATAGTCTTACTATCTAAGTGTCAGGATCCACTGTCGTTTCAGCTCTACTTAGTCAGGTTCGCCCGAGAACACTAACTTTGCTTTTACTAGCTTCCATAGACTTTTTCCCGCCTTACGCGTGAGAGTTCCCACTCTGCACACGACGTCCCTAGGCCTCCTGCTCGTAATCTAAAGGTTCAGTAGTCCAGTCCTAGCGATCCTAAAGCCTATGAGAATAGTTACTTACCTGCTAGTAATTTGCATTCCACTTTTGTAGTATATGGTTTTTCGTGCCCCTCGGGCATTTGTGTAAATTGTGCGACTTAAAGTATTTTCGTAAGAGTTTTGTTGTGTGCTTAGCTCCCTGACTCATAAAGAGTTCAGGGTAGACTTGTTATGAATAAATATCTGTTTATTTTCATAACAACTTGTGTGGTGTCCTTTCACTTGGTGTTCAAAGGGTAAATGTGATGGTAAAACAGCTGGCTTAACACGCCCTCTAGAGTTTAGCCTAAAGACTGCACGTGTCCATGCTACTAGGATAGCTGGTCTATCAGGTTGACTTACAACCAGACATCAATAAGGGTTGTTTGGACTGATACATAGTGTTCACTAGAATAGTGAGCACTGCATATCAGGCCAACTTCTCACATTGGTGAGCAGCGGTTGGGATTTGAGCTTGCTGTTGTTTTACCACACGTATCCTAAGAATATCATTTGAAAGATCACATAAGTACTAAGGTACATATAACTTAGCTTAGAATACTCTGAGTTCTACTGAACCAGCTGTTGTAGCTCCTAGGGCTTAGCACACCCTAAACTACAACTCTAGCAAGGGATCAGTAGGCAAACATATAGTGTAGGTAAGTGCGCCACTTACACCTCACTAGAAAAGCATGTCTACCCATGGAGAGTCTTCAGAGACTCCCCTAGTGGCCATTGACCCTCCACAGGTCAAATCAAGATATGCAGCTCTCAGTTTCCAGGAGATGAGACAAGTGTGTACCTCCAGGAAACTGAAACAGGGGTCTAACTCCACCATTCCCTTTCTGATAGGTCTCTTAGAGACATATGATGCGAGAAAAGTTTCTCAGTTAGATGGGAATATGCCAGCCCTAGAGGGTACCCTTGGTGATCCAGACCTCCTTGACACTGAAAATGCAGTTGAGGAGGAGGAAGAAGAGGAAGTCTCTGGGGATGAGGCAGACAAGAGGTCTGAAGTAGTCAGCACACTTACTAGGGCCAACTTAGACCTACTTGGGGAAGGATCTGGGGGACCCCCAGTACTGACCCTAATAAGGACTAATCTTGGAGTTAGAAGAGATAGATCTACTTCTAGGGACTCCAACAGATCTCTGCACTCTAATGCCTCTTCCCAGAGGAGGAGGATTTCTCCCCAGAGGAGATTTACTTCCCCTCAGAGAATAGAGCATGAAGCAAGGATGAGACAGGCTAATCTGAGGATTGAAAGGGAAGAACTTGCCCTGGCCCAAGAGAAGCTTGCCTTTGCAAGAGAGCAGCAGATGAGTGGGATACTTCCCACTGGTGGCAGCAATCTCCCTAGAGATAAGGAAAGGAGTTTAGATACTAAACACCTGACTAAGATAGTGCCCCCCTTTAAGCAAGGGGATGACATCCAAAAGTGGATGGCTGCTTTGGAGAGGGCCTGCACTGTCCAGTGCATCCCCCAAAGTCAGTGGGCAGCTATATTGTGGCTCTCCTTTGAAGGCAAATGTAGAGATAAGCTCCTCACTACAAGAGTTGAGGATGCTAACAACTACCAAGTCCTGAAGAACACACTGGTTGATGGGTTTGGCTTAACCACTGAACAGTACAGGTTGCTGTTCAGAGACACCCAGAAAACTCAGTCTCAGGATTGGAATGACTTTGTTGATTGTGCCACTAAGGCTTTGGAAGGCTGGTTGCTGGGTAGCAAGGTTACTGATTACACAGGGTTGTATAATCTGATCATGAGAGAACAGATTTTAAATAATTGTCAGAACCAGTTGTTGCATCAGCACCTTGTTGATTCAGATCTGACCTCTCCCCAAGAATTGGGAAAGAAGGCAGACAGATGGGTCAGAACAAGGGTCAAGCAGAACCAGACTCAGAACCAGGGTGGTCAGAAGAAAGCAGACCAAAAGGGTAGTAACAAGAGTGAACAAAATGACCAGAAGTCTTCAACAGGTCCCCAACAAACCAAAGAGGGTGGGGGTCAGGCTTCACAGCAGAAAAAGAAGACTCAAGAAGGCCAGTCAAAAAGGTGGTGCCAGTACTGTAAAAGTAAGTCTCACTGGTTTAGTGAGTGCACCAAAAGAGGAGGGCAAACTCCTACCACTACAGCCCCTAAGGCAACTGCACCCCCTAGTACAGTCAGTAGTGGTAGTGCACCTCCCAAGGGAATAGTTGGGGTAACCTTGGGAACTAAGGGGTCTTACAACTTAGTTGGCACACTCACTCAGGCTGTCCTTGTCTGTACAGGGGATATGGATATGTCCCCTGATGTCAGTCCCAATACTTTGGGCAAATACAGGCAGACACCTTTAATAAATGGCAAAATGGCTCAGGCCTATAGGGACGCTTGTGCCAGTGTCACCATGGTGACACCTAACTTTGTGGACCCTGGACAGATCATGCCAGGTACAGATTTCCTGGTGACCAATGCCAGCAATGTCACTACCAGTCATAGTATGGCGATTGTTGCTTTCTCCTGGGGAGGGGTAAGTGGCCAAAAGAAAGTTGTGGTTAGTTCAGACCTCCCAGTGGATTGTTTGTTGGGCAATGATTTGGAGTCATCACTATGGTCAGAAGTGGAGCAGAGGACTCACATGGAAATGTTAGGCTTGCCAGCACATGTGCTTGCTGTGACTAGGTCACAGGCCAGAAGATGCCCCACTGAACAGGTGCTGGATCCTGGAACAATGGACCAGACACCTTCCAAGAAGAAGAGCAGTAGGGTTAAGGCATTGCCTTCCCCCTTGCCCCAGGTTGAGGATCAAGTCTCTGAGGAGGCTGACCTGAAAGAGCTGAGGGAAACTGAGCCTAAAGAGCTTGAACTTGATCAAGTTGAGTTTCTGGGCTCAGGGGGACCCTCCAGAGAAGACCTGGGGAAGGCACAGTTAGACTGCCCTTCCCTTGAACCCCTCAGACAGCAGGCTGCTGCTGAGGCTGCAGGGAACGCCACAGGTGCCTACAAGGTATACTGGGAAGATGGACTCCTGTACTCTGAGTCAAGAGACCCCAAGCCTGGTGCAACCAGGAGGCTGGTCATCCCCTTATCTCAGAGGGGTTTCCTTCTCACCTTGGCCCATGAGATTCCCCTTGCAGGTCACTTAGGCCAGACAAAGACTTGGGACAGACTTGTCTCACACTTTCACTGGCCTCACATGAATGAGAATACCAAGGAGTTTTATCGCTCCTGTGTCACTTGCCAAGCCAGTGGTAAGTCAGGTGGCACAACAAAGGCCCCCCTCATACCACTACCTGTGGTGGGGGTTCCCTTTGAAAGAGTGGGGATTGACATTGTTGGTCCAATGGAACCCCAGACAGCATCAGGGCACAAGTTTATACTGGTGGTGGTGGACCATGCCACCAGGTATCCTGAAGCTATTCCACTTAGGACCACTACAGCACCTGTAGTGGCAAGGGCCCTAGTTGGAGTGTTCTCCAGAGTGGGCTTCCCTAAGGAGGTTGTTTCTGACAGAGGCGCAAACTTCATGTCAGGATATCTGACTGCAATGTGGAAGGAATGTGGTGTCAACTACAAGTTCACCACACCCTATCATCCACAGTGCAATGGGCTTGTTGAAAGATTCAACAGGACCCTCAAAGGGATGATTCATGGACTACCTGAAAAGCTCAGGCGTAGATGGGATGTCCTGATACCCTGCCTCTTGTTTGCTTACAGAGAGGTCCCACAGAAGGGGGTTGGCTACAGCCCTTTTGAACTTCTGTATGGGCATCCTGTAAGAGGACCCCTGTGTTTGGTGAAGGAAGGATGGGAGAGACCTCTCAAAAAGCCTGCAACCAACATAGTGGACTATGTACTTGGTCTCCACTCCAGGATGGCTGAATACATGGAGAAGGCATCTAAAAACCTTGAGGCCAGCCAAGAACTCCAAAAAGCTTGGCATGACCAGAAGGCTGTCCTGACTGTGTACAAGCCTGGACAGAAAGTGTGGGTGCTGGAGCCAGTGGCCCCAGCAGCACTCAAAGACAAATGGTCTGGGCCCCACACCATCATTGAGCAAAAGGGAGAGGTCACCTACCTGGTGGACCTTGGAACTCCCAGGAGCCCCCTCAGGGTGCTCCATGTGAACAGGCTCAAGGCATATGTCGACAGGAAGGACATGATCTTGCTCATGGCCACAGATGAGGGACAGGAGGAAGAGAGTGACCCTCTCCCAGACCTGCTCACTCAGAATCCTGATGATGGATCAGTAGATGGTGTTGTCTTTTGTGGCAGCCTCTCTGAACATCAGCAACAGGATTGTAGACAAGTTCTGCAATCCTTTAGACATATGTTCTCTCTGACCCCCAGTCATACTGATTGGTGTACCCATGAAGTTGACACTGGAGACAGTCTGCCTGTCAAGAGTAAAATCTACAGACAGCCTGATCATGTCAGAGACTGCATCAAGACAGAAGTGCAGAAAATGTTGGAGCTGGGAGTCATTGAGCCCTCAGATAGCCCTTGGGCTAGCCCAGTAGTTCTAGTGCCAAAGCCTCACACCCAGGGTGGTAAGAAAGAGATGAGGTTTTGCGTAGACTACAGAGGACTCAATGCAGTCACTAAGACTGATGCCCACCCAATACCAAGAGCAGATGAACTTATAGATAGATTGGCTTCTGCCAACTACTTAAGTACATTTGACCTGACAGCTGGGTATTGGCAAATCAGGTTAGCCTAGGAGGCCAAGCCCAAGGCAACATTTTCTACCCCTGGTGGGCATTATCAATTTGTGGTAATGCCCTTTGGTTTGAAAAATGCACCTGCCACCTTCCAAAGGCTGGTGAATCAAGTTCTCACTGGGTTGGATGACTTCTGTGCAGCATATCTTGATGATATAGCTGTCTTTAGTTCCACCTGGGAGGATCACCTGGTCCACCTGAGGAAAGTGTTAGAGGCACTGCAAAAGGCAGGTCTCACTATCAAGGCCACTAAGTGCCAGATAGGGCAGACACAGGTTGTATACCTGGGCCACCTTGTAGGTGGAGGCCAGGTTCAACCCTTGGAGAGCAAGATACAGGCCATCAAGGACTGGGCTCCTCCAACCACCCAGACTCAGGTTCGAGCTTTCTTGGGCCTGACTGGTTACTATAGGAAATGTGTCAAGAATTATGGGTCCATTGTGACTCCACTTAATGACCTGACAAGTAAATAGATGCCAAAGAAAGTTCAGTGGACAGCAAGCTGTCAGAAAGCATTTAATGACCTAAAGCAGGCCATGTGCACAGCACCTATCCTAAAGAGTCCAGACTACTCCAAGACCTTCATTGTCCAAACAGATGCTTCTGAGTTGGGTGTGGGAGCTGTTCTATCTCAGCTGAATTTTGATGGTAACGACCAGCCCATTGCTTTTATTAGCAGAAGGCTGACCCCCAGAGAGAAAAATTGGTCAGCTTTTGAGAGGGAGGCCTTTGCTGTGGTGTGGGCCCTGAAAAAGTTGAGGTCATACTTGTTTGGCACTCACTTTAAGATTCAGACCGACCATAAGCCCCTCTTATGGCTAAATCAGATGAAGGGTGAAAACCCCAAACTACTTAGGTGGTCCATTTCCCTACAGGGGATAGATTTTACAGTGGATCATAGACCTGGTACTGATCATGGCAATGCTGATGGGCTCTCCAGGTATTTCCACTTAGAGCAAGAAGACTCACCTGGTCAAGGTTAGCTTATTGTCCCAAAGTTTGGGGGGGGGGTCATGTAGGAGAGTAGGGTCTGCAATCCTATGATCACCCAGATTTTTGCTTTTTTCTTCACTGCTTTACGACTTTCCCTGGCTGTGGGCCTGCTAATCAGACCCACAGCCTAGCTGTTCTCTCTATTCCAAATTGTACCCAGGTACTGAATTGGCACTGGGCCCTCTCCAAGTCCCTGTACCCAGGGCTGAGGTGCACCCAGAAGTCTCCCAGGGGCTGCAGCATGTATTATGCCACCCCTGGGTTGACTAACTAAACCAGACACAACTGGCTGCTTGACAGCTGGGGCAAGGTGGTGTAATCACCCTTTGCTTTAGATATAGTATTCCTATATCTAAACCTAAGATGGACACCTATATTCCTATCAGTCACTCCTATGGCAGGCCTTAACAATCCTGAAGGCAGAGTGCGTGGAATAAGGTGAAATGGTGCTCTGGCATGAGCTGAGCCCGTTTGCAGCTTGCGGAACCAAGTCCTAATAGCTGTTCCATGATAACGCATACCATATACTCTTAAGTGCATTATAATCCTCGCGGTTATATGCCAACTCTGGTATCGCTTTATCAAAACATGTCGAGTAAGGTGTCATATGAATTGGAATACTAACCCCTCGCCAATTCTGGCAACGGGGTTAGCATTCCACCCTTCTAGAGGGACACGACATGTATGTAACCTGTAACCCCGGTTAAAAGTCAGACATAGCCTCAGCTCCACAAGATGGATGCTGCCACCAAGACACAAGTCTGCCCTTCTGCTACTGGGAGTCCTCCCAGCGCCGGAGGCAAGGACAAAGGGTGTCCTGCCAGGGGCGGTGCCAGCACCGTCCCAGACAGGATTTTGTGTATCCTAGGTAGGCAGGGCTTTAGAGGAAGGTGACTGCAAGTGGCACCCCGGTGCTCACTGTGCATAGGCCGGCTTGAACCAGTTCCAGGGGCACTCCAGCCCCTGATCTGGGGAAAGCCCGCCAAAGGAGAGGGGTGTAACCACCCCCCTCCTAGTCCCACCCATAGGGCAGGACTTAGTCGCGTGCCAGCCCCCTTTTGCAGGATAAGGGTAGGAGCAGGCCCCCTTCCAAATTAGATCATCTTTGAATCCTGAAACTACTTTCCACGAAAGGAACTCAAGACTTCTTCCTAAGATTTCTCCCTTGTGACTAAGGAGTAGTCACCCTGCAGCAGCAGGCACCAACCAAGCATCGCGGTCTGCTGTAAGTCTCCTCACCGGATCAAGACTGCCCAGCTCGACGAGAACCGGCTTCCCTGGCACCTCTGACCTCTACCTACATCATCAGCCCAGCTGTGATTCGTGGGTGTGACGAGACCTCGAGGGACCGGCCATCTTCCAAGACGGCACGACGCTTGACCAGCACGACTCCCGAGTGACCCTCGACCGAGTGCTTTGGGGTAAGAGAAGCCCCAACCCTGAGCAGCTCCAGCACCGAAGTTCAGCCCCCTTGCATCCAAGAGATCGGCGTGGGGCCCTTCTGCTCTTTGCTGCTCACCGCGTTGTCCAGGTCACTTGCCCGTTGGCTAGTGGCCCTCCTGACGACGAACTTCGACGACAACACCACTGGTCTGGTTGCTCCAGACTGGCCCTTGCTTCCCTCCATCAGAGAAGCACCCCGGACCCTCCTGGTCCACTCCAGACGCCATTTTAAGTCCACCGCGTGGGCTTGCATTTGCCAAGACTTGTTGCCCCAATCCTGGGTCCAGCGACGTCGACAGCAGATATCTTCGTGGGACAGCTCGCACCTCCATCCTGGTCGCCGACAACGCCTCCTGGTCCGAGAGACTGCAGAGCCCAGCGTCGCCCACTCACCTGGTCGAGGTGACTTTGCCCGGTGCCATCCTGGTGCCCATCTAATCACTGGCTAGTGATTCAGAACTTGGTCCCCTCTGCTTACAGGTATCCATCTTCACTGATCCAGGCTTGGATCACCACGAACTTCTTCACTGGTCGCCTGCCAGCAACTTCTTTCTTCAGGCTCCATAGACTGCAACGAGGATCTCCGACGTCTTTTCAGCCCTACGCAGCCGCAGCCCCTGGGCTAGGTAACCTGAGCATTTCGGTGCTCCAGCATAGTCTTACTATCTAAGTGTCAGGATCCACTGTCGTTTCAGCTCTACTTAGTCGGGTTTGCCCGAGAACACTAACTTTGCTTTTACTAGCTTCCATAGACTTTTTCCCGCCTTACGCGTGAGAGTTCCCACTCTGCACACGACGTCCCTAGGCCTCCTGCTCGTAATCTAAAGGTTCAGTAGTCCAGTCCTAGCGATCCTAAAGCCTATGAGAATAGTTACTTACCTGCTAGTAATTCGCATTCCACTTTTGTAGTATATGGTTTTTCGTGCCCCTCGGGCATTTGTGTAAATTGTGCGACTTAAAGTATTTTCGTAAGAGTTTTGTTGTGTGCTTAGCTCCCTGACTCATAAAGAGTTCAGGGTAGACTTGTTATAAATAAATATCTGTTTATTTTCATAACAACTTGTGTGGTGTCCTTTCACTTGGTGTTCAAGGGGTTAATGTGATGGTAAAACAGCTGGCTTAACACGCCCTCTAGAGTTTAGCCTAAAGACTGCACGTGTCCATGCTACTAGGATAGCTGGTCTATCTGGTTGACTTACAACCAGACATCAATAAGGGTTGTTTGGACTGATACATAGTGTTCACTAGAATAGTGAGCACTGCATATCAGGCCAACTTCTCACAACTCCCATCAGCTTTATCATTGTTTTCATTTCAAAGGCCTGAATTGGTGTTGGATTGTTATGGGAAATCCTCTGGATTGGGAAAGACGTGCTGACTATTTAGGACAGCCTACACCAAAAAATCCTTCAAAGGACTATTTAATTCATACCAAGTACAATACATATATTTCCCATTAACAATTAACTCTAAATCAGAACCTAAATGTCCAAGATCCCCCTACGTAAGGGGATGTTACAACACTACACAGATTATAAAAGTTACCAAACACATTACAGTACAAAGGTATACATAAAATAAACAATACAACTTTCACCATTCACATATTAGATGAAACAAAGAAAGACAGCACTATAATACTTGGGATTATTCCCAGGTTCCCCACATTACCAAATTGTGTGATCCTAGGCAATTGATTTATTTCATTTTCTCTCCTTTTTCTTCATTATCCCATATAAGAGGATCTCGAAGTACATTACTTCAGAATGTGTGCTGGACAAAACCTTCTCCTGTGTTTGATTTATTAAACTATAATGTTGTTCATGTGTAATAGGTAATAAGGACACTCTAAGAGTGCACATAACAACTGACTTGCCTCTTAGCTAACTATTGGCATTGTTGTCAGTGTAGGGGGGTGGGGCAATGACAGTTTCTAAATTCATATTTTAAAACTATCACTTTAAAAAAATACTTCTCAATGCACTAATATAATCCAATATACTAGGTTGAAATGGTTCTGTATGTTAATGAAAAACACTTTTTAAATTTTGAAGAGACCTTATCATAGTTTTAAACTTTTGCTGCAAGATGGCTTTGAAAATGAAGTTGTTCCTAAAGTTAAGCGGTGCACGACAACCTAATTACTTCCCTTTCTTAACTTCAATGAACCTTTAAGTAAAAGCTTGCCTGAGTTTTTTAATGTTTTTTTTAATGTTCGCACTGAATCGAGTACACAACAGCCCAGTGCTCCAGTGCTGCTGTACACCGAGTAGTGGGGGAGGAGGGAGGGAGGGGGAGGATGTAAAGGTCAGGAGAGCCCCATGCGGCCCCTGGGCCGTACTTTGAGAATCCTTCCTCTACCTCATTCTATGGTACCACTGTTACTGTGAAGCACAGTAAAAGGGAAAGAGGCAGGCTTGCTGTGCGCCTTTGTCCACAGCGTTATCTGCTTTCTTTACCCTCCAATCCATGTATCTTGGGGAAGGAGAGAGGCTGAATCAGAGGCTGTAAATGAGGGCACTGTAATATTGACACCACTGGACGTATAGCAATGGTATAGCCCACTGATACTGCATTGTCTTCAATTTGCCTATAAATATTACAATGTTGTAATACCACATTAACCCCATTCTGACCTGCAGAACATGTAATTGTGTTGTAATACCACAGACAGGAAAGTACAAACTCTATGGTATCAGTAATTTCTCATGCAGTAATGTCCCACAATTTTACCAGGGACTGCGACTGAGCCCTTTATTACCCTATCCAGCTTACGCAAATCATGCATTTATTCAGTGCTTCACAATGACTGTAGGCTGTATTTGCTGCGCTTTATAAAAGTATTATAAGACATCTATCGCTTTAGGGTAAAAGCTTTAAATAGCTACATGTAAATGTAATTTTTTTATTTATTTCTTCTGTTTTTTTAATCACTTTTACTGAAAATGTTTTAAAGTATAAAATACACTAGCACTGAACATTTCCTCGGTACCTAAGTGACAGAGATACAGTTTGTGATCTTTACATTTAATTAGCAAAGTATCTTCACTTTACCTATCAGAGTGCTGTGAGTAACCAGCTTCTTTGTTATCTGTTACAAATACTTGGATGCATTCAAGAAACATATCAAATTCATGGGGAGAAGAGGATATTCAGTATGATGCACAATGTGACACTGAGGTCTTCACCATTTTGTGATATTTATCACCCATCTCCAACATTAACAAATTCTGGATAACACATACATCACCCTTTCAGTAGGCATCAAGTCAGATTAATCTTCTAAGGCCTCCAGGTAAACGGACAAGATGTATGGCACTTGGACAATTGTGATGCTAGAAGTCGTTAGAATTGTCTTCCTCTCTTACTAACCTTTCTAGTTTAGCAAGGTTCTTCACATTCAACCAAAATGTGCTAAGGAGACTAGTAGAAACTTTCCAGGTCATGGCTATCCATCATCTTTTGGTGTTGCTATAGTCGCCCCAAGTGGGAAGGGTATGCCCAGACGTGGGTCCGGTGCTCACACTGCCATTGTATTTAAGCTAGCCAGGCTGATGCCAGCTGATACCCTGAAACTGGTCCCAGGATGCTTATTTTCCGAACCAAGGAGGACCTGGCCTGACAGTTTGGGATGGACTTTTCCTATGGGGATTAGGGTCAAGACTGATTTGCATGTGGCTGGGTTCAAACTGGAATGGCATGGTAAGCAAAAAATCGATGGATTTAGGCCCAGATCACTGTACTGGGGGTGAATGTTTTGAGAATGTTCAGCATTCAGTCCATCATCTTTTTGTGTTGCTATCCTGTGCTTAGCCAGGATCAGTTATGGGACCAGGAACCTGAGCTGAGAATTGACGACTTTCTTCTTAACCAACATGATCCCCATAGGGATATCTTCAGTGATGAGTCAAGCACCCAGGGTAAAAATCCAGATTCCCTTTAAACTTACCGTGTACCTTTGCATGCTAACATAGATACCTGGGGGGTATTAGACTTGCTACAATGAAACATGTTTCATACCGAAGAGGCTGGAGGTTCAGCTACAAATGGAGGAAGACATCACCACCACTTCTGAGTCTTCTTATTGAACAAATTCCTCAGTTCTGCATCTCTCCCCCCTCATTGCCAAATGCATTAGCATATCCTTGGTGTGAAGTTGCCATGATACCACCTCAGGAGCAGGGTATAATGTAATAAGTGATTAAGTTCAAATGAGTGCTAGGACTGGTATCAGTGGAACTGGTCTCTTTTATATAGTTTTTGGTACCATATTTTTCCCATTATTGAAACAAGAGTTGTTACTGTTACTCAGATATCATGTTGCTCTGTTCATTGACCTGTGTTGAAATACTGAATTGGAACTGTCAAGATGTAAATCTGTAACCTTCAGATTACACTGAGATGTTGCCAATGAGTTCTAACATATAGATATGACATAGCAGCTTAAAATAGATGGTGCCCACTATTATTTCTGCCTTCCATGTGCAGCATTAAGGAATCTTTCCTGTGGTGCCATCTAGGATCCCCTCAAATGATTCTTGTTCAATTATGCTGATGGTGATGACATTTATTAGGTTGAGCTTTGACCTAAGGAGGTAGAAAGGGGATAAATATCAAAGTGAGGCTGAAAAGACGCACAGATAGAGTGTGGTCTGACATCTCCCCATTCAAATCCAGTTTGCTGCAAACCTCCACCCTTTAGTGATTCTCTGTCTTTGATTTAATATTCCCATAAAGGCTAACACCCAATAACACTCTATTATCATTCACATTACTTAGAGAGATTCATACATTTTTTGCTGACTTTATCTACATTTTTAATTACTGTGTATTTCGCATTGGTACTTTGTTATGCCTAAAAGCTTTAATACATTGGAGAACGGTGTAACTGATGAACAAACACTCTCTTTCCACATATGTTTGGCCTTATCTTAGACATACTTTTGTATTCCTAGTATTCTGTGGATCTAGGCATCTGTTCATTCTCTTAGGCTTCAGTTGCTAGAGATTAAGCATTGTGTTCAATGCTAAAAATGGGCACAGGGCGTACAAGGTTAATGTAGTTTTCCATGGTTGGATATCTGATACAACTATAGAGTTTAAATGTCTGTAGTAATTAATAGCCAGTTCAATGTGAGTTGTGCCTCATTTATAGGAATAACTTTTCATACCAAAAGGTGGATCAATTCACATTCTTTGTTGTCTTCATGTCGACTGTGAGCTCAAATGAATGTTGGAAGATGTGAAATGAAATTATATATTTATATTTTATATAGATGTGCACATAACTTTCAGATATTGTGCTGCGTTATTCTTTTGTGAAGTTCTTCTGTGTTTAACACTGGTGAGGACAGGTTGATGTACAACACAAAAGAACACAGGGGGTCTAAAGGCCAGCTAATCTGGCTGGACAGTCAGTGAGGACTATCTAAATCACAGGGGGCCTAGGTCACCAGAAAACAGCCTCTAAAGAAATTGGGGGAACAACTACCAAATGGTAAAAAGCAATAGACAATATACATACACCAAAACCATTAATAGATTGGTTGACAAAATCCAAACCATTAGATAATGGGTTACCATCAAAAAGAGGACAGGTTGATGGCCTTAAATTGGTTTTGTATTTTTTTGTAGGAGCAAAATTATGGTTTTCTCCTACTGTAATATCTACACAAAGACAGTAACTCACATAAAAAAAAAAATAACTGCAATTAAAGAATAATGAAAAATAATCTAAGTGGCACTAACATGTTATACATAAAGAGATTCAAACACTGCAAGGACGGATGAAGGTTCAAAATGTGTGGGTTTTTGTTGTAAAATCAATCTAGTGACTCGTTTACTCTAATAAATCTGTAGTTGAAAAGTGTCTAACAAATGACCCTAGATAGTCAAGTCAAGTCAAGTCATGAAATTTGTATAGCGCACTACATACCCAGAGGGTTTCAAGGCGCTTAGGAAGGGGAGGAAGATTATTTGTCAAATATCCATGTTTTAAGCTGCTTTCTGAACGCTAGGTGGTTCTGGGTGAGGCGAAGGTAAGCGGGGAGTGTGTTCCATGTTTTAGCGGCCAGGTAAGAAAAGGATCTGCCTCCCATGGTGGTCTTGTTGATGCGAGGTACAGTGGCGAGGGCTTGGCTGGAAGAGCGTAGTTGGCGGGGGGGGGTGTAGAAGGATAGTCGAGAGTTGAGGCAATCTGGTCCGATGTCGTAGAGTGATTTGTGTGCGTGGGTAAGCAGTCGGAAAGTGATCCTTTTATTGACGGGTAGCCAGTGGAGGTCTTTAAGGTGACCAGAAATGTGTTCGTTGCGTGGAATGTCTAATATGAGCCTGGCTGAGTCGTTTTGGATTCGTTGGAGTTTCTTCTGGAGTTTGGCGGTGGTACCTGCGTAGAGGGTGTTACCGTAGTCCAGTCGGCTCGTGACCAGAGCGTGGGTGACTGTTTTCCTTGTCTCGGAGGGGATCCAGCGAAATGTTTTTCTGAGCATGCGAAGAATGTTGAAGCAGGAAGAGGATACGGCGCTGACTTGTCTGTTCATTGAGAGTGAAGAGTCCAGGATGACGCCCAGGTTCCGTGCGTGGTCTGTCGGGATGGGTGCTTTTCCGAGGGCTTCCGGCCACCAGGAGTCGTCCCAGGCAGAGGGGGATGTACCTAAGATGAGGACTTCTGTTTTGTCTGAGTTCAGTTTTAGACGGCTTTGTTTCATCCATTCGGCGACTTCTTTCATTCCTTCGTGTAGGTTGGTTTTGGCGGTGCTGGGGTCGTTGGTAAGAGAAAGGATCAGTTGAGTGTCGTCCGCGTAGGAGATGATGTTGAGGTTGTGTTTGCGTGCGATGGCCGCGAGGGGGCTCATGTATACGTTGAAGAGGGTGGGGCTGAGTGAGGATCCTTGAGGTACTCCGCATATGAGTTCAGAGGCTTCTGACTTGAATGGAGGAAGGCGGACTCTCTGGGTTCTTCCGGTGAGGAACGAGGTGATCCATTCAAGTGCTTTTCCTTGGATTCCGATGTTATTGAGGCGTTGTAGAAGGGTGCTGTGGCAGACTGTATCGAATGCTGCAGAGAGGTCGAGGAGGATGAGGGCGACTGTGTCTCCATTGTCCAGTAGAGTTCGAATGTCGTCTGTTGCTGCGATGAGGGCGGTCTCAGTGCTGTGTTTTGCTCGGAAGCCAGATTGTGAGGGGTCGAGGGATTTGTTGGCTTCGAGGAAGGCGGCGAGCTGGTTGTTGACGGCTTTCTCGATGACTTTGGCCGGGAATGGAAGAAGCGAGATGGGGCGGTAATTTTTGAGTTCGGTGGGGTCGCTGTTGGTTTTTTCAGAAGGGCGGTGAGTTCAGCGTGTTTCCAGCTTTCTGGGAAGGTAGCGGAGTTGAAGGAAGAGTTGATGACGTCTCTGAGGTGCGGTGCTATGACGGAGTCTGCTTTGTTGAAGATGTGATGAGGGCATGGGTCTGTGGGGGATCCTGAATGGTATACAACGGTAACCACGCATTTTTTACAACGCGGTACCGTTACCACGCTACTTTTACCACGCAAGTCGTTACCACGACTTGCGCTGGGGGGCGCTCCAGGATAGTAAATAGATTAATTTACTATCCAACTCCTTTCCCTAGAGTCCACGGGGACTGGAGTTGGAATAGTAAATTAAAAAATTTACTATCCAGCGCCCCTCCACGCAAGTCGTTGTAACGACTTGCGTGGTAAAAGTAGCGTTGTAACGGTACGCGTTGTAAAAGTACGCGTGGTACCGTCATATATCCATCCTGAATGGATGGAGTTCATCAGGCGGATGGTGTCCTCAGAGGAGATTGGGTTCCAGGCGTTAAGGGTGTTCACGGGGGGAAGATGGTCAGCAGATGGTAGGGTGGGTTGGTTTCCGGGTTGGTTGTCAAAGCTGTTGTGGATGTCTGCAATCTTGTTGTGGAAGAATGAGGCTAGGGAGTCGCAGAGGGTTTGAGAAGGGGTGATGTCGTTGGAGTTAGCCGAGGGATTGGAAAATTCCTTGACGATGTTGAAAAGTTCCTTGCTGTTGTGGGCGTTGTTGTCAAGTCGATCCTTGAATGCTGTTTTCTTGGCTTTTCGGATCAATTGGTGGTGGGTGCGGGTGGCGCTTTTGAAGGCGTCCTTGGAGCTGGTGGTTGGGTCTTTTTTCCAGGCCTTTTCAAGGGAGCGGCAGAGTTTCTTGGACTTCTTGAGATCATCGTTGAACCAAGAGGCTTTCTTGCTGCCAGGTTTGCTTTGACGTTTTTTCAGTGGGGCTAATGAGTCGGCGGTGTTGGATAGCCATAGGGAGAAGTTGGCGGCGGCTTCGTTGGCGTTAGAAGAGAGGGCTGGGGAGTTTCGAAGTAGCGATGCGGAGATTTGGTCCGTGGTGATTTTGTTCCAGTTTCTTTGCAGCGTTGGTTGGAGGTGGTTGATGGGTTTCGGCTTGTTGTAGGTGAAGTGAACGCAGCTGTGGTCGGTCCATAGGAGATCCGTAGTGTGGCTGAAAGAGACATGATTGTTGGAGGTGAAGATGGGGTCGAGTGTGTGACCTGCGATGTGGGTGGGGGAAGTGACTAGTTGTTTAAGTCCGAGGTTGGCGAGGTTGTCCACGAGGGTGGTGGTGTTGTGGTCGTTTATCTTTTCAAGGTGAAAGTTGAGGTCTCCCAGAAGAATATAGTCTTTGGAGGGGAGCGCGTGTGGAGAGATGAAGTCCGTGATGTCTTCACTGAATTTTGCGCGAGGTCCTGGTGGTCTGTAGAGGAGAGTGCCTCTGAGTGTTGTTTTGGGGTCGATGTGGATTTGGAAGTGAAGGTGTTCGGAGTTGGCGAGGTTGGCGTCAGAGCTTGTTGAGATGCGGATGGATTTCTTATGAACGATAGCGATTCCTCCTCCTGTGTGGGTGGTACGGTCTTTGCGGGTGATCTTGTAGTCTTCAGGGATGGCAATGGTGATGTCTGGTGCGGAGGAAGCGTTCATCCATGTTTCTGTTAGGAAGGCGACGTCTGGAGAGAAGGAGTCTAGTAAGTTCCATAGGTCAATGGCGTGCCTGTGCACCGATCGGGTGTTGAGAAGGATGCATTGAAGGTGGTTGGGGTCGGGAATCTGTGGAATGGTCGTAGCGGAGGTGTTGTCGGTGCCGCTGAATTTGCAGGAGTAGCAGGAGAGAGGTCCATGGGTGTGTCCAGGGGCGGCTTGGACGCAGTTGGGGGCGCGACCGGGGTTAAGGGCTAGGAGGGTGGCGGCATCGTAGGTAAAGCGGGAGGGCTGGGCAGTGCGAGGGGCAGGGGGTCTGGCGCTGGGCGCGGGCCAGGCGCGGACGGGCGTAGACGGGCTTACCTTTGGCGCACCTTCGGCGCGGATTGGGCGCGGTCGCTGCGCGTGAACGCTGCGCGCGGGAAGAACCGTCATATATGGATAGTGGAGGGGGAGGGGCGAGGGCGTCACAGCTGGGAGGCGGGGCGGGCACACGAGGACAACAACAAACAAAATGGAGGCGGAGGGGGGGGCACAGCGTAGCGCTACAGTCTAACGCGCTAACAGGATTGAAGCACTGTGGAAATAATCAATAAAGCGCTAACGAATCAAAGCGGCAATATTCAACACAGCAGAAGAAGTGTGTCCAAATTAAATTACACAATTAGAGCAGTTCAGTCAAGTCAGCGCTACGGAATAGTTAATACAGCAGGCGGAATGTCACAAAGCAGTTCAAACAGGCAGCGCTAATAAATAATTAATACAGCAGGCGATATGAAAGCAAATGAAAGGCGCTTTTTAAACTCAAACTTCTAGCAATGCAGCGCGATAAAACCAGATGCCTGCAAGAGACACTGGGAGCGACCACTCAGCTTGTAGGCGAGGAGCGAGTCATGGCGCCTGTAGGGAGTGGAGCGCTCTTTCTATTCTGTGGGAGGGCGTCACAGCTGGGAGGCGGGACGGGCACACGAGAACAACAACAAACAAAATGGAGGCGGAGGGGGGGGCACAGCGTAGCGCTA
This sequence comes from Lissotriton helveticus, assembly GCF_964261635.1. Lineage (NCBI taxonomy): Eukaryota > Metazoa > Chordata > Amphibia > Caudata > Salamandridae > Lissotriton > Lissotriton helveticus. Next base: position 373,461,110 of record NC_136070.1, read on the forward strand.
CAGTCTAACGCGCTAACAGGATTGAAGCACTGTGGAAATAATCAATAAAGCGCTAACGAATCAAAGCGGCAATATTCAACACAGCAGAAGAAGTGTGTCCAAATTAAATTACACAATTAGAGCAGTTCAGTCAAGTCAGCGCTACGGAATAGTTAATACAGCAGGCGGAATGTCACAAAGCAGTTCAAACAGGCAGCGCTAATAAATAATTAATACAGCAGGCGATATGAAAGCAAATGAAAGGCGCTTTTTAAACTCAAACTTCTAGCAATGCAGCGCGATAAAACCAGATGCCTGCAAGAGACACTGGGAGCGACCACTCAGCTTGTAGGCGAGGAGCGAGATACTGTTGCGAGATGAGACATTCTATTCACCAAAGGTTCACTGTGAATTGCAAACAGGCATGTCAACCTGGGCTGAATTAAACAGCAAGGACTCCCCAGGCCAATTTCTACTTAACATTTTAATTATTTCATACAGTTCATCGAAAAAGGGAAAGGTTTTTCTAACAAATGACCCTTGGTAGTTTTGCGAGATTAGACATTATATTCATCCAAGGTCCACATTTAATTTCAAAATTCAACATCACATTTCTACTTAACATTGTATTTATTTCATACAGTTCATCGGTAAGGCTACTTAGAGAATACACAATAGTCCAGAAATTAGATTAATTATGAAATCAGTATACCTAAATGAGTGATTGTTTCTGTGTGCCTATCTTATTGTCCTGAGACGGCAAATATACCCTGAAGGTAGCCCACACATACTAAAAGGGCTGTAGTTAATTTAAAGGGCAGGATAGGACTGTGTGATGCCTAAATTAAAGATGAAACAAAGAAGAGGGAATACTATTGTCTCGGTTATAAATCCTTAGCCTAAAAGGTGTGTTTACATAAAATCATATTGTGTTAGTATAATATTCGCAAAGTAAATATTATCGAGTTTGCATAATATTCCCAAAGTATATCATTTACTGCAGTGTAATTGCACTTGTAATGGTGTGATAGGTGAAACAGATTCTGATTGAGAACCATTAGTCTTCTGATGTACATGGCAAGACTTCGGAGAAATTATTCTAGAATACAAGATTGAGAGGTACATGCACTTCCAAAATTTATGTATTGTTGGAACCCTAACATATAATAAAGAAAAGTATAGTCCCTTGTGGATCCCCCTTCAGACAGTGCTTATCTCCAATACCAGAGGCAAAGCAATAATAATGTTATGACTCTAGGCCTATAAGCACTTAACCAAAGACACTTAGAAACTAGACCATATGTATCAACACATTTCCCCATAGACACAGAATGGGCAAAACCCTTTGATACATCTGGCCCCAGGTATCTCCTTACATTGAAAAGAAACCACCTGCACCCAACGTCTGTTTGAGACATGTAGAAATTATCCTAGTAGTACTGGGCTGAATTACAGACCGCAGTCTTCCTCGCTTAGTCTGCGCATGTGTGCACACGCATGTGCAAACCTGTTTCTGAGTATCAAGAGCAGGGCCTCTTACCCTAGCTGCAAAACAGCAGACCATATTTTAAAAGGTGGGCCCTGGTGGGTACAGCTGAAAACCATTTTGACAGAAGATTACAGTGGGTGTGACTCCATTAGGGGTATCTCACTGACATCAGAGATCCAAAAACCAGAAGGTCCAAAGTTAAACAAACTGGGGGCTTTGTGGGTCAGAACCACTTTTTCTTGTATGTTATGCTTATGGCAACTAAATCAGAAGCTTTAAAAAAAATGACACTTATTCGTTAAGCCAAGCTATATTTTGTACTAACAAAATTTATTCTGAGAGTATTCAGCCTCATTTTAATAAAAGTATAAAATAGTGTTAGGACGACAGGACATCAACAATTATATCACTTCTTCGTGTCGCCTTTAATTCTGACAACATAAGAACTATGGGGCATATTAGCAAAAAGCTCGTTAAAATTATTGCCGTTTTAGCGGCAGGAAACTGACGCTAAAAGGGCGATAATGGGCTTGCTAATATGCGTTATAGAATTCCAATAGAAGCCCAGGTTAGATGTGCAGGACATCTAACCTTGGCTTCTGTTGGAATTCTATAACACATATTTTCAAGCCCAGTATCACCCTTTTAGCGGCAGTTTCCTGCCGCTAAAACGGCGATCATTTTAACAAGCTTCTTGCTAACATGCCCCTACATTTCCCTATTAAGGATTTTCTGCCTTCTAACTCACAGTGTATGGCCATCTTATGTTTCCCCTCTCACAAAAACAAGACCTATAGATAACAGTTTATGTAGGAAAGAATTAAAATGTTAATTGCCAATTTTGGATATGCAGGCTCCTTCTAGAAAGAAAGTCCATGTTGGCATTTGTCAGCGCTCCATTGTGATGAGTTCCTAAGATTTATAATCATACAATTATGCAACATTATTTGCCAAATAAACTGTTCTGCTTTTGTCACAAAATTAGCTGAATTTTCACTACAAGTGGCAGCACATTGTTGTTTGATGTCCTCCTTCATACCATATGTGCAAATAAGAAAATATTAATGATACTTAAATTATTTTGAAATACACCTTTGATTACGTTTAATAATTAATAAAAGTTATTTAATTAGGGAATGTCTGTGTTCAGTCTAATATTGAACTAGACACCTGCCCTACTGTTTTGTCAGTTTATTATTAGTATTTCACTTGCGCCATGACGTGCACCCTTAAAACAAGGGCTAATTTGAGACATGCTCACGCCTTTGTTCATTCATGATCTTTGCTCATTTGATGAAATGTACAAAGTACGAACTCCTCGTGGTGTTTGTCAACCTTCAAATTCTGTCTAATATGTCTCGGTGCGGAACAACCTTGACTAATCAGTAATATGCAAAAGTCCTCTCTATTTCAAGGCAAGTAGAAGACATATGTAATTCATACTCAAACACTGTTTTGAAACAGTGTTCCTGACCTTCTCTCCTGTATTAAGGGGTGTGTTAAGGGTTGGCGAGCTGTGGTACAGCGGCCAGGGCAGCTGACTTCAGAACACAAGGTTCACGGTTCTATCCCTGGCATTTGCAGCAGCTCAGCTTAGCACCATGTGACTCTGGGCAATAGCTCACTTAATTTCCATGATGGCCCCCAATACCTTGAGACCTGTAAGGGTGAGTAGTTGCGCTTTACAAATACAAATTTACATTTAAATTTTTTCTGAGCAATGAAAGCATGTAATAAGTCAAAATGATATGCTTAAGGGTATGGAGCACATGTAAAGGTGGTGTTAAGGAAATACTGGGATTTTCTACCCTCCATTGTCTTCTGGGGTTTGCACCCCAGGGCATCCTCCATCTAGGCAACTTAATGTAAGCACATCCAAGTAAAGGCATCACTTGTTTGGACCTGAAAGACCTATGGGCAACACCCATGCTGACAAGGTAAGTCACCAATCATCTTGGGTCTCACATACACCACTACACACCACTCCCACTCTCACACCAAGACCCCACAAACATACTCACATATCGAACACAAACAACCTTAACTACATACCACTTGCTAGAACGCACACACTACCCACATCACACCATCTTCAGCTCATGCTCATTACTGCACACTAAGCAACAAATCATGCTTTTGACACCCACCAACAGCAATGCAAACTAGATGTCCTTTTCACCATATAAACCTGGCCTACACCTCCACATACATTCTTGATGTCCTCATCTCTGGTTACAGCAATCCGTTTCTTGTGATGCAGTGGGCTAATGCATCCACTGCAAACATCTGAGTTTGACTGCATGGTCACAGGTTCACTCAGCCTTTCATCCTTCCGAGGTCAATAAAATGAGTACCCTTAAGTTTGGTAACAATAACATCTGTTATTTAAGTCAGTGCCAAGATGCCCATGCTGGGGTGAACATGTGTTTACAAATACACATGTTATTTTATCCAGCACAGATCTCATATACAAAACTGAAGGGGATTTCACAGTCATATCCAAATCAACATGGTCCTGCATCATCTTCAAAATAGCCACACCTAAGTATTTTGAGCTCCTCTCCTATCATTTTCCTCTATCAGCTTACAAAATGGCCTCCTTTCATCTTATCTATTGACCACACTGATCCCACAAGGATGTCATAGCTAAATAATCAATCGCATCACCTCTGCCTCTACCCAACACTCTTGATACATCTTCCTGAGAGACTTCAATCTGTCAACATTGCCAAACATTTTCTAATTTAGTCATGGTGCTCTAGCTTAAACCTAACAAGCTTCACACCCCAACTGACAGAACACATGCCAAATCCCTCAGAATAACCCTCAACTTAAACCTCTCACCCAAAGAACACATCGGCTAGAAGACTAAAAAACATGGTTCAAACTCTTTCTTTCAAAAAAAGTGAAACCTTTTCTCTCAGGAAAAGTTTTCAGAATGGCTCAAGACCTTGTCATCACCCACCTAGATGGAGGCAATGCCCTGCTCAATGGCATTCCAAAGATCACCATCGCTTCCCTGACAGGCACCCTTCATGCAGGAGCATGACTCATAAAAGGGGTAAAGCAGTCTGACAACACCCTCAAGCAAAACAATCTACGCTAGCTCCCCCCAAAACCTGGAGTATCTTCAAAAACAGCTGCATCACGTATAAAGCGCTCTACACTAGAATACCTGTCTACCTAGCTAACAAACTAACAACATTTGAAAGTCTATGCCAGGCCAAATGATGAGCTTGGACATCTCCAGGTTAGAGACTAATCACTGCAGGAAGGCGAAAACAAAGAAACATGTCTTCTCAGCCTGCACCCTCAGGATCTGGAACAATGTATCCTCCTACATCAGAACAGTACTGTTGTAGCATTACTGGGCCCTTTTGATCATTCCCTTTTATCCTTTATCACTTGTTTCAGCTCTCATTCATTTTGTCCTCTGATGGATCTCGAATTGTGCCGAGAGAGGTCGGACATAGGGGATCCAACTCAAGTTATGCAATGAGTACCAGGAATTGGGTAACTGATCTACAAACTCATAAATAGGCTCACATATATAGCTCTCAATACTAAGCTATACAGGTAAAGTATTATCACTGTCAGGCCGAATCTCCTGAAGAAAATCAGTTAAGCTAAGATCATACAAACCAATAATTCAGTTAAAGCTATGCAGAACAATGACATTAGTTTCTGCAGTAAAGAGATTTCTCTAATAAAACTCGCTCTATTCATCTATACCCCAATTAGAATGCACAGCCAATAATTGGAGACAATCAAGAAGAGACAGAAGCTGGTTTTAGTTAAAGTTAGATTTTTTTATAATAATTTTAAAAGGAGTGACTACATCAATATTAGGCATTAAACATCTAAAAGTAGGATTAGGCTAATCGATTTCAGGTTGGTCATTAATTACCAAAGCTCAGAAAAAGTTTAGGACACAACATAAACCATGACAGCTCAAAAGGTATTCCCCAGGATAGGAAAAGAAGTCCAGGAATAGCACACACTGCGTATGCATCAGCCAGTGGAGTCTGCAAGAAAGTTCCAAAAGTGAGAAGAAGCGAATGCAAGTGCCCAACATTGTGAATGCCATCTTCCCTTTGTCAGCTCAATGTATAATATAATCCTCAAGTTCCGGGGTGACACCTCCTGGGTAACCTCATTTGGTCAGACCACTCAGTCTATTGGTCAGTTCATTTAGGGTGATGGCCATGCAGCATACAGAAGACACATAGTATAGCAAAAAGGTGGTGATTGTCAAGTAAGCTGTCTAACCATTCAATACCGAAAGCTTCTAACAATGGTCCCTTTGCAAAAGTCTATGAGTGAGTCAATCAATCAATCAATCAATCAGAATCTTATAAAATGCGACTACTCACCCATGAGGGTCTCAAGGTGCTGGGAGTGGGGGGGTTGGGTCAAGGGATTCAGTCAAAGAGCCAGGTTTCGAGGTCTTTCCTGAATTGCAGCAGTGATGGTGACTATCTGAGGTGCAGAGGCAAGGAGTTCCAGGTCTGTGCAGCGAGGTAGAAGAAGGATCTTCCTCCAACCATGGTCTTGTGGATCCTTGGGATGGTGGCCAGAGCCAGTTGGGTGGAGATACGCTGTCTGGTGGAAGTGTAGAAGGAGAGGCGGTGGTTGAGGTATGAAGGTCTGGCGTTGTGGAGGGCTTTGTAGACATGCGTGAAAAGTTTTAGGGTGATTCTCTTATTGACAGGTTGTTAGTGAATGACTCTCAGTTAGCTAGTGATGTGGTTGCGTTGTGGAATGTTTAGGATGAATCTGGAGTGGGCATTCTGGATGGTCTGCAGTTTTTTATTTGAGTTTATGGGTGGTGCCAGCATAAAGTGCGTTGCCATAGTCGAGTCTGCTGCTGACAAGTGGATGAGTGACCGGTTTTCTGGACTCAGTCGGAATCCACTTGAAGATCTTATGAAGGAGGCAGAACGTGTAAAAGCAGGACAGGATGTCGCGATTAGGCATTTTGTTGAGAGCGAGGAGTCCAGGATAATGCTGAGGTTTTGTGTGTGGTCTGTGGATGTGGGGAGGATTCTGAGTACTGTGGGCCACAAGGATTCGTCCCAGGCGGGGGAGCCCAGTGTGAGTCTTGTCTGAGTTAAGCTTGAAATAGTTGTCCTTCATCCAGGTGGCGACTGCCTTCATCCTGTTGTGGAAGTTGCTCTTGGTGGCTGTGGGTTTGTCTGTGAGGGAGAGAATCAGCTGGGTGTCATTGTGTGGGAGATAATGTTGAGTCCATGCCTTCTGACGATGGTTGCGAGTGGGACCATGTAGATGTTGAAGAGGGTGGGGCTCAGGTAGGATCCCTGAGGCAATACAAAGCTGATTTATGTGGGTTCTGATTTGAGCGGTGGAAGTCTGACTCTCTGCGTTCGGTCAGTGAGGAAGGAGCAGATCCTTTCTAGGGCTTTGTCGCGGATGCCGGAACCGTGGAGTCTTGCACTGAGAGTATTGACGGCTGCCGTGAGGTATCAGGAGGATGAGGGCTGCAGTCTAGCCTCTGTCGAGGAGGGTTCAGATGTTGTCTATAGCTGCAAGGAGAGAAGTCTTGGTGCTGTGGTTGCTTCTGAAGACCGATTGGGAGAGGTCTAGGATGTTGTTTGCTTCAACGAACTCAGAGAGTTTGGCGATGATGGCCTTCTCTGTGACTTTGTCTGGGAAGGGGAACAGAGAGATGGGTCTGTAGTTCTGGAGGTCTATCGGGTCGGCAGAAGGTTTCTTCAGCATGGGGTTAATGTTTGCATGCTTCAAGTCTTCTGGCAAAGTTGCTAATTTGATGGAGCAGTTGATGGTGCGGCAGAGTTCGGATGCGATGGAGGTGCCAGCTCTGTTGAAGATGTGGTGAGGGCAGCGATCCAAGAGGGCTCCGGAGTGGGTGCTCTTCATGATCCTGAAGGTATCGTCAGAGGTTAGGGTGGGCCAGTTGGTCATGGTCTGCTGGGGGCTGGAGCCAGTAGGTGCGGTGTTTGTGGGTGGGGTGGGGGAGTCTTGGGTTATGAAGCTGTCATAGATTTCCTTGATCTTGAGGTTGAAGAAGGTGGTGAGTTTGTCGCATGAGTCTTGGGATGGAAGATGTCTGCTTTCTCCGTACTGGGTTTGGCAAATTCTTTGACTACCGCAAAGAGTTCTTTGCTGTTGTGTGCATTGGTTTTGATGTATTCCTTAATGACTGATTTTCTTGTTGTTCTGATGAGGCAGTGGTGTGTGGCGATGGAGGATTTGAAGGCTGTGTAGTCTGCTGGGATCTTGCTGCTCCGCCATCTTTTCTCAAGCCATCTGCATGGGGCACCTGGATTCTTGGAGGTCATAGGAGAACCAGCTGGCTTTCTTGGAGGGCTACTTGACTGAGGGTTTTTTGAGTGGGGTTAGCGCATTGGATCAGTTGGAGGTTGGGTGCTGAGGTTTTGGCATTCGTGGATATCTGTGGTGGGGTCTTGCTGAGGGAGGTGGTGAGCAAGTGTTTGGTGACCTTGTTCCAGCTTCTGCGAGGACCGCGGTAGGTGTGGTGGCGTGCATTGAGTTTGGTGAAGGAGTAGTGGACGCCAGTGTAGCTCAGAAGTGTGGCTGACGTAGATAATGTTACTTGCATTGAAGATGGGGTCAAGCGTGTATCCTGCTGAGTGGATTGGCATTGTGACCAGTTGTTTGAGTCCAATGGTGGCGTGGTTCTCTAGTAGAGATGAGGTGTTGTGGTCTTCGAGGTTGTCCAGGTGGAAATTGAGGTCGCCATGGAGGATGTAGTCCTTTGAGGCGAGAGTGTGGTGAGCGATGAAGTCAGCTATGGCTTCACTGAACGTCGGGGCAGGGTCCGGGAGGTCTGTAGACGAGGATGCCAAGGAGGTGTTTGGGTTGGTCTGGATCTGAAGTGGAGGTGTTCCTAGTTAGGTGAGGGGTCGTCGGAGCTGGTTGTGAGGCAGAGAATGTCTTTGTGTATGATGGCGATGCCTCCTCAGGGTCGGTTGATGTCCTTGTGGATGATTTTGTATACGTCGGAGATGGCGTTTGTAATGTCTGGGGCTGAGCTGGAGTTCAACCAGGTTTCTGTGAAGAAGGCGACCTCGGCGGAGGTGGAGTTGAGCATGTCCCAAATCTCCACAGCATGTCTTTTGAGGGAGCAGATGTTGAGTAGGATACATCTGAGGTGATTGGGTCTGGTTCTTGAGGATTGTGCGTTTGGTAGGTCTGGTGTGCAGAGGCCAGCAAAGGTGCAGTTGCTGGTGAACGGGGCTTGGGTGTTCTTTAGCGACACAAGATGGCAGGCCAAGTGGCGTCCTGTGCTGAGCACGTAGAGGGTGCTGGCATCGTAGTGGTGGTTGGCCCGAGGACCAAAGTCGTTCGGTGCTGGGCGCGGTCCAGGCACAGACGGGTGCAGATGGGCATGCCTTTGGCATGCCTTCGGTGCCCCAGAGGCACAGCTGTCATTAAGCAGCGTGAGGGGGAGGGCTGGACAGCTGGGAGGTGGGAAAAGCAGGATGCGGGAAGTGAGTTCAAGAGGACAGCTTGCTATACAGATGTTCCCAAAGTAACAAAATTGTTGCAGACAGTCCTAGTATGTGAATGGGAACTCTCCCAATTTCTCTTCACATTGCAAGTTTGCAAAGCCTTTCACTGATAACAGAATCAAGCAAAGTAAGGATAATGCAGGCCTACGTTAAATTCAGCTCATGGAATACAAACTATAATATAACTAGAAATATACATTTCATTTATAACCTTTGGGATCTTATGCATTTCTTTCAGCATTTTAGTGTTGTTGTAAGTAGCAAGTGTAACTATGACATATTACTGCATTTTCAAAGTACCAACGTATAAAATGATTTCTAAATTTAAATTATTACTATTGTTTTAGGTGATTCACATTTTTACATCTGTATATATTATTCTCTGAAAACTTTGGAGTTATTGGTTTTAGCATAAACGTGCAACACCCTTTTCTCTTTTCTCACCCGGTGCATAATTTCACATGTGCAAACATGGAGTTTTAGAATGAGACTCCTAAAATACACATATAATGTCATCTAGATTACATTATTTTCCATAAATTCATCACACACTTTGTTATTTAATGAGGTTGATTATATAACCCTTTATGAGTTATCCCTTTCATATTTCTACTACACGTTAAAGAATATATCAAAGAAATGTAATCAAAAATGACCCTATCTTATTAGAACGAATAACTTAATCTAATCTACACTTTTCTGCATGTTTTTATGATGCAGTTACTAACAGCCAGATTCATCATCGGCATGTTTTGCGAGTCTGTAATAGCGAATAATAAGGAATCGCTATTACAGACTCGCAAAACGGGATTAATGTAAGAATCGCAATATTTATTGTGTTTCCTACAGCTTCCTTATTTGCGATTAGCTAATTGCTAGTCGCAAATAAGGAATAACTTTCCATTCATTCCTATGGGCCTTTAGCCCATAGGAATGAATGGGAAGACATATCAATGTGCGAATCGCTATTAGCAATTTGCATTTTGATTTTGCGATTTCAAGGGTGCAGGGGTGTCCAATGGACACCCTGTTGCACCCCTGAAATGACATTGGATGCTGGTGTTACGCACACACATGTCCTTGGGACATCTGTGTGTGTAACATACAACTTAGAAAAATGCACTTAAGTGCATTTTTCTACGTTTCTGCTAATTACCACGAGGTTTGACTTCGCGGTAAATAGCGGCCCAAATTTGCGAATTCGCAATTTTTAAATGTTTCATGAATTGCATTTAAGGAATCTCAAATAGAGATTCCTTAAATGCAATTCCTCGCAAATTTGCGAATTCTATAATTGCGATTTTTGCATTTGGGATGATGAATCCCAAATGCAAAAATTGCGCTCGCAAAGGGCCAGATTCTCAGAATCTGGCCCTTTGCGAGCTGATTTCACTTTGATGAATCTAGCTGTAAGTCTTTTCAATCTTTTTCGCATATTTCTTCACTGTATATTTTGCGCAATTGGTGCACGTTTCATCATTTTCTTCTCTTAAATATGTCATAACCGGTTTTATGTGTAAGTTAAAAGTTAAACAGATTATTTGCTTCATCAGTACAAATCCATTAGAAATTCTGGAAGAAACTGAAATCTCACCTTTTCAAGGAACACTACCTCAGATAATTTGACGTCTCACCCAATTCACTAACATTAACTCCTATCCCTTTCTGCTTCCCCTCACATTTTCCCACTGGAGCTTGCACCCTGTACAGCACTCTGTTGCTAGCCTGTGCTTCACGCTTTAGAAATACCAAAACACACAAAAATACTTATAACTCTTTGTACAACATGATATGTTTCGGGTGCATATGTAGTGGCTAAATGTAGATACTAAATGTAGTGACATCAATTAAGGGTTGCCATGGGCCACTGCTGCGACCCCTGGCTTGCCCCTTGCAACGTTTGCTACTGTCTTTGCGGCCCCTACCCTCATAGTTGGCAAAGCCAAGGCTAAATTTGCATTCCTTATTTTCTGCTGTTTTTCGTTATTTTAATAGTGAATAATATTTTATTAGACACTATTAGTGAAACAAAAATTAGAGCTAACTTAGGAGCTTTGATGGCAGCTGGGTTAAGTAAAAATGGATATAAATGTATGTATTTTTTCTATGAGAGTCTGTTTAACTGAGAGAGCGAGTGTATGCATGAGCTAGTGCATCTGTATGTATGAGCGTGTGTGTGAGTGAAAATGATTAAGAATCAGTGAGCGGTAGTGAAGTGAGATTGAGGCTCAGCTTTGCTATTTGTTGACGTAAGGCAACTCTGTACCAAAGTTGCTGCACTGTCTTGCGCCAAAGGGAGAGAGAGAAAATGTGCCATATCTTTTAAGATACCGTGTATTTTGTCACTCTTCATGCGCTGGTGCACTTTTGGCAGTCATGCGCCAATGCTCACACCCTTGTTCCATAGTGCAAGGGTGTGTGTATTCTCTGAAACATAGGTTTTATACTGGAAGGTGTCCCTTCCAGTAAAAAAACGATGCTTTGAGGTTATTCTCACTTTATATGTATGCTGCACAGTGCAGCATACATGCACAGTTGGAAAAACGAGGAGAAATTAGAACATTTCTCCTCATTACGCCTGCCTCGAGGAGGGATAAGATTTTGGTGCCAATTCCTGTCTACCAATGCTTGTAGAAAGGGATCTGTGTCAATATCCATCGAACTCCCTCTTGACGCAAAACAACGCAAAGCAACGCAAGGCACAACTCTGCGTTACCAGATTTGTTTTGGATAGTAAATCTCCCCAACACTTTGTGCTGGGTTTGCATCTGGCCCTGGCCTGGCCCTGACCCTAAGTCTCAGAACGTATGAATGAGTGAGATAGGGAGTGAATGCAAGTGAATGAGGACGAATAAGAATGAGTGAAAGGGGAGAGTGTGAGTGAGGATGAATTAGTGAGTGTGAGTGAGAAAGTGAATGTGTTTGTGAGCCCGAGTGTGATGTCAGGATGGCAACCTTATTGTTCGATGCGGCATAGTGATGGTAATTATTGTCTTATAGAGACACCTCAGGCAAAATACTGGTCTGGGCATACTTGCAGCAATTCTTAGCATGCAGACACTTGTGATAAAATACTGACACGAGCACACTGGGGGTAATTCTTTGCATAAAATGCACCAATGGTAAATTACTGGTACTGCCATATTAGAGATAATTCATGGCATATAGGGCACCAGTTGACCAACACTGGCATACTTGAGGAAATTCTTGGCATATGGCAGAATGCTTATACTAGCACAACGGAGGCAATTATTGGCATAAAGGCTGGCAACCTGACATATGGGAGGATGGCATCCATGTTAAAATTCTGGCCATGACATACTGAGGCAATTTTTGACATAAGGCTCACCTATAGTATATGGATGGCATTGGCATAGGCACTGCCTATTTTATGTAATTTTTATATAGTGGGGCCCCATGACAAAATGCTGGCCCAGGCACAATAGAGATAATCTTTGACATATCAGGTACTCATACCACATTTTGAAAAAAATGGGGTAAACTCCTGGAAAACATCAGATTTAATTGGCTTGGCACACTAGAAAGAGATGTGATTATTTAACAAAAGTCCTTTAAGCGCCTACGGCATTTTAGTAACTTCGGAAGAAAACTATGCTTTAAAACGCACAATTTCTCCGATTGTTTTTAGATTTTCCCAGGGTTGGAAACCCCCTAGAAGAGGTCTGCCTTACTCGCTTTACTTGCCTGCCATAATTTAGGGTACTTATAATGTCACAGAACTTTCAAACATCAAGTAAGCACTATATCATAGGTAGTATCTAAAATAAGAGTTTGTCTGTGTTAGCCTACTAGTCATGCAGTTATTATGGTACGTCAGTGATGTTGTGTTGTGATGGTAAGGTAGTGGTCTACAAACGTTTTAATACTGCTCCTGCCAGTGTAAAAAAAAAGCCCCCCTCAGAGTTTTTCACAATTATTCTATTAAGTTGACAATGTTGAAATATATCTAAACGTACTTAAGCATTGCAGTTAAGTTCTGTTACCCCTTTTAAAAATCCTACAAATACATGATTGCCAAATATACTATTCTGGTCAGCCAGGCCTTACAAAAGTATGAAAGTATTCCCTGTTGTATTATCAGAAATGGGGGAGGGGAGGTTTGAGGGCTATATGGAGTCCCTTCCCCTTTGAAACATACTTCCAGTCAGGACTTCAGGATATAAATGACAAAAGATAGCAGCAATGGCCCATTACAGAGTGGCTTACTGGTGCTCCTGTTGTTTGTAGTTGCTTAAAACAAAGCACTGTATCAGCATTATGCTTCTTTTGACCAGAGCCTGCTGCCCTCCCCGACTACTGAATGACCTCCCTTCCCCCCCTCCCCCCCCCCCCCCCAGTTTGAAGACTTTTGTGTTATGATGATGTGACATGCCTTTCTGGGAAAAATCAGGGACAAGGACGTCACATCCTGTGATGGCAGGGCGCCCATCATACGCGGTCTAATTTCTCGATTGCATCCCAGGTAAAAAGAACTAAACGCTCTATAAGAAAACTGCATGGAAATGAAGATCTACACAGTGCCATCAAAACCATCATTGTTCGAAATGACTCCAGTTAGAAATAATGGTTTGTCCTGAGAGACAACTGAGTTTTGAGCATTTCGCTTTAGCTTGATCCTTTGTGATGAACGTCCTAATTATGTGTTTATTAAATAATGTATTTCATTTATTACACACCCATTCATCGCCCTGGGCCAACAAATGTGACAACTCTCTCTCTCACAAGATGGGTACTTACAGTCAGCGAGGGATTAATTCCTGACCCTTTCCTTCTATTCCATTAGTCTATGCAATAAAAAAGGACCATTCTCCACTTCCTGTGTTCGAAGCTCAAGTCACATCTGACAAGATAATAACATTACCTATTTATTTTTATGTTTCCAGTATCTAGCGCCAGGCTGCCTACTGCGTAATTGCTTTTAATTCTGAAAAAGCAATTCAGTTTAGCCACCCATTATTATTTCATTGAGCTCAGATGGATTTTGCACAATTAGATCAATACGGTTTAGCATTTGATAACACACATAAATACACAGCTAAGGACAGGAAATAAGGTACGCCAGGCTCCTCTAATCTGCTCACTTCATTGCTTTGGGTAAGAAAGGAGAACCCACTGCACTTACCTTCCAGTATTGTCTCTGCTATCAAACCACTGTTCCCTCTGGGCATCTTCATGAACTGCCATGTGCTGCTGCAGAGGGGCTCTAGAGCACAGGAGGTGTCAGAGCATCCGGCTCTCTCCCACATGAGCATCTGTCTATTCCTTGGGCTTTGAAGCGAGGAAAGGAGCGAAAAAGTGTCACTTGTCTTTTTGCAGCCCGGAATGAGTTCAAAAATCACAATGCCATGACGGCTTATTTATAGGTTTCTGGACTTTCTGGCCCCCATTATACTGTTCAGGGTACACATATATCACATAGAAAAAAACATAAGAAAATTAATCGATATTCACGTACAAATCTAACTCTATGAATTCAATTTGTACGCATGAAACTATACCGGAATACTTTTGAAAGAACATTATGGATACAATCCAGACTGTAAAAAAAATCCTGAAAAGTGGAAGTTGTGGAAGGGTAGGCAATTATAAATCCCCTCTCCAAAATACTCTCATAATCTTTCAAATAGCAACACAGATGACATCACAAATGACACTATTAATGCGTCATGTGGTATGGCCAGTGTACAAGTGTCCTCTATGTGTAACACACAGTGAAGAAAGCCACAAGAGGAATAGAAGAGGTATAGAGCAAACAGAGGCGTGACCTGTGGCCAGCCCTGCATGAAATCTGCATAGGGTTTACACGGCATGGCTAGCAGCCATACCCTGTGTAAAGAAAGTAGAAGACATCCCATGGAGGGAGATAAATGAGTATCAAGAATGAATTGGTGGGAGAGAAATGGATGACCTAAGGAGATGGATGGTACAAAATTACAAGAAACAGATTAAATAAAATCTGAGCGGGTGGGGGGAGAAGCAACAGGCGAACTTGGGTGCAAATCAAAGGGCCCAGCCGATGGCGATGTGAGTAAGAAGCAGCACAAAGCGGAGAGAGCTTGTAAACACACACTTCCATGTAGTGCTAAAAAAAAGTAGCTCTCTGTATTAAACCCTCGTCAGTAGTAGGCCTTGGTGAAATTTTAATTATGTCGACGTAATCGGAGTAATTACGCATTACTCTTGTGATATGAAATTACCGATTACTCCTGCTTGCATAATTCAGAGTTCTGTGGGGCAAAAGTGCCTACCGCAAGAGCACAGGAACAGAACACGAGAGAGCCTGTTGGTGTTCGTGTTCTGATGCATTTAGTGCTGTTTTCTTAGCGCAACATGTATCACTGGGTCTATTTTGATGTAGGGGCATTTTACAATAAGGAAATAGTGCAAAATGCTGGGTTACACTCCTGACTTAATTTTGCTGCATTTTTAAATAATTATGCTACAGTAAATTATGCAACCGATGTGCTCCCCTAGTCAGTAGTGGAAAAACACATGTCAATGAATCAGAAACATGGTGACCTGGAATTCTGCTGGGGCGGAAAAATACAAAATTAAGAAACAAATTCACTGAATAAGGAGTGAAGAGGGCCACTGGAATTATGAGACATGGGAAGAGCAAATTATGCAGCTGTGTTGGCTACATTATGCAGCAAGAAAAAACAAATTATGCGATGTAATGCATCACATTTTGTGATAGTATTACTTGTTTTGACCTTTACACATGCTAACACTGTGTTGGCAAAGGGTTTATTTACCTCATTGGTATACATTCAGCAATAGGAAACAGAAAGGTAACCAGTCAACGTTTCATGCAGCCCTTCCACTATGTGGCAACACGTCACTACGTTCTTAGTAACTTTTGATAAGTTTGAGTTAGAATTAATTTATTTGTTAAAGTCTGCAGATTGTGCATGTTAGACTTGTCAGATTTAAGGTGGTCTTCCCTCAAATGTTTTGCCTTCCTCTTCCATTTTTGCTGATCTCATTTTGCTGGCCTTAAGACTGTGCATACTTTACCAGTGCTAACCAGTGCTAAACTGCATGTTCTCCCTTGAGACTTAATTTTGTCATGAAGACTGTCGCGCACCCCATCCCCTGAGCTGATTAGTGCATAGACAGGATGGGCACTGCCAAGTTTCTCAGTACCTATGATCTCCCATTAGGGTACTGACAGATTGTTCTGACTGAGGGGGCAAAAGAGAGGTCTGCATTCTTCACCCCAGAGGGCCACTTTCAATTCAGATTGAAGCTCTTTGGCTTAAAGAATTCCCCTGCCACCTTTCAGAGGTTGGTCAACAGGGTTCTGGCTGGGAAGGAGGCATTCTGTGCCACCTAGCTGTCTTCAGCTCCATCTGGGAGAAATACATGTACACTTCCAGGAGGTGGTTCAGGTCCTGCAGCAGGCAGGCCAGACTAACAAGGCTAGCAAGTGCCAGATAGGGAAGGGTTACGTGATGTATCTGAGCCACATACTGGGTAGAAGCAAGGTGCAGCCCCTCCAGGCCAAGGTGAGGGCTTTCCCAGGCCTCACAGGATACTATAGGAGGTTTGTTAAGGGACATGGCAACATTGTTTCCCCTTAACTGAGCTGATTACAAAGAAGCAGTCCAGACAGGTGGTCTGGACAGGGGCCTTCCAGAAAGCCTTTGATACATCCAAGGATGCCATGAATATAGTACCCATACTCAAGGCTTTTGACTTCTCCAAGGAGTTCATAGTGCAGACAGACACGTCAGAACATGGCATAGTGCCTGTCTTAGCACAGTTAAATGAGAAGGTCCCAGACCAATTGGTAGCCTTCATTAGCAAGGGGTTACTTCCATGAGAGCAGAGATGGCGTGCTCTTGATATGGAGGCCTTTGCTGTGGTCTGGGCACTGGAGAAGCTGAGAAGATACCTGTTTGTTTGAGACTCACTTCGGGGTTCAGCCAGACCACAGGTCCCTCTGATGGCTCATGCAAATGAAGGATGAAAATCCCAAACTGTTGAGGTGGTCCATCTAAACAGGGAATGTACTTTACATTGGAACACCATCCTTGATCAGGCCACGCCAATGCTAATGGTTCATCTGCTTTTGTGATGGTAACTTCCAAGGGGTTAGGTAATTCTCCCCACTTTAGGCAGGGGAGGACACATGTTAGACCGGTCATCCTCAGGATGGTCTTTCCTCAAATATTTTGCCTTCTCCTCCATTTTTGCTGATCTAGTTTTTGCTAGCCTAAGGACTCTACGCACTTTACCACTGCTAACCAATTCTAAAGGGCAAGTGCTCCCTCCTTAAAACATTGTAACATTGGCTTATCCTCAATTGGCATATTGTGGTTGCTCTTTGAGAAGGGTTTCACCCCTCTCAACCAGTAACCCAATGTCTTGGAATGCAGCAGATGGCAAATTGTGTGGCAAATGTGGCAAATCCACAATTATACTGACTCCACCATGGCTGCAAAATCACATCCTTGGAGTAGGTCACTGAAGCATCCAATCATCAGCAAGGGGCTGATTCAAAGCCTACTCTGTATATAGTATTACAGACAATATGTCTTCACCAATCGACAGCTAATGCTGAGTCTGTGATACAAGACCTAAAAATGTAGTAATTTGGCACAAATTACCTTTTTTCTGCCCAGCACTTATAGTATGTTTTTCTGTCACTTTGGAAACATTTCTTGTGGATGTTTGAGCTTTCAAATACAATTTTGACTCCCAGTAAATCACTTCAACCCACACTCTACCCTTACCCAATCTGCACACTACTTAAAAAAAATCATAAGACAGACGTTGTGTTTTATGGAAAGTTGTGTTTTTCATGTGATGTATTCAGGGCCCCTTAAATCATGCAAATGTGTGGTGATTTTCGCATAATTATAGATTTGCCACATTTGCCCCATAATCCATCATCTGCCGTATAATCTGCAGATTTTAACAAAAAAAAAGTTTCTAACTCAAACAGTTCAAAAGTCACTATGCATGAAAGCAGCACATGTTGCTGCTCAGTGGAAAGCCCTTTGGCCACCTTTCTGTTGCTTATTGCTCTATTTGAATGTTAACTACTACTTATGATGCGCAACCGATACCCAGAGTGTATTACCAAGTTTAACAATAATGAAATAATACTATTGAAAAATGTGCAACATTATGCCACATAATTTGCCTTTTCTTGACTCATAATTTACTAAACCCTGCCGCATAGTTTGGCCCTCTCCTGCCGCATAATTCCAGTGGCCCTAAGTATAATTTACTAAACACTTACTAGGGAATGCTTACCTTTGCTTTGCCCTGCAGATATATACTCTCTGCTTTGTGGAGGCCCTTATGAGCCAAGTATCATATTTTGAATGTAAGTCTAGCTCTCATGACAATAAGTGAAATTGGCTTATTTGAAATATGCTTCATAAAGGAGGCCCTGCTTTCATTCTCAACCGCAATCCTTGCTTCTCTCTTATCTGCTGTATGATTAACTTTTTTCTGTTGGCCTTCAGCGTTAAAAACACAACACGATTGTGGATGCAGTGCTAAAACTTACTTTTCAACCACTCATCCCCAGTCATGAGATCTGGGTTTAATCCATTGTTCTTTTGCTCACTATGCCACCCCAGTTTGGACCCAGCCATATGCAAGCCAGTCTTGACTCTGCTTCTCATGTGAACAGTCCAGCCCGAACAGCCAGACTAGGTTCTCCCTAGACCGAAAACAAGCATCCTAGGACCGTTTTTGGGGTATCACCCCTTATCAACCAGGCTAGCTTGCATCCAGTGGAACAGCGAGCAAGGGACCCACGTTTGGCATACCCTTGGCCACTTAGGGCGAACATAGCAAACACACCGAGAATGACATGAATATAGTACCCATACTCAAGGCTTTTGACTTCTCCAAGGAGTTCATAGTGCAGACAGACACGTCACAACATGGCATAGTGCCTGCCTTAGCACAGTTAAATGAGAAGGTCCCAGACCAATTTGTAGCCTTCATTAGCAAGGGGTTACTTCCATCGGAGCAGAGATGGTGTGCTCTTGATATGGAGGCCTTTGCTGTGGTCTGGGCACTAGAGAAGCTGAGAAGATACCTGTTTATTTGAGACTCACTTCGGGGTTCAGCCAGACCACAGGTCCCTCTGATGGCTCATGTAAATGAAGGATGAAAATCCCAAACTGTTTAGGTGGTCCAGCTAAACAGGGAATGTACTTTACATTGGAACACCATCCTTGATCAGGCCACGCCAATGCTAATGGTTCATCTGCTTTTGTGATGGTAACTTCCAAGGGGTTAGGTAATTCTCCCCACTTTAGGCAGGGGGGACACATGTTAGACCGGTCATCCTCAGGATGGTCTTTCCTCAAATATTTTGCCTTCCTCCTCCATTTTTGCTGATCTAGTTTTTGCTAGCCTAAGGACTCTACGCACTTTACCACTGCTAACCAATTCTAAAGGGCAAGTGCTCCTTCCTTAAAACATTTTAACATTGGATCATCCTCAATTGGCATATTTAATTACATATAAGTACTTAGAAAAGTGGTGCTACATGTGTTCAGGGCTTGTAAATTAAAGGCCTGAACTGGGCCTGCAGCACTGATCGTTCCTCTCAATTAATAAGCTCTTTAAACAAATCTCAGGCCTGCCATTGCAGCCTGTGTATGTGCAGTTTTAAACTGCCATTCCCACCTAGCAAAGTCAACCGTTTGTTTAACCACAACCTTTTACCAGGCCCAATCCTTACTTTTTAATACATAGAAGTCACCCCTAGGGTAGGCCTTGGATAGTCCACAGGGTAAGGTGTAATGTACTTAAACATAGGATATGTGTTTTTAAGTTTTGCATGTCATAGTAGTGACAAAGTCTTACATTTTGTTTCACTACTACAGGGCTTACCTCTCCCACAGGATAACACTAGAGTTTCCTTATTATTAAAAACGACTCTATTTTTCTCAATCTGTTGTAGTGTGTTTACACAGTATTGCTGTTTGTAGTTTTGCACAAATACTTTACACATTACCTCTGAGTTAAGGCTGACTGCTCTGTGCCAAGCTTCTTGAGGGTTGAACACATGTTAATTTAGGGGTTACTGTGACTTTAACCTGATGAAAATTGTGGTTGCTCTTTGAGAAGGGTCTCACCCCTCTCAACCAGTACCCCAATGTCTTGGTATGCAGCAGATGGAAAATTGTGTTGCAAATGTGGCAAATCCACAATTATACTGACTACACCATGGCCGAAAAAATCACATCCTTGGAGTAGGTCACTGAAGCATCCAATCATCAGCAAGGGGCTGATTCAAAGCCTACTCTGTATATAGTATTACAGACAATATGTCTTCACCAATCAACAGCTAATGCTGAGTCTGTGATACAAGACCTAAAAATTTAGTAATTTGGCACGGTATTACAACATGCAGGCATAGGGCCCACTTTTCTAGCACGTGTGTGGAAGCTCTATACTCCGTCGTCAGCGAGGGTGAAGTGTAATGGTCACATATCTCCACCCTTCACTGTCCATAGGGGCACATGACATGGGTGCCCCCTCTTCCCATTGCTGTTTATCATAGCTTTAGAACCCTTGGAAATTGCTATCCGTAATTCCCGCAACTTTCATGACATAATGACGCAGGGATACACAAAGTATCATTGTATGTGGAAGACATCCTGGTTACCCTCTCAAACCTAACGTCATTGCTTGATGCCATGACTTCACTGATATCAAGATTCGCAGGCCTCTCTAGCTACAAGATGAACTGGGACAAATGCAAAGTTTTCGTGGACACCCGATTCATTAAAATACCTGAGTATTATGATATCACTAGGGCTGACTAACATGGTTGAAAACAATCTTTGGGCTATTACACTCCCGCATCAGAGTAGACTTTCAGCGGTGGACTCAGCTTAACCTATCCTTATGGGATAAGACCCAGTTACTCAAAATGAATGTTTTACCCAGGTTCAACTACCACTTTCTGATGACCCCTCTCCAGATTCCCCCTATAATAATGCAGGTCATTAAAAAAAAAAAAACCTTTCATTGGGTGGACGCAAGCCCCGACAGAGGTTTGCTAAACTGCACACCTCAGTTGCTAGTGGTGGGATGGGTAGCATTGCAGACTGCACTTTGGCCTTGCAACTCACACCCCTTAGGTATGTACTCATACCTCCCTAGACACTCCATGGTGAGTCCACATGGAGGTGGAGCTAGCTGACCGCCTTGCAGTCCCCAGGATATTATATACTGGCGACCTGAACCGCTTCCTCTCCTCTCACCCAGTCCTAGTCACTATGATCTATGCCTGGAAAAGAGGCCACGTGCTTCTGAAAGTCCACCCTACACTTCACTCTCAAGCACCTCTATGGTGCAAACTCTCACTGTTAATAGATGGCAA
Source organism: Lissotriton helveticus (assembly GCF_964261635.1). Lineage (NCBI taxonomy): Eukaryota > Metazoa > Chordata > Amphibia > Caudata > Salamandridae > Lissotriton > Lissotriton helveticus. The sequence continues at coordinate 373,482,477 of NC_136070.1, forward strand.
AAAGCCCCTTTGGAATTCATAATCAAAGGTGTATGCTCCCTTTCGTTTGCCTCAGACAAATATCCTTGATTGTAATGGAATGAGAACTAAACACATTGTGGTATGTATCATCTGATCAAAGTGATAATCAGTATGCTACCCTAAGTGTAATTACAAGTGAGATGCAGGGCAGCTGGAGGAAAAATGGAGCTTCCAAACAGGTGTCTCAAAAAAGCGACCTTAAAAGAAGGTTACTAAGGCACATATGGAAAACAACGTTTACTATATTTTCATTTGCTGTGTCTCCATCTACCATGATGTAAACATCATCACAAACTAAAATGTTTTGTTCTTTTCTGGTTGAGGAAGCCAATTGCCTTTATCCCCGCCAAATGAGGTAACAGATAGCAGTTTCTGTGGCAGCTCATTTCTAATTAAAAAAAAGTAATGTTGAAATTTTAGGTAGACTACAATTATGGCTAAGTTGATTATGGGCCTCAGAAAAGGTGATCACGTTTTGTAGCTTCGTTATCCCATCACTGGTTGTAAGTGGAAGTCTGGAACACCTTAAAGTGGCTGTGCTTACTTCACAACTGCATGTATAAACTGCTCTTCCCAGTATCTTCAACACAAATTGACTTTGTTAAACACCAAGATTCCTGCTCTCATCCTTCACTTGCCTGCCACCTGTCTGTGATCCGAACTCTCGACACAACCACTTAAAAGATTAAATCCTCTCATCAAAATTAGATTGTCTTCTGGAAATATTATTTTCTTAACCCTTGGCAAACACTTAACTTTAATTCACCCCTAACTCCAAAGATTGTGTTCAGTACTAGAGGTGTTCTAACATATAGCTGGACTATATTAAATATTTTAATGTATTCAGCTGTCAATGATCCCAAGACATTGAGAGAAATTATCCATTATTAAGAGGCATGGTAACAGTGACATGAAGTGTAGCTACACTTGGCTGGATTAATACTGTGAGGAAAGCGCACACACTTTGAAGTGTTTAAGTAGGTAGGTGGTACCATAATGTGCAACGGGTTCTTCTGGCCAGGGGAAGCCATCAATTGAGAAATAGTCGTTAAATACACACTTCTAAAAATTTAAGGGCAGAGGGAATATATCCTTGGAAGGGCACGAATTTCATGATTAAGAGCCAGACCTCATAGGAGGTAACAATGAGCTACCTAAAGAAGTGAGGGTTGTCAGAATAGAAACGGAATTCTATGTTTGAAAGACAGTCGAGGAAGTCAGACAAAGGAATTGGATAAAAGGTGGACCAGTCTAAAGCAGAATGAGAACTAGAAAGGTGAATTAGAGGCGTGGAGGTAAGCTATGTTCAGAGTTGTTTTTAGGTGTTTTCTAAGGGGTTGTAAAATATCTTTCCTCTGAAATGTGATTTAGGCAAAGAGATGGAGTTGTGTGGGATATTACATCACCTATTACTTAAATATGCTTTCTGAATTTCTAAAGGCAACGTTGACTTAGTTGGGACTCTCGCTGACAATCAAAACTAACCAGTCCTGCACAACTCATATGCAACTAGGCCAAAGTGGCACCTAGAAGTGCCGAAATAGGGCTGTTTGTGCAACAGTAGCCCAAATAGAATAACTAAAAAAACGGAGTAGTTTCCAAGGAAGGAATGGGAGCAGTGTGGAGGGAGGACAGCCAGAGTAAGGGGCATGACAATAGGAAGTGTGAAGGAAATGATTGGGCGGAATTGGCAAACAGAGTCTTAGAAGGGGGCAGGCAGTGGCACAGATAGGAGAGCATTGCGCATCTATATGTATAGAGATGGGAAGGGTGGGGATAGGGAGAAAAATGGAATCAGTGTACTGGGAAAGGAAATAGCCGGGTGTAGTGGATAATTTGTAATTGTATGTATATAGCACTTAGCACTTAGTACCCCAGATGAGGCGTTGAAGCGCTTTTCACATCTGAGAGCATGGTTTTGTGACAGCTAAATCACACTAAAAGTTAATCTTATGAGTTTCAGTTTTCAGCTCCATAATGGACATAGAATGGGGACATGAGAGGCCAGTGACACTACTCTACGATATGAAGAAATGCATACAGGGGGCTCCAGTCTTGAATCCCATAACAGCACCTTAGTCAGATCAGATGCCCTAGCCAGGATCTCTAAATAATCATTTCAAAGATGCTGCTCGCCCTTTATAATCCTTCACAAAGTTTAAGCATCAACAGCGGTGGCTTTGATAATTATGCGCACTCATCATCTCTGGTCTTATCCTCACAGTCTATTCTTCTGATTGCAACTTTCATACCCATGCACTAGAAGCGCTTTGAGGCAGACACCAGTAATTGACAGCTTTTTGCAACTCACCATAATAAATAGCAGGCTGGCTGCAGGCAGGTTCATGCCGTGAGTCACAGCGGGCTGCGGCAATTTGAGTTTGCCGCCCCGGTCCGACTCCAGTGATAGTCATGCTGGCGGCTGCTCACGAGCGGCAGCGCGTGACGCATCACTGGTGCCGTCCTGCGCTACGTTACAGCGAGAGGGCTGGCCAAACTTTATGCCCAGGGCCGTCATTGGATGCTTTCGTGCGCTACGAGATCGACGGCTCTGGGATGGGAACCACAAACTGGGTACGTCGTTGTTTAACAGGTGCATGCGCTTGCTGTTCACACGGCGGCCGCGCAGCACTGGTGGCCGTGGCGGCGGCCTTTATCATTTATTTGGGGTAACGGTCACGGACACTACGGTGGACTGAGTGTCCAAATAAATAATAAAGGCCGCCGCCACAGGCCACCATTGCCACGCAGCCACCGCCAGCACCCCGAAATAGTGCCGCCTGGGGCAGACCTCCCCCACCGCCACCCCCCCCTAGCTATGCCACCGACCCCGGGGATTCAAGGAGGCCACACAGGCCCCCCCACATTATTTTAAATGTTTGTCTTAGTGAGGCGGCACCCCCCACATAAATAACATATGGCAATGCCCCTGGGTCCTGGCCCATCCAGGGGCGCATTAGAAAAGAAGCATCTTTTTTTTTTCAGGAGCCGCGACTCAAGTTTTTTTTTTTAAACAGTTATGGCATAGGGGGTCAGAGTATTCCTTCACTTTCTCATTTTTAGTATTGCCTATGCAGCGCTTGCGCTGTCAATTCGAGACATGCTGTTTCTAGGATATGGGCTTGAAAAAATATCCATAATTTTCATTGGTTCCTGTTGCTGTCCTCTAAAAATGCTGCGGTTTCATTTGTGAATACACTTAGCAGCCCCTCCTTTTGCAATTTTGTATCCTCCTGTGAGGACTGGCCCTCTTACATGTGTTCTTACTGTTGAGGTTATTCATACTTAGAGAGAACTCTTTTTTTTAATTGGCCTGCCTCTTTGCTCATTAACTGTTCTGTTTACTTGTGCTTATACAATGAATCTTTGGTTGCAGCATTTGCTTGCCGTTGCTTTATCTCCCTGTGCCTCCCCCTCATCTCGCCCACAATGCTGCTTTGGTTGCTTCATGTTCCTTAATCTCCCCATGTGGAAAGCATACACCTAAGCTCTGGGTAATACCACTCTGTCCATCTTCAATAGAAGTGTGAAGAGTCACAGGAAAGCTTAAACAAGAGCCATTTATTGAACTGCAGTGCGTACAATATCCAACACAGCACTCAGATGGCCTATGTACGACTGGACAAAGATCAACACTTACAGCTAGATTCATCAAAGTGAAATCGGCTCGCAAAGGGCCAGATTCTGAGAATCTGGCCCTTTGCGAGCGCAATTTTTGCATTTGGGATTCATCATCTCAAATGCAAAAATCGCAATTATAGAATTCGCAAATTTGCGAGGAATTGCATTTAAGGAATCTCTATTTGAGATTCCTTAAATGCAATTCATGAAACATTTAAAAATTGCGAATTCGCAAATTTGGGCCGCTATTTACCGCGAAGTCAAACCTCGTGGTAAATAGCGGAAACTTAGAAAAATGCACTGAAGTGCATTTTTCTAAGTTGTATGTTACACACACACATGTCCCAAAGACATGTGTGTGCGTAACACCAGCATCCAATGTAATTTCAAGGGTGCAACAGGGTGGCCCTTGGACACCCCTGCACCCTTGAAATCGCAAAATCAAAATGCGAATCGCTAATAGCGATTCGCACATTGATATGTCTTCCCATTCATTCCTATGGGCCTTTAGGCCCATAAGAATGAATGGGGAGTTATTCCTTATTTGCGATTAGCAATTAGCTAATCGCAAATAAGGAAGCTGAAGGAATCGCAATAAATATTGCGATTCCTACATGTATCCCGTTTTGTGAGTCTGTAATAGTGATTCCTTATTATTCGCTATTACAGATTCGCAAACCATGCCGATGATGAATCTGGCTGTTAGTCTGGCATATGTATACGAAACTCAAAGCAGGGCTACTTGACTACATACACATTTGCTTCAACCATAAAAATTCCCTGTGCCAGCCTGTGGCTCATAAAAAAATGGCACCTTACAAGATAAGCATTTAGCATCAGTGATAAGACCTTCTCCTAGTTCTATGGTTATCAGTTACATGACACAAACAGATAAGCAAGTTGAGGCACAACTGTCATTTTTCCATCATGTCAGCGGGTTGTCAAACGAGCAAAGCTCTTTGCTGAGTAAAACAAATTTAAGGGGCAAAGTCATTCCTTGTGTAGTGGAAATTTTCAGGTAGCCTTGATTTTACCAAATTGACAGCCCAAAGACAAAATGGATGTACTTATGTTTACTCTTAAGTCCATTTCTGAAAGCCAATTTCTCACCTGTGCCTCCCACTCACCCCTTCCCGACACTGCCCCCACCACCCCTCCACAGCTACTGCTCTTTTACTCTGTTTTTAATACACATAGTTTAAACACTTTTATTTATATAGCGCACCTAGACATGGGCTTGGGGAAATTAAACAATCAGCCCTTTATCACAGGATGTTTAGCCGACAGCAGAGTCTAACTGAGATCCCCATCTCACCAGTTAGCAGCTCTCAAAGCTGCGCCATGTTCGTTGCCTAGCCATGTTACAGGGTGCAGTACCATATTTGGTCAAAAGAGGTCCCATGGGGCACCTAAGGACAGCCTCTGGCACTGCATGCTCACAACACTGCTTGTTTTTGTAGTAGTAGACTTCAGGTAGAATACGTATGCTGCAGTACATGCGACCCATATCCTAAAGCATCTGCTGTTTATTGTTATATTCAGTCCTCAGTCCTAAATGTTTGAATTGTTTGTCTGCGTTTTGTCTGAGATGGGCTGGAGCTAAAATAAAACTAAACACGCACATATATATATTTCCAAGATTGTGAGTATTTTATAAACACTACGTCTGTGTGTCGATTAAAAAGACATCACTACTGCCTATAATGTATTATGATTTATAATTAACTACATTATAAGGCATGTGCAAATTCCGCTTCACTTCTGCCGGTTCATCCCCAGGTCAACTGATTACACACATTAGAGGAAGAAAGAAGACCAAAACACATAAATGTTGTAATTGTATTGCAAGCTGAATAGAAATGACTTTTCTGAAGTCACTGAAAACAGATGGGCTGGAGCTAAAATAAAACTAAACACATGCACTCACACACACACACACACATATATATATTTGCAAGATCATGAATATCTTATAAACACTATGTCTGCTTGTCAATTAAAAAGGCATCACTACTGCCCATTATGTATTATCATTTATAATTGTATTTAACGACATGAAGACGCATGCAACAATTCAGCTCCACTTCTTCCGGGTCATCCCCAGGACAACTGATTGCACACATTACATGAAGAAAGAAGACCAAAACACATAAATGTTGTTCTTGCATTGCTTGCTCAGTACAAATGACTTTTTGAACTAGAAGGTCTGTGCGAGTACTCGTGCAAATGTAACCTCTCACCAGTGCAAAATTGTTTAGTCACCTGTGCTGCGCATGGAATTCATGCCCCTGGCACCTATTTGCACTTCACTACTGTCAGCGAGGTGTACAAATCTAGCCATGCATATGCTGTTTATTGCTTTATTCAGTCCTCAATCCTAAATGTTTGCATTGTTTGTCTGTGGTGTGCCTGAGATGGGTTGCAACTAAAATAAAACTAAACATGCACAGGATACAAGATTGTGAGTATCTTATAAACACTACATCTGCTTGTCAATTAAAAAGGCATTACTACTGTCCATTATGCATTACCATTTATAATTTAATTTAACTACATACAAAGGCATGCACAAATTCAGCTCCACTTCTGCCAGGTCATGCCCAGGTCAACCGATTACACACATTACAGAAAGAAAGACCAAAACACATAGATAAAATGCATTATCATTTACAAGACCAATAGCTCTAACTCTAAAAAAAAGCTAGACCTATTGCATTGCAAATGCTTGTTTTAAAAAGTTTTTGCGGGACTCAATTCAAGCCGAGCCCCAAGATGGTTGCCAACACTTCCTGGTTTGAAATGTTGGCAGCCAATCAGATCTCAGCACGAGATCGCAAGGGTTCGCGGAGCCTTCACGTCCCAATATATTCAAATTGATTTTCCTCTAATATCTTAAAAATGGATTTATGCCAATATGCAAAAATGTCGCTTTCTGTACCAACAACTACTTTTCTGCCAATTTTAATGTAATTCCATTCAGCAGTTTGGGCTGTAGTTGTGTCTAAAATCTCAATGAGAATTAACATGAGGAAACCACATTTTTTGGGCCTCCCTTTTTCTCGGCCCCTGCTTGATGGATCTCCACTAAACTTTCAAGACAGCAGCTGAAGTGCACACCATACTAGTTTTGAAAATCTCGTGCGAGGATTCGTCAAACGACGCCAAAGTTATTGACAAATGATAAATGCTCTTCCTATGGAAACTAGATCACAACTATAACTACCTACTGGTGATCGCCAGTAAGTAATATATATATATATTTCACTTAGATTACCCTGTGAGTGCTCCAAACTGTTTTATAGTTGTTGTCCCACCCCTGTCTACGGACGCACCCGCCATGAGTTCGGCAGCCTTGGCGGGATCACAAATATGAATGTGTTTTGGACTGCCTGAACCGTCGCTGCCAGACCCTGTCAGCCAATGAAGGCTGTGGATTATACAAATCCAGGGTGCCCAGTAAAGTGACGGACACCGTAAAGTGTCTGTTAACAACATCCAGCGGCAGGCGAGGGGCATGTGCACAGTGATTGGGCTCTACCGGCATGATCGGCGATACAATAAGGCGGAAATCCCGATGTGGGGGCTGTAAGCAGCATCTCTTTGTTCATTGGAAAAGAATGTGCATTTTGGACATTGAGGTCAAAATAATAAATATTTCCATCATTATTGTCGCCGCAGTCATACTCACCTGTGTGGGCCCCAGTAAATCTAGTAAGAACTTTGCCGCTTGCCTATTGGTCTGAGCTACACCTATAGGAACAAGAGGTGTAGGTTTTAAATGAACGAAACTCTGTGCTTTAATAATGATGTGACTGCACGGAAGAAATCATAACGCTGGAACGCTTCTGCAAATATAGTCAGATTACCCCGTTAGTGCTCCGAACTGTTTTATATTTATTGTGTACCATAAACGGGTCTCACCTCTGTCTACTGACATACCCGCCGTGAGTTTGGTAGTCTTGGTGGGATCGTGAATATGATGTATATGTGTGTATATAGGTATGCTATAACTTTTTGATGAGTCTTCACTCATCAATAGTTGTTAAGTAATATACAAATTACAAATAGAATAATTGTTTCTTTTTAAGTATACGTATTCATACGGTGAGCAATGACATACTGTATTAGAGACTACAAAAACTGTATTCAAACAGGTATTAGAGACTACAAAAACTGTATTGAAACAGATAGTATTTTTTCCAGTTTCATTTTGTACATGTGATGCATTTGCACTTTAAATTGGGCAGAGAAAAGAGCATTGTCATGTGACCAAGGCCGCAGGGACGGCCGAAACGCGTCATGGCTAGCTGTTGGGAAGAATAAAAAACAGATTGCACCAAAGAAGTGGTCCATGCCTCGTCTTTTACACCTAAATAGGTGGAGCGCCGCGAGGTATTGCGGATAATTGACTGCTGCCGGTTTTTGGACCCCCTTCTCTGTAAGAAGGCTTCACGGCAAGCAGTTTACTGTGCCTCCGGACCCTGTGACTCTCTGCCGGCTGGTGGAGCTTCGGCAGGGACCCCGGGGGTGCCTTTTGTATCCCATTGAAAGGAAGGAGTAAAGCCCTCCAATCGCCGATCTTCTAAGCAAAACACCCGGAAAGGAATCAGTGAGCAGCGGTTTGTGGACCGAAGTGCGAGCGAGAAGGAGCCCGAGACGCCGATTTAAAGTAAAAGCAGGCGGAGGGACTGAGAAGGCTCGCGCTGGAACTCTGCAACGTGGTAAGAGCGCTACGAAAAGCGCCCAGGTGTGGTCGGATTGGAGAGGGGAGGCGCATACTTTTGGTCGAGGGACGAGTATTGAGGCAGCAACGCCAAAAACCGAAACAAATCTCTGAGCTTTGTATGCAGTGCAAGTAGAGAACAGAAAAGTCCCATACATAACAGCAATGTCAGGCGATGCCAGAAGAGCCCGGGAGCTCGCCGCACAGGAGATGTTCTCTGAAGAACTAGAGAACGAAACCAATGTAACCAATGGAGTTGGAGGGGAACCAAGTACAGTGGAACCCAGCAACATCAGAACAGCCTTCAAAGAGCTGGAGAAACTTAAAAGAAATGAAAAATCCAAGTGATGGGAGGCACGTTCTTTGAAAAGATATTTGGATGTTGGTAGGGTCCCTAGGGGGCTACGCATAATGCTGGCCCCCAACTATGAGTCACCAAACCCCCTCATGATGGTAGCATGGGGGGAGTGTAATCTTGACAACTCGCGCCGTCTGATGCAAATTCTGGTCCAGTATGCAGAGATAGACGGGGAGGAATTGCAGAGGAAAATAGATGCACTAGAGGAGTCTATCAAAACCCAAACAGGAGGAAAAGAGACCCAGAAATAACAAAACTAAGGCATGAGATGGTGACCAGGTTGGCAAAGGAGGAAGAAAAAATTAAGATAAGAAAAATTCATAAGTCCAAGAGAGACAGAGATGACTATGCCAATGGGCAAATATTTACATTTGCAAGACGCTATGATAATCTAAGAGCGGCCACAGCAAACAAACGAGGCACAAAAAATACAAAAACAGCACAACTGACAGATGATGAATCTGTGGCATACAATTCCGCTGTAGAAAGTGGCTCAGACAATGAGGGTCCTAGAAACAAAACCAATGTTACTCTAACCTTGGGGGAAGAATTGGAAATTTTAAAAGACAGCAGACGGGACACCCTAAGGTCGCGATTCAAAGGCAAACCTGTGCAACAAAATCCCAGCGCAGGCGGAGGAGACGCAAAGCCGCAAAACAAAGGAGATCAAAGCAAGCGTGGCAGGGGTCGGGGAACCACCCGGAAACCACGACAGTAAATATCTCTGGAGCATTAAAAGTAGTGGATAGTACACAGGTGGAAAACACAACAAACATAACTCAATCCAAAACTATAGTTAACCTGAGCACTACAACACTTACTAAAGCTGAAGAACAACTCCTCAGCTTAGGCTTAAGCTTTTGCCCAGAATCGAACTTCAGCTATACTAGAACACGAGCTGATGTATATCAATACATACGCAAGCAGAAATTGAAGAAACAATTTCTCAATAAACCCTCCAATAAATCCACCGAACTGCCAAAATCAAGAATGGGCAATGAGGAATTAACAGTGCGGGACATTGACCTATTCCATGATTTAATGCAATTAGGAAATGACGGTAATATGGGGACCCAGGAAAGAGTTGCATTGAGTGGCCAAATGAAACCAACAACCCCATTTACGCCCAAATCTAAGTATATTCCTCTGGCAGCCCGTGATGGTTTGGATTCTTTTAGTGAAGCGGTGGTATTGCAAATAAAACAACTAGCCCTAGAAAATAATAAAAAGGAGAAAAAATATACGAGTCAAGAAAGAAAATTAAATCAGTTGGTGAACAGACTACATGAGGCAGAATTGGTCATTCGTAACTCGGACAAGGGCGGGAATATCGTCCTATGGCCAAATAAAGACTATCTTCAAGAAGCATATAATCAACTAGATGACATCCAATGTTACAGGAGAAGCAATCCGTCAAAATACAGGACAATGCAGGAAACTTTGAGCAAGAAATTGGTAGCCTGGAAGGGGTTAGGGATGTTAAGTGGGGACGAGTTTAAATACATCAAGAATGATTACCCCTTAACACCATACATATATTTTATACCAAAGGTACATAAACATCTTACCAAACCGCCAGGAAGACCTATAATTGCGGCATGTGGAGGACCCCTGGAAAATCTATCAAGATACATAGACTACTTTTTGCAGGGCCACATGAAGTCATTGAACTCATATGTCCAAGATACGAGTGATTTCCTGCGCAAAATCGAAATGATAAAATGGGAATCAGACTTTCTTTTAGTTACACTGGATGTCAGTTCCCTATATACCTGCATCAAACATATGGACGGCCTATGGGCATGTGAGTATTATTTAAGTAGCAGACCAATGGAACTGACTCATCATACCAAAATGCTTCTAGAAATGCTTTCCTTCTGCCTTGAAAACAACTTTTTTATGTTCAACGGTCAAATGTTCCAACAAGTCCAGAGTGTCGCCATGGGGGCCAGTTTCTCCCCGAGTTATGCTTGCCTCTTTATGGGGTGGTGGGAGGAACTGGTCCTCAGGCGTAACTATATGCACTATTGCACATCCAACATAATAACATGGCTCCGATTTATTGATGACCTTTTTATAGTGTGGCATGGAACTGAGGAAAGTGTTTTAAAATTTGTACAGGAAATTAATGTAAATGATCTTAATTTGAATTTTACCTCTTGTATTAGCAAGGAGTCGGTGACATTTTTAGATGTGCAGGTTTTTTTAACGGACAATGTTCTTAGTACTACCTTTTTTAGAAAACCAACGGCAGGTAATACCCTTTTACACGGAACGAGTGCCCATCCACAACACCTGATAAAATCAATCCCATACGGTGAGATGCTCCTTATCCGCCGTATATGCAGCAATGATGAGGATATGAAGGTAAAGCAGATGGAGAGTATGTCTAGATTTGTGGACAGAGGCTATGGTACTAAATTAATAGAAACCGCCATCAGAAAGTCACATATGAGAGCTAGAAGTGATCTCCTGGAATACAGGCCAAAAGGGAGTCACAGCGAGAGTGTAGATTCTAACCCAGTTCGTTTAATACTGACATACTCCAAACGAGAAAAGGAATTGAGGAGTATAGTCAGGCGTAACTGGCATTTTGTACAGGATGATCCAATTATTGGAGAATTGATGCCCGCCAATCCGTCAATAACCTTTCGGAAAGGAATGAGTCTGGGCACAATTCTAACCAAGAGAAGCCAGGAATGCCTGAGTAGAGAACCTTGGAAACCCATCAGCAAGGGGTTCTACAAATGCTTCACATGCAAGGCATGTCAGTATGGTGTAAATACTAAAAAATACACTACAGTTATCCCAAAGACAACTAGGGAAATTAAACAACATCTGACTTGCAAAACGGAATATTGTGTATACATCGTTGAATGTGAATGCCGGTTAAAATATGTGGGCAGCTCTAAGTTGCCGGTTCGTAAAAGAATCTTGCAGCATATATACGCGCAATAATCAACAAAGATCAAAGTTACCCAGTTGCAAGACATTTTGAGGCATGCCATAACAGTAAGCCTCAATGTCTAAAATACTATGCAATTGAATCTATTGCGGTAACAAAACGAGGAGGTAATAGAGAGGCCCACATGCGAAAAACTGAAACTAACTACATTCTTGAATTCGATTCCAAATGGCCAGGGGGTTTGAATACCACGGAAGACCTTCACACATACCTATAGAAGATTAAACAGTTGAGGTAGATGTGAGGTCCCGAATAGGAACATGGGGTGGAAAATAACCTACATGACAAACAACAAACAGTATGGTATGAATAGGATGAATTGAAATATCAACTTTGTATGTTTGCACAAATTTTGTACTTAGAATATTTAATTCCTTTGAAGTAACTATGGTTTTATAGAACAAGTACCTGTGTAGGCAATTCAATAGAAAGAGTCCACCATTAATTCTAGTTATTCTTTTAGATATCAGGGTAGTTTTATCTAGATGTCTATTAAATGATTGGTTTTAAATATGTCACCGATTTTCCTAAATTTTACCATTGTATTGTATGAATTGTTGTGTTTTAACATGTTCCTAAATTCAGTAGAGGGCAACAAAGGGTTAGTTCTAAGATTTTAGCTAGCTTAGTTGTCAGGATCAAATGAAGTACTGTACAAGTTTTTAAAGGAGCACTGTTTCTAAATGAATATTAAATCTTATGAATTTCTTCCTTCACCCTCTGAATATATCCATGATTATACCAAGAAACCTTAAAACTCTATAGGATTATGGAATTTTTTGATTGACAAGGTTAAGAGGTTTTTGAGTAATTTTGCAAGCACGAGTCACTTTATTAAGATTTAGCACTTTAGCACGAGGACACTTTTTAGCAGCATTACAGGAGGGGACCCTCCTAAGTAATCTAGATAAGTATATAATGAAACACAATAATTGATTTCAATGTGTTGCTGGATAATGTTTAGTGATTCGAGTCATTCTTGCAAACTCAACTCCTATGCTTTTCAGAGTTTTTTTTAACACGCTTTTATAAGTTTGATATGAGCACAAGTGGTGAGCACTTATTGTAAACGATACATCTCAATTTGTTACTGGTTTTGTGAATGATGATTTTCTTATACAAGCATTCATGCTATAACTTTTTGATGAGTCTTCACTCATCAATAGTTGTTAAGTAATATGCAAATTACAAATAGAAAAATTGTCTCTTTTTAAGTATACGTATTCATACGGTGAGCAATGACATACTGTATTAGAGACTACAAAAACTGTATTCAAACAGGTATTAGAGACTACAAAAACTGTATTGAAACAGATAGTATTTTTTCCAGTTTCATTTTGTACATGTGACGCATTTGCACTTTAAATTGGGCAGAGAAAAGAGCATTGTCATGTGACCAAGGCCGCAGGGACGGCCGAAACGCGTCATGGCTAGCTGTTGGGAAGAATAAAAAACAGATTGCATCAAAGAAGTGGTCCATGCCTCGTCTTTTACACCTAAATAGGTGGAGCGCCGCGAGGTATTGCGGATGTATATGTATATGTATATATGATTATCAGAACTCGAACATTACAGAAAACCGCACTTTAAAACTGATAACGAATTTTAATGGTTATTTTTACCTTGATTCAAAAGTATTTTTCACTTGGTTTAACTCACTTTTTATTTATTATCACTTAAGATGTACTTCGCACGTATTTTACATGTCTGCAATTGGTCATTCTAAGCATTAATGCTGAAATACACTCAAGTATACTACAAGTAGTAAATGTATCTGTAAAACATTGGAGTGAAAAACTGTGAGTAGTTGGCATGGAGCGAACTCTTCTATTTCTATCTTACTTGTAGTTCGGCCTTTCATTGGTAGACTGTATTTAAACGTGTGTCAGGTGATTACCTGTGTCATGTGATCAAGCGCTCTGTGAAGCGCGAAACGCGTCGTGATGACTTTGGGAACACTATCTGCTAAATAAATCACTCCTGCACTGAATTTTGGGTTCAAGTCCGTTTTTGCCAGCTGACTGAAATCTCTGTGCCACACCGGATTATTCCTGGAATGTATATATATATATATATCCTGGAAACTCGAACCATTTCCTGATTCCACCCACGGCGGATTAGGCGAGGAAAGAGACACAGACCTCCGAGGTTTTCTTGTGGGCAAAGATGTTATTTATTTAGAGTGACCCAACACAACGCGTTTCAAGCCCGTAAGCCCTTGTTCACGTGTATATATATATATATATATATATATATATATATCATCACACACAAGAGTTGCCCCCTCGGAGAAGCCACACAAAGGTAGGTATTCTTTACGTTTTATTTTCGGAAGTTACAGCTCAGCTGGTATGACATTCTGCATTAAAAAATAATCCAAATCGCCAACGCGTTTCGTGCTTCCTAGCACTTTTTCATAGGCAAGTCATTATTCAAACAGCGCAAAGCAAGGTGTGCACTTTTTATTTCAACTTCTGATTACCGCCCCATTGGGCGTCGCCTCCTCGCAGAGCCTCATGGTATCAGTAGTAGTGCACATTAGTCCTCCTCTAGTGAGTTGCAAATTGCGTTGTCACCATTAAGAACTGATGAAGCCCCAGTGGGTATGCAGAGTGTCCCACTCACACTGCGCTGTATGTAAACACCTTCCAAAAACGACCTCCTTTCCCAACGCGGTGATTTTCTGTAAATGACACCACAGGACCGCTTTCATGCAGCGGAGCTTCTCCACGGCCGGACCAGCCGTAAACATTTCATCACACACAAGAGTTGCCCCCTCGGAGAAGCCACACAAAGGTAGGTATTCTTTACGTTTTATTTTCGGAAGTTACAGCTCAGCTGGTATGACATTCTGCATTAAAAAATAATCCAAATCGCCAACGCGTTTCGTGCTTCCTAGCACTTTTTCATAGGCAAGTCATTATTCAAACAGCGCAAAGCAGGGTGTGCACTTTTTATTTCAACTTCTGATTACCGCCCCATTGGGCGTCGCCTCCTCGCAGAGCCTCATGGTATCAGTAGTGCACATTAGTCCTCCTCTAGTGAGTTGCAAATTGCGTTGTCACCATTAAGAACTGATGAAGCCCCAGTGGGTATGCAGAGTGTCCCACTCACACTGCGCTGTATGTAAACACCTTCCAAAACGACCTCCTTTCCCAACGCGGTGATTTTCTGTAAATGACACCACAGGACCGCTTTCATGCAGCGGAGCTTCTCCACGGCCGGACCAGCCGTAAACATTTCATCACACACAAGAGTTGCCCCCTCGGAGAAGCCACACAAAGGTAGGTATTCTTTACGTTTTATTTTCGGAAGTTACAGCTCAGCTGGTATGACATTCTGCATTAAAAAATAATCCAAATCGCCAACGCGTTTCGTGCTTCCTAGCACTTTTTCATAGGCAAGTCATTATTCAAACAGCGCAAAGCAAGGTGTGCACTTTTTATTTCAACTTCTGATTACCGCCCCATTGGGCGTCGCCTCCTCACAGAGCCTCATGGTATCAGTAGTGCACATTAGTCCTCCTCTAGTGAGTTGCAAATTGCGTTGTCACCATTAAGAACTGATGAAGCCCCAGTGGGTATGCAGAGTGTCCCACTCACACTGCGCTGTATGTAAACACCTTCCAAAACGACCTCCTTTCCCAACGCGGTGATTTTCTGTAAATGACACCACAGGACCGCTTTCATGCAGCGGAGCTTCTCCACGGCCGGACCAGCCGTAAACATTTCGGGGCGGTAATCAGAAGTTGAAATAAAAAGTGCACACCCTGCTTTGCGCTGTTTGAATAATGACTTGCCTATGAAAAAGTGCTAGGAAGCACGAAACGCGTTGGCGATTTGGATTATTTTTTAATGCAGAATGTCATACCAGCTGAGCTGTAACTTCCGAAAATAAAACGTAAAGAATACCTACCTTTGTGTGGCTTCTCCGAGGGGGCAACTCTTGTGTGTGATGAAATGTTTACGGCTGGTCCGGCCGTGGAGAAGCTCCGCTGCATGAAAGCGGTCCTGTGGTGTCATTTACAGAAAATCACCGCGTTGGGAAAGGAGGTCGTTTTGGAAGGTGTTTACATACAGCGCAGTGTGAGTGGGACACTCTGCATACCCACTGGGGCTTCATCAGTTCTTAATGGTGACAACGCAATTTGCAACTCACTAGAGGAGGACTAATGTGCACTACTGATACCATGAGGCTCTGCGAGGAGGCGACGCCCAATGGGGCGGTAATCAGAAGTTGAAATAAAAAGTGCACACCCTGCTTTGCGCTGTTTGAATAATGACTTGCCTATGAAAAAGTGCTAGGAAGCACGAAACGCGTTGGCGATTTGGATTATTTTTTAATGCAGAATGTCATACCAGCTGAGCTGTAACTTCCGAAAATAAAACGTAAAGAATACCTACCTTTGTGTGGCCTCTCCGAGGGGGCAACTCTTGTGTGTGATGAAATGTTTACGGCTGGTCCGGCCGTGGAGAAGCTCCGCTGCATGAAAGCGGTCCTGTGGTGTCATTTACAGAAAATCACCGCGTTGGGAAAGGAGGTCGTTTTGGAAGGTGTTTACATACAGCGCAGTGTGAGTGGGACACTCTGCATACCCACTGGGGCTTCATCAGTTCTTAATGGTGACAACGCAATTTGCAACTCACTAGAGGAGGACTAATGTGCACTACTGATACCATGAGGCTCTGCGAGGAGGCGACGCCCAATGGGGCGGTAATCAGAAGTTGAAATAAAAAGTGCACACCCTGCTTTGCGCTGTTTGAATAATGACTTGCCTATGAAAAAGTGCTAGGAAGCACGAAACGCGTTGGCGATTTGGATTATTTTTTAATGCAGAATGTCATACCAGCTGAGCTGTAACTTCCGAAAATAAAACGTAAAGAATACCTACCTTTGTGTGGCTTCTCCGAGGGGGCAACTCTTGTGTGTGATGAAATGTTTACGGCTGGTCCGGCCGTGGAGAAGCTCCGCTGCATGAAAGCGGTCCTGTGGTGTCATTTACAGAAAATCACCGCGTTGGGAAAGGGGTCGTTTTGGAAGGTGTTTACATACAGCGCAGTGTGAGTGGGACACTCTGCATACCCACTGGGGCTTCATCAGTTCTTAATGGTGACAACGCAATTTGCAACTCACTAGAGGAGGACTAATGTGCACTACTGATACCATGAGGCTCTGCGAGGAGGCGACGCCCAATGGGGCGGTAATTAGAAGTTGAAATAAAAAGTGCACACCCTGCTTTGCGCTGTTTGAATAATGACTTGCCTATGAAAAAGTGCTAGGAAGCACGAAACGCGTTGGCGATTTGGATTATTTTTTAATGCAGAATGTCATACCAGCTGAGCTGTAACTTCCGAAAATAAAACGTAAAGAATACCTACCTTTGTGTGGCTTCTCCGAGGGGGCAACTCTTGTGTGTGATGAAATGTTTACGGCTGGTCCGGCCGTGGAGAAGCTCCGCTGCATGAAAGCGGTCCTGTGGTGTCATTTACAGAAAATCACCGCGTTGGGAAAGGAGGTCGTTTTGGAAGGTGTTTACATACAGCGCAGTGTGAGTGGGACACTCTGCATACCCACTGGGGCTTCATCAGTTCTTAATGGTGACAACGCAATTTGCAACTCACTAGAGGAGGACTAATGTGCACTACTGATACCATGAGGCTCTGCGAGGAGGCGACGCCCAATGGGGCGGTAATCAGAAGTTGAAATAAAAAGTGCACACCCTGCTTTGCGCTGTTTGAATAATGACTTGCCTATGAAAAAGTGCTAGGAAGCACGAAACGCGTTGGCGATTTGGATTATTTTTTAATGCAGAATGTCATACCAGCTGAGCTGTAACTTCCGAAAATAAAACGTAAAGAATACCTACCTTTGTGTGGCTTCTCCGAGGGGGCAACTCTTGTGTGTGATGAAATGTTTACGGCTGGTCCGGCCGTGGAGAAGCTCCGCTGCATGAAAGCGGTCCTGTGGTGTCATTTACAGAAAATCACCGCGTTGGGAAAGGAGGTCGTTTTGGAAGGTGTTTACATACAGCGCAGTGTGAGTGGGACACTCTGCATACCCACTGGGGCTTCATCAGTTCTTAATGGTGACAACGCAATTTGCAACTCACTAGAGGAGGACTAATGTGCACTACTGATACCATGAGGCTCTGCGAGGAGGCGACGCCCAATGGGGCGGTAATCAGAAGTTGGAATAAAAAGTGCACACCCTGCTTTGCGCTGTTTGAATAATGACTTGCCTATGAAAAAGTGCTAGGAAGCACGAAACGCGTTGGCGATTTGGATTATTTTTTAATGCAGAATGTCATACCAGCTGAGCTGTAACTTCCGAAAATAAAACGTAAAGAATACCTACCTTTGTGTGGCTTCTCCGAGGGGGCAACTCTTGTGTGTGATGATATATATATATATATATATATATATGTGTGTGTGTGTGTGTGTGTTTATAAATATATGTGTGTGTATATATATATATATATATAT
Source organism: Lissotriton helveticus (assembly GCF_964261635.1). NCBI lineage: Eukaryota > Metazoa > Chordata > Amphibia > Caudata > Salamandridae > Lissotriton > Lissotriton helveticus. The sequence continues at coordinate 373,500,647 of NC_136070.1, forward strand.
ATATATATATATGTGTGTGTATATATATATATATATATATATATATATATATATACACATACGTCTTAACTAGACTTACCATGCGTTAAGAAGGTATGCATTGTACTGGCACCAATAAATGTATGCGTGGTAAAAGCTGCGTGGTGAAGGCACTGTGCAGCTACATCTGTGTTGCACAGGATGTTTCCCATATTTTCCCTGCCTAATTTCTTGCAGAGTTTACCTGATGAAATTGATTAATGGAAAATGTCCCGCATAAACTCATGTTTGTACAGGAATTAGGGATATTGTGGCTCATAGAATGATGACCTAAGTAATTGGGAACCCACCGTGAAGTGTTTCTAGCTGTAGAAACCTCAAGATTTAGAGTACAATTAATTACTCCTAAGATATCCCAGTGTAATAGCGCATGCAGAACAGCAGTGGCTCTTTGCCTCTTGTTGGGCTCTGCTTTACGTCTGACTGTAGGCAGTTTTAGCTGTCTGTGACCTCCTCTCATCAATTCTTCAAAAAAAGAACAGTAAGAAGCAGTGCATAGAGAGTGGGATTCAGTTATGCTCCCTTCAACCTTTGGCTGCCATTTGGGTTTCCTGATGCAATGCTTGGAGGTGCTGTCCATCAAGGCTATTGTTAAAAAGAGCAGTGTTCCCTACAGCTAAAAATGCATAGAATACTTTGTATACAATTAATGTGAATACAACTTTTAAATATGAAAACATCATTGGGTTATCATACTCTTGCTGAAGGAAAGTGAAAGAAAAGTGCTTAGTACTCACACATGTAATAGACTGTGATAAAACACATTCCAGTGCATAACGCTCAGTACTTATCCATATGGCCTAAACAGTGAGACACAAATAGTTAATTTGAAGGCCAATAACTTTTCTATCCCATGCAAATTGGAGATCATAAGGTCTGTGCAATATGAAGGAAAGGCCAAGATAAATGTATTTATTTGTATTTTATTTATGCGATTTTATATAGCGCGAACTTTACCCGAAGGTGTCAGAGCGCTTTACATAAGAACCAGTTGAAAAACATAAGGACTTAGGATTACATGCGTTACATAAAGGATACAAACAGAAAAAAATTGCAAATGTACAAGATGTAAAGTCACACAAGGAGGAGATACAAATGGATATACTCTTAAGAGTCACATAGGAATGGTAGATAGTACAAAGGTCTACTGCATATACTAGTGATTAGAGTTATCTCTATATACATAGGGAAGGGATAGACATGGATATACTCTAAGAGTCACATAGGAATGGTAGAGAGCACAGCGGACTACTGCATATACCAGTGATTAGAGTTATCTCTATATACATAGGGAAGGGATAGACATGGATATACTCTAAGAGTCACATAGGAATGGTAGAGAGCACAGCGGACTACTGCATATACTAGTGTTTAGAGTTATCTCTACATACAGAAAAGCAGAGTTCCATTAAGTGGGGTTGGAGGGGGGATGCAGTCGGAGGGGGGATGCAGTCACAGTACCAAGGGAGGGACAGAGAAGGGCAGGAAAGTGAGACAAACGAGAGAGGGAAACAGATAGTAACGATTAAGACAGTGAGGGGTGTGTCAGAGGCAACAGGAGAGACAATAGAAAGGTGTCTAGGACAGAGAGGGGAGAGGTCAGAGAACTCTAAATGGCGGAGGAGAGAGGTAGCAGAAGAAGCGAGTCATAAAAAGAAAGGAAAATGACGGGGAGTGCAAAGGTCCAAGTCCGAAAGTCCAGGAAGAGGGCAGCTATAGCCAGCAAGTCCGGGGGGAGAAAGGCAGTCCGCAGCAAAGTCACAGCCTCATCGTCCATGAGGAGCTGGGGCTGAGGAGTTCGATCTGGAGACCGGGGATCAGAGAAGGAAGACCTCAGGCGCCAAGGCAGCTGTTCGCAGAACAGGAGGCAGCAAAGTCAGAAACAAAGTATAAAGGATAAAGGGAAGGAGGAGGGGGCCTCTCACCAGAGCGATCAACAGAGTTTCATGTGGGAAGAAAGATGCCCCGGGTGGAAGGCTGTGCATCTTCCTTGGAGCATTGTGTAGCAGCGCCTCCTCTCCCTCGCCTGCTCCAGACGCAGACGGCATCTCCGGGGTCGGAAGAGGGCGAGTCCCCTGGCCCGGGGCTCCATGGCTGCTGCTCTGGGCTCAGACCCCCGCCGGCCAGTGCCCCTGGTGCCGTCGGAGGGCACTCTTCGTCCGGGCTGTTGCAAGAATGAGGCGCCGCCATGTTGTCTCAGCTCACTCGGACTGTTCTCTTGGTATAGGCACCGGAGGCTGGTGCAACACCTCAGATACCGCAGTGAGGGTCAAAACGCTGTCTCTGCCTCGCCACCACCTGTGATGCCGTTGCGGTTCTCCGTCGTGCCGGGATAGCGCCAGACGTTTGGATACAGTGCCAACCTGCCTCTGCGGCAGTGCAAAGCCTCGGGCTGCGCCACACCTACCTATGGAAAGGGTAGGGGGTGCGCTACCGGGCACCCGATTGGAGACCAGCGGCCTCCCGGCTCACATTCCCCGGACTCCACGATCGGTCTCATAGTCCACTGGGCGCCATTTTAGCTCACTTTCTCACTGGGACATCGCAGCTCATAACTCGGATGATTAGGATCGCAGAAAGGTTGTTTAAGCGTCTGTGTGATCTGCCAGCATTCTAATTACTGGGCTAGTGATTCCAGTGGGATTTGACCACAGCAACGCACCGTTCCGAATACTAGCGTGTGGGTTCATCTCAGAGCAAAAATGAGAGAGAAAAAGATAAACTCAGGAAAAAAATGATGGCCATATTGCAAGGACAATTTAAGGTCCAAATATTTAGGAGGGAAGCATGCAATATCCACACTCCCCAAAACTTGCTCTCAATGGGGGAAAGAAAAGGATAGAGAGCACGAGTTCCGAAACAAAAGGCATTGGCCGTGGGGCCGATAAAAACAATGCCCGTAACAACAATTGTGTCATACCTGGCTCAAAAGGGAGGATGAACTGCTCAGTAAAAGATGTCTGGAGCAACTGAAAAAGGGGGAAAAAATAGAAAAATTATTAAAAAGATATACATCTATGTCGTGCCACCTAGGAGAGCATTTTTTTTTATAGAAATCAACCTACCTATGATTCCATATAGAAAAGAGGAGTCATCTGGTTTGATGACGAGAAAAGGGAAATAATTAAACACTTTATAACAGAAGGTCAGGGTATGGGAACCGGTATAAGAAAGGGGGAAAAACGTCATACCTTTTAATAGCCATCTGTCACAAATCGTTGGAGGGCCACTAAACTCTGGGAGATTCCTGGTTGGTAAGTACAAGGCAGGTTGATGGTGAAGCAGTGGTATGGCACTTAGACTCAATTTTAAACATGGGAGATACCATTGACATATACGTTAAGGTCTGAATCCCCACTCCCATCCTGAAGGTGAATGCCGAAAGGGACTTGTGGGGACAGAGTGGAAGAAGAGGTATCTTCACACATGTGCACAATATGCTTTATTCTCAATAGACTGCACACGAGGGAAAGACGCAAACTGTACTGTATAGTGTCATCAACCTGTTTACTTTAACCATACTTCTCCTTTGAATTTATATGGGCAGTCAACGTGATCTATGTGATGACAGTCACAATTACGGATAACTGATCTGATGACCAACAACTACATTTGTGTAATATGTACTGAATCACAGGCCCTTTTACGCCAGTGGAGAGATACTGAAGGGCATCAGTGAGGGAATGACAATGTGCTTGAAAAATAAATCAGTGTAACTGGGTAAAATAAATAGTCAGTTTAAAGTTACAATATATAACATCAAAAAGTGCACATTGTATCAGCTTTGTCACTGAAAAGAAAGGAACTATTTTAGATGCTTGTGAACAGGCATGTGTAGTTACTGAAAAGTGAAGGAAGTCAATAGGCAGAGATGGCAGACCTAACGCCCCTTTCTGTTAGGCTTGGTAGGAGGAAGTAAAATGTGAATGACAATTTAACAAACCAGTGAATAATACCTGCTGACCAAAGGAGCCCTTCACTGTATCAAAGGCCACTCCAAAAATAAAAGCAGCTATCACATTTCTTCTAAACCTCTCCAACTGCTTTCTTTATACTTCACTAACTTTATCCTAGGGTACAATTACATGAATTGCAGTGACAACCTAAAAAACATACACATGAATAATGTATTAAAATATACCATTTTATTTTCCTCTAATTGTTTTTAATAGTCTTACAATTAAATGTTCTTGTTTCTATTCTGTTATAAATACACATACCCATGTGACCCTATGACTATTTATGCAGTATGGAAGTTATTGGGTCAGTCATCAAAACCTCATTGCATCCTGAATCATGTCTGCGCTTGATTTCAAATGGTTTTCCATGGTCAGGGTTGAGTCATTTCATTGTTATTCATTTGCGACACTGTCTATCTGAGCGATGGGGATTTTCCATACATTGCACAAATCACGTCTGCCCATCACCTACTCCAAAAGCAGCATAAACAGGAACAACATCATTAAAAAAACATGAGTTCAAACGTTGGGACTGGCACCGCTTAATGCTAGAAATGGTGAATATTAAGACTGAATCCTATTGATTCCACCTCCTGTCTATTTCCTCATCCCCATACTTTATGTATATTTGTTTCACTCCTGCTGGTTCTTTTTTGTCCCTGCTTTCTACCATTGAAACTGTTTTCCTACATTCCTCCTTCCTCCTCCTTTCTCCCTGTTCTTCCTTCCTCTCTCTTACACTGGTCTTATGCTGATCCCAGTCCCAAAAAAGGTGTTCCGGTGCCCGCCATCTGCAATCACCTGCGCAAATTAAGCACAGGCTGGGCTACTCAGAACTTTTTGCAACATAATTATATGGATATTTAAACATAGTAGGTTTGTAAGCTCGACACTTCTTAGGAAACGACTTTTAGAATTGTGAGCTGCTAGAAATTCCGGTTTGTTTTTCCGTGCCCATTCATTTCAATTTCTCAGACACATCAGCCCTAGTAGCCATGAGGTAGCAAGAGGTATCTAATCATTTTTGGACCTGATTTTTTTTGTTGGTCCTATTGGCCGTGGGACCAAGCAAAACAGCCACAAAGCTCCAGGAGGCCAGGGTGCTGGTAAATGCAGAGCTATACAATACCCAGTGACATATCTATACACTAAAACCATTTCTCTATTTAAAAAACTCGGATCTTTTTGTTGTTTCAAGGTTCACCATCAATAGAGAAGTTGAGACAGCTTAGCTTTGGAGCTTTCCTTTCCCTTGGAGTCTCTCACCGTCTCCCTGACCCCCCCACAAACAGAGGCACTGAAAGAAAAGAGAGGCAGGGTTGCTGCCGACCAGTCAGTCGTCTCTCACAGCCTGACAATGCGGCGGGAAGCATTCATTCCCTCGGGAAGGGCCAGCGAAAGGGCAGCAGCAGGCAGTCGGATGGTGTTAGCAGCAACCAAAATGCCTTTGATGTGGAAAATATCGGGAAGCAGAACAGGAAAGGACAAAGGAAGGAAATACAATCAACAGGGGCTAAAGACCTAACGTTAAAGCAAGGTACGAACCCAGTAGTCATAGAAATAGAAATACAGTAGAAGAAACGTTCAGAGAAAACAGAAATCGGTGGGAAATGAAGTGAAACCAGATGTTAGACAACAAAGGCAATCAGGAAGATGTGAATGCACTACAAAGGCTAAATAAAGAAATGCACAGCACCCTGACTGATCTAAAAAAACACACGATCTGCAAGCATCTTGAAAAAAAATGGACCAGGATGCACACAATTTAAAAATCTGCCAAACGCCAACAACCTGAGTACTCTAACATTGGCCCTGTCCGTGTTTTATGGCCTTAAACATGCAGTTGTATTAACGTCATCACGAAACATTAAAACAAACACCCGTGCAGTTGGTGTGATGACGCAGTTAGCTGCGTTTTCAGCCCACGCTTTCCCATTTGGCAATTTTGGTACTGTGATGTGTTTTTGTCCTAAAAAATGATCAGATCGGGCTGTGCTCCCATTACCCTGAATTGATGTACCCTGCTTCCTGTTGTGATTATGGGACTACGCATCTGCCTAATCCCCTGCCTGTGTTCTGTATAAAGAATTGTGTAAAAAACTGTGTTTAACCGAATGTTCAGGCTCTGAGTATGCAACAGACCATAACTCCTTTGAGCCTGTTCCCCCATTTATTCCTATTCTCAAACCCCAACGATCTCCCCACAACATCATCTCCCCTCCCCAGTCACATCCTAAACGTCTTGCAGTTTAGTCTGGGTTTTGGTAAAACTGCTTTCAAAGACCTATTTTTTACATTATACATAAAGTAGTCTTCGTGTCTGCCCCTTTCAAGCATCGGCTTTCTTCGAGCTACTTATTTCAGTCTTTCAGACATATTTGCCTTGAACCTTTGTCAATTGCATTTTAGCTAAGCAAAGTAGAATGCCAATCTCTCACCTAATTCAATTGGATACCTGGGAGTATCCTTTTTGCTTCCATTTGAGTGTTTGCATTGAACTGCCTGAGGGACAGGGACTACTTTACAACGTTAGCTCTCTCTGCTCACTCCTTCTGGCTCCCTCCCATAAGTCTCTCCCCAAAGTGATAAAATTGCTTGTGGTACCACATTAAAGCCAGACCTATGGGCTCTACCAATGTTGTCCTCAACTTCCCCATCATCCTATTTGCTGAAGTCATATATTTGATTGTAAATAGAACTAGTTTCGCTACGTTGACATAGTTACATGTATGTAAACTTTGCAACAATAGCACAACACAGTGTCCTGAAAAATCTAAAACCATCTCATAGCTGCTCTCGTTTGGCTTGAACCAGGCTCTGAAATCCCTCTGCTGAGACATTTTCAGCATAATGTGAAGATTTTCTGACATGCAATATGCACCACCATTTCACTACTGAAACACCAAGAGTGTTCACTCTGTAAGCCTGTATTGTGATGTGACTAAGGCACTATTAGAACATTGGAATGTTGGGCACTATCATTGTAGATGTTAGATCTGGGGGTCTCTAGTTGGCAATGGTATTCACCTTTGTCCAAATAGGGACCCTTACTTCTAAGTCAGGATAAGGGGATTACATTCCTAAATAACCCCTGCTCACCCCCTTGGTAGCTTGGCATGAGCAGACAGGCTTATCTCAGAGGCAGTGTGTTAAGAATTTGTGAGTATACACAGTAATACAGTGAAAACACTACCAATGGACACAACACAGGTTTTATAAAAATAAGTATTCTTTATATAGACTTAACGCAAGACCACAAACAACAAAAATCCACAATACTATACTTAAAGATGATAAAAGTTGCTTAGTTCAAGCTGATGATAAATGCGACAAAGTTCTCAACAAAGTACCTGGATGCGTAACGCAAAGTGAACAAAAGGCTCGAAAAAGGGGAGATGCGTCGGTTCCGTGATCCGGGGGAAATGGTGCGTCGTGCTTCAATGCTTGCGCAGAGTAGGGTATGCGTCGTGATCCTTATCAATGCGGGGTTGATGCGTAGATTCTCGGCCTGCGGGCCCATTGCGATACGCAAGATGGCGCCTTGATGCGATGCGATGATCCGGTTGCGATGCGAGAAGATGGCGCCCTTGATGCGACGATGCTGCGATGATGATGCATAGGCGTCTTGGCAGCCTTGCGACGACTCTGCACCTTGGAGCCCCGAGAGGCCCTGCGACACGCTTCTCAGGTGATGCGATGGCGACTCTCTCGATGGCGTCATGCTTCTCTGGTGATGCGACAGTAGGCAGCTTTGACGAAGACACGCTTCCAGGGAGATGCGACGAAGGCTTGCTTCTCCGGCGATGCGACGATTTCAGCTGCGGCGGCGACACGCTTCCTCTCGATGCATCGCGCTTCCAGCTCCCAGCAACACACAAATTACTGTAGATAGAATTCCCAGCAAGGAAATTTAGAGGGGAGCTAGAGATTAAGTCTTTTGTCCCTGAGACTTCCGAAGGGGGTAAGCACAATTCAAGCCCTTGGAGAATATTCTGTAGATAATGAAAGTCCTTAAAAAGTTCCTTCTCCTTTCCTTGGCAATGAAGCAACCACTGCAGGCCAACCCAGCAAACAGCACACTGGCAGAGGGACAGTCAAACTCCTGCAGCTTCCTTGGTTCTTCTCCTTTGCAAAAGGTTTCTTGTTCCAGAAGTGATCTAAAGTTCTTGGGACTGGGTCCCAATATTTATACTCCAAAATCCTTTGTTCTCTGATGGCAGAGAGGCCTCTGCCTAGTCCAAACAAGTTCCTGAGCACCTTGTTTACATGACTCCTTCCTTCCTTTCACTGTGCAGGCCAGAGACATCAGACGCCCCACGGGAGGTGGAGCCATCACAGGGGAGGGAAAGTACAGCTCTGGAGCACTTTGTTGACATGATTCCTTCTCTCCTTTCACAGTGCAGGGCAGAGACATCGGACACATCACAGGAGGTGGAGCCAGCATTGTAGAGGGAAGGCCCAGCCCTAGTCAGGTCCCAGGTGCAACTCCTCCCTCCCATCTAGATGCACATCTCTCTATTCACCACTGGGCTCAGTCTGTCTCCTGGAATCCCCCAGCCCTGTCACTCACAAACCCAGACCAGGAATACACAACCTGGCAGAGGCAGGCCTGGACAGTTAGGCAAGAAAATACCTACTCTATAAAAGTGGTATTTTCAAACACAGAATGTTGAAACCAACTTTACTAAAAGATGTATGTTATCATTCTGAGTGCAGGCTTACTAAATTCGAATTTTTACCATGTTCCCTAAATCAGTTAGGATTATAAGAATGTAATAATCTAACTGCCCATTCTAGCCTATGGAGAATAGGTAGCCTTGCAATAGTGAAAAATGAAAATGGCTGCAATTCACTATTAGGTCATGCTACACACACCAGAGCATGTCCTACCTTATAATTACAATGCACCCTGCCAGGGGCCTACCATAGGGGTTACTGATATGAAGCAAAGGGAAGGTTTAGGGACTGACAAGTGGGTGCACTTTGCCAAGTCGACATGGCAGTCACAGACTGCACACAGGCCTTGCAATGACAGGCCTGAGACACACTTTACAAGCTGCTTCTGTGGGTGGCACAACCAGTGCTGCAAGCCCAGCAGCAGCATTTTATTTACAAGCCCTGGGCACACATGGGGCACTGTACTAGGGTCTGACAAGTAAATCAAATAACCCAATCATGGAATCACTAATCAATACATCAATTTAACATAGGGAGCACTTGCTCTGTGACACTGATTAGCAGTGGCACAGTTCCCAAAGCATATAACCAACAAAAACATATCAAAACAGAGGAGGCAATCCGTCAAAATGGAAGGGATACTCACGCCACTGATGCCAGGTCCAACAGTAGACAATTGAGTGCTACTGGCTGGTAGAAGCCCAGAGAGCAACATCCCAATATTGTTTTCCTTTCACAACTGCTGCTGTGAACAAATTCCTCTTGGAGCCTGTTCGAAATGGAGGTCTCTAGTTGGCATGTAGTGTAGCTCCTATTTTCCCAATAGGCTCTGCGCATTGGAATAGTACCTACAGCAGTAAAGGCCTAGGCCAGACGTTAACTAGGTCTACTACTGTCGATACTAGACTTAATTTTTGGGTTTGCCAGCTAAGCTCAGAGTTCGCTAGAAACTTTCTCGAATGTTCAAGGAAGGATTAACTCCCCTGATTAGACAAGAAGGGATTTAGTTTCTGACAACCATAGAACATGACAACTTTGCTCTCCCCTAATCAAGAGTCAATCTCAAGAGTCGTGTGAGCACAAGGCAATTATTTTACTCAGTCAGTACGTGCATTCTTAGTCTCATCAGAATGTAGAGAAAAGGAAGAGATGGGCGTGTTCAATAAAAGATGTTATTTATTGATCAGTCTCTTTTCTCGTACAAGAGAAATGGATCGATATTATTGCGATACTTATAGTTAAGTAAAGTGCATACATTAAAAGCAATAGTATAAAATAATACTGTAAAAACATTGATATGGTTTCTGAGCCATATGATGTTTAAAATGATTAAAATATATTTACATACACATATACATTTGACTAAACGTACTCAACTGGTGTTTCTAAATACGCCTACCCCGTGTACCTGACCTAAGTCTAATACGTGGGCGGGAATAGAAAGTTACAGTTTAAGTTAAGTTTGTTTTTGCCAAGTGAATAACTAAAGAATTCTCTAGGAGGGGTTATTCAGTTCTGTACCTGGAATTTAGGATGAATGAGGAATGGTATCTCTTTCTCTGCTCTCGATATTCCAGGCTGCCTGCGAGGGCTGCCCGGAAGCGCCGGTGCTGGGTCTCTCGGCTTGAGATAGCAGCGCGTCTCTCAGCGCGTCAGGAAGGCAGGGCTGTTGCCTGCGGGGTCTGCTTCTGCTCTCTGCTTCGGCAAGTATGGCTGCTCCGTCTTGTCACCACGCGTGTCTTTGCATAGGGCAAGGTCGGCAATATTTATACCTTAAAGGTGCCGGGATTGACGTAAGGATGGACATAGGTACGTCAATAAAGATGTCATACGACTTGCTCGTTAGCACATTCTTTACTAAAGTTCTCTGTGAAATCAAAACAATGGCCGCACGGATTATCCAGGTTGTCATAGGTTTGATTTGTTATGAGAACGTCGTATGCCTTATCAGGGGCTGGAGGAATGTCGCTTGTCTAATTAGATCTCAAGCGTTATGACCTAATCAGATAACACGTTCCTGTGCCGTAGTGTGACTGCGTCAGATAACGGTATCTGCATCATGGGGGATTTCTTGCCTCATGGGCTGACTGTTAGTTAACTAGCTAGGTAGGTTAACCAGAATATGGTCAGGAATAGGGGGATCGATTCAGAACCTATAGAAATACACGACACCCACTCCACGCTAACTATGGTCATATCTACTAATCTATGCATAGTATAACATAGTACAACATACTATAGAGTATAGTGTATACCTTACCACCCCAAAATACATAAATGCATTTTGAAATTTTCAAATATACTGAAAAATTGCAGTCATATATATAGTATGCACTTAAGCTATGAATTAAATGCAAAAGTAAACATGCATCGTTATGCATTATTGCTTTTTGGTATATGAGAAATACACATGAAATGGCTCTTAATATGGCTATACAGAAAAAAAGTCGAAACCATTTCATCACATAAAATATATTGTGAACATACCAGCGGGCAGCTAAAGTCTATATAAAGTCTATAAAGTATCTAAAAAACTAGAAATCTTAGTTCTCTAGGAATAGTTTCTTACTTTAAGCAGAAGATCAGTGTCCCGGGGAAAAATATATAGAAAAATATTTTAAGGGCTTGCTGAAAAAAGTTGCTGTCCGTGAACTGGATTGTAATTGTTCATGTGACTTTATTTTTTAAGTTGAAGGCCGAATTCAGGGCACGCCTTGTGCGAGTTTACTCAAAAGTCTCTATTTCTGTTCCGGAGAGAACATCATATCATTCAGGCTTTCGAAAAAACTGTCAACAGCTTCATGGGAAAGTTCCTCTAAGTCGGAAATAGGGGTAACCATGCATTCGTGTGCATGATTGTCTCCATTGACATTCTGATTTGCATTGCTGACAGAAGGTCGTACCTGTTCGATGCTGCTTTCATCTTGAACTTCACTACTCTTCAATCGCAGTGGTGAAGATTCCAGGAATGCCGTCATCAGAATTGGCAGCCTTTGAGGGCAGCACAGTGCGTGAACCTTGGTAGGAACCAACAGTGTATCTGCATCCACCGGCGCATCCGATTGTAGCGTCAGACAGGTGTCTAACACGCATTCTTCTCCGCATAGCAGACACCTTAGTACAGGTAAAACACACCTTTGCCACATTGGTCGAAATGATAGAAACCAAGTCATGTTCAGGTCTCTAAGCCGGGAGAGTCCCAGGATTTTTGATATCCGGTCCCGGTATCCAATGGCTAGGATCGTATCTTCCATTGTCGCGAGAGTTTGATCTGTGACATGGGTTGCCATATCGAAAAATAAGGACTAGGAATAGGATTCCTGCAATTAGTCCCAGGATCAAGGGAAGTCCGCCAAAAATCGAATGGACGAAATCTGGAAAAATACCCAGTATGGCTTTGAATGGTGTTAATGCATCGAAAATACTGTCTTAAATACCTTTGAGACCCCTGTGGTATCAGAAATATTTAAGATTTCGCTCAGGATTTCCGCGAAATGTACGGGGGAATTGGTTGATAATAATGTATGTATCTCTGCAGTCGTCCTTGCGACTTGTAGATCATACGTTTCTTTTGATGACGTGAGCCTTGTAGGCGTCTGAAGAAGCACTGTTTTCATTCTGCTTAAAGTGTCTATTCGAATAGAAGTAATTTTCAAACTGGGCCATGCCCTCGCCTCCCTGTCTGGAAAGGAGCTGGGGAACAAAGAACGTCCACAGCACTTGACCTTCGCCGTCGTAGTGACGAGATAAGGAGTCCCGGGCATAAGACTACAGCATCTGCGGTCTACAATAAGAATGTAACTCCCATTATAGAGTCTTTGAAAGAATGGTTCTATTTCAGTTGCAGGTGTGCCTTGCTGGTGACATGAAAGGTTGTATGAGTTCCCTTCACAGGCTCCGTGCAAACTAATACCGTTACACAGAAGCGTGCCGCTTAGTGACATAGCACAATTGTTGCCACTAAGAAACACTTTCTGTCCTTTGTTACTGACACATGCATGTGAATAGGGCAGGTTCCAAGTTGTTTTAAGGTACCCCTTTCCCAATTTCTCGTACATGCCAGCCTGTATATATTTTTGGCAGTATTGAAACCTGAAGGTTGAGATTGGAATATTTATGATTCCGTGGATTATCCATTCACTGACAGGTCGTTCTGACATTGTCATTGGTAATCTTTCTAGTTTTTCAATGCTCAAGATTGTATAATCAGCACCCTTCTGCGCCATACCGATTTGTCTATCAGTAAGGTTAAAGATTTGGAATAGTGACGTTGTGTTGATTAAACGCCAAGGCACATAGCCTGAACGCAGATTTTGTAACGTCCAGCCAAGCTGTACGATAGAACGCAATTGTGACTGACCATGTTGTAATAACAGTAAGTCTTGCGATAATATATCGATTGCTGAAGACACAATGCTGTCCAATGAAAAAATTCTGGAGGACAGAGTCATTAACCCATTGTCCACTACAGAAAGTGATTTTTCCAAATTAATACGATCAATTTCACGTATTCTCTCTGCTGTTTCAATTTGAGTAACCTTCCAGGCCTCATTGTATGCTGCATATACAGAGGCTGCTATGAAACGCTTTTGACGCTGTTTGCGTGGTCCCATTATGAAATCACGCAAGTCAGCACCATCAGTAAGTAAAGTTAGGTGTTGCTTAATTTCAGGCAGTGTGGAAGTTTGTAGCCATTGAAGGCATAATTTGCCCACACTGTAGGTTGTTATTATCCCTGGGTGATGTCTTTGGGGATATCTAGGGTCTGGCCTGGTCATTTTGAAACCCTGTGTTTTATTCAGGAATCTATCTTGACAGTTATTTGTATCCGTGGGCCAGATCAACCATTGTTTCCAATCTGGATTTGTTCTGTTTTGGTTAAGTATATGGTTTATGTCTATTCCTTCATCTGTATCAGAGTTATTGCTAAACATTGTTGGCTTTGGAATAGACGGGTTATTTAAATCTTTGATTTTGGCTAAACCAAGACAGGTGGTTTGTTGAACAGTGTCATTTAAAAATATCATTTGTTCTGGGATCATGCAGGCTCTAAACAAAGCTTCTAAACCCTGTACTTGCCATTCTTTTGTGCCCCAAACACTTTTCAAATCAACATTTTTGTCCCAATAATCGAATCCAAAAGTATTCATTTTTTCAAAGAATGAATCAGAATAAATCAATTTTGTGTTGGTTATCATGGTTTTGGTCCCTGTCTTGTTTGATAATTTATAATAAAATGTTTCAGCATTACTAGTGTTAAAACCTTGAAAGTATGAATATTTGTCATAAACGGTTCTAGAGCTCCCTTTTGGAGGAGTAGCACAATGTTCCCATTGATTAAAATTTAAAACATTTCTAGGTTGTGCAGATTTATGCAAGAAATGGTTACCATAGTGGTTATAGCAATACATACTATCATAATTTGTAGAACCTTGCAAATAATCATGTTTTGTAAATTTAGCAGACATTACTAAGTCAGACATCATATTGTTTATACTTTCAAAGTCCCAATCATCAGCAAATGAGTTTGGTTTTGCAAAGTCACTCAAAGAGATCTTAATTTGGTGTGGATATTTCAGGATCTCGACCGGACCATAAATTTCATAGTCAGTGTTGTCCCAGGCTACCCCACCAGGTATTGGAATTGCTGTGAAGTTGGCTGAAGAAAGTTCTGAAGAAAGTTCTCGTTTCTCGACGTGTGAAGATTTGTGTGGTTTGAGGACCAAGTTGATGTTCTGACTTGCTGTGTCCATTTTAGCATATTTTCCCTCAATGAAGCGTCCCAAAGTAAATACCATGATGAGCCAAAGTATGAGGATAAATGCACCAAAACCCACCCAAAATTCAATCCATGGAGAAATCAGATATGTTTCTTTTAGTTGTTTCAAAAGTTCCTTCGCTTTGTCTTTAAAGGATTTTGATGATGGCTGTGTCTTTTGTTCGCTGAAGCCTTCAGAGGAATCATCGAAGTTGATGAAGTAACCGGATGCAGTTCTGTCAATTGTTCCAATTGGTTCAGGATTTTTGTTTTTTGCATTTTCACTTGGTACTTCAGTATAGATTGGTGTGTCTCTGCTAAATGTCTTTATTTGGGTTTTCAGAGGTCTAAGTTCTATTGCATTGTTGCATAGTCCTTGTTGTTCTTCTGTAGGCGTTTCGAATGTGATGAGCCTCTTTGTTAGGACCTCTGTACTGGTAGCAAACCTTGGTGTTCTGCTAATTATTGGGAGTCCACTTGGCCTACTGTTTGTTATTGGCCACATGTTGTGGTTTTACCAGGTCGATGGATACAACTCGGTTCTCCTTTTTTCCAGCAAGTGGCGGTAGTACAACTGATCTTGTCCCGTTGACAGACAAGACAGGAACTGCTTTTCTGTAAGAAGGCCCAAATTCCTTCTTTACCGCGATCTTCTCCCTGACTAGATCCCCGACTTTTGGAATCCAGACAGGTCTTGCTGGGACAGGTGGTGATTCTTCAGTGGTTGTTGGCTGTTGTTTCAACTGTATGTTGCTCAGGTCTTTTCTTGTTTTGTTTAAGTCCTGCAAAATAGCCAAACGGTCTTTGACATCAAAGCTTTTTTCTGTTACCACTGAAGTCTGACTATCAAGGTCAGAGATCAACATCCTAGTTCCGAATAATAATTCGTACGGACTGAATCCCTTCAGAGAATTTCTTGGCAAGTTATTTAGACTACGTTGGACACTTATTGGATGTTTGACCCACCCAGCTCCCGAACCTAATACCTTTGCCGTTATAGATTGCTTTATGTCACGGTTTTTTCTTTCAACAATTCCGTTCCCCTCAGGGTGAAATGGACAAGAGTACCGCAATTGCACGCCCATGCTGACCATGGCCTCCTTATAAGCCCGAGAGCTAAAAGCAGGACCATTGTCCGAATGCAGAATGCCAATTGCGTATGTGCCGATAAAGACCCGCAAATCTTTTATAACAGTTCTGGCGTCAGCCGTTCGCTGGGGCCACATCCATATGAATCTCGTGCATGAGTCCACTGCGACCAAGATATATTTATAGTTACCATCCCTTTGTAAGGGACCGCAGTGGTCTAGATAAACACAGGCTAATGGTTTATCCGAGATTAGAAGGGGCGTCTGTGCTGGACGTCTCACAGTTGATACTTTCATTTTTTGACATATTTCACATGCTAGAACATAGTTCCTTGTTTGTCTTCTCATTTGTGGCCACCAGTATCTCTGTTTTAATAATGATACTGTGGCTGAGACGCCAGCATGGGTAGAAGCAAGCCCTTCGTGTGCCGCTATTATTAGTCCTAACCTATGTTCCATGTTTGGAATTGCCCTATCCCCCACTCCAGGGATTTGAGCAAAAGGAACATTGTTTGCATCAGTTATGTATGAGTACTTTACTGGAAAGCCTTTAGGGAGTGGTTCTATCGAATCCTTTTCTGAAGCGCTGACAGCTTGTAATATTTCACTGTCTATTTTTGTTTTTGACCGGGTGACGGCAGCTACGGAAGCCGTTTGCACAGCTGCCTTCGCGGCCTCATCAGCCAATGAATTCCCTGCAACGTGAACGCCATCACGTTGATGACTCAGTGTATGTATCACGTGAGTCTTTGGTAGTTCTTTTTGTAAAAGAGCTACTTGTTCCCAGAGCATTTTGTGCTTGATTGTGCCACCTTTCGCATCCTTGAAACCATTTTGAAGCCAGATCTGCAAGTATTCATTGTAAGATTGAACGCAATAATACGAATCGCACACTATGAGTGTGGGGAATTCTCGATCCGTATTTTCAAGCGCCATCTTGAATGCTAGTAGTTCAGCTCGCTGAGCTGTACAATCTCCTAGAGATTGTGTTTTAGTTAGGGTTGGTTTAAATTTCCCTTCGTGCCAACGACCTTTAACAATCGCGCACGCAGCACTGTAAGCTTGTTTACCCCCTACTGCGGGTTGTGCTGATCCGTCTGTATATATTATACAGCCGTATTGGTCTAGAGGCAGAATTTCGGTTGGCAGAGGACATTCGAATTCATATTGTAGAAATTCTTGTGTTTTTAAGTAAGGATCAAATTCGTACACCACGTCTGTTGCAGCAAGAGAGTTAGCCCATTGTATCCATCTCGGATGGAGTGCTTTCGCATTTGGAATGCTTGCCTTTGTTACCGCCTCTAAGGCTGGTATTGGTGTCACAATTATTATTCGTTTACCTTGTGCCAGGGCTCGTTCTTTTGCTATAGCTGTCTGTGTTGCTGTAAGAATTTTTTCCGTTGGGCTAAATTTCATTTCAGCCTTAGTGTACAAGTGTGATTTGAATGCAATTGGTACCTTTTCTCCCTCATTAGAGGTCAGGTATGTGAATCCGCATCTCCCTGGGATGACTCGGATCACAAGGTTGCGTGTATTATCACGGGTTTCTAATTTCGTTTTAATTAGCATGTCTGTTTGTAAGGATCTCAAAATTTCTGTGTGTGTTTGAGTCCAACTGGATCTTTTAAAGTCTGGTTTAATTAGATCGTAAAGGGGTTTGACCCTTTCTGCGTAATTTGCAATGTATGTTCTTCCGAAATTTAGGAAGCCTAGAATTGACTGTAGGTTTTTTAGTGTTTTAGGAGCTTGGATTACGGCACATTTCTCTAGGAAATTGTCTGCCAGGCTTTTGCCTTCACTTGATAACTCATATCCTAAGAATAGGACTGTCAGATGGGCAATTCTGGATTTTTTGAAGTTGAATTTGTAACCCTCTGCAGCGAAACCAAGTATTATGGTGTTCACTCTTTTCAAGTGAGTTTCCAAGTCATCATCTGTTAAGTAAATGTCATCGACATAAGATAATGCTTCATCATCATATTGTTGTAGTAATTCTGTTACTCTCGCTGAGAATACCCCCGGGCTATTCTTGTACCCCTGGGCTAACCGACAGAATTGTTTTTGAGTGCCATTTACTGAGAATGCAGTTAAATATCTGCTTTCTGGTGCTATGTTTTGACAAAAGAATCCATTGGAGATGTCCAAGGTAGTTTTGTATTTTTTGCGCACTATGTTATTCATTAGTGCAGCACTGTGTGAGTTTTGCACTGCAAAAGTTTTGCAACATGTGTTAAGGTGTCGGTAATCCAAAACTAGACGGTACGAATTGTCTGGTTTGGAGACCGGAAACAAAGGATTGTTCATTTGTGAGGTGCAAGTTTCAATCACCCCCTGGTATTCTAGCTGATCTAGTATTTCATTTACTTGTTTTTTAGCTTCTTGCTTAATTGGGTACTGCCTTTGTGCAGTTGGTTGTGATTTTAACTGGATTTTGTGAGGAGGAGAATCCTCATCCCATCCTACATGATTTTTATATAAAGCAGGTGCTAAGGCCACTGTCCACTTTCTAGCAAGTGTGTATTTTTTATGAATCGGGATTTGATTCGAGAAGGCAGGCATAATTACTTCTTCGCCATGAGGGCACTCCCTGACAAACTCTGGTGGCCAGTCTTTTTCAGCTAGAAGTATGTCATAACCCTTTGAGAGGTTATCCCAAAATAGTCCCCTTATTTTCC
Source organism: Lissotriton helveticus (assembly GCF_964261635.1). Classification (NCBI taxonomy): domain Eukaryota; kingdom Metazoa; phylum Chordata; class Amphibia; order Caudata; family Salamandridae; genus Lissotriton; species Lissotriton helveticus. The sequence continues at coordinate 373,518,843 of NC_136070.1, forward strand.
TAGTCTTATCTCCCTCTATACGTAATGTTATCTCGTATATTTTGTGGGGCTTGCTAACTCTGGTATCTGCAGTTTCCACTTGAAGGTATTCATTCGTGTCCACTGTCTCCAGATGATTCATAAGGACTTTGCGAGCTATGCTCACCTCTGCTGCGCTGTCTAGCATTGTCTGAGCCCACTCTCCGTTTTTCAATTGTGTCCTCAGTATTCTCGGCATTGTTAACTACCTTGATACTGGCTACCTTCTTTTTTGGAAATTGTGATTTCTTTTTCAGTTGAGCAGGTTCCTTGTCTTTGGACTTGGCGTGCTCTTCTGATCGTCCTCTTCTTTCCGATTTCTGCGAGGAATTCTGAAAAGATTGAGAGTGACGGGTATCAATGTCTTGATATCTATCAGGTTTTTTAATATTATCCCTATTTCTAAGGTTATATCTATTCCCAGAGGGTTCACTCTGAGGTGACCTTTGTCTCGGGTTTGGAGATTTCTCTCTTCGCCTAGGAGACCTTCCTCTGGACTGGAATTTCTTTTCTTTAGGATTGGATTGTTTGTTTCCATCCCAGTTCTTTTTTGGTGAATTATTATTATTATTAAAAAATATTTTTTCTGGACTTGTAGTCAGTTGCGGTTTTACTGGTATTCCACCTAGACTATCTCTGCCTAGTTCTTCATAGGATTTTTCTATGATTCTGGCAATTTCAGCTGGTTGGTCTGCTATATCTGTCTCTTTTAACCTCTGGCGGATCGCCACGTTTGCTGCTTCACCCTTTATGTTGGCTAGTAATATAGCCGAGACCTGCTTGAAGTCTTTTAGTAATTTCATACCAAGAGTTAAAGCAGGTTCTGGACTGTATTCATCTTGAATTTGTTTTAGCACATCTGGTATTACCGAAATGGATGGAACACCGTGCGTTTTTGTGTAGATGGAAGCAAAGACTGTACCCCAAGTGTCACAGTCCTCAATGTGTGGTGCGATTCCCATTGGGAGACATATAGTCAGAATCCTGTGTTTTTCCAGTGGGGTGGTGTCAGGAAACACCGCCTCTATTTGGGTAATTTTCTGTGCCAACCAGAATGGTATCTGTTCCCGTTTAGCTGGAACTTTACCTAGGCAGGATTGGATGTTCTGTGGTGTAATTTTATTTGTGTTCCCCTGGTGAGGGGTCAGCTGTGGAAGTTTAATCGCTGGCTGAATTGTTGAAGTCCGCATTACATACTGAACTAATTGTCTGTGAATTTTTAGTAGTTGTTTTAGCTGTATTAACAGCTCTGCTGCAGGCATTCTTTCGATGTCTGGATATGGTGTGTATCCGGCTAAGACCGGCCACGTTGCTCCTGGTCTTCCTAAAGGACCGAGCCTTGTAATGTGATTATTATGTTTTAGGGCGCCATCAAATAAGAGCAAATGCTCTTGGAATTTGAGTGGTACTTCCACCTCCTCGAAAGGAGTGTACTCATTAGGAGGTTCCTCTACTTTGTAATAGTGGAAGTACTTTGTTATAGTATTAGCTGCTGGAAAATGTATCCATGTATAGTATACCTCTGTCTGCCGATATTCGTGTGCCTCGATTACGAATATGACTGTGCCACCTCTAGGTGTCAGTCCATTTTCTATAAGTTTTAAGGTTATAGATCTCCTTTTGGCGACCGGAATGAGTATTATATCCGCGTCTGCTGCTTGCATGGTAGCATCAGCATCTGCTATTTCAGTAGCTAATCTAGTAACCTCTCGTTCTTCATCGCTGTCCATTTTGCTGACAGGATGGTATTATGTTTATTTGCAGATCAGGTTTCTTTATGGAAACAGAGATTAGATGCACAATATTTTGGAACAGTGTATCCTTCAACGTTGACTAGACCAAAAACCATACATAGGAGTTCCCTCCTGCGAGGTTTTGGAGGATATAATAACCTTTCACCCACTCCAGACGTCTTTGGAGTATTTGGGAAAAGGGGTCTGAGTGAGAAAGCACGACTGAGTTACTCTAAATGTCTTACGTTAGTTTTATCGCCCTTTCCAAACGCGTTGGGCGCCATGTAGTGTAGCTCCTATTTTCCCAATAGGCTCTGCGCATTGGAATAGTACCTACAGCAGTAAAGGCCTAGGCCAGACGTTAACTAGGTCTACTACTGTCGATACTAGACTTAATTTTTGGGTTTGCCAGCTAAGCTCAGAGTTCGCTAGAAACTTTCTCGAATGTTCAAGGAAGGATTAACTCCCCTGATTAGACAAGAAGGGATTTAGTTTCTGACAACCATAGAACATGACAACTTTGCTCTCCCCTAATCAAGAGTCAATCTCAAGAGTCGTGTGAGCACAAGGCAATTATTTTACTCAGTCAGTACGTGCATTCTTAGTCTCATCAGAATGTAGAGAAAAGGAAGAGACGGGCGTGTTCAATAAAAGATGTTATTTATTGATCAGTCTCTTTTCTCGTACAAGAGAAATGGATCGATATTATTGCGATACTTATAGTTAAGTAAAGTGCATACATTAAAAGCAATAGTATAAAATAATACTGTAAAAACATTGATATGGTTTCTGAGCCATATGATGTTTAAAATGATTAAAATATATTTACATACACATATACATTTGACTAAACGTACTCAACTGGTGTTTCTAAATACGCCTACCCCGTGTACCTGACCTAAGTCTAATACGTGGGCGGGAATAGAAAGTTACAGTTTAAGTTAAGTTTGTTTTTGCCAAGTGAATAACTAAAGAATTCTCTAGGAGGGGTTATTCAGTTCTGTACCTGGAATTTAGGATGAATGAGGAATGGTATCTCTTTCTCTGCTCTCGATATTCCAGGCTGCCTGCGAGGGCTGCCCGGAAGCGCCGGTGCTGGGTCTCTCGGCTTGAGATAGCAGCGCGTCTCTCAGCGCGTCAGGAAGGCGGGGCTGTTGCCTGCGGGGTCTGCTTCTGCTCTCTGCTTCGGCAAGTATGGCTGCTCCGTCTTGTCACCACGCGTGTCTTTGCATAGGGCAAGGTCGGCAATATTTATACCTTAAAGGTGCCGGGATTGACGTAAGGATGGACATAGGTACGTCAATAAAGATGTCATACGACTTGCTCGTTAGCACATTCTTTACTAAAGTTCTCTGTGAAATCAAAACAATGGCCGCACGGATTATCCAGGTTGTCATAGGTTTGATTTGTTATGAGAACGTCGTATGCCTTATCAGGGGCTGGAGGAATGTCGCTTGTCTAATTAGATCTCAAGCGTTATGACCTAATCAGATAACACGTTCCTGTGCCGTAGTGTGACTGCGTCAGATAACGGTATCTGCATCATGGGGGATTTCTTGCCTCATGGGCTGACTGTTAGTTAACTAGCTAGGTAGGTTAACCAGAATATGGTCAGGAATAGGGGGATCGATTCAGAACCTATAGAAATACACGACAGGCAAGGGTTTGCACCTTTGTCCAAGAAGGGACCCTTCTTCTTAGTCAGGGTAAGGGGCATACACTCCTAAAATAACCCCTGCTCACCCCATTAATAGCTTGGCACGAGCAGACAGGCTTATCTCAAAGGCAGTGTGTAAAGCATTTGTGCACACATACAGTAATACAGTGAAAATACTACAAATGGACACCACACCAGTTTAGAAAAATAAGTAATCTTCATCTAAACTAAACAAGACCAAATTGTCGAAAATCCACAATATAGTAATAAAAATATGACTTTGAAAAAGGTGGAAACAATAGATACGACACTTTCAACACAAAGTACCTTGGAAGTGTCAATCTCATAAACAAAAACAGCCGCACAGGGAAGGTGATGCGTTCGTTCCTTACTCCAGGCGAGGTGATGTTCCATACTGCCACGCAGGGGAGGTGATGCATCAGTTCCTTACTGAAGGGGAGGGGATGCGTTGGTTTCTTACTGTGCGGGGAGGTGATTCATCAGTTTCTTACTGCAGCCCCAGTGTTGATGTACACTTGGTGCTCCAGTGCAATGCATGAGGATCGGGGAATGTGTCGGTTCACGATGCGGCAACGGCGCTACGTTGATTTCTTCAGCCGCAGTCCCACGATGCGTTGGTTCTTGCAGCCGCACAGCAGTGCCTGCGTCTGAATTGGCGCAGTGATCTCGGCCTTCGTAGATTAGTGCACTCGATGCGTCCTGCAGCTATTTCTCCGGTCACGGGAAGGTTCTGCGTTGGTTTCTTACGTGATGCGTCGGAAACAGGTGCAGCTGCATCGCGCTTTTCCTCATTGCCTTACGTTTCCAGCTCCTAACACAAGGAACAACCTCCAGAGGCCCAGAACAGCAACAGGCACCTCTTGGCAGGTCAGGACTCTCAGCAAGGAAGTTCAGGGCAGCTGGGGGTGAAGTCTTTGTATCCCTGAGAATACAAAACAAGAGGAAAGCTCTACTACAAGCCCTTGGAGATCTTCCTCAAGCAGGGGACACAGCACACAGCAAAGTCCTTGTCCTTTCCTTGGCAGAAACAGCCACTGCAGGCCAACCCCAGACAGCAGACAGCAGACAGCAAAGGGGCAGTATTTCTCCTCAGTTTCTTCAGCTCTTCTCCTTGGCAAAGTTCCTCTTGCATCCCAGAAGTAATCTAAAAGTCTGGGTCTGAGCCCCACTTTTTATAGCACAAAATCCTTTGTTCTCTGGTGGCATAGAAGCTCTTTGCTCAGCCAAAACCACTTCTGTCCTCACTGGTGCAGCTGCCCGGCAGGAGGTGGAGACAGCACTGTGTAAGGCAGACCAGGCCCATTCAGGTGAAAGGAAATCTCCTACCCCTGCTCTAAATACAGCCGAGGGTTATTCAGCCCAGGGAAGGCAGTACACACCTCAACCCCCCCGTGTCTGTCTACAGTGAATTTACATCCCCAGCCCCAATCACTCCAAAACCAGACAGTAAATGCACAACCTAGCAGAGGCACACAGGATGCCTAAGCAAGAAAATACCTACTTTCTAAAAGTGGTATTTTCAAACCCAGAATGTAAAAATCATCCTCACTAAAAGATGCATCTTGATATTCTGAGTTCAGGCATACTAAACTTTACTTTTCAATCTTGTCCCAATGGGAAGTTATATTTATAAGACGTTATAAATCAGCTCCCATTCTATCCTACGGGACAGATAGCCTTTCAATTGTGAAAAATGAAATTGGCAGTATTTTACTATCAGGAGCTGCCTTACACATCAGGACGTTTCCTACCTTTTAGATAACCTGCACCCTGCCCACAGGTGTACCTTGGGCCTACCTTAGGGGTGACTCACATGTAAGAAAAGGGAAGGTTAGGGCCTGGCATTGTTGACATGGCAGTACCAAACTGCGCACAGACACTGTACTGGCAGGTCTGAGTTACATTTACAAGCTGCTCATGTGAGTGGCACAATCAGTGCTTCAGGCCCACCAGCAGTATTTGATTTACATGCACTGGGCACACACAGTGCACTTTACTAGTGCACTTTAAATCCCCTTGGACTCCGGGAGGCGTTGTTTTTACTAATTAGAACATTCTGCCCTCTAGGGGCTGAATGTGCTAATATCCTTAGAGGCCTCCTCGTGGCCCTACCAGCCATTGAAGGCCCGCTCCCTTGTTATAGGCCTGAGCCGAATGCTGGAGGGGGACTTTAATGGCCAGTTGAGCCCTTTAAGTAGGGCTCTAAATGTAAATGTAAATGTTTTTGAGCTTGTAAAGCGCACTGCTACCCGTCCATAGGTCTCCTGGCGCTGTATAACTCTGGGGAACCCGTCCTGGCTTTCCCTGTGGGATGGTCCCTTGCTGGGAGTCCCCAAGGTGGAGCCAGGCATCCCCGGAATTGATGGGGCCATTGTGGAGATTAGGCAAGCTAATGCCTAGAGTTGCCGAGTGGAACCCCTGATTAGAGTAAGCACCGAAGCGAGAATTATCGAGTCCGCTGACCAAGGTCCACGACCCTGCCGCGTCAGGAATTGAACCCTGGTCCCGGGCCGACTTCTGCTCTCGGGCCTGCCACCTCTAACCAGTGAGCCACACTACTCCTCTAAGGCTATAGTATATCATTACTGAGACACCAAGAGAGTTCACTCAGTGAGCCTGTACTGTAATGTGACCCATGCACTAATATATCACTACTGAGAAACCAATAGAGTTCACTTGGTGGTCCTTTATCTTAACGCCACTCATGCACTAGTATAGCACTACTGAGACCCAAATAGAGTTCACTCAGTAAGCCAGTCTTGTGATGTGACTCATGGACTAGTATATCACAACTGAGACACCACAAGAGTTCACTCAGTGAGCCAGTGCTGCGACGTGACTCATACACTAGTATATCACTACTGAGACGCCAAAAGAGTTCACTCAGTGGGCCTTTATCCTGACATGATTCGTGCACTAGTAGGTCACTACTGAAATACCAGGAGAGTCTCCTCAGTGAGCCTGTATCGTAATATGACTCATGCACTAGTATATCACTTCCTAAGAAGCCAAGAGAATTCAGTGAGCATGTATCATTATGTGACTCATGCACTAGTGTATCACTATTGATATAGCTACAGAGCTTCTGCAACACATCCACCCTGATCTGGGTCAGATACTGGGCTCCAAGTATTAACCTGCTCACGGACATCTTCCATGGCGCGTTAGCGCCTATCCACTGGTATGCTGTTGTACTGCAAGAACACAACGGATATATTGGGATGTACTGAACTATTTGAGAATCAAAATGGTATCACAAGAAGTTATTCTAAGTGGGTGAAAGAGCATTCCCTACAAAATATGGGTATAGAAAGAGAGGCACTAGAACTTACCAAACACACTATTCGCTTGTATATTGTTTTAACCTGTACAATGTGGAGCCTTATTTTGTAATCGTTACAATACTTCGACTGTGGGGCCTTATTTAACAATAGTTACAATACCTCATCACTGCCTTTTGTTAATAAGATTTAGATTACATTTTTTACATTTGTCAATGGCGGTCCCGCAAGGGAGACACAGGGTGAATGCGATAGGACCTTGATCCAGCGATAATTTTTCTCGATAAGACACTATGCATTTTATTATGTTTTGTGATCACTATCAAGTTTAGGACAACGTTTCATAGTGCCTTTTACTAAAATAGCAATGATTTGAGTATGTAAGACCTGCCTTAGTTTAGTTAAAAATGTTGACAAGCCCATTGATATGTTTTAGGGTCGCTAATTATTATTTATTAGACGTTATTTGCACATAATATGAATTTAAATTTGTATTTAAAACTTTTCAATGGCTTGTATTTTTTTAAAAAAATGCATTTTTAGAATAATTCTATTTTAATACGTTTGCTTTTATGGTTTTTATTAACTAAATAAAGTTTTCTGACTGACTACTTCAGTAATGGCACTTCCACTGAGCTCTCACATAGCATTCGAGCCCTGACTTGTAGTGAACACTCTTAGCGCAGCTGTCACTTTACACATCTGTCTAGACAGCCTTATCATATCAGTAATGACACATCCAAAGAGCTTTGTGTCTTCATTTCTGGCATTATGATACCACTAATAACACATTCAGAGACCTAAGGCAAGGGACTTCTGGTGGAAGGGTGCACTGACGGCTGGTGGGTGTGTGCTTGGTAAAAGCGTGCACAGATGGCTGATGGTTGTTGGTGTTTGTGCATGGTGAAAGCATTCATTGATGGATGGGGGTGTGTTGTTGTGTGTGTTTTCTGTGTACTGGTGAGTGTGTGGTGGTGAGTCTGTGGGGGTGACCCTGGGAGTAAATGTGGTGGTGAATGTGTTGTGTTGAGTGGTGACGAGTCTGTGGTGTTGAGAGACTGAGGTGTGTGGTTTGTGTGTGCGTTATGTGTGTGTGGTGTATGTGTGTATGGTGTGTGTGTGTGGTATGTGTGTGTGGTGTATGTGTGTGTGGTGTTTTCTGCACACTCACACACTGCCCCTTCACATTCACACACTGCTCACCCGCACACTCCCAATGTCACCCTGCATAGTCACACACTGTCTATCCTGCACACTCATTCTGCACACTCACACAGTGTGCACCCTGCACCCTTACACACTGTCTCTGCAGTCACTCTGCACTCACTGTCACTCTACACTCACTGTCACTCTACACTCACTGTCACTCTGCACTCACTGTCACTCTGCTGTCACTCTGCTGTCACTCTGCACTCACTGTCACTCTGCTGTCACTCTGCACTCACTGTCACTCTGCTGTCACTCTGCACTCACTGTCACTCTGCACTCACTGTCACTCTGCACTCACTGTCACTCTGCACTCACTCTGCACTCACTGTCACTCTGCACTCACTGTCACTCTGCACTCACTGTCACTCTGCACTCACTGTCACTCTGCACTCACTGTCGCTCTGCACTCACTGTCGCTCTGCACTCACTCTGCACTCACTCTGCACTCACTGTCGCTCTGCACTCACTCTGCACTCACTCTGCACTCACTGTCACTCTGCACTCACTCTGCACTCACTGTCACTCTGCACTCACTCTGCACACTCTCACTCTGCACTCACTCTGCACTCACTGTCACTCTGCACTCACTGTCACTCTGCACTCACTGTCACTCTGCACTCACTCTGCACTCACTGTCACTCTGCACTCACTGTCTCTCTGCACTCACTATCTCTGCACTCACTATCTCTGCACTCACTATCTCTGCACTCACTATCTCTGCACTCACTGTCACTCTGCACTCACTGTCACTCTGCACTCACTGTCACTCTGCACTCACTCTGCACTCACTGTCACTCTGCACTCACTCTTCACTCACTGTCACTCTGCACTCACTCTTCACTCACTGTCACTCTGCACTCACTCTTCACTCACTCTTCACTCGCTGTCAGTCTGCACTCACTCTGCACTCACTGTCACTTGCTGTCACTCTGCACTCACTGCCACTCACTGTCATTCTGCACTCACTGTCATTCTGCACTCACTGTCATTCTGCACTCACTGTCACTCTGCACTCACTGTCACTCTGCACTCACTGTCACTGCACTCACTGTCACTCTGCACTCACTGTCACTCTGCACTCACTGTCACTCTACACTCACTGTCATTCTGCACTCACTGTCACTCTGCACTCACTGTCACTCTGCACTCACTGTCACTCTGCACTCACTCTGCACTCACTGTCACTCTGCACTCACTCTGCACTCACTGTCACTCTGCACTCACTGTCACTCTGCACTCACTGTCACTCTGCACTCACTGTCACTCTGCACTCACTGTCACTCTGCACTCACTGTCACTCTGCACTCATTGTCAGAAACTTTCTAGAAAAGGAACTTTCGCACACAGCGCTATGAGCCATCGAGCCATATAGTGCCTACACTCCCAGGTATCCAGGTGTGGTGCAGTAAATTCAGTGAGAGCGGGGAGAGTGCGAGCTATCATCCGTCCTCGCCTTGGTGGGGCGCTGTAGAGGTTGCGGGGGCGAGCCTAACAGTGAGTGGAGTCACATAGCGCCTAGATGCTCATATACGGAGCAGTCAGGGGAACTCGTGAGATCCGAGGTGATATAGAAGGGGGGACAAGGAGAGGCGAAGTTATGAGTGGTTCCAGTCCAACTGTGCGGGCCGCGAGACTCAGGGGATGGGTGCTTATCTGTTCGTATAGCGCCTAGTGTATTGCACTACAGCCAGAGTGGCAGTGATTTCGGAAGGGGGGGCGGGGAATTATGAGTGTTAGTCAATTAACAGAGGGGGAAGATCTTTATTCAGTGAGTGCTGACACCGAGCGTGGGGGCTTGCAGTTTAATCGCACAACTCTCGGGACCATAGGCGCTACATTCTCAAAAGGGCAGGACATTAGAAGTAGTTACTTGTGGCTTTAGGCGCTGTTTGGTTTCGAAGAAGGAACGTTTCCCCATACACAGATCAAGAGGAACAAGTGAAGTTTCTGGTGGGGGTACTCCGCCAGGATGGGGGTTATCTAGGCGCTTGTGCAGTACACTGAGATGAAAAGAAACGGGGGGCGACAGGAAGCTACGCCGTACGAAAACAGGTCAACAGGAAAACAGAACGAAGCAAAGGAAACGCGATGACAGCCCTGTCAGCTATGCCCTGGAACATTCCACATCTGGTTTTACACCTTACTCATTCTATTCTGGAACATCACCTAAACTGTTGTTCCATTAAGATTACCTACCGCATTGGTACAGCATTACTGTGTTTGCATTTTCCATACGTCGGATTTTATCTGAAAATGAAATGCTATTTTAAAAAAAGTAATAACTTTGGCTTCATTGTGGTGGTGTGTGTGCGCGCGCGGTGGAGGTGGGTAATAGTGGTGCGTTACACTGAATATTGAACATGCAGCTCTTAGCGCTAGTTGACGCTTGCTAAAACAAGCTTTCCGCTCAACATACACGTTCCGATACGGGGCTAATTATAAAGTACGATATGTTAATAACGCATCCAAACAATTACCCCCTATGTCTCATGTTAGGATGTTTCCATTTGTGATCTCAGGGTGCCCAGTGCTGTAGGACTGCGTGTGTTAAGAGGTGCAATCCTCTTCCATGCGAAGGCTCTTTTGGGGAATTTCATCTACATGCTGCCTGGAAGCGTAGTCATTTAAGACGTTTTTTCGCACCCTGGATGAGCCTTGCAGTATATTAAGCGGAGAGGGGAGATGTCACAATGACTAAATCATCAAAGTTTCTAGCACTTACAAGTCTTGAATATCTAAGCCCTTTGTGGTAAACAGAATGAGGTCAGAATCCATCACATGTTCAGTGTTCGATGCGAGTGCACGCATTGCAAGACTGCCAGTCCCCGAACCCCCTTAACTCAATCCTTGTATCACTTCAGAAACACGACTAGAGCACATCACAATTAAGAGCTCAAAATAATTAGATGCATGTTGACCCTTACCTGCGCCCTTGCACCGCGACCCGACACCAGTGACCTCTTTCTTAGCCCCTTAAACATACACAATCGGCTCTAGAGAAATAAGGCTGCCCGCGCTGAGAGAGGGAAGCGCTTTGAATACCCCGCCAAAACACGTTTATTTAGTGCGACCAATCACCATTCACATTATAAAATAAAGCACTGCAAATGCACGAGCAAAGAAGAATTTTTCCAGCACGAGCCAGAAACCCGCTACAATACGGCTCGCAGCTCCTCCCCACTTCTGACGAAGTGGTGACGTCGCCGAGCCCGTAAAAAGGCCGTGGCTCCTCATTTCGTTAAGACTGGTTATGACAGTAGACTTACAAATCCAGAGACAGGAAACTGATTCTATCCATCTTGAATAGAGACCTTTAGGAGGATTTACAGTCAAGCAGGACAGAAAGTGTTGAAAAAAAAGGATTGATTTTTGATGGGAATTCTGCAGTGACTGTGTCTAGAAAACCACCAAACACTGTCTAGTGCACAGAATAAAAGTGGTACCCCACCACCAAGTCTTCAGCATATACCTGGGCCTTAGAGAATCATTAGAAGGAAGATTCCTCCCTGACATTCCAATGAAGACGCCTGACCTAACTCCTGAACTCCACGTGAACTGAGATAGGGCCGTTCTCCTGGAGTCAGTTGTATGGTTTCCTATGACTACATCAGGGATACAAGATACTGAGGAAGGGCTGCATCCATTGTGAAAAACCCTTTCAGCATCAAAATTACAGGATTTAATAGGAGCTTAATGACAACATATCTTGCTTCAAGTGTTCCTTGTTATCTTCAGCATTCTACCTTTCCCTGATGAAGGAAATGAATAACCAAAAAAGTCAAACAAGTCCCAAAGTAAAACCTTTGGCCATGTGACCCACCAGGCAGACCCAGCTTCCACTCCACTGAAGTGGTCCTGATACCATGCCCAAGTCCTTTTATAGAGTGAGCATTGACTATGATTGCAGCTTTGACATCGCTTGGCACTTTTTGCTTTAACATTTTAAAAAGCCATATCTCCAGTTCCCTTAGTCTGTTTTTAAGCACATTTGTGTTGTTCTGCTAATTATATCTTTCTATGTTGCTCTGGGAATATATTTTGTTGTGCTCTTAATTTTACTGATAATGATACTGCTTGAACATATTATGCATTTCTCTGGGGGCAACCAGTAGCCTGTGCCATACCTACCAGTTGTTCAGCAGAGATTTCTCAGTGAACTATGCTGTGATCAAACAAGATTGTGCCCTATTAAGGGGCGTTCTCACTCAATCTCAAATGTCAGGGGCGGATTTCTTGGTTGCTAATAGCAATGTTACTTACGTTTCATAGATTTCAGCCATGGCTTGGTTTTGGGAAAGGTGTGTGTGAAATTCATGTAATTTGCTTTTGCATACTTATGTGAAATGATGCTAAATTATAGGTAATTATGCAAAATGCAAATCTGTCACTTTGCACTATATTTTAGCACAAAGCTTGTTCCAGTTTCTGAGGCAAGGACACATTTTACGCTAAACCCGCCCCCCCAAAAGCACCCTGAACAGTTGCTCATGTTCTGTTGTTCCAGTGCATGTGTAGTACTTTTCTATTGCAAATGGTGCATTCACAGTAAATGTCTACTGCAAATGGCACTCAATTAAGCAAAGTGGCATAATGCTTTATATGGGGAATTTCACGGAACAAGCATAACGCAAAATTCTCCAAATAACTTACATTTCTCGCAGGCACACTTTCAGGTAGTTGGTTTGCAGTTAGAGATATTTTGAGATGCAAATGTATTATGCACTTCTTGATGAACTGAAAAATTCAACCTGTCAATAAATCGAATACTTGAATACCATAGGTCATTTCACTTCATTTCACCCTTTGGTTCCTGAGAGGCCCACATTAACTATTTCTTGGCTGGCCCCCAATATCTAGAAGTTTTACTTCTTGTGAGACCTTTTCTTAGTTCTCTCTCATTCTAAAACCTACGTGGATCTGTTTCTGTCATGTTGGCTTCACATGTTGGCCTCAGCATTAGAAGACTTCGGGGCATATTTATAAGCCCCTATCATCACCACAACATCACTTTCCACGACGTTGTGGTGGCGATAGTGGCTTCAACTTAATTACAAGGCAGTGTTAAGCCACTTAATGGGTCCTAACGCTGCCTTGTAAATAAGGCACCGATTCGGGCAATGGGTGTTGCTGTGGGCGTTCCAGTGCAACACCCTTTGATTTTGACGCTGCCCCATATTTACAAGGGTGGCATCAATAGGGGGAAGCTCCAAAATTAAGACCAGGGAAAACCTGGTCTTACCCTGGCGCAACAAGGAGACATTTTTAATTTCTCCTTTCATGTGTGCTGGGTTGTACAGCAGAAAATGGAAACAGCAAAATGACAAATATTGTTGATGTGCAGGAAGGTGTCCCTTCCTCCACATAAACAATCATTTAAAAAAAAGGATGTTTTGCAACTTCTATTTCTGCTGCATTAAGCATTTCTCATATGTGGGGCTCTGTTTTAATCTAAAAGAAACCTTTTTATGGATGTTGCATGAAACGTAAATGCAACATTTCTTTGCAAAATGTCTGCAATGGACTCCCACACATCAGGTACATTAAAAATAAATTGAAGGAAAACAGTATTTAGTAATAATCTGTTTAAGGAATATTCAAGGTTAATAGGGCAAGACTCTGCAAAACAGAGCTGACTCTGTCAGGGCGGGGGGGGGGGGAGTGGGGGGGCGAAACCGCAAAAAAGCCCTGGGCCGGAGCCCACGTTGCCCATTAAAACTTCTCTGCATCTTTCTGCACCTTCCTGCACTTCCTCACATTTTTCTATCTTTTTTAATTTCCCTGACCTTTGAGATCCTTTAGGTTTTAAGCCACCCTCCTTAGTCTGGACTTTGATTTAGATGATTTTAGACTTCACTTATGTGTAGAAGAGAGAATCGGAAAATCTTTTCTGAGGATCAAATTCTGTTATTGATCTTTTGTATTGATTTGGCTCAATGTCTTGTCTGCCTTATTCTGGTACGCCTGAACTTCTTTAGGAGGTTGGGTTATCCAGTTGTTATTCTGTATCTTACAGCATGGTATTGAGATTTATTTACCTTTACCCGACTGCAAAATTGTAATAAACCTACTTAACTATAGTTACTTATAGGTAAAGGATTTAGCTCAACAGCCAGAGTTCTGACTTTGGAACTGGGGAACCAGGTGTGTGTCTTGGTGTTGGCTCAACATCTTGTGATCCTCGGCAAATCACTTAATCTCTCTGTGCCTAAAACAAAACTAAAGTCACTGATTTGTCATCCTTATTGTGTAGCCCAATGGGTTGCACTATTAATGAGATTATTTGATTAAATGTGAACTTCTTTTACCTCTCAGACCGCGAAAAGTTCTATCGGTTAACAAATGGTAAGAGGGATGGCACATCGCTGGATCACAAATTACAAGTTTTATCTTTCAAAATAGTGCATAACTTGCAGATTTGTTGGTATGTGCTTTCTTTATGTTCTGGGATATACTAGGCTTTTATCCCAGTATGTAGCAAAGGTTTGACCTATCAATATATAACTAGGAAAATCTGCTGTGTTGTGGATTTTATTGCGCATGGTAAATACCATTTGCAGTACAAATTTGCACAGCTTATATTTCTGATCCCTGCACAAACAGGGGTATGCAATAGGGTCACAATGATCAAGTCCACAGTAGGCTGAGCTACAAGATTCATATTAAATTATTCCTGAAAAGATGATTCTTGCATTCAATGCAGGTCACAATTGCTGAATTGTTACACAGCATACCACAAAAATGCTTACAAATGTGGAATGAAATGCTACACATATTTTGTTCTTAACTATTTGATTTCGTGATGTGATTCAGTGGGGCTCTGAGGTAGAGGGAAAAGTGAAGTGGGCCATGGTTTCCCATTCTAAAAATATGTTATGCTTACTGGCTAACAGTGTTTAACATTCCTAGAAATCTGTTGAAGCTGCTATCATTTGTAATTCTGATTCATAGTCTTTTCACCAACAGATGCTTAGATTCCAGTGGTCCCAAACTTAAAAACTCACAAAGTAAGCAGATATTACTCAAGGTTGAAGTATGTGTACTAGATACTATAAAAAGGAACTCTGTAGCCCAAGACTAATAGAAAACGTGACTAAAATACAAATTATACACAGCAGAGCAAAACCTTCTAGAAACATTCATCAAAATAAGTCTGTGGTATCAACAATCGAACATCCCAAAACAGAATAAATCTAGATTGACGTAATATGTGTTAAACGTTTATGTATTTCATACTTTCCAAGCTCTGGATTGGACAGGACTACAAGTCTGTTTATGCTGCTAAACACATCACTCACCTCACGCAGTCCCCCTGTAACAGTGTGCTCGCCTTCTGTGAAATAATTGTAGCACAGACTACTTCAACTGCGTTTTAATTCACAGATGTTCCATTGTGAAATATATATATTTTTTATCTACCGGCAAAATCTGATTGCACAACCTCAGAGTTGAAAATGTGAAAACCATTTATTTGGCCTTTATGATAACACGTTTCAAATGCGGTGATGTTAATTTTTGCTGTCTCCATGATTACATTAATGAAGGAATAAGTGAAAAATAGCAAGCACGTGCTATCCTGATTTTGGGTGTATAGACTAGCCAATATGGGGACATGCACAATCTACTAAGTAGCTGTCCAAATAAAAACTGGTGCCTGTCCATGTTGACGCAATGACATTGGGTCTTCATGCTACGTCACGGCTCGTGCTTCTACTTTCCGGTGCATTTTGGCATAACATAGTGGCACAAGTCAGTGGTGTACATTTGTATCCCCAGTATGAGAGACAAAAGAAAAAGAAATCAAAGTAAGAAAAAAGCAGAAAAAGGGAGGACTCGAAGTTAGGGTGGGAACATGGAAGCTTTCCAACCATGCTCCTACAACTTATGGAACTAGACTTGTCATGGTTTGCAGTTTCAGTGAATGTCTAAAACTTTATTAGGGAGGTTTCTGTCCGTGTAGATGCCACCAAGTGACGTAGATGCTTACAGATCCATGGGTGTTATGGCCACCAGAAGACGCAGATCAAAACCAGCTAATTAAAACAGAGATTGTTCTGAAACCATTGGGTACCAACATGAAGTTCCCATCCCATTACTCCGATATTCTCAGAATACTGAACACTGAGGTGTTACTTATGATGTTGGGCGGACTTGAGTCCACCCGACACCGTCTCGTTCCTGGGACTGACCAACCTCTGGTAGGCGGTCCGACTGCCTAATTAGGATGCGACTAGACACTGTTCGGTCGCATTTCTACATTTCCCAATGGGAGCATGCATTATGGCTGTAAACTGGCTGTAATACATGCTCCCGTAGGGAAATGGGAGATGCGATTCATCCCTGCACCCTGTGACAGGCACCTCAAGATGTCTGACATGAGCTATCGTTCTTGCACCCAGAGCTTTGGAGAAACTGGTACAAAGACTAGCGTAATCATATCCTTTAAAACACTTTGAGCTATTGCCACAGTTTGTTAAAGAAAAACACAAATATTGACATTATCGTAGTTGTTTGAATGCTGCCGGAGCATTGTTGACCCAACAAACCCTTTCTCATTTCGGTTGTCATCAAGAACCTTTGTGACTAACCATTACTAGAGTGGAGGAGAGGGAATTGTATAGAGTAGTAAAGAGACAGTCTTGTGCATAACCGTAGAATAAGAGTTTTAAGAAAGACTGCCTAGGCTTCTCTGCAGGATCATTTTAGCGTAATAAGTAAAACACTCATGAAAAACAAAAAAGGAATATATATATTCTACTGTCAGTGCCCTAATTTAACTGCTTAACATCTCAGCATTCTGCTTTGTTTCTAATATAGCTTAACTCTTAGGAATATAGGTAAAGTAGCTTCTCTTCCAAAATATGCAGTTGCCAAAAATAGTAGAATTGATGTCTGTTCAATCGTAGACTAACGGAAGAAAATGGGAGAGTAAAGAACTTTTGTCACTTCTCTATAAGAATGTAATGAAGGCATAAGTATGGAAGTAAATTAATATATTAATTTTGAAGCAGGAATAAAAGAGTGAGAGAGAATAATGTCAAGTTACATACTGCAAATGGATAAGTAGTTCCATTAAGTGGCTAACAACAGTGAGTATTTGTTTCAATACTGAGTGTAGCTTTTGAAATCAGTGTTCTGTGCCTGGTGAAATGTTTGAGCAAGATGTGATCTCTCATGAACGCCGTGAGTCACCACCAACACAAGGAACAAAACAAAGTGTGCCACCATAGTGCAAATGAGTTGTCAGAGGGGGGAGAAATCAGCTGAAGTCTATTAGTAACTAACCACAGGTTGTGTAGGGTCTGACCAATATTCATGCTGGTGCTGCATGAACATTCAGGAAAATTCCATAGAATCCAAATTCTTTCTTGCTTTTGTAGTCCATCTTCTTAGTATAAAATTGCCCAAATGTCCCCATGTTAACTGATTTATCGAGCGTTACCAGGTAAGTGGTTTATCAGAGCTGCCGGACAGGGGAATTTGAATTCAGCGGATTTGGAGCCACGGGGACCTTCCTGTCAGCCACAAGGTCTCACCAGCCCGGCAGCAAGGTGGCCAGTATATTTGTTAAAGTTGGGAGTCAGCTGATACAAACTTTTAGCACACATGTGGTGGGACTAGGTCCCTAGCATTTCCCTGTTTTGTGTGAGAAGGGGGTACACTGCATGATATTTTCTCATGCTCTTAAGCGCTCTCACGCACTTGAGCATCTCAAACTTCCCACAGCACGGGATATGAACTTTGAGCATGGGTGGAGTGGGACTATGTCCCCCAGTATTCCCTGTTGTCGATGAGGAGAGGGCTCATTCACGCCATTTTCTTGAGCTCTTAGGCTTCCCGGTGAGGCTGGGCTGGGCCAACCCTCTGAGGCCTTGCCCGCAGTAGGTGTTGAATGTTGGTCTTGACCATTCTGACTCCTGACCTGTTGTGACTTGGGGAGGGGTCCTAGTTTTGAACATTGCATGGACTGCCTAAATGTGTGGCTCTGTTAAACCTACCTTAAACCTACCTTCTCATTTGCATAATGGGTAAGAGAAAAGTGGATTTGTCAAATGTGGCCAATAAGCGGCCCAGAACTAATAACATAATCCTGTCTTTTTCAAACAATTATGTGGGTGTACTCACTGTAGAGATCTGTAGCATAGTAGAACAATTTAGGCATTCCAGCCACGAGTCAGACTTCACAGTCAAGGCATTGGATACCATCCCTAGAGACCCCGGAGACATTTTGGTCTCTAATCCACAGGATCCATCCAACACATTGTGCCATCCTGAAATACAGGTTCCACAGTTAAAACTACACCTACTCAGCCACAAGGGCAAGTTGCATGCCTAAAACAATGCGGAGGAGGAGTGGTCAGGCACATTGTAAAAAGGGGGCTTCAGCCCATAAGCGCCAACCAGGTAACAAAACCACAAGAAGGAGCAAAAGTGTGCCCTCGATAGCTCCTCAGGCAAACTGCTGGATACGGGAACTTTTCTCAAAATTGGAAGCAATATTTTAACTGCCTTTGAAGCCCTTAATGAGAAAATTGTTATGCAGGAAAAAACTGTGGAAACTCTAGGTAAAGTATGGGGGTCACTATGTGATCAGTCGGGAATTATATTAAGTAAAGTATCTGTGCAGTTAATTGTCCCTCGCCGTCACATTATTTCACCTAAAGAAGTATGCGGTAACAGGCTGTCTTCTCCCTATTATCAGGGCATGTCTCGGGGGTGAGCAAAGTAGGCAGTTTTATACACAATCCCATTTGCTTCTTTCAAATGGTACAGGCGACCCAATTAACATCAAAGGGGTCCTCTAACGGTGAGGAAGGAGGAAGGTCTCCCGCCAGCAATCATGGCCCAAACATCTTAGGTAGGTCTCCTTTGGGTACTACTCCTTATGATGTTGCAGTTCAACTCCCTCCAGCAAGCACCCCGTATGTATTAGTCCTGGTAAATGTCCCACCCATAAAACAGAATGAATCAAAAAATTATCAGCAGCTTAAAAATAAGGTTGTTCATTTGTTGGCAGGGAGGGTCACACCAAACGTTAGTCAGCCATTATTTGAGGAGATTATATTGATCCAAAGATCATGAAAGGGTGAGCTTCATTCTGGACAACCGTATGACCAATTCAGCCACCACCAGCAAAATTAAAGTGTTCCCACTGGGAATTTTTTATAAGCTCATGAATTTGGGGCAGATGTGGCAGACGGGGATGCATGGTGGACAAAGAAGGGGTTCATTTTGAACCATTCAGTGGTCTATATAACCAAGACTGATTGGGCTCTAAGGCTGTCAACACCAGACAGACCTACAAGAGTTACCACTTCATCAAGGGATCTCAGAGTCCTAATTTGGAATATTGTGGGGGCACCTGTGAAAGTTGGAGACAAGAATGGATTAAGATGCTCAACTCCTATGATATTTTGAACTCTAGGAACACGGGCATATCACCTAGATGATTATGCCACCTTCATTACCAAGGCTATTCCCTTCCCTCACAGGATAACAAGAGAGGGTTTAGTAACACTTCTAAGATAGGATGTGCATTGTAAAATGGAAGCGGGTAGAACTAATACACCCATTATGATTGGTGTCCTTCTGTTGTTTGAAAACAAACTCAGGAATGTATCCATTAAGTATACAATGCCAATCACAGGAGGGAGACAAACGAGGTGTTAATGGATCTCAGCAAATTCCTAAAAGATTTGTTTTACCCCTTGTCCTCCCCGATATATAGTATTAATGGTAACTGGAGATTTTAATTTAAACGCTTGAAAGAATCAGAAATTATTCTCTGAGCATCAAATTCTGTTGTTGATCTTTGGTATTGCTATGATTGAACTTCTTGTCTGCCCTATTCTGGTACACCTGAACTTTTTAGGAGGTTGAGTTATCCAGGTGTTCTTCTGTTTCTTAATAGCATTGTATTGAGATTTCTTTTCCATAACCTGACTTCTAACTTGTAATACTTGTATGACTTGCCTGATTATGAGAGTGCCATAGATGAACAAGTCAATTTTAAACACACTGAATAGTGGTAACTGTTCATCTGTTTTTAGACGACAAATTGATTAATCTGCTCAGTAAAAAAGCAACTAATTTGTTGAATGGTGTACCTACATTTAAAGGTGCTGGAGCAGGGTCTGTCATTCACTATATTTTTGTCACAGATGGTTTATTTCCTTCCCTGATCAACTTTTCTGTGGAATGAAACTTCCACCGTCATCATATTCCCCTTTACGCTCCATTTAAATGAGGTATGAAGCAGGTAAGTCCATGCTCCTCTATTAAAGAAGTGCCTATTCTTAAAAATGAGGGACACAGATTCAAATGGAATATGATCATACCTGAGACTTTTAATGCTGAGTTGCTGTTTACCTGTCAGTCTGATCTTCAGACCTGTTTGAATGAAAAGGCCTCAGATGATAGTATCTTAACAGTGTTTGATTCATTATGTGGATATATTAAATCTGCTCTTAACATGGGGTGGGTGGCTGCATCTCCACTGCCTTTCATTAGGTTTGACAAGAACTGTTCCAGGGCACGAAACGAGCTGTTAGTTGCTCTAAAAAGTACTCCGATACAGAATCAAGGTGAAAACGTTTAGGGCAGCACACAGGAAAGAATGACCTAAAGAAAGAATTGTGGGAGAACCTGCATACAGCCAGTGCCTTAAGGGTCAGCATTGCATTTTGGAGGGTAATGAATCACCTGTTGCTTAATGCTGAACAGGTTTCAGACCAGGTCCAAACAGTGTCAGCCCAGGCCTGATGGATTACTTTGCAGCTTTATACGACTGCAAATACTCTGAGCCTCATATTTCGAGTGATCAAGCAGGTGACAGATTAACAATACATAGGGATGAAGTGAGAAATGTCATTTTGTCTCTACCAAGAGACAAAGCTCCTGGCCCCAGTGGGGTTCCTGGGGATTTGTTTAAATCCTTAGTGGATCTGTGGATGCATATTCTTGCTCTGCACATGAATGCTGCCATTCGCGGTTCTCTACCAGAGGCCTGGCTTCATTTTGTGATAGTGCCAGTGTACACGAAGGGGTATAGAGCTGATCCTGCCTGTTATGAACCGATTTCATTAGTAGAAGCAGAGGTCACAATTATTGGACGGGTGATCCTGGAAAGACTTATCCTTTGGGCTAATGAGCACAATATCCTGTCTGATCTCTAGTACGAATTTAGTTCAGGTTGGGGCATAGCGGATCAGAACCTTAACCTTTGCTTCCTAATAACCAAATATACAAGAGAAAAGGGGGATCTGTACTATTGGCATTCATGGACCTCAACTCAGCTTTTGATAAGGTTAATAGAGAAAAGCTCTAGGTAGAGTTGAGGTCCATGGGGTTTGAACCTGCCCTCCCAGCTTTTTTGAGAGATCGTCATAATGGCCTTACAGGATCAGTAAGATGTGTTATTAATGGGGAGTGCACGCATCACTTTAACTTAGAGAGTAGTCCACCAGTGTTGCATTATTGTTCCCTTTGTCATTATTATGAATATAAATCGCCTTAAAGGAGTGTTATTTGAACAAGACCTAGATATCCCAAGAGCAGGTGGAAGACTGCCCCTCCCTTCGGTATGCAGATGATGCAGATCTGGTTGCACGCACTGTGAAAAGCCTCCAGCGACTTTACAATCTTTTGATTATTTTTATGGATAGCATGAACTTGTCAACCAATTTGAATGAATCCCATATTGTGGTGGTGGGTCACAAGAACATTAAAACATCAAGATTTCTGGCTTGTGGCCAGAATATAAGCAGAGTGGTAACTTTTCCTACTTGGGGAACCTATTAGATTCTGGTCTCAGTTGGCATCCCTTGCTAAAGAAAAATACATCACGTTTTAGCATTCTAGAATAAATTACTTTTCTCGTCGATTAGGACATTACCCATTTAAGACATTGCTATATATTTTTAAATCAGTGTGCATCCCTATAGCCATCTTTGATTGTTAAGTTTTGGGATATGATCCTATTGCTCCAATCCAAGTTGTGGAACACAAGTTTACGAGGTGCTTTTAAATGTAAGGGGAGCAGGGTATTCCCTCAGAGATAGTACATGAAGAGCAGGGCATGGGTTACATTTCAGACTTTATTCTCCTTCGTCCCCTCTTATTGTGATGCACAGTTTGGCTCAAGGAGTAGGTAAAATTAAATATCCGGGATTACTTGAGCCTGGACAACATGCTTCACATACCATGGTTGCACTATATCTTGTATAACTTCAAAGCCTTAGGGTGACCATAGCTAATTTATCATTCTGGTGGTATCGTAAAAGAAGATTTTGGTTGGTTGAAGCAGGGTTTCTCTCTCAGGGTAATCACAAAACAATGGGGTAACCCAATATTAACCTGAAGGACCCGGGTAACTTATGATACATACAAACAATGCTCTTATCGGAAAAAGAGGCATCGGACCAGAGGCATAGGAGAACTGAATATATCAAAATATCTTTCTTCTATCAAAGATGAGGGAAGAGGATTTACGGTCCATTCAGTTCCCCTGATTAGATCCGGAGTTAATCAAAAAGGAATGGACACTAGTGTCTACTGAACCATTGGTTCAAACTTGACAACCCTCATAGGCAGCCTGATTCAATCGATGCGGTGTATCTTTTATCCGCCCCGTCAGGTGTCATGGCATATTCATAGGGTAGTCAAGAAGCGTGTGGTATGCCTGCCTCACCCGAGGCTACCTCTGGTCCAGGTAGAAGTGTCCAGGAATAACAGGGAGGGTAAATTATTATAAAAGGCAGTGTATCTCCAAAAGTTTTTTAATGAAAAAGGGGATGACACTGTCAATTAAGAATTGTCGATATATATATGTAATCGAGTAACTAGATTACCATATACCTATGTATATATGGATGCGTCAACATGTTTCAGCTCTCTAGGCCCAGCCGGGTCTGTAGAGCTTTCGTCAGGACAAAGAACAAACAAAACATAAATGAGGTACTCACACTAGTCGTGTAGGTTCCTTTCGCTATTTTTAGCGTTTCTTATTTAGTCACCTTAATAGGTTCTTTAGAAAACTTCAACAGGGGTGTGAGAGTCGCTAGGCGTGGTCTTTGCCACGTGGACCGCGTTCAGGTCCCTGTGCTGACTCTGCCCCTGGTTACGAAAGCTCTACAGACCCGGCTGGGCCTAGAGAGCTGAAACATGTTGACGCATCCATATATACATAGGTATATGGTAATCTAGTTACTCGATTACATATATATATCGACAATTCTTAATTGACAGTGTCATCCCCTTTTTCATTAAAAAACTTTTGGAGATACACTGCCTTTTATAATAATTTACCCTCCCTGTTATTCCTGGACACTTCTACCTGGACCAGAGGTAGCCTCGGGTGAGGCAGGCATACCACACGCTTCTTGACTACCCTATGAATATGCCATGACACCTGACGGGGCGGATAAAAGATACATCGCATCGATTGAATCAGGCGGCCTATGAGGGTTGTCAAGTTTGAACCAATGGTTCAGTAGACACTAGTGTCCATCCCTCTATATCAAAATATCTCCTGCCACTATATGGAAAAGAAGAAAAACAGTTTTCTTGATTCAACCCACAGTTACGAGGTAAGGGCAGCAGACAAGATTTCAAAACCAGAAGATTAAGACACATACACAAAATTGTATTTCTTAATGTTTCGTTACATATGTCAGTCTCAAACAACATTCTTATTTACACATTATATTGAAAACTCTTAGATCCCTAAATTGATAAAGTGATAAAGATGAGTGCTCAGAGAAGGGGCTCGTTATATAAGGAGTAGTAAAAGGAAAAGAAAAATGGGGGGGATCCTATAGACCTTTACAAATCATAATATCGTACATGGAAGCCTGTCCAAAGTCGGGGTGGCAGCAGAGCGTAAGGCCTCCGCATTGACTAAGCAGTAGATGCACCAGTTTATTATGGCAAAGTCAGTGAATGGAATTGAACCTTACCTTCTCTTGGAGATGTCTACTCACCATCGATGGTTACTGACTTATTTTAGAATGGGCATATTCCATCAGCTCATGATTTAAAAGGTGTATGGCATAAAAGTACTGACTGACAGCTTGTGTATGTGACAAGGGCTCAGTCTGTGACACCATGCATATTGTTCTTATTTGTTCTAGATTTAAATTTCTTCTCCACAAATTTATAAGGCCGATCTTGTCTTTACCGGAGTTTATCTCAACAAAGAAAGGGGCCCGTTTATACCAAAGGGGTAGGGCACCAATAAGACACAAAGTCAAAACTTAGAACCCCCTTTGGGCACTTTAGCAATTCAACTCTCAAACAAACAAGCCCAGGATCTACCAATATCACCAAAACACAAATATAAATGAAAACATATATACATATATACACAGTGCCAGTCAATTTTCTCTAAAAAAAATGTATGTATTCATTAAAATGGTGGCTCCTAACATCAGTGGGAGGTGGGTATTGGTCCTTAGGTATTGATAACCTTTTAATTTGTCTGTTATCAATCATCAGGCCAAAAAGGTAGATGTTTAAGTGAGTTCTAGATTGTCTGGTAACATATCAATGCAAGCATTGGCCTAGCCAATAGGTTTCGCCCTTGGGACCTTATGTGTTTAGCCAGAACTTTTGGCTATGTTGTAGAGCATTGTGGCTGCTGTGCATTATGTTAAAAAGTAATAATAAAAAGTGTTAAGCATTTTGTTACCTTTATACAAACAAAGACAACATTATATACAACTGAAAAACCTGAATAAAACAAGATTTTAACATAAAAAATGCCTTCTAGTTTTTTTTGTATTTGCACTGCTGGCAACTTCTTCCTGTCTGTTCTCATGCTTGTTTGTATACATTTTTTTGTTATTGGGGAGCGGGACATAAATAACGGGTGAGTGGAAGTTGGAAAACAGTAATTTAACTAGAACACGAGCAGCGGACGTACACTAGGGGAGAATCAACAGATTCCAGATTCCAAGGGCAGACTGACGTGATGCTTAGGTGGTGCACTGATGCAAAATGGTGGTGGTGAATGATGTTTGGTGCTCAGGTGGTGACACTATATGCTGTGGATTGGAGCTACATTGCGTGTTGTGGAGCTGCAATATGTTGTTTGGTGTGTAACTATGCGGTGTGTATTGGAAATGTATGGAGTTGAATTGTGTTGCTTGGAACTGTGGTGTTGAGGGAAATTATGCTTCGTGAAATTGTCATGGTGTGGAGTGCATTTATGTTGAAGTGGTCTTTTACTAAAATATATATATTTTTATTGAGAGTTCATAGTCATAAATGTTACAAGCATATAATTCTCTCATGTACAAATACATATTCGGAAACTATTGAGGATAAAACGATTGACATGATTCAAAGGTGCTAAAGTATTAAAAACACATTTTACATACTCATTTCAAAAGTGCTCAACAGTGCAATTACAATATTCCTATGATACAGAAAAAGTATCATACTAATTTAAAGTGCAAAGTGCTAAATTGAAATACATACGTACATGTATATTCTATCTTTTTATCCCAGATGTTACAAGAGTACAGATAAAGATTGCATCAAATTAAAGTGTAGAGTGCTATCTAAGGATAGGTACATACATATTATGTTTCAAACACACTCCAATATTTCTCATACGTTCTTTCTGCTCCAGATCCTATTGCATATTTCTTTTCCAGCTCTTGTATTTTAGACAGTTTTGCTCTCCATGGATTGAAAGTAGGTACCCTCTCTGGTCTCCAGAATTGCAGGATTAGAGATCTTGCTATTAACGCTGCAATAAACAAGCATTCCTCATGTGCAGAGATAACAGGGGAGCAACCCAAAACTGCAATGGATGCATCAAGTGAGATTTGGGGGTCTATTGTAAATCTAAGATATTTCTCGATCTCCCACAGATTTTGAATTTTTGGGCACTCCTAAATGATATGCATTCAAGTGCCTTTCTCTGCACAGCGAAAGCATTTATCTTCAATTTGCAAGTATATTTTATGGAGAAAAGAGGGTGTTCTATATAAATCAGCCATTTCGAATAGTAGTGCATGCATTTAAAATTCGCCCCTCTGAATATAACTGCATTAAACTTATTTAGCTTGTTCCAGGTTGGTTTAAGAATCTGTATATTTTCCCTTTTCTTCCATCTATCCCTAATTTTCTCATATAATAAAGGAGATTTATTCTCTTCAAAGATTTTATACCAGTTACTGATCTTCCATTGTGGGAGGCAGTTAAGGGCTTCACTAATGCTAGTTTTATAACGTAAATTTTCCATATTTAGCTTTTCCAATACAGATTTTAATCTAGTAAAAGACCACTTCAAAATTGTATTGGAATGATGAAGCCCCATTTCAATCTCCGCCGAGGTTTTCCAGCAATTCCCCTTAATAAAATCCTGATCTGGGGATATCCATTTTCTTCCCACAATGTTAGTATGTAATTCTCAAAAATACCTATTTCCCCCATATATATATTTGAAAGCCTTGTTGAGTTATTAATTCTTAAAATATTGTATTGTGTTAAAAGCTGGTATTTTAGTTTAAATAACCATTGTAAGGTCTTATAACATACTTTCTTAGGGTACTTAGTCACTCTTGTAGCGTCGATGATATTGTATTCCCTTAAAATCTTTTTCATAAAAAAATGATCTGCCTCTTGAGGATCTAAAAAATAAATCTAAAACTATGATGTGCAAATGTTGCGTAATAATAGTTTCTAATATTCGGAAGAGATAATCCTCATTCTGCGACAGGATAATTTAAAGTGCTAAGTGCCAATCTTGGTACCTTATTTGCCCATAGGAAAGAGGAAAACATACTGTCTATCTGCTTAAAAAAAGAAGTCTGTATTGCACATGGAGCTGCACTAAAAAGAAAATTAAAAAGTGGAATGATAGACATTCGAATTAACGCAACCCGCCCTATTATTGATAACAGGAGCTGATTCCACAGTGCTAGCTGAGAGCTCACCTTTTTCAGTAGTGGAATATAATTTTGAGAAAAAAGATCTTCTACTTTCTCTGTTACATAAATCCCTAAATACCTCTTTGGACGGATGTTGTATATCTGTCTGAACTCTGATAGAAGAGAATTCACATCACAGTTGCATAATATGATTTCTGTTTTGGTCTTATTGATTTTAAATCTTCTATTTTTTGGAAGTCTTCAAAGAATCTCATAACTTCCGCCCGAGTGGCTATCTTTGAGTCCAGAAAAAGAACAATGTCGTCGGCGTAGAGTTTTATGTTCATCATTCCTTTAACCGGGACCAGATGGGCTCTTTTCTCCATAGTTGTGATTGTTAATGGCTCTATAAATAGAGCAAATAAAATTGGGGAGAGGGGACAGCCTTGCCTGGTGCCTCTATTCATTTGGCATGTCCCTATATTAAGAGAGTTGATTAAAATCTGCTCCTGGGAATTCATGTAAAGTTGTTTTAATAAAAGAATAAACTCATATGGGAAACCGAACCTTTCCAAAATTGCAAAAAGACAATTCCACGAGACAAGATCAAATTCTTTTTCGGCATCTAAAAACCAGATCTGGGCATTAATCTTATTGACATAAAAAAAATCCAGTGCCTCCATTAAAACATTTCTATTAGTATAAAGCTGTCTTCCTGCTACAAAACTGCACTGATCTGTCCCAATAAGTGATCCCACCATCTTATTTAATCTATTGGCAAGCAGATTAGTGAAAATTTTATAGTCAGTATTTAAGAGGCTTTTTGGTCTATAAGAATTCACATTTTCACTATCTTTATCTTTTTTTAAACACTGACCACCACTGCGAAAAGATGCTGGCAGGTCCCCCCCTTGTAGTAGATAGTTTGCAAGTCTTAAATATTTGGGGCAAAGTGTTGTGGAAAATTCTTTAAAAAATTCCTCTGGAATACCATCCTCTCCGGTAACTTTACAATTAGGTAGGGAGCTGATAACCACAACTAGTTCTTCCTTAGTAAATTCAGGTTAACAACAGCTCTTTAAAATTATTTCCTAACGTTGGGATTGGCAACTCCTGTAAAAAATTGTATTGTTTCTAAGGCAACCTGGTGAGATGTCTGATAAATGTCTTTATAGTGTTTAAGGAACACCTCACCTATTAGTGGCGTTGTCTTTACGCAAGTTTTAGTTACTTTATCCTGAATACAGTCAACTCTGTTACGGACTTGGTTCTCTTTTGCTTGCCAAGCTAGCAATCTTCCCATATACTCGTTATCTTCATAGCGTGTCTGAAGATATAACCTGCTTGCCATATCCACTAGTTCATAGTAGAATTCCCTCATTTTTGTTTTAGCATTAAGTCCTTTTTGCCTATTAGCTGGAGTCCTATTTCTAAAATATTCTTGATTCACATAGGTCATCCTAGTTTCTAATGCCATTCTCTCCTCCATTTTGGCCTTCTGTTTTGGTATCTCTTTTGAGGTGATTATGCCTCTCAATGTAGCCTTAAAAGCATATCATACTATGTTAATTGGGGAAGAATCCTTGTTTATATTAAAAAGACACATATCTCCTTCTCTATTTCTGAACACCATTGCTTCTCTGCTAAATTAAGTTTGTTAAAATACCACCTTCTTGATACTTTGTCATCTGTCTTTCCTAAAATTGTTTCCATCTTAATCCGAGAAGGCATTTGCTAAGTGTTCATATTTACTAATTTCGAGATTATGCGTAGTTAAAAAGTAGTCCAGCCTTGATGATGAGTCATATTTTGCTGAATGACAGGAGTATTCGCGTTTCAGCGGGTTGTGAAAACGGCAATTATCAAGTATGTCTAAATCTGTCTTTCAACTCAGCAAAGCGATAGCAACTTGTGTTTTATTTTTTCTTCGGTCTTTTTTGGTTGAATCAACCGCAGGATTTAGCAAAAAATTAAAATCACCTCCCCATATGATCTGACCAGGTATGGCTGACGTTGCTTGCTTTAGTTGTAAAATAGGGAGCGGGTCATCCATGACTGGTGCATAAATTGTAGCAAATATCATATTTGTCTGTTTTTTTTCCCATGCAAGAATGTCCATCTTCCACTCGTATCTGAATGTGATGCTTCAACATGAAATTGGACATGCTTGCCTATGAAAATGCTCACACCCCTCTGAGCTACCCCCGACACAGATGTGCAATAAAAACCCGCCCAAATTTTAAACATTTTACTAGTATCTGTAAGGGTTCGGTGGTGTGTCTTTTGTATAAAGATCACATCTGCGTGGTGACCTTTTAACCAAATCTCTAATGCACACATTTTGCATGTATTATTCAACCCATTAGCATTCAGAGACAAGATTGTCAATTTATTCCTATTCATGGTATATTTAAAAACGGGAGATTATTGCTTGTTTTGTCCATAGGCCACGGCCACGGGCGATACCAACTAAGATACTTCTTGTGCTCTATGTGCACAAGTGCGTTTCTAAAGTGCAACTTGCGCAAAGTATGCAAATGTGCATATAAACAGCAGCTTAAATTGTTGACTCTTTTCTTTCTGATAGGACATTAATGAGTTAAGTTATGCTCTAGAAGACAAGTCATTTCATATGTGCAAACTGCGCAAGTATTAACCCAATACACTGCAATATATATTATGACAATTGTGCAAATTAGCATTCACATGCAAATCGCACAGTTGCTAGGCCAGTATAGTACAGTACAGATATCAGTTGTGCAAAGAATATTTAAAGTGCAAATCGCGCACACATTACACCAGAATACTACAGTATAAAAAATATATATTAAAGTGCATTAAAGGACAATGTTCCATGTGCAATATACCATGAGCTGTGCTGCCACAATATGTCAAAAACCATCTTTCCATAGTAACATTACATTTCCTCCTAACAGAGACTTTTTTACCTACGTCTATAAACTCTCTTTTTCTATCTGCTTCACCCCCACCACCACTCCCACTTCCCCCCAGAAGAAGGGAAAACCCCATTATTGTGTCCCCTGATTCACCTCACACCCGCCCCTTCAAGAAAACTTTTCAAATATTTTTCATAATACTAATCAAATACCACTTATTATTATTCAAAACATACATATAACCACAGACAGTCCTTTCCCTTATGTAACAGGAAAGCATTCCAAAAAGTTTTGGGCTTCTAATATGTCCATAAAGATAAAAAAAAATTCATTTGGCTAGGACTTTTAATTTCGATTGTTGTACGGTCATTGCCTGCGCCCATTTGGCCTTGAAAGAGTCAATCATTTTAATAAAGTCTTTTCATCTGTGGGCAGAAGCCGCTGACATATCAGAAGATTTTAAAGTTTTTAATTTCGTCGATGGTAAATGATCTCCTTGATATGGCTGCATTTAAGATATGCTCCTTTACTCTGTAATCTGAAAAATGTATTAAAATTGTTTGTGGGTACTTGAGATTCGCAGGTCTGTGTGCAGGTACCCTATGGGCTCTGGTGATGGTTAGTTCTCCTTGCAATTCAGGTATTGCCTTTTTCAACAGCGATTCAGTCCGTTTTACCATTTCCGCACTTTCCAGGCCCTCGGATTTGCCCACAAGGCGTAGGTTAGATCTCCTGTTATAATTCTCTAGGTCTTGTAGCTTTCTTTCCTTCTGTGACTTGTTTTTATTCAGGACCTGGAGATCCTTTTGCATGGAAATGATGTAATCTTCCATGGCTGGAACACGGGACTCCACCTCTGTGACCCTTTTAGGTAGGTTGCCTAGATTTTCCTCCATCTTTGTAAGTCTATCATGCAGCTGTGATATTTCATGTGCCTGTGACACCTTCATGTCTCTTAATTCTTGCAAGATGGTTACAAGCATTTCCTGTACTGAAATATCGTATTCGGCTCCTTTTTTCCCAAGATTTCCATCAGCTCTCACCGCTGTGGGGTCTATTTCCTTTTCTTTTTCTGGGTCTGATATTAATTCTAATACAGCTGCGGAATCTAACTTATCTGCGGGTGCCCCTTTCCCATCTTCCTTTTGCGGCATCTGGAGAAGTATTTGGGCCTCTTGGATTGGAGGCTGGCTGGGCAGAGGTACTCCTCCTAGGGCAGCCGTGTTTGTTTCTACATGATCTGATACTGAATATGATTTCAGTTGCGGCTTTGGGTGTGTTACCTGGGCTGACAGAGTGTGGGCAGGAGTGAATAGTGTTCTCTGGCCTTGCGTGTTCTGTAGGACTTCCTGATCTGTATGCTCTTTCACTCTTTCCTCCTCCCTGTTTACATGCCGAGTACTAGTGGATTTGCCCCGTGTTGCAAGGGGTCTGCTGAAAAGGGGATACTGTCTAGAGTTCACCGAATTGTCATCTTCCCTATTTAGAATCGTGTATCCCCTTCTCCGTCACCCTCTCCTTCTTCTTCTCCACCACCCACAGCCAACATACTCAAATCAGCTGAGAGATCAGAAAGAGTCTCCTCATCTTCTTCCTCTTCCAGGGATTTGTCTGAGGCGTTTTGACCAGCCTGTTTACTTTTCTCAGCCAATGCCAGCACTTTGGCTTTTAAATCCATTTTTTCTGAATATTTCTTTTGCCTCTTCTGACACCTTAAAATGCTAGTAAGGGCATTGGATGTGATTGGCCAGATTTTAGAAACTCTTTTCCTGCCCCAGCTTTAGATAGTTTATTGCGCATCTTCGCTGACTTTGAAACTACTTACATATTCTTATTGTTCTCTTTTCCAACACTCACTTAACCGCATGCGCGCTAGCGGTTTTCCCGCTGTGCGCTGCGTTTTTAAAAAAAATGCGTTTCATGGCGAGCTCAGCTCGTCATGAGCGCACGAGCGTCGTCACTCATGACGAGCTGAGCTCGTCATGAGCGCGGAAGGGGTTAATTAGTGACAAGGTGGTTTCAGAATATCTGGGTGCCTAATGGGTGAAGGGCATAAAGTGTGCGTTGAGCTAAGAGAGACTAAGAAAGGCTCCACAGCAGATGGTCAGAGAATCTATGTTGCATATACGTAGCAGTAGGGGCACTGCACTGCACTACGATGACCTAAGGATTGACTGAAATTGTCTAAAATGACCAGGGAAAGGAAAACCCTCAATTGCTCCTCTTAATGTGAGGGGTCTAGGCTTAACCCCTAGTTCCTCCCGGCCATTGCGCTGCACCACTGCTTCCTCAAAGTGCTTACTGCATTGGTGTCTTTGGCAGCGTCGTCTCAGCGTTTTCAGCTCACTCTCTCTCTCTCTCTCTCCATTTGCTAACGCAGATACTAATGCAAAGTACCGTGACTTGTATCCTGAGCTCACTGCCTGCTCACTATAGCAGTGGCCCTCCGCAGCAGCGACTCTCTTCCCCTGTGTAAGCGGCCTCTTCAGCTCAAAAAGCTGTTGCAGGCTATCGAACACCATAGAGTCCTTTCTCCCATCTCGATGTTTCTCTCCGGCGTCCCTCTGAGATCTCCCACGCGCAGACGCTCACCCCGACCTAGCCAAGTCGAGCTTGAGGCAGACGGTGAGGCGGCTGGCGACGCCCTTTTGATGGGGCAGCTGTCGCGCTATATAAAACACCCTAACATAACATAACATAACATAACATCGAGCACCGCAGTGAGGGGCAGTGAGAGGTGGCGGTAAGGGATGGCTGCAGGTCTCGTATGGCAAAATGAGATTAGAGGCCTGAGGTCTAATTGTAGCTCGCGGAGACAGAGTTAGCAGCCATCATCGAGCAGCCTCTCACATGGGCGGAGCTTCGGTGAACCAGGAAAAGCTACAGCAACGTGCGTGGGTCACATTAACCGCATCTTGTCCCTCTTGCTTCCCCATTTATGTTGATTGGTGGTATGTGGTATAGATTGCATTTATGTGGCGTGTATTTATGTTGTATTGAGTACAGTGTAATTATGTGGCATCTAATTATGTGCCACAGTGGTATTATGTGGAGTCTATTTATGTTGCGTTGAGTAGAGCGTAAATATGTGCCATGTAATTATGTGGCACTGAGTGGTATTATATGGATTGTATTTATGTTGCATTGAGTAGAGTGTTATTATGTGGCGTGTAATTATATGGCACTGAGTGGTAATATGTGGAGTGTATTTATGTTGCATTGAGTAGAGTGAAATTATTTGGCTTGTAATTATGTGGTACTGAGTGGTATGTGCGGTGTATTTGTTGAATTAACTAGAGCGTAATTATGTGGCGTATAATTATGTGCCACAGTGGAAGTCATTAAATGTCTGTTCATTGTTGACAATTGTGTGGATCTGCTGCCATTCTGTATTTATATGGGTCTGTTTTGTTTAAGTTTAGTATAATTTGGGCTTCATTCTGGACTCCTCCCTCTCCATGACCAGACAAGTCAACGCCGTCTCCTCGTCGTGCTTCAACACCCTGTGCATGCTCCGTAAGATCTTCAGATGGATCCCCACTGAAACCAGGAAGACCGTCACCCAGGCACTCGTCACCAGCCGACTGGACTACGGGAACGCCCTCTACGCCGGAACTACAGCCAAACTCCAGAGAAGACTCCAACGAATCCAGAACGCCTCCGCACGACTCATCCTGGACATCCCCCGACACAGCCACATCACCGGTCACCTGAGAGAACTGCACTGGCTCCCCGTCAGCAAGAGAATCACGTTCAGACTCCTCACTCACGCACACAAGGCCCTACACGACCTGGGACCCAAGTACCTCAACGACCGAATGACCTTCTACACGCCCACGCGCCAGCTACGATCTACCAGCCACGCACTCGCCACCGTACCTCGCATCCGCAGAACCACCGCCGGAGGAATATCCTTCTCCTACCTGCCAGCCAAGACTTGGAACTCCCTCCCCACTCACCTTCGACGCACCCAAGACCATCTCTCCTTCAGGAAGCAACTCAAGACCTGGCTGTTCGAGCAGTAACACACCCCTTCCCCCAGGGCCTTGAGACCCTCCCGGGTGAGTAGCGCACTATATAAATGCAGTGACTGATTGATTGATTGATTGATTGATTGATTGACATTGATCTGAGGGTTCTGACAGTAAATGCTTAGCAAGTTAGATGTCATAGAGCCAGATTTCGCATTTGATGGTGCCAAGAGTTGTTCCTAACTTGGTCTGTGTTTGTAGGGTTTACTGTAAGTATGAGTTGTTGAATGTGCCTTTGAGGTAGCAAACGTTTAGCCAACTCTAAGGCTTGCATCCTTGTAGTGCACATGATGATACGCAACAGGAGGAGTTGTTTTTAGAGTAAGCTGTTGTAGGGTTGTGCCTGCGTACAACTACATCTAAATGTGCCATTGGAGCGCAGCTGGAGTAAGGTGCCACAGATAATTAGGACGAGAAAATGTAATGGATGCAGGGGCTGATGCTGAGATCTGTATGTAATCTGCAGGCCACCGGGTCCAATCCCAGCAGGCTGGTTAACCCTTCGATCCTGCAGAGGTCGATAACAGGAGTAGCTGACATGTTTTAACCCTTTCCAACCATTGACTCACGTGTGTTGAACTGCCCTATCAGAAGCAATGGCCTCTCAGAAGCTTTGAGTGCAGTTCTTTTAAGCTGCCCTTTGAGGGGTATTTGTTTTTTCGTCACCAGCAGCAATAAACACATGCCTTTATACGGCGATCATCTGACTTAAGCACAAAGACCTTGTCTAGTATATGCCAGCATCGGAGTTCCATTACAGGGAGCCTGCTCTGTTGATTGGGAACGTCTTGTGTATTTTTCTCCACGAGACAGCCAGAGCTGCTCACTGCAAACACTAGCACGGAAGGCTGGACAGAAGACGAGCTGTATGTACGGCTATCCTGAAGCAAAGCACAGGCCTGCCGTACAGCTATACCTTGTACAAACAAAAACAAGCATTTCCAACCACGTTACGCAGCACAGGCATGCGACGTACATGTAACTGGTCGCCACCGTGTTTACTCCAGCATTTTCAATCAGCGCACGCCTCAACACACCATATATGGTGGAAGTGAACACATTTAGGGAGACGTCATAACACACGTCGCACTGGTGAGAGAACTTGAGCAGAGTCTGATCTTTGGTTCAAATCTCGGGACAGCCT
The DNA here is from genome assembly GCF_964261635.1 of Lissotriton helveticus. NCBI lineage: Eukaryota > Metazoa > Chordata > Amphibia > Caudata > Salamandridae > Lissotriton > Lissotriton helveticus. The sequence goes on from NC_136070.1 coordinate 373,553,709, forward strand.
GCAAGGTCACCCTAGGACTACGTAAAATCACTGCTGTGCCTTACCATAGCCACATTGTTTGCTATGCTAATGTGAACATGACGTAACTAAATATGGCTTTGATCTGGCCCTCCTGGACCCAGTAAAGTGGCAAGGGTGCCATGGACACTAATGCATACAAGGGACTCAGGCCCTTTGTCCTATGGCTGGGTATGAAAATAAAGTCATGACTGGAGTTCATAAGGCCACTTAGATTACATTGGCCTCTGTGCCACTGCACCTACAGCACTATTCATAGTCACGCCCGACCCATGCTGGACATTTCTTGTACATGGGGCGTAGATTCTAAGCTAGCTAAGTGCATGCCGAATCGGCCTGCCATCATTTCGAGGTCGATATAAAAAGCATCACTATGGTTAGCATTAAAATGCCTTTACTCGCTCACAAAACAATTCAGTTTATGATGTGCATGGGTACGGAGTCAATATTAGAATCTACAGTCCAGAAGAGGAAGGCAGCTTCATGAAATGAGCCCACGCCTTCTGGTGGTGGCACCATGTCCCCAGGATCACAAAGCTCTGGCACTCTGTTTTCGAAAGCACTGCTTTCAGTCCATTTGTCTCTACAAATTCCGGCCCCAGAGCGCCTGAAGTGCTCCACAAGTGTGAAGGTGTTCTGCAGGGAAAATGGCACCCTGCACTTTCAAATATTGTGTTAGGAGTCAGCTATTGCACGTATAAAGGGGCAGCTAATCTGCGAAACCTTCAGAAGCCCTTCAACATGTCACTTGTAAAGTAATCCCAAGGCATTAGGATACCACACTAACAGCAGTGCTTTTAACAGCAATTCATTTGGAGAAACCATGGTTAATCCCTCCATTATACTGCAATACTAAAATAGGTGTTTAAGTGAGGATTATCCTATTTCTCAGAGCTCCCAGTTTCGACAGTCGAGGTAAATGAAGTGTAAATCAGCATGGCAATTCTGTCAAATGAATGCAAATCCGAAGATAGCAACGTGCAGTCCGCTAACTCATTCAAGGGTGAAAATCAAAGCTTTAGCGCCTGCGATCACAACAGGACTGCAGGAATGCGAGGTATGTAGCTGGCACCCTGCAACGCTGCTGCTCGCTCACGTGGACCCTAGGCCACAGGACACAGAAGGCGGGACATGCACCCGCCTTGGGTCAATTGATTGCTGTCTTTTTCTTAGAAAGACAGCACGCAAACCCAATAGCAAGTGATAAAAAAATACACGCGCAAGCGTGTGTTTGGAATTTAAAACCCCTAACCAAATGTCTAGCAGAGCAGCGCATGCGCTGGCTCAGGCAAGACCTAATACGTTTTGGTGTGCTCATGTGCTTGCATTATTGAAAAGTTTGCTTGTTGATGGATTATAGTTATCATTTTCAATGAAATTCACTAAAATATTGTACTGCAAAAGAAAGTGACCGTATATTGATTGCATGGCTTGTAAATGTTGGGAGAAAGTCAATGCGTTTTTACGTACAGCAGTACGGCTTCTTTTTGGAGTTTAAAGAGCTTGGGCTATACAATGATTCTCTATTTGCAATATATCTTACCTACAGGTACAATCTTAGAGCAAAAAAGCAGGAAAACCTCAAGACAAAGACATGCTTGGTAGTGGTCTCATTTAATAAATTACTTAGTAGCTAGACTTCACCCCGTATTCCTGCTGTGCTTTGGCCAATAGTATTTTAAATAGAATCATGGCAATGAGCAAATGCTGACTGTTTTAAAAACCATCTTTAATATGTGCCAACATAGTATCAACACATAGACAAAACTCAATATGAACATTGCTCCCAGCATCTATAAACACAGAGGGGCCTGCAATTGAAATTCAAGAGATAACATATATGTAACTGATACATTTTCATGCTGGCATTGTGCCGCATTTTCTGTTTTTTTTTTCATTTAAAAACTTTATTTAATGTTGACTCCGCTTTACAAAACTTCAGAAAAAAGATATGAGAATATGCATATAAGATTGATTTAATAACTTGAAAGTTAAATACAATAATGAAGTATTTATGAATACGTAAAATAAATTGGATATTAATAAAATGTAATCAAAGAATCCTAAAGCAGACGTTAGCTATAAATTTAAACCTTTTTAACTATTTGTAGAAGGGCAAAGAGGAAGGCGGAAAGAGGAAGAAGAGAAAGAGAGAGCATCAAACAATTTAATTATTATTGCTATGTAACATTATAGAAATGAATGTAAAAATAACATACTCTTTTGCAGTTTAATTAATTAAGCTAATACAAACAAATACTATCAAAATAATAAAACCAACATGTTTAATAATTCTAGACACAGAATCTTTCCATTCTATGGTGCTTTAAAGCTCCCTGATAACATATTATGTTTATTTATATAATTTTTACTAATGATATACAATGTTATTCAAATAAAGTTTTATGGATAACCATAACAATTCTCTATATGAGGGCATGTGTGAAGAGGAAGCAAATGCAATATCTAAGCTTGAATTAGAGCAAGTTGTAAGCCTCCATGACTTGAAAAACATTTTGGAGGTACGTTTCCAAATTTGTTGTAAGGCAAAGTCCAACAAAAGGTCCACTAATCTACTGCTGGGAAGAATATGGGCCTATCGTCAGCTGAAACTCAAAGAGGAGATTTGTACAGATGGAAAAATAAAAAGATAATAACTAGAAGTTATTATAATTTTTTTAAATCTTTTTTCGTCAGGTTTGCCAGCAGGATGGGGCGGGTCTGCTCTGCTGACAGACCAGAGGAGTTGAGGAGTGGGTTGCACTCCATAAAGTGTGCATGAATGTTTGGCCGGCCCTCTGGGCCCGGCCAAACATTCATGCACACTTTGCATGTTCTCCATTCAGGCTGCATTACAGCCTGCATGGAGAACATGCCCAGCTGCCCGTTCTCTGGCTGAGTGCTGATCCACAGTACTCAGACCAATCACAATGTTGCATTGCAGTGTTTTGATTGGCTATCAGGAGGCTGGGAGACGGGTGCATTCTGCTTCCTGCCCTAGGAGCGGGAAAGAGGGGAAAGAGGAGGCAGTGGCACTGGCGGGCGGCAGGGGCAGACAGGTTAGGAGACGATGCCCTTAAAGCGCACCTTCCTAATACCGAATCGCTAACCCATTTTGCGGTACGGAAATAGGTTACCGAATCGCAAAATAGGGTTCTTTACCTATAAAAATGTTTTTGGGGCCATTTATGAGCTCAAAAAAGCTATGTACATCTGCCCCTAAATTCTCAAGCTCACATGACTCTAAGGGCAGCTGAAGATTAAAGAATTCCTTTCTTCTGATTTCTGGAAGAGCTTACTTCCTGACAAGAATATATGCTTCGCGGAGTACATGGCGGCCAGCTCTTGGCCGGTTGTGAGAAGCTCCAGGGGTCGGGACTGCAAACTTGGCTCTCTGCGGTTCTTTGAAATGAAACAAATAAGTTCTCAGCGGCCACGGCATCTGTGAAGGTGGTGGTGAAAATGTAGTGTCTGCAAATTAAGTTTTGGTCAGTCTAAAGCTTCGGGACATCGAGAAGAGGCTGCCGACGGAGGACGGAGGTCGGGCGAGGACGGAGAAAACGACTGAAAAACGCCGCATTTAATTAATACAAAATCTGCTAAACTTAAAAATAAAAACAAAAGGAAGCCAAAGACAGAAATACAAAAGCACTCAAATGCAAACCTTGCACCTTCATTAAAAGACTATTCCAAAACGATTCCTAGTACATTATTTTTAAAACCTGTAGAGACTAAACTCGCTAGAAAGGAAAACGGCAGCAGCAGGCTGTGTATGGCCTCCCAATTTCTGGATGGTGTATTAAGCCCTAGTAATTTCAATTATTAGCGAGTATGCCTTCTGCTGGGATATCATGAATCATGTTTGAAAGAAAACTATTATCTCATGCTTTTCCCACAGTGGTTTGGAAGGGGATCTATAAGCTAAACTGAAAGCATATTTTCTGTAAATTCACATTATCTTTCTCAGTCATGTGAGCATGAAGTCTGACATTCTCAGTAAAACATGTACATCCAACAAGGACAGAGACTGTCAGTTGATTCCTTTGTGTTCTACTGCAGCCTCCTAGAGTGTTCTAAAGAACAACTAGAGCGCTAACAGTCCTACTTATTACAAAGGTATGGCACACCTGAATCCATCTTGAATGGAATAAAGTGGTAACTCTTAAAACATTTAATTTAAAAAGGAACAAAATGAGGGGGTATATTTTGCCATAGAAAGTATGATTAGTGCTGCAGAAAGAAAAATGAGGGCACATTTTGAGTGACTTCCCAAATCCTCTTCTATTTCATTAAAAAATTCTGACATGCAGTCTCCCAAGATGGCCACCAGAGACAAAAGAGCCCAAATGTAGCCCAAATATCACCCAGATGTAGCCCAAGTATAGCCCAATGACAGAATGTCCCAGATTGTTCTAAAGAACAACTAGAGCGCTAACAGTCTTACTTATGACAAAAGTATGGCACACCAGAAGCCATCTTGATTGAAATGAAGTGGTAAGTCTGAAAACATTTAATTTAAAAAGGAACAAAATGAGGGGGTTCATTTTGCCATAGAAAGTATGATTAGCAGCAGACTTCCCTGGTGAGCAGTAGCTTTACTACAGTGATCTAATGAGCAACTAGAGTGCTAACATTCAGAATTTATGGCAAATGTGTGACACATCTGAATGCCTTCTTGATGGAACCAAAGCAAACAATCATTGAAAATGCAATAGATCTTGCCCTCGTTTAAGTTAAAGCCATTCTGTTTGTAATGAGTTGGCTTTTTAGCTTTGCTTTTTATTAGTGTTTTTAAAACTTTCATGTAAATAACATGCATATGTATGCATATATGTATATGTATGCATGCATTTATATTTGTATTTATATAGATATGCAGATTATATATGTTTATATATGTATGTATATATATACACATGCATATGCATATATATGCATATATATATGTGTATATGTGTGCGTGTAGAGAGAGGTAGAGAGGTAGAGGTGTAGAGGTAGAGAGGTAGAGGTAGAGAGGTAGAGACTAGTAGAGAGAGAAGTAGAGAGAGGTAGAGAGAAGAGAGTGAGTAATAGAGTAGAGAGTGAGTAGTAGAGAGTAGTAGAGAGCAGTAGAGAGAGTAGCAGAGAGTGAGTAGTAGAGAGTAGTAGAGTGAATAGTAGAGTGAGTAGTAGAGAGTAGTAGAGACTGAGTAGTAGAGAGTGAGTAGTCGAGAGTAGTAGAGAGTAAGTAGTAGAGTGAGTAGTAGAGAGCAGGAGAAAGTGAGTAGTAGAGAGGAGTAAAGAGTGAGTAGTAGAGAGTAGTAGAGAGTGAGTAGCAGAGAGAGAGAATAGTAGAGAGTAGTACAGAGTGAGTAGTAGAGTGAGTGGTAGAGAGTAGTAGAGAGAAAGTAGTAGAGAATGAGTAGTGGAGAGTAGTAGAGTGTGAGTAGTAGAGAGTGAGTAGTAGAGAGTAGTAGAGAGAGAGTAGTAGAGAGAGTAGTAGAGAGTAGTAGAGAGTGAGAAGTAGAGAGTGAGTAGTAGAGAGTAGTAGATAGTGAGTAGTAAAGAGTGAGTAGTAGAGAGAGAGTAGTAGAGAGTGAGTATTAGAGAGTAGAGAGTAGTAGAGAGTGAGTAGTAGAGAGTAGTAGAGAGTGAGTAGTAGGGAGTAAGTAATAGAGAGAGAGAGTAGTAGAGAGTAGTAGAGTAGTAGAGAATGAGTAGTAGAGAGTGAGTATTAGAGAGTAGTGGAGTAGTAGAGAGTAAGTAATAGAGAGTAGTGGAGAACATTCCAAAGTTTGACACAGCACCACTTGCACAATAAGTCCAATCAAATCATATCACTTAGAGTCCTTATTGAAGCGCTGAATCTTGGTGTATATTCAAATGCTTTTATTTTCCTTAAGTTTATGTACCACAGCCAGCTGACGCGTTTCGTTCTGTACAACAGAACTTCTTCAGGGCGTTCTTATTTCCTTCAAGTTATGTCGGTATCCTGTTGTCATATAACTAGATATTTCTTCCAAATGTTAGACGAGACGTAAGTACATTCTTATTCAAAGTGACTAAGTATCAATTTTACCCACACAATTCGGGCAGACTTGAGTAATTTATAGCATCCTCAAAGTCAGTCTTTCAAAAATTCCAAAGTATAGGACATGATAATCCAAATCCAAATGTTTCTCAAGAAAAGTCATTTTCAATCGTTCAGAATTTCGGCGTTTTGGCAGATATGACCCAGGGACCCCCAGTATGTAAGGGGAATTAGTCCCCCCTCTGCAAACGCGCCAGTGGCCTGCGTTGCAGAGAGGTGTAAAAAGAGGAATAGACTCATTACACCTCTGTGCAATGCAGCCCCCTGGCGCATACTGGAGGTTCCAGGTGGGCTAGTTGCCCCCCAGGGACCCCCAGTATGCAAGGGAAATTAGTTCCCCCTCTTCAAACATGCACGGGGGCTGTGTTGCAGAGAGGTGTAAAAAAAGGGTGTGGCCTCATTACACCTCTCTGCAATGCAGCCCCCTGGCGCATACTGGAGGCTCCTGGTGGGCTAGTTGGCCCCCAGGGACCCCCAGTATGCAAGGAGAATTAGTTCCCCCTCTGCAAACGCGCAAGGGGGCTGCGTTGCAGAGAGGTGTAACAAGGGGCATAGCCTCATTACACCTCTGCAATGCAGCCCCCTGGCGCATACTGGAGGTTCAAGGTGGGCTAGTTGGCCCCCAGGGGCCCCCAGTATGCAAGGGAAATTAGATCCCCCTCTTCAAACATGCACGGGGGCTGCGTTGCAGAGAGTTGTAAAAAGGGGCGTGGCTTCATTACACCTCTCTGCAATGCAGTCCCCTGGTGCATACTGGAGATCCCTGGTGGGCTTTCAGGTCTTATATAGTTAGGAATTAGCATTAAAAAAACTTTGAAATTCACTGAAAAAAACATAGGTTTCAGGCCTTATATAGTTAGGAATTAGCATTTAGAAAACCTTGCAAATTCACTGAAAAAACCATAGGTTTCAGGCCTTATATAGTTAGGAATTAGCATTTAAAAAACCTTTGAAATTCACTGAAAAAACCATAGGTTTCAGGCCTTATATAGTTAGGAATTAGCATTTAAAAAACTGTTGTAACCTTAGTCTCCCAGTGGTACCTTCTGTCCACCCCTCCCCTCTATCCCAGTTGGTATCCCCTGCCCTGAAGCTCACAATAGAATGTTGATGCACTCTCCAGTGAGGAGAGTGGATGTTTAATAAACAGGTCTTACTTCCACCGGAGTCCTTATCTATGCTTTTATAATTCTAACACTGGCGACGGAACTGCGCAGGGGGCAGTAACAAACCATTTCCCCTTTGATTGCTCTCTCCACACAAGAGAAGAAGAGGTAGGATTTTATCGGAGAATAAAGGAAGATGAGTAGAATTTTATGATTGAGGAAAAGCCACTGAAGATCTGCTATCCTGATCGTTAGACCATTGGAAAAGGTACATACTAATCGGTAAGCAGTGGATTGGTTGTCTACCGAGGAAGATCAAAGGTCAGGAAGATTGAGTTTCTATCGTAATCTGCGGGTATTCTTTGAGACTTTGGTGGCATACTAGAGAATACATGTAAAGCTTAACCTCCACCTCCTTGGATGCAAGTCCGAAAGAGTTGTTAGACTGCGGCTCGCTTGTAGATAATAAGGCTAGCAGCGCTATCTGCAACTTAAATTGAGACTATGCTGTAAACAATCTGTTATATGCTGTGAACGGGCGTGAAGAATAAATAGGAAATCGTAACACGCACCTGTGCTTTGTTGGAGTATCGCTGCCTCGGAGTTGAGAGGCGAGTGATGTCCTATGGTGACAGCTGAAGCCGAGCATGCCGAGGTGAGGAGCCGCGCCGTATTTCCAGGGGGGCTCCGTGTGTCTTCGACGGAAGAGGCGATTGTCTGGAGGTGTCGGTGTGTCTAGGCGTCGTGCTGCAGTCCCTTCGGGTCCAGTCAGCTTGGAAGGAGGCATCCACCGTCATTGTCTTTCATCGGTGCTTTGGGTTTTCAGTCGGGGGCGGTCTGGCGCATGAGAAGAGTCGGGAGTGACTGCTCCATCGGGGGATCGTCGTTTGCCTGCAGCTAGAGGACGGAAGGAGAAATTTCTGTCAGGATGTTCAAGCGTCACCTGACTAAAGCCGGAAATCTATGATGCACCCGGCGCACCAGCAACTAAGGGCCGTGTGTTCATGCTTGGAAGTTAACCCTTGCCGGTGATTTTGTTCGTTGAGTTAGCCGTCTTGAAAAGACTGCTTTGCGGGAGGTTTCGTCAAGAATCTCCTCACCCCAGCTAAGGACAACAGTGGACATGCAAGAGGTTCAATCTTCCAGTTTGTGGTGGTGAGTATTACGCATACAAACTGACTGGGCGGAACAGGAAGGACATCCAGCAGTTCTCCACATTATAACCGGATTTGTGACTTATTAGCAAATGTAGCTGGGTTATCCTTGAAAATTTTGGTGGGGTATTAATATTGCTGGTTTTGTTCTCTTCTTGTATCACCTAATTTAGGTGGGGGTTGGGCAGTACAAATATCCTCATTGTCCAATTCCCCTGGTATATTGCAAGAGTAACCATGGCAGCAGCAAGCATGAGTCACCCTTCTTAAATGATATAGGTGAACCTGAAATCAGTTGGAAGGAGTGGGTGAAATTATTCGAATCATACCTAATAGCTGTCGGAGGTGAAAAATACAAGGCGGAAAGGAAAAAACATATATTGTTACACAATTTAGGTAGACAAGAGCGCAAGGTTTATGAGTCTCTACCTATGCTAGAACAGGAGGGAGAGGATGAAACCGATGTTGATGTGTAGGAGCAAACCATGGGAAAGTTAGAGAAACATTTTGGGGACAGGATAAATGTGGTGTTAGAACGCCATAAGTTTTTCAAAAGATGCCAAGGTAAACAAGAGTCTGTGCAAAATGTCATTGCTTCATTGTGGGGTTTGACTCAGCTATGTGAGTTTGGTAGTTTAACTGATTCCCTCATAAGGGACCAACTTGTGAGATGCACCAATAACCCACGCATCCAGGAGAAATTACTAGCCAAAAACCCAGGGTTAAGAGAAGCTATTGAAATAGCCAAGTCAGTAGAACATACTGCAAGATGCATTAAAGAAATGAAACCCAATGGGGAGGAAGTAGCTTCTATAAAGGATGAGGAGGACTGTAATGAAGTGTGTAAGGTGAAGTCAAAAGAAAATTACAGTGTAAGAGGAGAGTATAAGGAGAAGGGTCCCAAATGCTACAGGTGTGGCAGCAATAACCATTTTGCAACTTTTTACCAATGCCCGGCAAGGTTTGTCACTTGTAAAAAATGTAATAGAAGAGGGCATTTTGTGAGAGTATGTAGAGATGGAGAAATGCACACTAGAAATGAGGGAAGGAATATGGAGAAGAGTGCAGCCAGGGAAGTAAAGTGTATAGAGCAAAGAGGCAGGAAAATTATTTTGCAAGTGAAAGACATAAATAGTACTGTAAACTCTATTTACCCCAAATGCGATGTTTTTCTTGATGACAAACGTGTGGAAATGTACGCAGATTCATGCTCTCCATACACCTTGCTTAACAAAGATGATTTTGTGTCTATGGAAAATTGTAATGTGAATCAATTGAAAAGGCCTGACATTTCTCCCAAAGGATATAACAAAGGTAAAATACCTTTGGTAGGCATGAAAAATGTGCAGCTACGTTTTAAGGACAGGGAAACGTATGGAACAGTGTATGTAGTGGAATCAGGGTCTAATTTACTGGGATGGGTTCACCAAAAGGATCTGGGTATCATCTTAGATCCCAATAGGGCCGAACAAGTTTTGCTCACAGACAGGTCCCTGAGAAGTGACAACATTTGTGAAGAGTTTGGGCAGTTATTTAAATAGGAGCTAGGCTGTCTACACAAGTTCCAACACAGAATCAAGTTAAAGTATAATGCCAGGCCAGTTGTACATAAACTACGCCCAGTGCCACACAAGTTGAAAGTACCCCTGGAAGAGGAATTGCGCAAGCTATGTGAATTAGACATAATCCAACCAATAAACTGCTCAGAATGGTTGGCACCGATTGTTATTGCAGCCAAAGCCAGCGGAGAAGGAATTCGTCTTTGTGTGGACCTGCGCAGTCTAAACGACAATATATGGGTGAAAAAAGACATCCTTTGCCCATAATAAACGAAATGCTGAGCACCATGGGCCCTGCCAAATACTTCAGCGTGGTAGACCTGTCCATGGCATATCACCAAATTGAACTTCATCCAGAGTCTAGACCCCTCACGGCATTTATCACCCCAGTCGGAGCATTCATGTTTAAATGGATGCCTTTTGGGCTGGCGTCCGCAGCTGCCATATTCCAGAAAGCTATGCAGAAGATCTTGGAAGGAGTCGAACGTACTATGTGTTTCCAGGACGACATATTCATCTATGGACAGACGGAGGAAGAACATGACGGGGTCATAAGACAAGTTTTCAGCAGGCTCATGGAGGCCGGACTGACTGTGAAGAAAGAAAAATGTAAGATAAAAGTGAAAGAAGTTGAGTACTTGGGCCACAAGATAACAGAAGATGGGTTCAGACCTAAGAGCAGTTTAATCCAAGCAGTAAAGGAAGCCCCCAGCCCCAAGAACAAAGAAGAACTAAAGTCCTTCCTGGGGCTATTAGAGTATATGTCTTAGTATGTTGTCAATTTCGCTGCAAAATGTGAACCTATGAGAGAGCTTATGAAGAAAAACAAAGATTTCTTATGGAATGAGGAACATGATGCAGTGGTGAAGTCATTAAAGGAGGAATTAATAACCTCTCCGGCATTAGGTACTTTTGACGCATCAAAAAAAACTGTCCTGGCTACAGATGCTTCCAACAAGGGCCTGGGCGCGACTTTGATACAGAAAGATGGGAAAGAGGAGAAGATTATTGCATTTGCATCCAGGAGCCTTACAAACCCTGAACGGAATTATTCCGTAATCGAAAGGGAGGCCTTGGGCTGTTTCTGGGCTGTTAGACATTTCAAGTTTTTCTTGTGGGGTTTAAAGTTCACCATCCGGACCGATCATAAACCCCTCACCTTCTATTCTCTGTGAAGGGGTTAGAAAATTGCACACCTCGCATCAGCAGATGGATTCTGGGACTGGAACATTATAACTTCAATGTGGAGTATGTACCCGGCAAGGAAAACAAAATTGCGGATTTCCTGTCAAGGTCCCCGTTACCAGAAGTGGGGGAAACGGAAGAAGCCCTTGACAGTCCCATACTAATGACGGAAATGCCTGCGATCACGGAAAAGGAATGGGAGGAAGACATGAAGGAAGACAGGGAGTTAAGTTCCCTAAAAGAATATATGGAAAAAGGAGGGCCGAGCAAGAAGAATGAACTTGAAGCCGGCATAGAGGAGTATTGGGAAGTGAGAAACGAATTAAGTTTCATAAAAGGCAAAATCTATCGCAATCATAGAGCGGCACCCCCCAAGGGCCTCAGGAAGAAGGTCATTGACTTAGCACATGAAGGCCATCTGGGGCGAAGCCTTACTAAAGCCAGAGTCAGATCCAGTTTCTGGTTCCCCAGGATGGACGCCAATGCTGAACAAGTTGTAAAGGATTGCGGAGCGTGCGCTAAAAGCGACACATTTAAGGCGGTGCAGAAGGCACCATTATCTCCAGTAAAGGTGCCAACCAAACCATGGAGCAAACTGGCCATGGACAACATCCGACCTATGCAGGAGTTAGGAGAAAGGAAGAGATTCATGTTGGTCTTAATTGATTACACAACCCATTGGATCAAGCAGACGTTTGTGCACAGTGTCACCACAAAGGTGGTGATTGAGTTCTTGAATGGAGTGTTTGTCGAAGAAGGCATTCCTGCCACGTTGGTGACAAGGAAATGGACATTAAACATGATACCACAGCTTTATATTGCCCAAAAGCCAATGGCTTAGTGGTGCGCGCAAACAGAATCATAAAGGAACATATCCAGTTAGCTGCCACCAATGGACATGACATTGAGGGTTCCCTTAGGAAGTGTCTGTGGGCATACCACACCTCTCCGAATAAAGTCACAGGTATTTCACCCTTTGTAGCATTGCGTGGTAGAGAACCCTGCACCAAGTTGAATCCCAGTTGGTTGAGTGGTGGTGAGGCTAGAGAAGTGGATCAGGAGGTAAAAGCAGAAAATATCCAACTTCACCAAGACAGTTACAAGCGGTGGTATGACACGAAACATGGGGTGAAGGATTCCCAGTGGGAGGCAGGTGACAGGGTACAAGCCAGGAGGAACAATAAAGTGGGAGCCACACAAAGCAAATACTACACACCTTGTAAAATTGCTAAAGTGCTTAAAAATGTGGTTCAACTTGAAAATGGTCAATGGTGGAGTTTTGATAAAATTGTAAATGCGCATGAATAATGTTCTGTGTTCTTTGTACATCATATCTCGATACAGAATGCCCTCTATCCCACAATTATGGATCCTATCTTTTGTTCTGTGTCACCCCTATGGAAGGGAGATGTGTTGTAACCTTAATCTCCCAGTGGTACCTTCCGTCCACCCCTCCCCTCTATCCCAGTTGGTATCCCCTGCCCTGAAGCTCACAATAGAATGTTGATGCACTCTCCAGTGAGGAGAGTGGATGGTTAATAAACAGGTCTTACTTCCACCGGAGTCCTTGTCTATGCTTTTATAATTCTAACAAAAACCTTTAAAATGCACGCAAAAAACTATAAGTTTTAGGGGTGTTATAGTTAGCTGGACATTTCACTCATACAAAACCATTGAAATTGCTCCTATATAGTTAGTTGTACTAACTATATTTCGCGCACCCTTAATCCACTGCTGATGATGTCACATATTACACCATTCATGACATGGTCAGTGACATCACTGGTGACATCTCAAATGACATCACTGATGACATCACTGATGACATCATCCACGTGACAATCACATACACCTTTTCATACACTAATAAAATCTTTCATCACTCTTTGTAAAATAAAGAGAAGCCTTACTAAAGCCAGAGTCAGATCCAGTTTCTGGTTCCCCAGGATGGACGCCAATGCTGAACAAGTTGTAAAGGATTGCGGAGCGTGCGCTAAAAGCGACACATTTAAGGCGGTGCAGAAGGCACCATTATCTCCAGTAAAGGTGCCAACCAAACCATGGAGCAAACTGGCCATGGACAACATCCGACCTATGCAGGAGTTAGGAGAAAGGAAGAGATTCATGTTGGTCTTAATTGATTACACAACCCATTGGATCAAGCAGACGTTTGTGCACAGTGTCACCACAAAGGTGGTGATTGAGTTCTTGAATGGAGTGTTTGTCGAAGAAGGCATTCCTGCCACGTTGGTGACAAGGAAATGGACATTAAACATGATACCACAGCTTTATATTGCCCAAAAGCCAATGGCTTAGTGGTGCGCGCAAACAGAATCATAAAGGAACATATCCAGTTAGCTGCCACCAATGGACATGACATTGAGGGTTCCCTTAGGAAGTGTCTGTGGGCATACCACACCTCTCCGAATAAAGTCACAGGTATTTCACCCTTTGTAGCATTGCGTGGTAGAGAACCCTGCACCAAGTTGAATCCCAGTTGGTTGAGTGGTGGTGAGGCTAGAGAAGTGGATCAGGAGGTAAAAGCAGAAAATATCCAACTTCACCAAGACAGTTACAAGCGGTGGTATGACACGAAACATGGGGTGAAGGATTCCCAGTGGGAGGCAGGTGACAGGGTACAAGCCAGGAGGAACAATAAAGTGGGAGCCACACAAAGCAAATACTACACACCTTGTAAAATTGCTAAAGTGCTTAAAAATGTGGTTCAACTAGAAAATGGTCAATGGTGGAGTTTTGATAAAATTGTAAATGCGCATGAATAATGTTCTGTGTTCTTTGTACATCATATCTCGATACAGAATGCCCTCTATCCCACAATCATGGATCCTATCTTTTGTTCTGTGTCACCCCTATGGAAGGGAGATGTGTTGTAACCTTAATCTCCCAGTGGTACCTTCCGTCCACCCCTCCCCTCTATCCCAGTTGGTATCCCCTGCCCTGAAGCTCACAATAGAATGTTGATGCACTCTCCAGTGAGGAGAGTGGATGGTTAATAAACAGGTCTTACTTCCACCGGAGTCCTTGTCTATGCTTTTATAATTCTAACAAAAACCTTTAAAATGCACGCAAAAAACTATAAGTTTTAGGGGTGTTATAGTTAGCTGGACATTTCACTCATACAAAACCATTGAAATTGCTCCTATATAGTTAGTTGTACTAACTATATTTCGCGCACCCTTAATCCACTGCTGATGATGTCACATATTACACCATTCATGACATGGTCAGTGACATCACTGGTGACATCTCAAATGACATCACTGATGACATCACAGATGACATCATCCACGTGACAATCACATACACCTTTTCATACACTAATAAAATCTTTCATCACTCTTTGTAAAATAAAGAGAAGCCTTACTAAAGCCAGAGTCAGATCCAGTTTCTGGTTCCCCAGGATGGACGCCAATGCTGAACAAGTTGTAAAGGATTGCGGAGCGTGCGCTAAAAGCGACACATTTAAGGCGGTGCAGAAGGCACCATTATCTCCAGTAAAGGTGCCAACCAAACCATGGAGCAAACTGGCCATGGACAACATCCGACCTATGCAGGAGTTAGGAGAAAGGAAGAGATTCATGTTGGTCTTAATTGATTACACAACCCATTGGATCAAGCAGACGTTTGTGCACAGTGTCACCACAAAGGTGGTGATTGAGTTCTTGAATGGAGTGTTTGTCGAAGAAGGCATTCCTGCCACGTTGGTGACAAGGAAATGGACATTAAACATGATACCACAGCTTTATATTGCCCAAAAGCCAATGGCTTAGTGGTGCGCGCAAACAGAATCATAAAGGAACATATCCAGTTAGCTGCCACCAATGGACATGACATTGAGGGTTCCCTTAGGAAGTGTCTGTGGGCATACCACACCTCTCCGAATAAAGTCACAGGTATTTCACCCTTTGTAGCATTGCGTGGTAGAGAACCCTGCACCAAGTTGAATCCCAGTTGGTTGAGTGGTGGTGAGGCTAGAGAAGTGGATCAGGAGGTAAAAGCAGAAAATATCCAACTTCACCAAGACAGTTACAAGCGGTGGTATGACACGAAACATGGGGTGAAGGATTCCCAGTGGGAGGCAGGTGACAG
The DNA here is from genome assembly GCF_964261635.1 of Lissotriton helveticus. Classification (NCBI taxonomy): domain Eukaryota; kingdom Metazoa; phylum Chordata; class Amphibia; order Caudata; family Salamandridae; genus Lissotriton; species Lissotriton helveticus. Next base: position 373,568,911 of record NC_136070.1, read on the forward strand.
GGTACAAGCCAGGAGGAACAATAAAGTGGGAGCCACACAAAGCAAATACTACACACCTTGTAAAATTGCTAAAGTGCTTAAAAATGTGGTTCAACTTGAAAATGGTCAATGGTGGAGTTTGGATAAAATTGTAAATGCGCATGAATAATGTTCTGTGTTCTTTGTACATCATATCTCGATACAGAATGCCCTCTATCCCACAATCATGGATCCTATCTTTTGTTCTGTGTCACCCCTATGGAAGGGAGATGTGTTGTAACCTTAATCTCCCAGTGGTACCTTCCGTCCACCCCTCCCCTCTATCCCAGTTGGTATCCCCTGCCCTGAAGCTCACAATAGAATGTTGATGCACTCTCCAGTGAGGAGAGTGGATGGTTAATAAACAGGTCTTACTTCCACCGGAGTCCTTGTCTATGCTTTTATAATTCTAACAAAAACCTTTAAAATGCACGCAAAAAACTATAAGTTTTAGGGGTGTTATAGTTAGCTGGACATTTCACTCATACAAAACCATTGAAATTGCTCCTATATAGTTAGTTGTACTAACTATATTTCGCGCACCCTTAATCCACTGCTGATGATGTCACATATTACACCATTCATGACATGGTCAGTGACATCACTGGTGACATCTCAAATGACATCACTGATGACATCACTGATTACATCATCCACGTGACAATCACATACACCTTTTCATACACTAATAAAATCTTTCATCACTCTTTGTAAAATAAAGAGTATCATATTTGAATCCATTGTTACAGCAATACAAGTATCTAAAAACCCACTCAGTGATTTTAGATGTATACACACATCTAATCACTTACCTGTAGATTCACTCATACATGCTGTCAATGAACAATAGAACACTATCAAAAATACTTATACACCTAAATCGACATTACACACCAGCACACATCTTATTCACATATGAAGTCATCCTACTCACTTATGCTAACAATGGATCATACTTACATATTTACTTAGCTACACACTTATACAAACACAACTTCATATATTCATTTAGATAGTAAGTCATACTTAGTGAATTATAAAATCATTATTACAAGTATAAAGTTATCCATACAGTCACTCGCACAAGCACTGAGTCTTATGTATACTTATTAATATACAACAACTGACACATACACTGCCTTTTATTTTTCTAGTTTGTTGGACATGTGAGAGATATATTTGCTCATCACCACACCCATAAAGATATTCACTCACCCAAACAACTGTTAGAACATGTATTTTTAACTTTATATATCTAGTGAATCAACTATTCACACATCTTTGGGCAGTCACACACCCCCCACGGAACCACACACACATTCACTCTCCCATACAAATACTCAGTTAACTAATCAATAACTAATACAGACTTCCAAATAGCTAGTAACCAACTGGAGAACCAGTTTACACAACAACTGACAAAGTGATACAGATATTCAAACAGTTTAGTCACTATCCACTATATTTAGTGAGACACTATAAATTGGTCAAGTAAACAGTCAATTACACTGCTACTAAATCCTCCATCCAAATATTTATTTTTATATATCCACTCATTCTTCAATGCAAATTGCTATATATATAATGCATATTTAAATAACGAAGCAAACCACATTCACTGGATGATGTCATCAGTGATGTCATCAGTGATGTCATTTGAGATGTCATCAGTGATGTCACTGACCATGTCATGAATGATGTAATATGTGACATCATCAGCAGTGGATTGCGGGTGCACGAAATATAGTTAGTACAACTAACTATATAGGAGCAATTTCAATGGTTTTGTATGAGTGAAATGTCCAGCTAACTATAACACCCCTAAAACTTATAGTTTTTGAGTGAATTTTAAAGGTTTTTTAAATGCTAATTCCTAACTATATAAGGCCTGAAACCTATGGTTTTTTCAGTGAATATATATATATATATATATATATATAAATATAACTCTTTACTGTCCCGAACACAAAGGGAGATCTCATAGGCCAGAGTAGGGCCATAAGAGAAGGGGGGGGTTCTCCAAGGGAACACTGGAAAGGGTGAGGGGGGGGGGGGGGGTAGGGATAGGGCACTGGCTGGGGAGCATAAGGTAAAAAAAAAGAAAAAGAAAATTACAAAAAAAAAATTATGTATGCTTTGCCTCTTTGACTGTGTTGAAGACCTTGATATGGTCTTTTAACTCCAGGAAAAAGATAATGACACCTCTGGGTTTGAATCTAGCATGAAGCCTAGTCACCCTCTGAATATTTAAAATTGTAGGTACTGGCATGTCCAAGACTTTGGCCACAAAGGAACCAAAGAAAGCAATCGAAATATGCCTTCAGCATCCTACTTTAAACCATAACTTCTGCAGTTATATAATGTAGTCCTATTTTTCAAATCTTCTGATTGTCTCTTCAAAAATTATAGCTCCTTCTGTAAAAATCCCGCCACCGCCGCACCAGCAGTCCACTCGCCTATTAAAACTTGAGCCCATGCTGTGCAGGCGTTTCCATTGAGGTTCCTCTTTCAAAGGCACTGCCGCCTTTGAAAGATGCACAGCAGCGGGGGCCACCACGCTGCCCGCCCGACCACAAGATTGGTTGTAATTTAGCAGGTGGGCTGCAGCAACCTTCAGGCGAGCAGTGGTGCAACGGTTGGTGCCACCGCTCCACAAAAAGCCATAATTTGGCCCAAAGTGTCCTGTCTACTGGAGGGATAATCTTTCATGGATAAAATATTATTGTTTTCAATGCCTGGTCAGTCACAGGGCAAGATTACATTGAGGCTGTGTTATAGTTTTAATTTCTTTGTTTTGCCCATGCAAATATAATTGAGAAAAATAAACACAACACAAAGAGACTGAAATAGATTGAGTGAGCAAGATATTATAGAGCAGTCATCAGTGTAGTGTAACAGCCAGATATCTAAGATATTCTGGAAGACACGCCGAGGTTTTTATGTTCAAGTGAAATAGTATGAGAATCAAGGCATTCCATATTTGTGGAGACAATGATGAAAAATAAGCCAGTCCATTAAAACGCGTCCTGTGCAGAATTCTTTGACAAAAACAGGTCATTCCTTTAGAGAGGTGAAACAATGTCTCTGAAATGAAGAAAACAGTACTTTCATGCATCAAACTACATAGGTGAAGAGGTGAGCTTCAGTGAGCGAATGAAACCTAAATTGGCTGCTGCTGCCGAGAGAGAAAGAGACAGGAAGCAATGCAAGGAGGAAGATATGTCAAATAAATAAAGTGCTTTAGTTTGTATATGCGCCCTGGCTCACCTCTCCAACAGCAGCTCTTCAAATAACCTTTCCCCTCTCCTTGACAGAGTGAGGAAATACTGAGTAAAGATATCAGCGTCGACCTGTTGCAGAGAGCCACCTACACACGGCCATCTCACACAGCATCCAAGTCACACAGCCTCATTTCTCAATTTCTTAACACCTCTATATGTTTCCTGAGTACTTTTGAAACCTGCATGGTCTCAGTTCTTTACCTCACATTGGTAAGTCTTTCAAGCCTTTTCAGCAAATATCTGACATGATTACAACTCCTGAAACTTGCCAATGGTGATAGACTGACATTGTAGAAAACAACCTACAATGAAAGCAGCAGTTAGTTGGTGTATCTAACAGCACAGCAATTTCTCCTGAACCTTTCAAATTCTTAAAAACAACATCACTGATGTGCCACTAGAGCCGTTCCTGAACACTGTATTCACGAGCTTCATTGCCTAGGTCTATGATGAGCCCTTCCATTAGGTGAAAAAAAATCAGTTTAATTATACATCCTGTAACTCTATTTAGCTAATCAAATCAAATAAGGCTACTATTTTACAAAATGTTTCCGAACAGAGTAAGCAAGGTCCCACAGAAGGTTATTCAGCAGGATCAACAGGGTAGTTCACTCAAGACCTGGGTGTGTTTGCTGTCAACACAGTGAAATCAAGTAACTTCATCAACTTGACATGTTTACAGCATTCCTTTTATAAGGGGAGTAGGTAGAGGATTCAGCAACAGCCCTAGAAACATCTCCTTAAGTTACAAATGTATTTATGACTCGGCTCTGTTTGGAAACTATTTGGAGGCATTTGTAAGTCTGTGACCAAAGTTAGGCAAATGAGTAATAATATAGTTCTTGTAACTCGAGGCCCAGAGAAGAATGTCCTTTTTATTATACTGATAATCTTTTGAACTGGCCAAGGAATTTATGGAAGATCTTGCTGTGCAAATGGAACATCTCCAAAAACAGATGACAGGCTTCGAAACAACAAAACACAAATGACTTAGCTGGCGCACAAAAATCAGATATATTGGTATCAATGTCTAGTAAAATTGAGAACATGGCCAAAGCCAACTTGGATGAGATATTTCAACAAATTCTTATGTTACTCTGTAAAACCATGTCACTAAAGGCCTGATTATGACTTTGGCGCAACGGTGACGGCGCAATGCCGCCTCTGCTGCTCCAAAGCCTCGCAAGCACCGCCGGCCATATTACGAGTTGCAAATGTGCAACTCGTAATACGGTTGGCAGCTCTTTGACCTTTCCCATGGCGGAGCCTTGAAAACAGGCACTGCTATGGGAACAGACAAAAATGTCCAGCACGTTATGGACTGTGTCGTCCATTCCGTGCTGGAACTGGGGGGAATGCAGACGGGGGCACATTTTGTCCCCACTTAATATATCCCCATGGCAAGGGGGCCCTGTAGGGTCCTCTTTGTTCCTGCACCACCAGCTTTTTCATGGCAGGGCTACGTCATTCATGAAAATGTTGGCGGTGCAAGAACTCAAAATATGCTGAGCAGGACTGTACCAGTCCCTGCTCAGCATAATGCGTTGTGGCTCTCCTGCGCCACCGCCAGGGAAAGACTGTTCCCTGGCGCAGCAGGCGGTCCACCGCCGATATGACTTTGTAAGCCACAAACGGCAATGTGGTGGTCTGCCACCCCGGGCCACCGCGTGTCTGGCGGTCGCAAGACTGCCAGACTCATAATCAGGCCCTAAGTCTCTTGGGGTTGTGAGAGTGATTAAAAGACTAGATATAAAATTACAGAACGATGAGATTTTTTATTAACCTTGTGGATAGCAGTGAATAATATACAGATTTTTTTATCACTCCCAAACATTGTTGTTAAATAAATATCACTTTTCGCACTTGTTAATTTACTAAGTTCATACTTTTGAAGCCACATCAGTTCCTCAATGTGTTTTAAAAAGGTACACTTTCAAGTTTCCCTGGTTGTTTCAAATGAACTAATGCCAAGCAACATTATGGTAAATCACAGAAAACAAGCGCATCCTTTTTGCACAAACTTTCACCTCACCACTTGTCTGTATGTACAATTTTATGTGCTTCTCTAAAGTACTGTGAATCACAAAGCAGGAGCACCTAAGCACTGTGCTGCCACATTACAGTCTGTATGAAAAGATAATATAGATGATCAGACCACTGTCTGTTCTATACCTCTCTTTCTTAATGATCAATTTAGTTACAGTAGCTGACTTTAAATGATTCATTGTTTAAATACCATTTGAAAGCTTTAATCAAATTAATTTCCTAATGAACCAATGATTTTGATCGAACCAGATACCTATGTGCGTGTCTGGTAAAGAGGGCAGCCCTGTTTTTTGTAATTCTATTAAATTCTCTCAGTCATCCCATGATTCCTACTCATCTTGTTCCAATTTTAGGCCCTATGGGCCTTATTTATGAAGGTCTTGTGCCGCCAGTGCGTCACTTTTAAAATGGGAAAAAGTGACGCACCGGCGGCGCAAGGCCTTCATAAATGAGGCCCTATATTCCTCTGTCAGCCTGTGTCCTCTAACCGTCAGTGAACCTGTCTGACTGTCATGCCCTATTTTCCCTCTCAGCCCCATCCCCACTCTACTGGCTTCTGTATGAAGGATGCACCTAGATGACAAACAGGATCTATTGAAAGACAATTTTACGTTGCCTGAAGCTGGAAAACAGAGACCTGATTTACCAACCTTTTCCTTCATACATTAGAACCGTCTCATTGTTGTCTTAATCCTGGAACGATAGTTTTAAGACTTTCTTGAGCCAGACAAAACCCTTAGTAAATCAGAACCACCTTTTCGTGCTTTCCTTGCTAAAGACAGTTTCAAGGCTGTACACATAGTTTTAGGATTATCTTAAACTAGGATGAGCCTTGATTATTTTGTGTGGATTTTGACAGCTAGCCTTAAATCATGAACCTGTAGACACCAACTGGAAAGAAAGAAACTACAATCCACTATAGTTTTTCTTCATCGTTATATAGGACGGTGACTAACACATCCACAGTTGTTAGGTTAGCTCCACTGGACTTTGGTGAGTTGATAGCTACTAATGCAAGGAGAAGAATAAAATGGGATCCGGGGAGCATTCGCCCAACATATCTGATGATTATTGATAAAATGCTACCTTGTCTGAAAATGTTAAAATGAAACCGTAAAAAATTATTCAAACTCTATGCAATACGTTGCTATTTTTTCAATCTGCAATCCTGCTGGAGTTAGTGGCTGAGGAACGAGCAAGAACAAACACTTTGGAAGGGGTTAATATACTGAACCCACTCCATCCCAGTAAACAGTGCGGTAAGAGTTGGACTTTGGAATGATTACATTAACTATTCCAACTCCAATTTAAACAATGGTATGATGAGTGTTGGTCTTTGGCGGGAGTACAATAGCATTCCACCTTCTAATTATTGGATATTAAACATGTAAGTACCTAATATCAGAAAAAAAAAATCATATTATAAAAACAAATTAATGTATACAGTACAAAGAATAATTAATCAACTTAAAATAAAAAACAATTAAAATAAGTTTCAATAAATCTACTTCTCTAAAAACAAAAAGTAAACACCAAAAAGTATTTAAATAATAATTCCAACAATATTTATTGTAACAATTTAAATTAACTAAAACAAGTAACTTTAAAATACCATAAGCTCAAAATAAATGATACAAACATCATTAATACACTTAAAAAAGTAATTAATATTGCAAAAAAAGTACTTCATATTTCAACCATTCAAAAATACATAAATCATTATCAGTTAATCAAATGTTAGTAACAATAAATTAAACAATATTATATCTACAATAGCTTCCTTCCCTATCCCCTACAAAATCAACAAATCAGAACTAAAATATACATTAGTTACAAACATATTACAAATTAAATATAATGTCCATTTTCAAAAATAACATTTACATAAAACACAAATTAAAGCTAATTTTCAAAACTAATATTGAATTATATAATTAACAATTAAAATGAATGGCCAATATAAATTATTTATAATGTAATTAACTTCCCATCATTTTCCACTACAAACCCAACAACCCTTTACCAAAAACAACAAAGGGCCTCATTACAATGTCGGGTGGAAACTTTCCACCCGCTCCTTGTCGGATTGGGTTCCTTCCGACTCCCAATCAGGGGCTCCTCCCGACCGATTACAATGCTTCCGAATATCGTTCGGAAGGACGCCCTTTGACTTCAATTGGAGCCTATGTTCAGAACGACAACACAGGCTCCTATTAGGAGAAAAGGGGTGTCTGAAGAAAACCTTGCACCCTATGGCGGTCACCCCATGGTGCCTGCATACACAATGCATGGTCTTACAGGGGGTCCCTTAGGTACCCCCACGGCCCCCAACCGGAGACCTCAGGATGAAGTTTCCTCCGACCAACATCCTTGCTGTTTTGAGACCGATCCATCTTGGGTCGGCGGTCCGAAACCACAATTACGAAGCAAGTGCACATGGCGCAGTCGCAGACTCCCATTTCCCTATGGGAGCTTGTGCGGCAGTTGGAAACCGGTTGCAGCACAAGCTCCCATAGTGAAATAGGGGTCACTCTAAATCCCTTCACCGTTTGACAGGCACCTTATGGTGCCTAGCACAAACAGCAGGGACTTATTGCCCTCTCGACACCCAAACGGAGGCCTCAGGACAAAGGGGGCCCTGCTAGAGCCCACCAAAGTGGGTTTCTGAGAGGTGTTCTATGTAGGAAAGCCCGACATGGAAAGCCTGTTGGAATCCCACATCATAATCTCGAAGGCGGAAAAGCTGCCCGTATGAGATTATGCTTCAGTTTCTGACTGGCCGCAGGGCTCCTTGAGCCCGTCGGGAGCCAGCCAGAATGACCAGCCAGTTTGAATTCCGACCACCATAATCGCAATACGGTTGTCGGAATTCAAACCGAGGGTGCCTCCGACATACGGTTGGAGCTTTTCTGACTGACATCCTAATTAGTCCCATAATCTTAAATAGATAAAATATCTATTAAAGAATTAAACAGTTTACACAATTATTAATCAATACGACATTTAATTTACAATTTTAAATTAATTATCAATTAATTAGAATTCATTATAATTATATTTACTTCCCACTGTATCACCTTACAAGCCCAAAACCCATTACTACATTATAAATTACTAATTTACATTTAAGGGTCTGATTCCGATTTGGTTAGGAAGGCCTCCTAATGGCATTTGCCCTGACTAAATCATATCTGGAACGTGTCTTTCCGACTGACTCAGAAAGGTTTCCCACAGGCTAAGTACGATGCGAGTTAGGTGTTAGGAATATATCCCAATCCGAACCCGACGGCATTTGGAATGACCGAGCTGTACAGAGCAGAATCGTTTGTCTCTACAGTCTGTGTTTCCGAACGGCCGAGTACGATGCTGGATTTGGACAGCCTTTCCGAATTGGACCATCCAACTTGAATCGACGTTCGGAATCAGACTTTGGTGGCCCGCAGTGCCAGCAGAGCCTTACCAATCGGGCCCGTGGGGGTATCCATGGGTCCCTCCCTACCAGCCATGCACAGTGTGGCAGGCACCGGAGGGTTCCCTGGCCACATGGTGCCCAATTTTCCCCAGCCACCCCTTTCTTTAATGGGAGCCCATGCATTCAGGGGTCGATTCTGATCTCGTAACGAAGGAGTCCGAATTGTGTACAGAATTGCCTAAAACATTACGGAGCCCTTGATCCCGACTGAATCGTCCCCCATTCCAAACGACCAAGTATGATGGGAATATCGTGTCCGCGTTGACCAAATCATTTATGAACCCTATCCAGTCTGTACGACTCGTGCGGAGACGATTTGTACAGCTCTATGGACTCTTTTTACGAGCGAGCAAGTACAATGAACGATTCAGACAGCCTTCACTGTACAGTATGTCCGGATCAAAAAGGCTGCCGGTATCATTCTTTGGGGGCCCGTAGCAGGCCCCACTTCACCTGGTGCCCTCTGAATCGGACCCGTGGGGGTGCCTATGAGTCCCCCCGATCCAAGCATGCACAGTGTGGCGGGCACCATGGGGTGCCTGCCACAGGGTGTACGCTTTTCCCCAACTACCCCTCTTTGCTATGGGAGCCTGTGTACGCATCCAGTATACAGGCTCCCATAGAGTTCAATGGGAGTCCGAGCAAACCAAGTCTGTAAGCATGTGGATGCATCGTACTCGCTCGGTCAGACTCCAGTGCTCTGAATCGTACGGGAAAGCATTCCAGATCCGAATCGGTCGGGATGCTTTCCTTACGAGATCGGAATCAGGCCCTCGGTTGGAACAAAGGCTCCCATTGAAGTCAATGGGAGTTTAACCAAATTGTATCTGGAAGCATCCATATGCATCGTACTCGGTCGGTTGGACTCCTCCGATTCGGTTGGAGACCCATGACCTGCTAGTAGGATGCTCCCCCACCACACAGCTCCGCCTATGTGCCCTGATGCTGCCGCGGCTGAAAAGTTGAGGCCCTCCTCCACCCGCAGGCTACCACCTGCGCCTCATCCCTGGTGGCCAGTGGTAGACCCTAGGTTTGTATCTTGTGCCCGTTTTTGCTTCTGTCTCCCCCTCGTTGCCATTGTTTTTGCCCGTTTCCTTCTGCTTGATTTTGTATCTTGTGCCCGTTTTTGCCTCTGTCTCCCCCTCGCTGCCATTGTTTTTGGCCGTTTTCCTTCTGTCTGGTGTTTGTATCTTGTGCCCGTTCTGCCTTCAGTCTCCCCCTCGCTGCCCTTGATTGTACCCATTGTGCCCATTTTTTTCTCTGTCTCCCCTCGCTGCCTCATTCCTGCCGCTGCATCCCTTGCGGCCCTGCCCCCCCTCACTGCCATTCGCTGCCCATGCCTTCCACCTCCCAGCTGCTCCTCCCTCCCACATCCCCATATATGGCAGCCGATGTGCGGCCGCGCCGCTGGTGTGCCGAAGGCGCGCCTAAGGCAAGCCCGTCTGCACCCGTCCGCGCCTGGACCGCGCCCAGCGGCAGAACCCCTGGTCCCCGCACCCACCACCACCACTACAACGCCAGCACACTCCACGCTCTCAACCCCGGAAGGACCCACACCTGCTTCAAGGCTGCCCCGAAACGCACTCATGGTCCCTTCTCCTGCCGGAACTGCAGCTACACCAGCCTCGGAGCCACCGAACAAACCCCAAGAAAGACCTCAACCACCTCTGATGCACCTACTGAACAACCGCTCCGCACGCAAACACGCCGTTGAGCTCTGGGACCTGCCCGATACAGCATCCCCGGATCTGGATGAACTACTCCTCCGCACCCGACATAGCCATAGCCATCCAGACGGCTACAAGATCACCCGTGGAGACCGCACCAACGGAGTCGGAGGAGGAATCGCCATCGTCCACAAGAACAGCATCAAGGTCTCGACCAGCACCGACGACACTCTCAGCTCCGCCAAGCACATGCATTTCCAGATCCACACAGACACCAACTCCACTCTCAGAGGCACCCTCATCTAAACACCACCCCGGACCCCTACCCCAGTTCAGCGACTCCATAGCCGACTTCATGAGCACGCATGCCCTGACCTCCACCGACTACATCCTCCTTGGAGACCTGAACTTTCACCTGGAGAACAACAATAACAGCAACTCGACAACCCTCATCGACAACCTCGCCAACCTCAGGCTGAGACAACTCATCACAATGCCCACCCACTCCGCAGGCCACACGCTTGACCCCATCTTCTCCGCAAGCCCACACGTCGCCTTCAGCCACACCACCGAACTCCTCTGGACCGACCACCGCTGCACCCACTTCTCCTTCCAGAAAACCACCATACACTACCTGGCCCAACAGATCCCCCGCCGCTGCTGGAGAAAAATCACCCAAGACCAACTTCACGCAAACCTCGCTCTCAGCCCACCCACCGAACCCTCCAACACCGACGAAGCTGTCCACAAACTCAGATGCTGGATCTACGACTGCGCGAACACCCTCGCCCGCTGAAGAAACTCCCCCACAGAGACACCAGTAAGAGGGGCAGCTGGTTCACCCCAGAACTCCTAGCCTCCAAGCGAGCCTGCCGGAAGCTAGAAAAAAAATGGCACAGCAAACAGACTCCGGACAGCCTCATGGGTATGTAGTGCACTCTACAAATGTAATTGATTGATTCCCAAACCCATTCAGTAGGGAAGCTTTCCAAACTGCATCGGAATGTGGCCCTTAAAAGAAATTAAATATGTTAAAATACAAACTATACTTTACAAAATGAATATTTATGCTAACAATACAAACACCTACAAATAATATTTTTACTAATTTATATTAAAATCAAAAAAATATTTTACAAATGTATTTTTAAGTAAACAATAATATTTAAATATATTTAACTACATTCTGTGACACTGTCTTTTTGTACTAATAATATCCTTGACAGGATATTTTGGTATCACAATATTAAAAACTCAATATTTTGTCCAAACAGCCCAAAGGCACCTACTCCTTCGGGCGGTCTGAAGACTTTTTACACAGCTGCAGTAAATTTTAATTAGTTGGCGTAAAACATGCAGTCCACCCAATTCAAAATCAGGCGAGCAGACCTTGACTTTAGCTCACAGGATATTACATCACCATTGCAATAGAGTACCTGTCCACTAAATCGTAAACCAGCCCCGAAGATCCCCCTATTACAAATCGGAACTGACCGTGCTCCTCATGTGACCTTGATTATTCTGGACCTTGGTTATCTCACCCATTCACCCTGCAGGCCCACTGTTTCTTCAGTTGAGAAATTTGGGAATCACACCACCATCCCTCAGATCTAACTAAGTTAGGCCCCTGTCACTCATTAGAGGACCACTGAAAACAACAGAGTTCAATACTACTAATCTATGTGTATTTCTAAGGCATGCAACTTATAGCTCTGGTAGGATGTCGGATTCAAGACTCATATGTTGATTATATCAGTAACACTGTTATACTACTGATACACGTACACTTCATAGCGCATTATGCATTTTCGTATTTTTTTTATTGTATATAAATCTTTTTATTGTAGTGTGTGTGATCTGTATTGTAATGTATGTTCTGTGGAAATAACTGTTTCCAAACATTATTTAGTACTAATAATACTCAGGAGTTGCAAGTATGTTAGAGAGAAGAGTTCATACAGCTTGACACCCCACTCCCCACAGCTTTCATATGAAATCTGTACATTTTCTTTATTTGTCACATGACATTCTCCCTCTGCATGCCTCTGAACCTGACCAGGTTCTGCAGAAGGAGGCCAGGCACCAAAATGGTAGCCATTAGCGATGTGAAGCACTTGCAAAGCTCCTAATGTGCAGTTTACAGACCCACTCTGTGGACATCTGTTATTTTGTCTTTACTGACTGAAAGCACCGAAACTCACCATCCAATCAGTGGAAAGCACCCTGGATGATTCTGGATGATACTCCCTGGTAATATCCACCTCACCAAGATACATATGATGGAACATGTAATCTTGCCCAATTCCACAGTCCTGTCTCTGTGAACATGAGTGCTGATTAAATCCTTCTCGTTCATCTGTAAATCGTAAACCAGCCCCGAAGATCCCCCTATTACAAATCGGAACTGACCGTGCTCCTCATGTGACCTTGCTTATTCTGGACCTTGGTTATCTCACCCATTCACCCTGCAGGCCCACTGTTTCTTCAGTTGAGAAATTTGAGAATCACACCCCCATCCCTCAGATCTAACTAAGTTAGGCCCCTGTCACTCATTAGAGGACCACTGAAAACAACAGAGTTCAATACCACTAATCTATGTGTATTTCTAAGGCATGCAACTTATAGCTCTGGTAGGATGTCGGATTCAAGACTCATATGTTGATTATATCAGTAACACTGTTATACTGCTGATGCACGTACACTTCATAGCGCATTATGCATTTTCGTATTTTTTTTATTGTATATAAATCTTTTTATTGTAGTATGTGTGATCTGTATTGTAATGTATGTTCTGTGGAAATAACTGTTTCTAAACATTATTTAGTACTAATAATAGTTGCAAGTATTTTAGAGAGAAGAGTTCATGCAGCTTGACACCCCACTCCCCACAGCTTTCATATGAAATATGTACATTTTCTTTATTTGTCACATGACATTCTCCCTCTGCATGCCTCTGAACCTGACCAGGTTCTGCAGCAGGAGGCCAGGCACCAAAATGGTAGCCATTAGCGATGTGAAGCACTTGCAAAGCTCCTAATGTGCAGTCTACAGACCCCCATCTGTGGACATCTGTTATTTTATCTTTACTGACTGAAAGCACCCAAACTCACCATCCAATCAGTGGAAAGCACCCTGGATGATTCTGGATGATACTCCCTGGTAATATCCACCTCACCAAGATACATATGATGGAACATGTAATCTTGCCCAATTCCACAGTCCTGTCTCTGTGAACATGAGTACTGATTAAATCCTTCTCGTTCATCTGTAGCTTCCTTTTGAAAATAGTGAGGTACTTTCATGACTAAGCATGGGCGGATTTTGCGAATTGGCAATCCGCGAAATTGCGTATTTACGGATTCGCAATCCGCGAACTCTCGCGAATTTTGCGGATTCCTTTTTTTTGTGTGTTCGCAAGTGTTTCTGCCATTTCGCAAGGGTTTTTTACCAGTTCGCAAACGCGAACTTACTTGTCGGGTAGCAACGGTCGCGACCATGTTGTTTCTACGTCTGGTTCATCACAGCACCCTCTGTTTCACCACTGCCACCCTCTGTTTCACCACTGCCACCCTCTGGCTCACCCATGCCACCCTCTGGCTCACCCATGCCACCCTCTAGTTCATCACTGTAGATTATGGGGGGAAAAGCACACTTGCCCTGCCTCAACTGACATGAATGAATTAGGGGCTGATTAATGTGTCACTGAATTTGAACTTCCAGGCTGGCACCTGCTTCCTTATCTGTAATTGCTTTCTGTTGCAGTGTAATTTTTTTAACAGGACCTTTGTTGTATACTTGTAGCTATTCTCTGAGCCTGCTGTGAGGGTCAGAGCAGGGTCATAGAATAGTTGCAAGTAGGCAACTGAACTCTGAAGGGGCCCCTCAGGAAGCACTACAGGGAATGGTTACTAATGATAAGATTGAACGTTTGCACCTGCTGAGTGCTTTCAGTTTTGCAAAAATCCAAATATCCAGCAGCATCCACAAAACGTATTCCTTCCAGGCACTACAGGGAATGGTTACTAATGATAAGATTGAACTTTTGCGCCTGCTGAGTGCTTTCAGTTTTGCAAAAATCCAAATATCCTGCAGCATCCACAAAAAGTAATCCTTCCAGGTCAAGATTCAAATCAAAGTGACCAGCACATAAAGAAAGCACTGGGAGGAGCCTGCTGGATAGGAACAGGAAGTTGGAGACTGTGGGGCACTTCCTTCCTCCCACCCCCCCACCCCCCACCCCCCCCCCCCAAAATGGACTCCTTGCAAAAAAAAAGTGCAGGCAAATGTCAACCTGAGGAGTTATTCTGATAAAAATCACAATTTTCAAGGTTTATGCTGCCTGCTGGTGGATTTCTTGTGCAAAATTGCAAATTTTGCAATCTCGCAATTGAGAGATTGTCGCTGCCCGCCGCATCTACGTGTTCACAAGGGTTTACTCCCGCAAAATTGTATAGTATTCTAGTTGGCAAGTGCGACCAAGCAAAAAATCCGCTTCGCACGGATTTACGAATTTTTGGCAAGTTCGCGAGAGTTCGCGGATTGCGAATTTGCCGTAAATCCGCAAAATCCGCGAGCGGAACGGATTTTACGCCCATGCTTATCCATGACCTAAGAACACATCCACAAGCATGGCTTTCACAGTCAATCGGACAACTGATTTTTTGCTGACAATTTCCTTTTTACCAGTACAACCTCGGGCACTTTAGAATACGACAATCAGGGCTCTTCCCTAAGTTTTAAGAAATCAATCAATCAATCAATCAACAACATTTATATAGCGCACTACTCACCCGGAGGGTCTCAAGGCGCTTGGGGGAGGGGGGTCTGCTACTGCTCGAACAGCCAGGTCTTGAGCTGCTTCCTGAAGGCGAGGCGGTCTTGGGTCAGGCGGAGGTGGGTGGGGAGGGAGTTCCAGGTCTTGGCGGCCAGGAAGTAGAAGGACCTTCCTCCTGTGGTGGCTCTTCGGATGCGGGGGACGGCGGCGAGGGCGAGGCTGGTCGATCGAAGCTGGTGATGTAGGAGTGTAGAAGTTGAGGCAGCTGTTGAGGTATCTTGGGCCTTGGTTGTGCAGGGCTTTGTGTGCGTGGGCGAGGAGACGGAAGGTGATTCTCTTGTTGACCGGGAGCCAGTGCAGGTCTCTCAGGTGTCCGGAGATGTGGCTGTGTCGGGGGATGTCGAGGATGAGTCTTGCTGAGGCGTTCTGGATCCGCTGGAGTCTCTTCTGGAGCTTGGCGGTGGTTCCGGCGTAGAGGGCGTTGCCGTAGTCCAGTTGGCTGGTGACGAGGGCTTGGGTGACCGTCTTCCTGGTCTCGGTGGGGATCCATCGGAAGATCTTACGTAGCATGTGTAGGATGTTGAAGCAAGACGAGGAGACGGCGTTGACTTGTCTGGTCATGGAGAGGGAGGAGTCCAGGATGAATCCCAGGTTGCGTGCGTGGTCTGTTGGTTTGGGTGCGCAGCCCAGGGCGGGGGGCCACCAGGAGTCGTCCCAGGCGGAGGGCGAGGGGCCCAGGATGAGAACTTCCGTCTTGTCTGAGTTCAGTTTCAGGCGGCTGTTCATCATCCACTCGGCTACGTCTTTCATCCCTTCGTGTAGGTTGGTTCTGGCGGTGGCGGGGTCGTTGGTGAGGGAGAGGATCAGCTGGGTGTCGTCGGCGTAGGAGATGATGTTGAGGTTGCGTTGTCGTGCGATGGCCGCCAGGGGGCTCATGTAGACGTTGAAGAGGGTGGGGCTGAGCGATGAGCCTTGAGGGACGCCGCAGATGACTTAGGTGGCTTCTGATCTGAACGGGGGTAGGCGGACTCTATGAGTCCTTCCGGCGAGGAAGGAGATGATCCATTCTAGTGCCTTCTCCTGGATTCCGGCGTTGCTGAGGCGCTGCACAAGGGTGCGGTGGCAGACGGTGTCGAACGCCGCGGAGAGGTCCAGGAGGATGAGGGCCGCTGTTTCCCCGTTGTCCAGTAGGGCTCAGATGTCGTCCGTGGCTGCGATGAGGGCGGTCTCGGTGCTGTGGTTGGCCTGGAAGGCAGACTGCGAGAGGTCGAGGGATCCGTTCGTCTCGAGAAAGGCGGCCAGCTGCTTGTTGACGGTAAGAAGGAATTACTTTTCTTATGCTCATCCCGCTGACCTTTCCCATATAGAATAGTCTCCTAACAATTGTTGGAACCTAGACATATGGTGTTCCTATGATGATTGCGTGAAGGGCACCCAGCAAGGGCAGATTATATTTCTCCGCTTTAAGCATCACACGTTGACCTCTTAAAAGTAGTTCTGCTCTTTCTGACCCAAAGCGGGGTTGGCCTCTCTATCTAGGCGACAATCAATCTCTCCCTCGATCCGAGAGAATTCCGAAGGGCCAGTCACTATTTACAACAAATGGCTGCATCATTGAAATCACTGTTGACATTTCCTTATAATTGGCAGTCCAGGTCTGAGCATATCAGGTAATAAGACCAACACTTTCAGGATGCTGTGAATTCCTTTGTGTAGCTTCGGTGCAAGGAAACCAATGCACACTAGGGGGTAGATTAGGATCGCGGACGGACTTGAGTCCGTCCGCGACCCCAGAGGAGGAGGGAACTTCCGCATGGGCTGCAGCGTTCTCTCCGTTCAGATTAGGATGTGACCGCCAGGGTGGCAGTCACATCCTCTATATTTCACATTGCGGCGGGTGCAGCTTCAAGCTGCACCCGCCACAATGTTAAAAATCCATGCATCGCATTTGCGTGCACAAAGCGGCAGGCACCGCACGGTGCCTGCTGCTTCGTGCACGCAAATGCAGGGGGGTACCATAGGTACCCCCCATGTGCACCCCCCACCCCTCCTTCACCCAGGGGGCCCGCAACGGGCCCCCGAAGTGAAGGTCCATATGCTTTTCCATGGCGGAAAAGCCGCCGCGGAAAAGCATACATTTCACACCATCCTAATATGGCTGGCGGTGTCTGATAGACACCGCCAGCCATGTTAAAGCTTTTCCGCCGCGGTCGGAAGGCGACCGCGGCAGAAAAGCTGCGGACAGATTTCAAGACCCACCGCCATCCTAATATGGCGGTGGGTCTTTTGAGGCTCCGCAGCGGTTTTCCCGCATCCTACGGGCCGGCGGTGGCTTCCGCAGGCCCGGAGAATACGGGAAAACCGCGATCCTAATCTACCCCTAGGTTCAATGGCTTATGACTACAAAAGTGGCACAGCTCGTTTGCAAGAGATTTATAATCTATGCAACATTTAAGGCTTTGCAATCGTTATCTTCTTCTTTGTACAGTCTACACCAATAAAACCACAGTTGGTCCATGTATTCTACCTTGTCAAAACTTGCATGAACATTCAGATTAGATCTTGCCACTTCGCCATAACGGAGACAGCGAAGCAATTTACTCAGCAAATGATCGGGGTCACAAACCTAAGGAAGACTAATCCGAGCATCGGAAACCCATCTCCATGCAAAGGCATCAGCCACAAGGAGCAAGACACGGAAGGAAAGGAGAAAAAGTTACCTGTGGAGCGAGACTGGATACAGGGAGGCGAAGCAAAATGGCGGCCAGGAAAGTGAAACCAGGCAAGGAAGTGGGTAAGACGTGCTGAGATGGACAAAGTTCCCATGGGAGAGCATACTGCCAGCAAACACCACTGAGCCAATATTAGTCGACACTGAGACGGTGAGTGCAAAGCGGCGAGCTAATAGCAAGTGCTCACGTAAGAGGGTGCGGGAAAACGGGGTCAGGGCCGCAAGTTTTACCAAGATGGTGTGGGCGAAAACGAAACCTGCAGAGTAGCGCTGGAACAAACAAGGGGCCCCACAACGGAGGAAGCATGCTCAAGGGGAGTCAATTCCTGGGGGGGGCTGATGTTATAGTAATTCTGAAGAAAGGCAAATCGTTTATAGCACCGGGGTCCTACAGGCCCATCACTTTGATGAATTCCGACGCTAGGATCTTCTCTAAAATACTTGCTAAAAGACTAACTAGAGTGATTGAGGGTATGGTCAGCCCTTCACAGCACGGGTTCATGCCAGGGAAAGGCACTACGCAACAAGTTAGACAGGTAGTTACTTTGTTTGATGCCACGGGATTCCCGGGGGACCCTATGGCACCTTTATTTTTAGACGCGGAAAAGGCGTTCGATAGGGTCTCTTGGGACTACCTGTGGATGGTAATGAGATGAAATGGCTTAGGGGAGGGCTATATCAGGGCCGTCCAGACGCTGTACAGAGAGCCCACAGCCCGAATTAGAATTAACAGAGGGTATACTGCCTTGGTGCAGATCAGCAGGGGGACTAGGCAGGGTTGCCCTTCCTCACCGCTGCTGTTTGCACTATATATGGACCCTTTACTGCGTAGGCTGGAAGCTAACCCAAGGATTCCTTCTCTAAGTATAAACGGCAAGGAGTTTAAGACACAGGCCTACGCGGTTGACGTGGCAATTGTCACACCAAACCCCGCCCTTGCTATTGGGGAGGTTGAATGGGAAGCCCAGCAATTCGGCCAGGTCTCAGGCTACAGGCTTAACAAGGCCAAGACCCAGATAGTTAAAAGCTCCCATACAGTTTGTAATGATAATCGCGTAGTCAGCTCCGCAGTTTATTTAGGAGTCGAGATCTCTGCAGAGCTTGACGGGGTCGTGGAACTGAACATGGCACCCCTAATCACTAAAGTAAGATCCGACCTAGAGAAAATGCACAATCTCCACCTATCATTAGTAGGCCACACAAATATTATCAAAATGATAATTTTACCCAAATACCATTATTTTTTGAAGCTAAATGGTTTTATGCGTTGGAGTCAGTCCTGAACAGATTCATCTGGGCCCATGGCAAAACAAGGAGGGCATACAGGTTTATCACCCTCCCTAGGGCTAGAGGAGGCTGGGGCACCCCGGACTTCAGGATGTACTACTGGGCCGCGGCCCCGCAGTATATGCAAGGTCTGATCGGGGCGGGGGCTAGACCCAAAAATCACTTATACTTCCACTGATGTTTATGCAACGATTCTGGGGGCAGAGACGGAGGATTGCTTCCTCAACCGCACTGATTCTTCCTACTACAAAAGAACAAGATTTAAGACAGTTTGGACTGCCCACAAAATTTGGGCTGCCTTCCTGAAAAAATTTGGGATGGAACGGTTCAAAAGGTATACTCGCTTGTTTAAAAATAGCTCCCTCCCAGAGGCGATCTTTGCAGACTCGGTTATGGCAGATTGGGCAGGAAAAGGGATTGTGAAGATAGGTGATGTGTTTGGTCTGGGTGGGGTCTTGCAGTTTGAAAATTTAGAGGCTAAATTTCGCATTGTTAGGAAGAGCTTCTTTAAATATTTACAGGTCCGGAGTTTTTGAGTAATAAACATGGAGGGGCTGCAGGGTTTAACAACAATGGTATTTTGGACAATATAGAAAGGGGCGGGGATTGTACAATCCGCAGTTTCCATGCAGTCCTCGCAGCGGCCAAACCAGATGACTTGGAGAAGCATGGAACCAAATGGGCTGGGAAATTGGGCATTGAGATAAGTCGGTTCCAGTAATCATTAGACTTAGGTTGCTCGATATTATGCTCAGCCACACTACAGGCCCAGCACTATAAGACACTATACTGCCTTTATTTCATCCCGGCAAGAATAGCTCAGTGGGGAGGTACCTCCGGGACCACTTGTCCACGTTGCAATCTACGTTGCAATCTACCAGAGGCGGACATAATTCATATATTTGCCACCTGTCCTCAACTTTATACACTTATTAGAGATATCAAACTATTTCTTGACAGGTCTCTAGGGATTAAAACCACGCTCACTCCACCCTTGATACTACTTGGGGTTGTGCCAGATTTGGATGGCTCTCATGGGGAGTTTTTATTTGTGGCCATGGCAGTTCTGAGACTCCATAGCCAGGGTCTGGCTGGATAAAACACCTCCTGCAAGGCAACAATGGCTTGCAAGCCTCTTGGCTGTTTATATTTTAGAAAAGGGCATTTACGCTAGGAAGGGCAGGTGGGGAGGGTGCTCGGGAAGAAAATCTGGGAACCAATTCAGAGATGGAAGGAGGGTATGTCGGAGGGTTGAATATATGCAATAATATATAGCTTGTGACGTGATATTATATTCTTATGTGTAAAAAAATTGCCCATAAGCGATTGAATTTTTGATTTTTTGGGTATTATCTAATGTTACGATATTCTTTGTGCTGTGTTGTATCAGATGAAAAAATCTTTTAATAAAAATATATTTTAAAAAAAGGAAGCATGCTCAGCAAAAGCTCGTAAAGCCCACGGTACTGGGGAAAAGACAACGGACCCGCATATAGGGGTGGAGAGCCGCAAGTTTAACAAAGATGGCGGGTGAGAAAGTGAAACTGGCAGCGACCAATGCAGGGAAGTAGTGCTGGATCACACAAAGGGCTACACAAGGGGGTGAAGCAAGCCCGGCTAAAGCACGCAGAGCCTGAGGTACCTGACACCCGAACTAGGGGAAAACATCAGACTCACACAGCGGGTTTGAAGGCGGAGCCCACAGTGACTGACGCAGCGAAGTAGCGCTGGAACGAACAAGGGACCCCTAGAACGGGGTAAGCGCAAAAGCCTGCGATAGCCGACACGCAGACGGGGGAAAGCAAAGAGCGCACAAGCGAGGGGGTGAGTCGGCGAGCTACACCACAGGGTGCGCCCTGAGCGGCCAGACGAGAACCGAGTTGCCCCGCCCTCCCAATACCTGCTAAAGAGGAATAGCCTACACGGGGACACCCTCACGCTCAATAGGAAGCACGCAAATCAAACCAACCAAAAGGACGTGTCAAGAACGGCAAGGGGGTCCCCCGACATCACACCAGCGGTGCTCTAGCCACAGGGGATCAACACACAGAGAAAAGAGCTGTAACCAACCCAGGCGGCGCAAATACAAAGATCCCAGAACTGTGGCTGCTAACCACACGGTAAAAGGGAGAGAGGGCATTCATGGGCGCACAGGCTAGTAGCTGCACCAGGAATCCGGCCAACTAGCGAGTAGACGGTGGACAAAGCTCTTGGTAACAGTGAGACACAAACGATCCGACCACAGCAGCCGAAGGGTACACAGGGGTGGCAGAACATGTAAGGATCAGCGGATACTGTTCGCCCAGCCAGCTAACTAGAGATCAGCCACCCGCAGAGAGAGCGAGGAGAAACAGAGCGGGGCGAGAACAGAGGAGCCCCACACAAGAACCCAGAGAGTCCAGAAAAAACAAACAGCCTGAGCTCAACCAACCCGGCGCCATGTTCGAAAGAGAAATGAGGCGGCAGCAGCAGCAACTGAAGAAGAGCAAAAATTAACCCGGACCAGCGGACTCTCTGATAAAGCAAAAACCTGACATAAACAGTACCCTAAAAATTATACTAAAGAAACTAGCAGAAGTACACAACCTGGCAAAAATGACAAAACTCACTTTAGACACAATCCAGCTAGAGATAGCTGCAGTCAGAGCCGACCTAAACTCAGTAAACATTAGACTGGCTATAGCTGAGCAAAGGATCAGCGACGTGGAATACCTCACCACCAACACAAACAGGGTAGTTACATCAATAAAGGAAGAAACAGGGGCACTACTAAAGCAGACAGTGGACATGGAGGACAGGAGCTGCAGAGGGAACATCCGCATACTGGGGATCCCTGAGGGCACGGAAGACACAGCGGGATCGTGCGCAACATTTCTTGAAGATCTGATCCCCAAACTCTCCAACCTAAAATTCGACCGCCAATTCGAAATAGACAAAGTCTACAGGGTCCTAGCTTTCAAACCCTCAACGTCCAACAACGCCCGGCCAATCATATGCAAACCGCTAAGATCGCAGCATACAGAGGACATCTTTAACTTTGCACGCAAAAACCACCAGATCAGCTGGAGGGGGCACAGGATCATCTTCACCCAGGATTATTCCAAACCCACGGTTGACACCAGAAAAGGTTTCCTAGCCTTACTACAAAGACTGAAAAGTAAAAACATCCAATTCTCCTTTGTATCTCCCGCAAAATTCAAGATAATAGACAAGGGGAAAAACCACTTTTTTACCGACGCAAAAGAGCTGACCCGTTACCTTGATGGTCCTGCAACGCTGTCCATGGACACCTCACAACAAGCCTCAGCAAAGGGGGGCCTCTCGCCAGATCCAATCCCCGGAGGAGGGGGCTCATGAAGGGCACACCCCCATACAACAAATCTACCTCTGGAAAGTATCTACCTCAAAGTTGCCACAATCTCCCTCAAAACAAGCCCTACCAGGTAATGAACAACACCTACCTCATGCCGACTGGCGAAGCGAACAAACACCAGACCCTGATGAACAAAAAGGAAATCTCAGGAATCACAACGTATCAGTTGGAGCAAGTTCCCGTGCAGACAAAATCAAGTAGGCTTGTGACAGTCCTCACCACAAATTGAACTGGGAAGTTCGCAATCCCGATCTGACGGACAACATGTCTCCGGGAGGCGGAACAGCGATCCTGCCGTCGCACCTCCGACAAGTAAATGAATGGGGGAGGAGTTGGATTGGGTGACGGAAGAGGGGAGGGGGAGCCGCTCTGATTTGTCTATGTTTTATGTTCTCTCTATTTTCCATTCTTTTCTTCTTTCCACACCTTATACATCAATGCACACAACGGCGGACTCCGCCTACAAACCGACACAGAACACTAGGGAGTCACACCGAGAATCCAGTACACAATCGACCCAGTAGGGTACTGGAGGTTAGACACACAAAACCACCGCAACACACTACACCAGATGGCAAGTAGTAAAGCACTCACCCTGGCCGCAGACCTTAACATAGTTTCCCTAAATGTCAAGGGCCTAAACCACCCTATTAAGTGCAGGAATATAGTGAACTACCTCGCAAAGACAAAGGGCGACAGAATCCTGTTACAGGAAACAAAACTAGAAGAGGAGGACCTAAAACTTGTCAGAGCAAACTGGATAGCGCACACTGCCTGCTCGCCAGCTGACAAGAAAAAACGCGGAGTCCTGACCCTGGTATCTAAAAGATGAAAGATAACGATAGATTCCCAATCCCGGGATGAGGGAGGTAGAGTACTAATAACAAACTTATCAAGAGGGGAAGAACGATTCCACGTGGCGAACATATATGGCCCCAATACTGACGACTCCACATTCTGGGAAGGCATAGCAGAAACACTAGACAAACTCCCCAAGGACGAACTCACGATTGTATCTGGGGACCTCAGCATACCACTCGATTACACACTAGACAGGCAATCCTCCTGCCTGTACCAACCCACGAAATCGCACACAGCACTACAGAACAAATTCAACCTCTGAGACGCATGGAGACTACAACACCCAGACACTAGGGACTACACCTTCTACTCCAGCCCACACAACTCATACTCCAGGATAGACTACATTTTGATATTAGGGGCACACACGCACCTGATAGACCAATCAGATATAACATCAAGACTTATCTCAGACCACTCAGCCATCAGCCTAAAACTAAGCGGCTACCACAGCGAAATGGCCCCTAGAAGATGGCACTTCAATAGTGAAATCGTCTCAGACCCAGGAAATAGGGAATAAATTAAGATGGCCATATCAGACTATCTATACCACCCCTGAATCTAGCGCCGGCACACTATGGGAGGCCCTGAAAGCTACGATCAGAGGTAAACTAATAGATATCAAGGCAAGGATAAACAAAAAGTCTAACTTGAGATTAACTCAACTAGAAGGAAAGATAAAAAAGTTAGAACTAAGTCAAGCAAAGGATGCAAAGAACGTCGCACTCCTGACCACACTAACACAACACAAGTACAAGTACAATAAAATCCTGAGCGAAACGGCAGGACTTTGGTTCTGCAAATGCAAGGCAAGAAGCCTATGCGAAGCCAACAGTGCAGGGAAACTATTAGCAAACTATTTGAAGCACAAACAAAACCAGGTAGCGATCTCGTCAGTAACAGACTCGAATAACAAAACTCACACGAGACACAAAGATATTCTCAGCACATTCCAAAAATTCTATGCAGAGCTATATAACTCAGAGCAGATGCTTTACCCATGAGGAATGCACTATATACCTAGACAGACTAGGGCTCCCTAAGCTAGACCCCACGGAAACAGCAAAGCTAGGTGAGGTAATCAGCGAGGCAGAAATTGAAAGGGCAGTCAAGTCCCTCATAAACAATAAGACCCCGGGACCTGACGGCTACTATGCTGACTTCTATAAGGCCTTTCTAACCCAATTAATACCCTCCATGAAAAGAGTCTTCAACCAGACCGCAATTACAGGGGTGGTCCCGCAATCCATGACAGAGGCTAACATAATAGTCATCCCTAAGGAGGGCAAGGACCACTCACTGCCAAAAAACTACAGGCCCATATCTCTCATCAATGTGGACTGCAAAGTCTGCGCCAAAATCCTAGCTGTCAGACTAAACACAGTCCTGCCCAAACTAATCAGTAATGCCCAAGTCGGCTTTATGCGCAAAAGAATATCTAGCGACAACACATGTCTTTTATGCCACATTCTAGAACAAATCTCCACAAAACAATTGTGATTGCACTAGACGCAGAAAAGGCCTTCGATAAGGTCTTGTGTGCCTTCCTAGAGCAATGCATGCGGACCTTCATCCTGCTCAGCCCACATTGCAATCAATGGCTCACTCTCAGACCCATTCAAACTGAAAACGGAACCTGACAGGGATGCCCACTCTCACCGACACTCTTTCTCCTGGCCCTAGAACCCCGAATCGAAGACCTAAAATTAACAGAAACATAAAGGGAGTCGAAATCAGGGGCACCGTAGTAAAATTAGCCGCATACGCAGATGATATCCTGATCTTAACAGAACAAAAGGCCCTAATGACCACAATAACACAATACTCCAAACTATCAGGGTACAAACTAAACAACTAAAAATCAGAATGCAAGCCACTAAACATCCACTGCACGAGAGATGCGCTGAGAGATTCGGGTTTGTCTTGGCAGATGGGACACATCAAGTACCTAGGCATACACTTCGGCACCGACCTGCACAACACCCTAAGGCACAATGAGAAGTCCCTCATAGAAAAGGTCAAGAACCTGTTAGAGGCCTGGTCCCCAAAATTCATCACATGGTGGGGTCGCATAGAAACGATGAAAATGAGGATCACACCAATGATCAATTACCTATCAAGCATGCTTCCTCTCCTTCTCACAGATGACTTCCATCGAAAAATTGACATCATGCTCACCAAATTCCTCTGGCGGGACAAGAAAGCAAGAATCAGTATTAAGAAGCTTAGGCTGGCGAAAGCTCAGGGAGGGCTTAATCTGGCAGACTTCAAAGCCTATCAACTAGCCATCCTAGCAAAACAGGGCACTCAGTGGGTGGCCCAGCCGCCAGACTACACACCAATGTGGCTACAGGTGGAAAAGGCCATTCTAAACAACCTGCACCCTCTTGCCCTACTTACGACAAACACATACCCACCCACCTCTAAGCTGATATTTACAAACATGAAGATAGCACAAGTAGACAAGAGAATGGAGGTTAGCATCAGGGGTTCCAAGTCAGAGTCCTTGTGGTCAAACAGGAGCATCAAATATAAGGGGAAGAGTGTTAACTTTGAGTCATGGATAGAGAAAGGTATAAGCTTTCCACATCAACTAGAGAAGGGGACATACTCTATCACGTTCGCAGACCTGAAAACACTCCACCAACTAGAAGACCTAGACCTTTATAGATTCCTAAAGATAAAAACAGCCATAGCAAAGACAAAACTAACCAGCACCCAACCCTCAATCTTCCACTTGGTAAGTAACATGAATAAACTAGGTCACCAAGTCTCACAATTGTAAAGCTACTACGCCCAAATAGCACCAAACTCAACAAAAAAACAACCGAATACAGGGACAAACAACTACACCACCCACTAAAGAGCCATGTCCTCGGCCACACAAAACAAGATCACCCCAGACCGACTACACACACTAGGCCTCAGAGAGGACTCCCTATGCTGGAACTGCAACACACAGAAGGGAGACTTAGCACACCTCATCTACCACTGTCCAACTCTCAAGGCATTCTGGGGAGGGGTGTTTGACTTCATTGACAATGTGTTCAAAATCAAAACAACAAGGGATTTCGCTTCCCTAACCACAGCATTTTTTAGATCTGATCTTCACTCTGAGATTGACAAGGAGCTAATGGACTTACTACTGACTGCGGCTTTCAAACTGGTGCTAACCAACTGGAAAGACTCTAGCAAAACCAGCTCCAAGGATGGCTAAACTGGATCACTCACCTCAGAGGAGCGGACAGTTTAGCGCTACAGTACTCTCCATGGGAAGCATCATCCAGGGGGTTATGGGAGACTCTGGACAGGGCCCTAGACCCATACAAGCCCCCATAAACGTGTGGACCAAAAATCGCTGCGATGGGGGAGGCTCTGTTAAGACCTTTCAAGTACCCTGAGCCAGGGACAAGTGATATGCGATTCGACCTATTGACCCCTAAGTGTCGTGCCGTGAATGTATACCTCTCTATTGGGCTATCATATCCCTTTTTCCTTTCCTTTCGTACTTTGCTGTCCTTTTCCGTCCTGTATAACCTCCTTCTTTCAAACAATACCAGCTCATGGGTAAGCACTGCCATAGCATTGTACTAACGTCCAGGGCCAGATCTGGGTGCTGCCCCCAACAGGATTGATGATTGTATACACTATATAAAAATGTTAATAAAAACAAGTTAAAAAAATAATAATAAAATTAAAATAAAAAATTTAGATAACAGAATGTCTGCACACCGTGCTCGTAAATAGGGCAAGAGGAAAAGAATGTGGGTGCTCGGCCTCCTGGGGGGGCAGTGAGAGGGCCCCACCCCACCCTGCGACTTCATGCTTTCAGACAAGGTCTATATTAAGATTTAAAAATATCATGGGACGTTGATAACACTTGTATTGCTGTGAATGCTCATTAAATGGCAAAACCTCGAAAAAGAAATATATATATATATATATATATATGTATATATATATATATCATGAAAATAGGTGAATTTTTCATAAAAGAATTTCTATTGAAAACATCTTGACTACTTATCCCATTCCATCTCGGCTGCAAGAGAGGGGCAGAATTATGTATCTTTGTTCCATTCCTCTTGGCCCATTGAGTTTCCTCATCCCCTTCTTACCAGGCTGCTTACGTGTGATGAAACAGGAAGTGGGCTGTGCTCAAAAAGCCAAAAAAGAGTTGGTTTCACTTAGCCCATCCCCACCCCAACCCCTTTTTAGGTCTCGCGCCTGCGATTGCAGGGGGCAAAGCCCCTGCTGTCGCAAAGCGAGTCTATTGCAATTGTTTCAGTCCTTTCAGCTTTCAAGGACTACCCAGAGGAGACACGAGACTGGCACGCGCACGCAGCCTGCCGGAATCGGATCAGGTCGCGCGTGTGAACACGCGCTCCGATTCCGGCAGGCTCTTTAGTCACCATGGATCACGCACGCACACAGAGACACACACACGAGCGCACACATACAGACAGACACCACACCTCCCCAGCCCCCCCACCCCCCTGCCGCCCCCGCCCACACACACACGAGCGCACACACATAGACAATCCCCTCCCCGCCACCGCCCCCAACCACACATACACGCACACATACAGAGACACCCCCCCAACTAACCCCACTCACCGCATCGCCGGACTCTGCAGCCTCCGTGGGGCTCTCCCTCGGGCATGGGAGCCCCACATCACCGCTGCTCCTCTGGCCAGGCACTCCGTGGGCGCGGGCTTCCGAAGATGTAAGTCCCGCCCCACGGCAGGTTTCGTTTTGGTCAGTGCGCGCGCACGTCTTTTGTTTGTTTATTTAATAGATGTGTAACAAAAAATTTTAAATGTTGAAGTAGCTCTTACTGCAGAAAAGATTGGAAACCCCAGATGTATAACCTTGTGTGATTTAATCTTATGCTCTTGGAAAGCACTTAAAGCAAGTTTGCGCAATATAAAAAACGGAAAAATAAGAATCACGGGGCCGCTATTGATATAGCCAGTGTTGCCATTCGGATGGGGGTAGTCCCGCATTGTTTACCCCAGGGAGAACTACATTTTTGTGCACAGCTGCCAGATTATTGTGAGACTTCCCTCCTGTGATAGTTAAGGTGTCGAATGCTGAATTACTGATGTCCTTGGCTGTTCGGTCAGGGGGTGAGAGGGTCTCCTTCCCTTTGCGTGTAACCGGCCGAGTGACCTAAAAAGTCTCTGGTTCGAACTAAGGCGGAGCAGTGTCACACTTGAAACTTTCCTAGATCATTAAAACGAATACCGTTGATTTGCGGGGAAATACACTCTTAACATTCAGACACGTTGGATGATTCAGCTGTGGAATGTGCTACATCGAAGATGAATGGAACTTGCACCGCTCAGTTGATCAATGATTGTCTGTGTTATAATGATCTGTAGCGTGCTGAAGAGGTATCGCTGTCTGGTCCCTACAGCGTGTATTGTAACAAAGTCTATTGCAAAGCTGCCCCAACATGGGGGAAGGCTCCTCCTAGCACTGCAAAAAAGACTAAACAAGTCTTGTTCACTTGAGTGAATTTAATAAAGTTTTAGGAACATGAAATGTCTTTTGGTTAATTGTCTCTGTTTCAACACATTATTTTCATGGTTGCAAAAATGTCAGACATGTAATCCAATGCGCTTTCATCAAAACTTACTAATCCCAATGCATTTCGGGCTATCATTCAGCCCTTCGTCGTGCGACTGGCAACCTAGCAAGGGCCCTGACCGGCTCCATTCAGAAAGGCTCCATCCTTCCTTATCTACCTTACGGTGATTATGTTTAAGAGGTGACATCGCCCTCTTACTCGAATGACGCTACCTCTCCGTGTAACCGCAAATAAGACCTCTGCCAGCAGCGCTTGCATACCCATCCCGATCCCTGGAAACCGCACCTACCGTCTAGCCGTAGACC
Organism: Lissotriton helveticus; assembly: GCF_964261635.1. Lineage (NCBI taxonomy): Eukaryota > Metazoa > Chordata > Amphibia > Caudata > Salamandridae > Lissotriton > Lissotriton helveticus. The sequence continues at coordinate 373,598,319 of NC_136070.1, forward strand.
CCCCCTGACTTTCGTCCACTGATCTGTGTTTCCAACCCACCCCCCAGCATTCCTTCCCTTGACCCCCGCAGTCCGGGACCCCACCGCCTTCCGCCCTGCGCCCATCCACCTTTTGTTTCTTCCCAAGCCCTCCCTTCGAAAACAGAGCCCCCACTGCTTTGAGAGCTGCCCCCCGCCGACAAATGAGCACTTCTCATCACACCTCCAGCAAACCTGACACCCTCCGTGTCTCGCATGCCCAACCGGCATTTACATTTCCCCCACCTGGCCAGCATCCCCATCCACCCCCTTCTTGTCCTTGAGCCCCCGGGCGCAACCATACCCACCCGCCCCGTGGCAGAGCACACCCCTACTCCTGGCCCCTCCTGACATCGAACCCTCTGCGCCGTTATTTATTTTCTTCCCCTTATTGTTGAGGACCACTGTCTGCGCGGCACCCCGCGACCTCACCCCGTGTCGTCAGTTCTGCGCACAAGCCCTCGCCCGCCCCCCCCACCGAACACCCCTGCCCACTGTCCGGCCAAGCCACCCTCCTGCTCCCTACCCCAACCACGCATCCACGACCCTCCCCTGCGCCCCCAACACTTTACATGCAAGCACCCTTTCCCGAGCGCCCCTCCCTGTTGTGGTGGGCCAGGACAGGGCCTGCCACGTGGGACCTGGAACGTTCAAAGAAGCCACACGGACACCAGGTCAGCACTACGCCAGAAAGACCCCGAGCGGTCTTCCGCTTTGTTTATTTATACCCCGCAGCGAGCCCGCCCCTGGGGTGTGGGGATGCGTGTGAGAGTTGTAACAAAGTATAGAGAAGCTCGGGTGGCCCTCTACATCCCTCCTTCAATTTAGTCTGCTCCTTTCAGGCACACATGCCTTCAGGGCGATGTCCATGCAAAGTCTCTTACTCTCTGGCTCGTACCCGGATTGGGTCATAGATTGTATCGCTAACTCCGGACGCTTGGAGATTCCGCGACCCCAGCCGGGGTATCTTCCAGACTCTCACCACTGGAAGCCGGGCTCGGCCAGCCGGAGCTGCTACCGGTGTTTTGGCTTGCCTTGGTGAGCTTCCTCCGGGTTGTCCAGATGGTGGGGAGCTTGAGACCAACTCCCCAAACTCCAGACCGTAGTCCTTCATACTCTCCTGGTCTCCGGTCATTGCTGGGGGATCCTACTGTCTTGCCGCTTTCTTGAAACATGATACGTTTCGGGTTACCGCCTGACTCCCTCTTCTGGCGGTGACCATGGTCCCCTGAACCTTGTCCACCGTCCATACTTCCGGCTCATAGGGTGTTCGAAACTTCCACCCTGGGTGTCCATCCTGAATCACTACCGTGTCACCTTCTTGTAGCGCCGGCTGTTGAGCGTGCCGTGCTTCGCTCGCCTTCTGATTGGTGACTCTCCTCCTAGCTTGAATAGCCTCTCCGTCCCTTGTCTCAGGAGTCCAGGTGCGGTCGGTAGGGATGCGGTCCCGAGGCGCCCTCTTGAACAACACGTGCGCAGGGGCACATTTGGTGGTGCTATGTGGCGTTTAACGAAAGGCACCTAGGAACTGGTCCAGGGCGGCTTCAGGGTCCTCCCCACTGTCCACGGCGATTCTCAAAGCTCTATTGAGGTTCCTCATCAGTCTTTCTACTTCCCTATTAGCTTGGGGCCAAAGGGGAGTGATCTTCCGATGTGTGATCCGGAGATTCTCAAGGTAGCTTTGAAATTCTCTTCCTTGGAAATTTGACCCATTGTCTGACTTGATCTCCTCTGGTAACCCCATGGTGGCAAAAATTCGGTTGAGGGCCTTCTTGACTTGGGGGAAAGCGATCGAGGGTATCACTTCCACCACTGGGAATTTGGAGAACGAATCTACTAGAACGAGCGTGTGCCTGCCATACGGGAAACTCCCAAAGACGATACTCAGGTGTCTGGGGAGCCTTCTCCGTTATCACCGGTGCTGGCGCGGGGTCTCCGCCGGTGATGGTGGAGGCATGACAGGAGCGTACCATCTCGTCCACCATGCTGTCCATGGCCGGGAACCAGACCTTGCTTCTCAAACGGGCCTTGGTTTTGGCCATCCCTTGATGACCAGCATGTGCTATCGCCAGCATCTGGCGCTGAAGACTCTCCGGCACTACGATCAAATGTCCTCTGAGGATGACCCCTTCGTCACCCACACTCAGCTCGCTCCTGACTTGCCACAGCTGCTGCCGCGACTGGCTGACCTCTGGTCAAAGGCTCTGGACCCCATCTAGGAAATGGGCCCAGCGATTGCCTTCCAGAGCGTGTCTGACACAAGACAATGTTTCGTCCTTCGCGGTCGCCTCTCCAATCTCTTTCAGCGTCATCGTGTCCGGGCATGCGGCTTGTGAGATCATGTGAACGAACTCTTCTGCTCCCGGTCCGTCTTCGAGGGGGTGGGCCGGCTTCGTGACATTGGGGTGCCGGGACAGGTAGTCGGAAGGGTTGTGCGCTCCGGGTCTGAATAGAATCTTGAAGTTGTATCCTTGCAGCTGGACGGCCCAGCGTTCTATCCGTGGAGGTGCCAGTCTGGATGATCCTGCAAACAGAGGTAGTAGAGGCTTGTGATCCGTCACCACACTGAACTCTTGGCCACATAAGTATAGGTGGAAGTGTTGGCACGCCCATTTTATCGCCAGTGCCTCACGCTCGATCTGGGCGTACCGGGTTTCGGTGTCAGTCAGGGCCTTGCTTGCGTAGGCTACCGGTTTCCATTCTTCCACGCCGTATTCCTGTAGGAGCACCGCTCCAAGACCCACCGGGCTGGCGTCGACGATCAGTTCTGTTTTGCGACGCGGCTGGAAGTATGCCATCACCGTTTTGTCAAGAAGGCTCGCTTTAATATCTTGGAACGCTTTGTTGGTCCATTCCCACTTGTGGTCTTGCCAAGTGAGTGCCCTCAAGGGTTCCGCCAGAGCCGCCAGGTTGGGGATAAAGCGGCCGCAATAAGTGGCCATGCCTCGGAAGCTCCGCACTTCAGTGGGAGTCCGCGGAGTGCTTGCAGTCCTGATTTCTTCCGCTTTCTTGGGGTCAACTTTTAGCCCATCTCGAGTGAAAGTATACCCAAAAAAGTCAATGGATTCTTGGTAGAATGAACATTTTGACCGATGCAGGGTCAATCCACTTTCCACCAGCCGTTGTAGCGTCGCTCTCAGATGGGCATGATGCTCCTCGAGGGTGTTGGAGTAAACGAGGATATTGTCACTGAGGTTGATCACCCCATTCAGACCCGACAATACCTCACGTATGGCGTTTTGGAACACCTCAGCCGCTGACGACACACTAAAACTCAGCCGCCGGTACCTTCGTAGCCCCACGTGGGTGGAGAATGTGGTTATGTAGTGGCTCCCCGGCTCCAGTTCGAGTTGATGGTACCCCGAGTTGAGGTCCAGTTCGAAAACCACTTTGCCCCGTTCAGGTCGGCTACGATGTCGTCCATGGTTGGGGTAATGTGCCTCTCTCTCTTCACGGCTGTGTTGGGGAGTCTCGTGTCCACGCACAGCCTGATTGCCCCGGGTTGTTTCGGCTTGGGTGCCACGACCAGTGGGGATACCCAGGGGGTCGGACCTGACACCTTCTCTATTACTCCAAGATCTTCTAACTTTTTCAGTTTCTCCTCTACTTGTGGTCGGAGATTGAATGGCACTCGCCTGTGCCGGAGGGCTACAGGGCGCACAGAGGTGTCTATGTGTAGACGAAATTTCTTTCCTTTGAGTTTCCACAAGCCTTCGAATAGTGCGGGGAAATCCTGCAGCAGATTATCCGCATGTGACTGGTGTACTTGATTCGCAAAGAATACGAGCCCCAGGTCCTCCGCCGTGTGGCAGCTTAGAAGGGTGCCTTTCTTCCCTTCCGTGATATGAAAACGTGCTTCCGTCGAGTATTCTCCATTCACGACGGTGGTGCTGATTACTCCACGCAACGGTAACGGGTCTGTACCCCCATAAGTGTAGATACGTGCGCTGGAAGGTGCAAGAGCGGGCTTGGGTGACATTTGTTCATATTGCTCTGACATAACATTGACGGATGCCCCTGTGTCTATGAGGGCTCTCACTTCTGTTCCCTCGATGCAGACGGAGCACATGGGTGGCGGTCTCCTCTTTGTGGACACTCTGCTAACATATGAGATGACGTACACTTCCTCATCGGCGTCGTCATCGTACCGTGGCCGCCTCTCCTGGGCTTGACTGTCGGGGGCGGCAGCTCTTGCTCTAGTGACAATTGTCGGACGCGGTGCGACAGGCGTCTAGGCCCAAAGGTTGCGCGAGACCTGGGGCCGTTTGGTCTGTATCTTCCGCCCTGGCACACTGCTGCAAAGTGGTTTAGCCGGCCACACTTCAGGCACGTTTTCCCTTTTGCCCCGCATGTCGCCGTTGCCAGGTGATCTTCTCCGCAATAGGCACACTGCGTGCCTCGGGTGGGCGCATGTTGCTGGCGACTGGACGGGGGCCTCCTTTGGATCACGTCAACTCTTTCTTCCTTGATCGGTGCCATCTTGGTTGTTGCAGGCGTGGCTATCGGTGAGCGCAAAACAATCTCCATTTCCTCCGCCCTTGCGTCAGACAGCTTGTGTGAACGGGCGAGAATCAGGATTTCATCTAGCGATATTCCGGGTTGCCGGAGAATGAGTTTCCTCAGTAGTTTTGATCGACACCCCAATATGATCTGATCTCTTATCTCTTCCCTCGGGTAAGTGAAAGGGCAGGTGTTGGCCAGCCGGCGCAGTCGTGCATAGTACATGTCTACAGATTCGGACGCTGTTTGCCACGCCCTCTTAAATTTGAACTTCTCAAAGTCATTGTTGAGTTGGGGGTCGAAATGGGTGTTCAGTGTGGTGACCGCTGCATCGTATTTGTCATCTTGCCCGGTGTTGGGGAGCGTTTCGAAGAGGTCGTAGATCACTGGGCCACCGTACAGGATGAGGAGGGACCTCTTGACCGTCCCGTCGGTCTCTCGTGTGCCTTTGAAGTAGAGGTTAAGCCCCCCGAGCCAGGCCTTCCACCTCGGCGCTGCTGTCGCGGGGTCACCCTGAACGGGGGAATGGGCGCCACGCCTGTGGGTGCGTGGTTGTCCTGTGGTGGCGCAATTATCGCTGCTTGACCCTGGGCTCCTCCAGCTTGGCCAGGTGGTTGTGGTGCGGCCGCTGCGGCCTGGTCCTGGCCACCGCCTGCCTGGCCTGACCCCGTCGCAGGGTTTGACATAACTCAGTCTCTCCTGTCGCCGCTGCACGCTCTGCTTGACCACAGGTCAGGATACGCCTGTCCACCTGTGTATGCGTGGCTACGGACTTGCTTCCCAGCGCACCAGGATGTGCCCGCTCCCCGCGTGCCCAGACGGCCGGTGTGGGGGGGGGGACCAGAAGGCTGCTCTAGACGCCCTTTTTCTTTTGAATGGCGCAGGATTGTTCGGCGCTCGCAGGGTGATAGAGGGGCCACTGCTCTCCAAGATCGGGTCTGCCTCCGGAACCGAGGACCGGGACAGGCAGCAAGGCGCCTGTGGCAAGTAGAGCTGCTGAGGCCCTTTTGGCTTTGCCAATGCTTGATTCTGGCGAGGTGAGGCGATTTTGGTGAGGTGAGGCGATTATCGCCGAAGAACTGTGCAGAACCGCCGCCGCCGGCTGCTGGGTGGTGGGGGCGAGGTCGCTCCACGTGCTGGTGTGGCCCAGGCTGCTCGCGCCGCTCACACTCCTCCTGCCCCTCCCTCGCGGGCCTGGGATGTGTGGTCTGCCCCACCGCCATGGGAGGCGCGTGCAGGGCTACGTGGGTGGCGGGACGTAGCGCGGGCAGGGGAGGGAGGCAGCGATGACTCACCCACAGCAGCGCAGGATGCCCGGTGAGGCCCCACCAACTGAAGGCACTCCCAACGGGGAGACGCTTGAGCGGGCCTCAAGCCTGAGCGCGGGCGGGGAGAGATCTGTGGCCTGGCACTGGAGCGATGCAGGTGGGCTCTGCGGCTCCGACGCTGCACTGCCTGCAGGGGCACATCAGGCACGCCTGTGCTCAGACCGGCCTCGTCGCCAATGTGGTGGGCCAGGACAGGGCCTGCCACGTGGGACCTGGAACGCTCAAATAAGCCACACGGACACCAGGTCATCACTACGCCGGAAAGACCCCAAGCGGTCTTCCGCTGTGTTTATTTATACCCCGGAGCGAGCCCGCCCCGGGGGTGTGGGGATGCGTGTGAGAGTTGTAACAAAGTATAGAGAAGCCCGGGTGGCTCTCTACACCTGGCACAAGTCCCGAGGGCTCGCCTATCCCAGACTTCACACCTACTCACATGTGCTCGGCCTCACCCCCTCTGCTGTTATTCTTGTTGCCTGAGCACCATGGCAACCCTGCCCCATTCCGACGTGCGCCACTGCCCCACCGGACATCGAGTCGACCTCCTCTGTGCGCGATGCCTTTGTCACCATTACTTGGAAACTCTGCGATGTCCTTGCCTGCGCGCCGCACGAGCCCCTCAGACAGCGCCCCATTCCAGCCGCAAAAAGCCTTGCATTTGCCCGCCCAAAAACCAACCCCCAAAACAGCCCAGGCCTGTACCCCCGCCGACCCGAGCCAGTAAAGTCAGCAAACCCAGGACCCCCCGCTGGTGTTCCCCCCATCCTCTGCCTCCCCCTGCGCCGTAAATGGTCGGCTCATTTGCGGGCAGTTTCTACAACTGTCCTCTACCTTCCGCCATAAATACTTGCTATCCCACCCACTCCTAACATTTACTTGTTGTCTCTGAAGTCAAAGGGGAGCGGCGACATAAATTAACTAAATTGTTTGCAGGGAGAATGTGGGGTATTGGGGGCAGTTCGGAGATAAATCAAGTAACGGGAAATACTATTTTTCATCACCGTTATCACTGCCTGCTGCTGAGATCAGAGAAAGAGTTTGCGTGACGGGTGCGGTCTCATAAAGACCGTTTCACTCTGACTTAAATCCTTCTGCATCCAATAATGCAGACCACTAGGTTAATGTACATACTGCAGAGCTCAGCATGCAACGTAAAGCTCAGGGCTTGCAATGCTGTAGGGACTAATTGAGCACTTGATCCTTCTTAGGTCGATGGACTGCGCTCCACCTCTTGTTTAGCTAGTGCAGGCAGCAGGGAGGGTCCCTACTATCCCTGCTACCTCGAGACTCAATTGGCTATCATTTGTGTCTACATATCCGCCTACCAACAAATGTCAGTGCACACTTTTCCACCAGGCAAACACACCACCAGCCTTCAGTGCACGCTTCCAGACACACACATCACCAGCCTTCAGTGCACACTTTCACCGGGCACAAACACCACCAGCGATCAGTGCACGCTTCCACCACACACACACACCACCAGACGTCAGTGCACGCTTTCACCAGGCACACACACACACACCACCAACCGTTAGTGCACACTTTCACCAGGCCCACACCATCAGCCGTCAGTGCACGCTTTCACCAGGCACACACACCACCAGTCGTCAGTGCACGCTTCTGCCAGGCACACATGCCACCAGCCGGCAGTGCACACTTCCACCAGGCACACACACCACCAGCCATCAGTGCACATTTTCAACAGGCACACACACCACCAGCCATCGGTGCACACATCAATTGTTAACGCATCCACAATTAACTATTGTAGCAATCGCAGTATGGCACACTTTACTTTTAAACATGGCAGTGCACGCTTTTCCACCATGCACACACACCACCAGCCATCAGTGCACACTTTCAACAGGCACACACACACCACTAGCCATCAGTACATGCTTTCATCAGGCATACACACCACCGGCCGTCAGTGCACACTTTCAACAGGCGCAGGCACCATAAGTCGTCAGTGCACGCTTTCACCAGGCACAAACACCACCAGCCGTCAGTGCACGCTTTCACCGGGCACAAACACCACCAGCCGCCAGTTCACGCTTTCACCAGGCACACACCACCAGCCGTCAGGGCACACTTTCACCAGGCACAGACACCATAAGTCGTCAGTGCACGCTTTCACCGGGCACAAACACCACCATCCGTCAGGCACGCTTTCACCGGGCACAAACACCACCAGCCGGCAGTGCACAATTTCACCAGGCACACACACACCACCAGCCGTCAGTGCACGCTTTCACCAGGCACACACCACCAGCCATCAGTACACGCTTTCACCAGGCACACACACCACCAGCCGTCAGTGAACGCTTGCACCAGGCACACACACCACCAGCCGGCAATGCACACTTCCACCGGGCACACACACTACCAGCCATCAAAGCACAATTTCTACAGGCACACACCACCAGCCATCAGTGCACACATCAATTGTTAACGCATCCACAATTAACTATTGTAGCAATCACAGTATGGCACACTTTAATTTTAAACATATTCATGTAAAGCGCAGCATGCCACCATTGCTACAAAAATAAATACACTTTTTTTTGGCTTACAATTTATAGACTTTTGTTGCAATTGGTGTTGCAATATTTCGCGATGCCAATAGCTCAAACTTAATTAATGCGAGACCTATTGCATTGCAAATGCTTGTTGGTCTTGTCCCTCCATTCACTCACTACGCATTGACCTACAGCTGGAGTGAGAAGTAGGGATAGAGGACAGACTAACAATATACAGATGATCACAAGAACACTGTTAGTGGCAGTGGAAAGTAGTGAAATATGTTGACAAATTTAACTTTTTCAGGTAGGAAGGTGGGAAGTTTATTTCATGAATTGTATTGTAGAAATATTTTTGCAATGTTTTAAAGCTCTATGAATTTCAAGTGATGAGGAATTTGGACTGAGATATCCCTGAATCTTAGTCTCAGTGCTGTTATAGGGTCCTGCCCCATGGGTTTTCAAACTGGGGGGCGCCGCTCTCCAGGAGGGCCTCAAGTGCTCCCCAGAGGGCGCGCTGGCTCTGGCCAGAAGAGGCATTATGCTGATAGTAGTGTTTTGTTTTAAGCGTGTGAGGGGTGAATGAGCAATTGTATGCCACTCTGTAATGGGCCCTCACTAACATCTTTTGTCATTTATATCCTAGCTGGGAGTATGTGTCAAAAGAAAAGAGACTCCAAATATTGTTCAAAACCCCCACCCCCATTTCTAATATTCACACTGTGGATACTTTTGCACGTTAGTGAAGCCTGCCTGACCAGAATAGTATGTTCGGCAATCATTTATTTAGTTGTATTTTTAAAACGGTTTCAGAATTTAACTGCAATTTTTAAAGATGTCTTGTGTTTAAATAAGTAGAGAAATATTTAAACATTGCCAATTTAATAGAATAATTGTGAAAAAGCTGATTCATTTTATTTTATCACAGGGGGGCAAAGTTTGAAGACCACTGCCCTAAACAGACTCATGTGACATAGAATACTAAGCTATTAGCACCAGTTGGGCTGGCATGGCTCGCGAGTGGGTTGGGTCACACGGGGAGAGGGTGTCACGAGGGGAGGTTGTGCAGGGGGGGGTTTAATTTAATAATAATAATAAATAAATAAATAAAAATGTACTTACCTTTCCGCCAGCCGGGTCCCATGTCTTCTCTGCTCCTTCTCTCTTGCCTCCGGCAGGAACAGGAAGCAAACAGCAAGGCTTCTTCCCCTAAGCCAACCACAACACTGCAAGCAGTGTTGTGATTGGTCGGGACGCCGCCCAGCCAGGGGCATATGGGGAGGCCACATTGTCCATGCAGGCTGAATTGCAGCCTGCATGGAGAAGGGCAGAGTGCGCATGACTGGTTTGGGTGGCCCCAGAGGGCCGACCAAACAGTCTTTACACACTCAGGAATGGCCACACCACTCCTCCCCTGCCCTAGTTGCAGAGCAGCCTTTCCCACCCTCCCATATTACCATTTTATGTTTCTGTTTCTCGCACTGCGAGAAAGCAGTGAGGCGACGCTCCTCCGCCCTAGTGGAGAAGCTGGCCCTGATATAGCACAAAATGCTACCACTATTGTGTGTTTGTTGCTGCTGCCGCGTGGACCATTTTCATTTTGTATTGCCTGATAGAAACTTGAACATCTGTTCTTAAAATTCACTGTTTTTAAAACTCACCTGAATCGCGTTCTCACTGTTAAAGGGTTCTCTGCCCTTAGCTGTTCCCCTCTCAGCGGCCTCAGCCAACCGGCCGGCACGGGGTGGAGCTTGGAGCTTGCAGGTGGGGCTGGGCATCAAAAGGGAGTGTAGCGCTGGGGGCGAGCAATTGTGTGTTTGTTGCTGCTGCTGCGCGGACCATTTTCATTTTGTGTTGCCTGATAGAAACTTGAACCTCTGTTCTTAAAATTCACTATTTTTAAAACTCACCTGAATCCCGTTCTCACTGTTAAAGGGTTCTCTGCCCTTAGCTGTTCCCCTCTCAGTGGCCTCAGCCAATCGACCGGCACGGGGTGGAGCTTGGAGGTGGGGCTGGGGTATCTATGCACACCAGCAAGCGGGAGCGCAGCGGGCGCGCCGAAGTAGCGCCGAAGGCAAGCCCGTCTGCGCCCAACCGGGCCCAGGGGCCATGAACCCTGGCCAAATGAACATTATTCACCGGGAGAACTCAGAGCGCTAGAGCAATTTCAAGCCCCCCTAACCAGGGAAGTCTCGGATCGAATTAACATTCACGGGATTTTTGACAATCGAGTGAGTCACCTCACCCGCTCAATTGAAGCGTCTCCTGCCCCCCGTTTTAATCACCTGTCTATTGGCAATTTATCTCTCCGAGTCCTGTATCTTAACACTCGCTCATTGGTGAAGCACCAACTGGATATCTTTCTGCTGCTATCCTCAGATAAGCCAGACGTCCTCCTGCTTTCAGAGACCTGGCTCACGCTTGACTCCTTGCCTGATATCTTAGCAGCACTCCCCTCTGATTATTACATCTTGTCAGCTAACCTGCCTGCAGGGAAGACGGGAGGGGGAGTGACTGCTATCATACATAAAAAATATAAGTTCACCACACTGACGTCCCTGATTTTGCCTGAAGTAGAGAACATTGTTATCAATCTTGACACCAACTCAGGATCTTTGTCGATGGTACTTGTTTACCGGCCTCCCCAGTCCATGCAGTCCTACCCTCTCTCCCTCAGCGAGCAGATGGCGAATCTCACCATGAACCTCACCAGAGTCCTACTTATTGGGGACCTGAACTACTGGTTCAACGATATGGGGGGTGGGGGCCTCAGTCGGTTGAGCTCACCGAACTACTTTCCAACATCAATATGGTTCAACACCTCACCGCCCAAACCCATATTAAGGGCCACATTCTCGACCAAATCTGGTCTTATAACTCGGACCTCTCACCTCCTATCATTTCTCCCTGTATATGGTCCGACCACCATCTGATCGACTTTACAATCACTATCAGTAGTAGGGCAAAGACCCCTAAGATAGAGGGAGGACTACCCAGAAAGTGGAGACCACTGGATACTCAGGAGTTCATCAAAACTCTGGCTAGTTCCGCCCCTCTGTCAATCCCAACTCCAATTTGGATTCTATGGATGAAGAGATCACGGACTGGTTATTGGCGGCTAGCGACATCCATGCTCCGCTTACTAAATTCTCTCTGGCCAGACATTCTGAAGCCCATAAATGGTTCACTAGTGAACTGAAAAACCAGAAACTATTGCTCCGGCAATTGGAAAGAAAATGGAGGCATGAGTATGACAGTAAAGATAGACAGCTCTATCTGTCAGCCCGAAGGGACTATAAGAAAGTGATTCTGGTAACCAAGACCTCTTATTTCACCACTAGGATTCTTGCTGCCCCTAATAAATCCAAAGAAATTTTTAGGATTGTGAACGAACTCTGCAACGATGACCGAACATCACCCTGTCAAGCCCCAACTCAAATGCAATGTAATCTGCTGAACAACTTCTTTGTGGAAAAAATTGAAACCATCAGGGCCAGTATTCCGAGTACTCCGATTACCTATCAGGGAAAGCCTCTGGACAACAACTCCCACAACCCTTCGACTCTGAATCATCTCACCGCTCTATGTTCAGACACTTTACTAGATTTAATGTCCCGAGTAAAACCAGGTTCCCCGAGGGACTGCTGTCCTCCTTCTGTCCTTAAGGATACCGTTGCAGCTCTACCTCATTGTACTCTTCCTCTCCTTTAACTAATCTCTAAGAAAGGGATGAGTACCTAAAGCTTTTAAAACCGCCACCTTAGTCCCTCTCCTTAAAAAACCCGGAGCTGACCCCTCTAACCTCTCCAATTATCGCCCTATTTCCCTCCTTCCATTCTTTGCTAAAATTCTGGAGGCCCATGTGGCGAGCTGCCTCTCTAAGTTCATTGAGGAAAGAGATTACTTGGAGCCTAACCAAGCTGGCTTCCGCCGTCTCATTCCACCGAATCAGTTATTTTGGCAGTGATGGACACCCTAAGGGCTAACGCTGACTCAGGAACCCCGCATGCCCTGGTGCTCCTGGATTTATCGGCAGCGTTCGACACGGTTGACCATACCATCTTATTGAACCGTGTCGAACAAGCTGGCATACCGGGTGCTGCCTCTCAGTGGTTAAAATCCTTTCTGACGGATAGAACTCAGGCAGTACGTCTTGGGAACTTCACTGCCCCTAACCGCTCCACGTCCTGTGGGGTCCCACAGGGCTCCTCCCTGTCCCCACTATTATTCAACCTCTACATCAGGCCTCTGATTCCCTCTCTCAAAACCAGGGGAATCACGGTCTTCAATTACGCAGACAATCTCCAGCTTGTATTCTCGCTGGAGTCTCCTAGCGCTGCTGCCAAATTCCAATCTACAATGTGTCACATCAAGCACTGGATGGATGCGAATCAATTGAAGCTCAACCCCGGTATGACAGAGCTGGTGTTACCTGGGAAGAGTCCCACTTATTGGGGACCCCATTTTTGGCCGGCCGAATTAGGTCCTTCCCTAGCGCCCTCGCCTTCCGTGAAGAGTCTAGGGGTAACTATAGACTCCGATCTCACTATGAGAGGACAGGTGGGCAGCGTGGTTTCCACCAGCCTTTTTCAACTGCGCAAAATCAGAAAAATTTCACACTTACTATCCTATCCAGCCCTGGTTCAAGTGATCATTGCCCTGGTACTGTCACGCCTGGACTTCTCCAACTCACTGTACACTGGCCTTCCCCAGGGCCTGCTTAACCGTCTCCAAATGATCCAGAACTAGGCAGCAAGACTGCTCTTCAAACAGCCGAAATGGCAATCGGCCAGGCCTCTTCTGGTCAAACTACACTGGCTGCCCATAGTACATCGTGCCACATTTAAGACAGGATGCATAGTCTTTAAAACACTGCACTGCACGAGTCCAAAATTTCTGAAAAATCGGATTACCAAATATGCCCCCACACGTAACCTCCGATATGCTCACCATCATCTCCTCACCACCCCCACCATCAAACTAAAAAGGCAGGGTGGACGCAGGTTCTCTTACCTGGCACCGAGGCTCTGGACTTCACTCCCATCCCCAATTAGGAACTGTGACAATTTGCTATGCTTCAGAAGGGCCTTGAAGACATGGCTCTTTGTGCAACCTTACTAATCTTGGCCCGCCACATCAACATTCATCTGATCAGCGCCATGAAACCTTTGGTGTTCGCGCGCTTTATAAATTCTTCTTAACATATCATAACATAACAAGTGTATCTAGGGACAATATTTAATGTTTGATTTCCACCTAAAATTGACAATGTTCTGAATTGCATGACTTTAGCAGGCATGGGGCTGTATCACGAACACTTGTGCTTCTTCAGAGCAGAGCTGAACACTTCCTTTGTGTGTTTTCAGTGTTTAAAGTTCAGAAACAGGGAGAGGCCATTACTAATCACTGTATCCGACTAGTGCTGTCTGCAGTGCATTGATTATATTAACTCCGAGAAATTCCGAGTTATATGTATTCGCTTTAGACAGAGCAAAAGTATAAAAACAGGCACTCCTCTCTGCTCTGAGCCAAGGCAACTGCTGGCTACTGTGCAGGATTTGGCCCATGTGGGGAAGCATTGTGACTACTAATGTATGGCTTTAGCTGTGTTTTAACACATGTCTCTGACGTATTCACAGTAAGCTGTAGAAAATGTTTGAAATGTATTGTAATAATTTGAAAAGAGCTACATTAATTACAATGCCAATATTTATTTATTTATTTATTTATTGATGCTTATTCCATAGGCCCTTTGTGAAGCTTGCTGGCTTCAGAGTGGTAAGGAATACACGAAGACAGTGGAAAAGATAAAGGGTCGAGTGGAAGATACTAAGCAAGATAAAACCAGGTAACATGGATAGATACCAGATGGTTTCATTTCATATCCTGTTGCATAAAGGCAGTTTGTGTTTAACTATGACGTCTGCTAATTTGTAAAGGTACATTAGCATGTTCAAGCTAGATCTACTGGCTTTGTCTGTATTTGTGTTTAAAAGTGTGACTTTATTATCTAGTCAAGTTGATCTGTGGGTTCTTCCCAGGAAGATACTCTTTAAAATTGAATTAACACGTGTCTCATGGCAGTGTATTTTTCGTAGGATCCTAGAAAATTTCATCCCACCATGAGCGCAGAGCAAACCTCCCATTGACTACCCAGATGAAGGTTTTAAGCAACGGCTAACTAAACAAACATTGACAAAGCAATTAGGTCGTGCCTTGTGGCTTTGACACTGCTTCTTAGCAATGCTGCTCAGCGTCGTCAAAAAGAAATGGTTTTTCCGATTCTGAGTAGCAAAAACACATACACATGCTTGCGCTTCCATGGAAAAAATGCAGTTCCCTGAATGTAACCTGTTGAAGGATACTACTCATTCAATCAAAAGGATGGTAAAAAAAAACTATGCTCCAGGGAAGAGGCATATTATTAATTCAGCTAGGCCACAGCATATTTTGGCCCGGAATTGCCCACATTTCCAGTCGAACTTCCCCTAGATGACAGTTCTGATTGCCGCTAGGGCCCACTCAGTCTTTCATCTGTCTGAATACCATGGATTTCAAAAGATGGCCAGCGTGGGCTTGTAGCTTATCTGGTGACTCTGGAACCTGGAAACCACCGCACACCTCCTGCCAGCTGTTCACTGTGCCTAACAATAATTTATGATCTTGGAAAGATGCTTTAATTGCCTCTCAGTGTTTTCACTTTCACCTTCCAAAATTGGGAGTGCCGAAAAAAGAATGAACACCGTTAGCAAATGACATGCAAATAATCGCTTATTTTGTTCAAACTTGAAATGAGTGGGTAATATTCATATCATAAAGTTATACTCTGAAATACTTCTTCCTCATTGGTTGTAGGTGCTATTGAAGCCCCAGGAAGCAATTCAGACTTTAGCATGAGCTTTATACCAGAGTCTTAACTAGTGGCACTTCTGACGACTTTAGGTGTTAATATCCTCTTACACTTAGACTTGCCGTACATTTATTCATTGAAAGGACTTGTAACGTGAAGCTATTTTATAGTACTGTTGCAGTTTAGGAAAGGCTTATGTAGAAACCGTTCAACTTCACCCCAAGCCCAACACCAACACAGACAAGATGTATGTTGATGGGAGAGCAATATTGATGGCAGGTTTAACACAGGCCCCCGCACCCCCCCCCCCCCCCAGCCCCCGCAGTGAGGGGGGGGGGCTCAGCACACTACTCAGGCCTGAGAGATCCGGAGTAAATCTGGAGCGGGGCCCCTCCGTGTACGTTGCAGGGGGGCCTCGTCAACTTTCGTTAAGCCAAAATACTTCTGGTCCTCCTTAAAGGTAACTTTGCACTCCGTGTGGTCCGTCACGAGAGGGATGGCTTTTTTCTCAGTGCCCCCCGTCCCCTGGAGTTCCCTATAGCACAGGCCTTGTAACTTTTAGCGGGGCGGACAGAAATACCCCCGATCACGAGAGTTGGGAAAATGACTTGCAGTAATCTGCTTTTCTGCATGTTTTTGCCCAGTATTTCACACTGAGATTTTAGCTACTTTCTTTCAAATGCTTCTAATCCGCAGAGTAAGGCAGATGATGTATTCGTCATTTGGCCAGTAACTCCGGATCCAGGCCCAATCTCTTAGACCGCAGAGTTCGTAATGAGGCTTTTGGAAGGATCCGTCCATTTAATTCATCCATTTAATCCAGACAGAGTTGAGGCTGCATGTGGTCGGAGGACTCTTTGGCTGCAGACATGAAAGGCGAGGTAAGCTTCTGTGCAGCGAAATCTTGGCGAAGACAAGCACAAGTCAATTTCCTGCTCGTACAGATGGCATCGGCCATTCAGTATTCGTTCATGCAGGGTGATGCAACATGTTTCTAGACACTCAGGAGGACATCGCATTCGGGCTGACTAACTAACTCTTCCTAAAGAAGGTCCTTTCATGCGTCTGTTTGTCCAGGCAGACGCCGTCGCTGTGGGTGGGAATATGAAATGCTCATCTTCGGCGTCTGAGCTGCCGCCAGGACAAACACATCTACTTCTAGCTCCTTCCTTTGTTTGCGCTGGCCATAACGGGAAAAAACAAAGAGCGCAATTCTCAGAGGGGCTGCGAGCACTGTTTGAAAAGTAAGGATGGAAAATATTACAGGAACATTTTATTTGGGTATTATCAGCTTATTGTCAGATATATTTATAGCGCATGTTATTTATATAACATGTATCACCGCATTTCTCCACACACAAAGAACGAGGAAAACCCTGTGATACGGCAGGGCCCTAGCTAGTTCTAAAAGGGGGGGGGGGGGCGAGGGGGGCTAACAGGGACTTCTGTGATTTGGGACTCTCATTCTGTGAGGGGGCCTCAAGATGTCAAGATGGCGATTAAAAGTGATTTCCTGGGCTTTTACCTCAAACCGTTGCTGGACAGTGATTACAGTTTAGTTTTTTATATTTTGTGGGGGTGAGTTGGGTGGCTTATAGCTGCGTATGTATGCAGTGGGCTCATTACCATATTTTGCATGGTGCCCTAACTTTTTGTGTTAGACAGGGAACTAGTGAAAGGGCTGGGCCAATGAGTACTGGATCTGTTCTAGAATCACAACCCGATGGTTCTTTTTAGCAGCATGTAAGCAAAGAGAAGAGAACATCGTTAATAACGGCAATCAATTCAACTGGAATTTCTCTGGACACATAGTAACCACAGACAACTGCATAAGTTTAGTGCATTTATTACAAACCTAAGGACACCTCAAGAGTAGACAAGAGTGTAAAAATTCATGGGAATCAGCATAAAGCCAAATCTGCGAATAAAGTTGAGTCGATGCAACATGCACAACACAATTAGCTTAAGAAGTATGATGCAAAGGATGAGAAAGCATAAGTCCAAATTTCCCTGCATCCGGGTTTATGAATATAAAGGATCAATCTTTCCCTACACTAGCACTAAAATGACATCCCTACTCAAGCATCTTCAGGAAATGAAATGAAAGCTCTCAGCATGTGAAGTCTTCCTTACAAGTCTCTCCAACATCAATGGGGTTAATAGCATAAAGCTATCAAGACAGAGCTTGGTCTAAGATGTTCTCTCTCTAAAGGCAGAGAAGAAGTGGGGCTCTTTCCCTACTTGCAACATTCAATATTACAGAGATCTTCCCAAGAATCCTTGTGGCTCACGCCATCCGCTCCAACCATGATCTCCTAGCGACAACAATCTTTCAGAACTGTAACATGTTGGCATTGATTCCCAGGCCTTCTCCGGTGTGAAAACACAATCATTTCCCTTATCAGCTTTAGTTCATAATGTATCTCCTCTCCTTATCTAACTAATAAAACAAAGACATTATTCTAGCTAACAAGGACGCTTCTTCCACCTGCAACACAAACGTGAGAATGAACTAAATCCACAGCACACATGAAATTCAAACTGTTAATTCTAAAACGAGGGCTTCCAGGGAAATGCATTTCAGGTCTAAAAATTCAGCTAACATAAGAGAAAATAACATATGAGCTCCACTGAAATTCATAAGAAATGTAGACACATTCAGTTAATAATCCTGCCTACATGAAAATTACACATTAATAAACACAGTTAATAAATTACTGACTGACGTTGCACAACAGAAATTCTTCACAATCATGTTTTCTGCTAGTTACATTTACTTTCTACGTTAATTCTTCATGTTACTATTCAATGGCCTAAATGCATCACATTTCGCATTATTACATTTCAAGATCCTAACACTTCATGATAACACAACAAAGGATTATATGCAGATGCGTCCTACATGTGTGATTATAATGCACCCCTGCAAATAAAATGCGGTTTCCGCTACATCACTAGTTATTGAGAAATTAACTACAATGTGAATGGGACCGAAAGGGTAGTGTGGCATGGAAGGGCAGCAGTAGGTATAGTTGAAGGAGGCAGCCATGTTGAGTGAAGCCATGGACTTAGTGGAGAGACACATCGTTTCTGGGTTTGAAATGAACGGGGAAGACTTTCATTTTCAAACAATGCCTGAAAGCGAAAATGTCAGGAGAAATGTGATTGCCTGTGAAAGAAGGAGTGTCTGGCTCCATCTTTCAGAGGAAGTTATAAAATGTATCCCATTATTTCAGAGGGATCTTTTTGTACACAGTACAGCTTTGCTGTCCGGGAGAATTAAAGTACGGAAGATGGAAAGTTAAATAGTACGTTGGTGTGTTTGGTGAAAGATCAATTTAGAACTAATCCATAAAGTTTTTTGTTATAAATTGTCTGTTGATAATTTTCAGGTGTAAGACGCTGTTACTCTTACTGACACCCTCCTTTCTCCTGTCTTTCCTTGCCTTCCACATGTGTTAGTGTTTTTTAGAGTCAGGGGATTCCAGTGACTCCCTTTTTAGGTTTTGTCTGCATAGCGCTTGCGCTATGTTTGTGAAATCTCTTGTAAGCATAAACAAAATGTTAAAAGGGGCTCAGAGCATGCCTATTACTTACCTTTACTTATAGTTGGTTGGCGTTCACATCACTCTTGTTTCCTTTCTTCCTTTTGGTCAGCACCTCCTCCTTCTCACCTCCGGTCTCATCTGGGGCTTTGCCTGTGTCCCTGCCATGGAGCATCGACCAAGTACAGCTTCCTGTCTGTGGCCAGTGTCCTTCCACTGGTCACAGACTCCTTCAGGTACTCTTTACTTTTGCATATGCACTCTTATAGAGAGCATGTGTCTGAAGTTCCTCTCCCTTACCCCCGCTCTCCTCCCATGCTGTCAGTTTTTCCTACCTCCCATGCTGACCGTTTTCTCCCCACCAAACGCTATCCATTGTCTCCCTCCGCTGTCGTTTGTCTCCTCATCCCCCACCTTCCTCTCATGTCTAATGTTTCCCCACCATCTTTCCGAGTCCATTGTTTAATCACCCTAATCCAATGTCTGTTTAACCCGTTCACTGCATGCGTTAGCCAATGGCCGTCGCAAGCACTACCTTCGTAGTGCTGCGCACGTCTGTTGGCCGACGCGGCCCCGCCTGAGCACGGAAACACCAGCACCATGGCGGATTTTATGCAGCGGTTAACGGATTAATCACTCCCCCTGCCCTCTTCCCATTTCCTTTGTTTAATCGTTTGTGTTTCCCACCCATGCCCTGCTTCCACCATTTTTTTCGCACTAACCCACCTTCCCCCCTCGCCTTGATTGTCTTTCTGAATTCTCCTGTGCTCTTTTTACGTATAGTGCACAGCAACACGGGCTGCTATGCAACATAGCTTAAAGGAAAACAAGCATTGGCATAGCCAATAGGTTTCGCCTATGGGAGACCTATTGGCATTGTCAATGTTTTTTAAAGATGTTGCACAGCAGCACGGGCAGCTGTGCAACATGCCTTTAAGTACATAAAAACAAAGTGCTATGGCGCTGCCAGTCCTGACCTCACCATAGTGCTTTGTTTGTAATCCTTGTTGTACAACAGCCTGCACTGTTGTGCAACTTCTTTGAAAGACAGTGACAGTGTCAATAGATCTAGCTTAAGCAAAACCTATTGGCTTTGCGAATGCTTGTTTACAATGCTAGCCCTCCTCCTTCTTTCATCGCCCATTATTTTGTTTCTTTTTTTCATTGTATCTAGAATCTTTTTTTTACTTCTTTATTTTTTTGAGGTTGTCTTAAACCAACAACCGCTTGTATTGCAAAGTTTACTCCTGATAAAATAGGTTGTTATGCGATATGTGAAATATATGGTTTTTGGAATGGAGGAGAAAGAAAGTAGGCACGCATAATGCTCCAGGAATGGTATTTAGCAGGCTTACCACCCACTTTATGCTGTTTTCCGGAGTGACGTTGGTAGGAAGAAATGCTGTACTGACAGAAATCATTTGAACCAAGCATTTGCTGTAAGAGCCTCTGCGGGCATTTTAGAAACACTATTATTCACTGCACTCCATGACCCAAGTAATTTCAACAAGTTTCAGCACGATTTTTATAGAGGAAGCTTCATGCCTGTTGTGAAATTTAAATGCACACTGCTGGTAAAAGCTGACAATGTGATTCAAATATTTTCCTAATGACACAACGCATGGATTTCAGGTGCGAAAACCCCTACAGGCACGTGTGAGAAGCCTCACCCGTGGAAACTGGAAAACTCGGGGACGTGCAAATAATTGCTCTGATAAGAAAGTGCACACTTTTCCACAGGATAAAGTGTGTTGTAGAATATAAACCTTTGTAGAGAGAGACATAATTCAATCTAATAGGTGTTTCATTCACATTAATTTATATTGAAAATGTCTCATAAACATTTATGGGCAGTGTCACGTCGAAAACTGCTGAAAACAGTAATCTTGTTCACTGCATGCATGTCTTTTTTCTCCAAAATTGCAGCAGCAAAAGCATTCTCTCAACTAAAACGTTTCTTTAACAATACTGCAGTTACATAATTTGGGGAAAAATCTTTTTTATTGCCAAATAGCCATTCTAATACGTTCACCTAACCATATTTTGATTAAGTGGTACTACAAAAAGTCTCCTAGTCATATATAAACTTTGAACCTGCCTTGGTTTTTAAATCAGCAGCACTTTGCTTGCTGGAATTTTTAAGACCATACTTACAATACTAACGAGGCACAGGGTCAAGGCTGATTTGCATATAGCCATGTCTGACCTAGGGTGGTGTGGTGTGGAGTGCAAAAAAACAATGGATTTAGGCCCAGATCTCTGTACTGGGGTGAATGTATGACATTGTTCTGCATTCTGTTGTTTTTGCATTTGCCACCCCGAGTGGGCTGGGTATGCTCAGACATGAGTCCCATGCTCTCCACATCACCGGAGTCAAGCTATCCAGGCTGATGATGGCTGATATCCAGAAACCGGTCCTTGGATGCTTGATTCCGGTCCAGGCAAAACATGGCTTCGCAGTTCGGGCTGGACTGTTCCCATGAGGCACAGGGTCAAGGCTGATTTGCATATAGCCATGTCTGACCTAGGGTGGTGTGGTGTGGAGTGCAAAAAAACAATGGATTTAGGCCCAGATCTCTGTACTGGGGTGAATGTATGACATTGTTCTGCATTCTGTTGTTTTTGCATTGGTTTTTAAAGCAGCAGCACTGCTTGCTGGAATTTTTAAGACCATACTTACAATACTAACGTTTCAAAATCCAACATCCTGTTGGCACAAGCCAGGCCGAGCTGTTAGCAGTAATACGACCTTTAACAATGTGCTTGTGTTAGGAATCCCCTAATAAAATGTCTTAATTCACGTGCATGTACACAACAGCGAATATGAAGTGTGTCCAGATCAGGTGTAACCCATACAATACAGCCGTGTTTCATTGCATTCTTTTACATGTAGGTTTAGAGATTAAAGTATTCTGTCACCGAGTGATGTGTAACTTTGTCTATGTGCATTGGTGCATTGGTGCATCAGGACACCCCCGCGCCGCACGGCCACCAGCTGTAGCGTGTGCGTTTCCTCTCAAACAGCTGGTGACCACCCCCACCCACTACGCCGGACACACACTCGACCCCGTCTTCTCCTCCAGCAAGGACATCACCTTCAGCCACCCCACCGGCCTCCACTGGACGGACCACAGCTGAGTCCACTTCAGCTACAGAAAGAACACGACCCACCACCACCAGCAACAGGTTGCACGCAGAAGATGGAACAAGATCACAGCCGACCAGCTCGCCGCTTCCTTGAGCCAGGACCCCCCCGCCAGCTCAGCGAACCCCAGCCAGGCTGCCAACAACCTCACGAAGTGGATCAGCAACTGCGCAGACGACCTCGCCCCACTGAGGACCCCGCCCAGCAGACCCGGCAGTAAGAAAGCACCATGGTTCACCGACGAACTCAAGAGCTCCAAGAGGAACTGCCGAGCCCTCGAGAGAGCCTGGCGCAGAGACCCAACACCAGACAACATGACCACCCTCAAGCTCGCCACTCGAAAACACCACCAACTGATCCACACCACGAAAGAAAACCGCATTCAAGGAACGACTGGACAACAACGCCCACAACAGCAAGGAACTCTTCAATATCGTGAAAATGCTTTCCAACCCCAGCGCCGGAAACAACGACATCACCCCATCACAAGACCTCTGCAACTCCCTCGCCTCCTACTTCCACAACAAGATCGCGGACATACACAACAGCTTCAGCACAGAGCCAACGCACCCCACGACAGTTCCTGCAACCCCCACCACCACCCTCCGCACCTGGACCCCGATCAATACCGAAGAAACCCTACGCACGATGAACTCCATCCACTCTGGATCTCCTACCGACCCCTGCCCTCACCACGTCTTCAACAAGGCCGACTCCGTCATCGCGCCCCACCTGCGGGACATCATCAACACCTCCTTTGACACAGCGACCTTCCCGGAGAGCTGGAAGCATGCCGAACTCAGCGCTCTACTGAAGAAACCTTCAGCGGACCCCACCGAACTCAAAAACTACCGCCCCATCTCGCTCCTCCCGTTTCCGGCCAAAGTCATCGAGAAGACCGTCAACAAGCAGCTGGCCGCCTTCCTCGAGACAAATGGTTCCCTCGACCACTCGCAGTCCGGCTTCCTGGCCAACCACAGCACCGAGACCACCCTCAACGCTGCCACAGATGACATCCGAGCCCTCCTCGACAACGGGGAAACAGCGGCCCTCATCCTCCTGGACCTTTCCACGGCTTTCGACATTGTCTGCCACTGCACCCTAGAGCAGCGCCTCAGCAAAGTCGGAATCCAAGAGAAGGCACTAGAATGGATCATCTCCTTCCTCACCGGAAGGACTCAGAGAGTCCGCCTCCCCCCGTTCAGATCAGAAGCCACCGAAGTCATCTGCGGCGTACCTCAAGGCTCCTCGCTCAGCCCCACCCTCTTCAATGTCTACATGAGCCCCCTTGCGGCCATCGCACGCCAACACAACCTCAACATCATCTCCTACGCCGACGACACCCAGCTGATCCTCTCCCTCACAAACGACCCCGCCACGGCCAGAGCCAGCCTACACGAGGGGATGAAAGACGTAGCCGAGTGGATGAAGAACAGCCGCCTGAAACTGAACTCAGACAAGACGGAAGTCCTCATCCTGGGATCTTCGTCCTCCGCCTGGGACGACTCCTGGTGGCCCCCCGCCCTGGGCAGCGCACCCAAACCAACAGACCACGCACGCAACCTGGGCTTCATCCTGGACTCCTCCCTCTCCATGACCAGACAAGTCAACGCCGTCTCCTCGTCATGCTTCAACATCCTGCGCATGCTACGTAAGATCTTCCGGTGGATCCCCACCGAGACCAGGAAGACGGTCACCCAGGCCCTCGTCACCAGCCGACTGGACTACGGCAACGCCCTCTACGCCGGAACCACTGCCAGACTCCAGAAGAGACTCCAGCGAATCCAGAACGCCTCAGCAAGACTCATCCTGGACATCCCCCGACACAGCCACATCTCCGGACACCTGAGAGACCTGCACTGGCTACCGGTCAACAAGAGAATCACGTTCCGCCTCCTCACCCACGCACACAAAGCCCTACACAACCAAGGCCCAAGATACCTCAACAGCTGCCTCAACTTCTACACTCCCACTCGCCAGCTTCGATCAACCAACCACGCCCTCGCCACCGTCCCCCGCATCCGAAGAGCCACCACAGGAGGAAGATCCTTCTCCTACCTCGCTGCCAAGACGTGGAACTCCCTCCCGACCCACCTCCGCCTGACCCAAGACCACCTCGCCTTCAGGAAGCAACTCAAGACCTGGCTGTTCGAGCAGTAGCGGACCCCCCTCCCCAAGCGCCTTGAGACCCTCCGGGTGAGTAGCGTGCTTTATAAATGCTTTGATTGATTGATTGATTGGTGCCTGTATGTATTTTTTCTGTGTGCATGTTTGTTGTTCTATCATCATGGGTGTCTGAATTTGCCTGATTGTGGGTATTGGTGGTTGATTGGTATTTTGGCTTTATGCATGGCTGCCCCTATAGCAACTGGTGTGTGACCTATATATCTGCAGGCCGTTGTGCCTGAATGCATGATTGTCTGTTGGTCTCTTTTCATTAGTACGTGCAGATTCGCTTATCTGTGTGTGCATGGAGCAGGTGTATTAACTGTGTGTCTAGCTACCCCAATGTCCACTTTTGTGACTCGTTTTGTGTTGTCAGATGACAATTGTCATGAGTGGGACTTTGTGTGTGCCTTTTAGAGTTTAGCCTACATGCATGGACATTTGGTGGTTTGCCTGCAAACGTGCTTCTAAGTATGCTGGTCTGAGTATAAGCATCGCTATGTATAAATGTTTCATTGAAATAAGTGCCCTACTTGTAACAAGTGTAGTAATTTTCTAACAAGAGCAGTTACATCACTTAGGAAGAAGGGCTAAAGGGCCTTTTTAGGTCGAGTCCTACGCAGCGTGCAGCATAGGGGACCTCTTGCAATCGATTAGCTTTTTCGGTGAAAAACGTGCACGCATTGCATTGCATTCAATGCCAACGCGTGCACATTTGGCGGTTCCCTTGCGGGAGCAAGCATTGGATGGTGCCCCTGCTCGCTCTCGCAAGGGAATCGCAATGTGTGCTCTCGCCCGCACTCGCCATGATCTAGTTGTGTCAGCGAATGTAGGTCAGACACCGGGACATGCTGCTGATAGGTCTTCAGGGGAGAGGCGGGGCCAGGCACCCCTGTGGGGCAGGACGTAGCACAAGTACACAGCAGGCAGGCTCACCGGGAAGTCGGGGTCTCGTTAACCACAGTGGCCAGAACGCGCCCGGCACGTCATCTGCATTACACTTGTCTCTGGTTCTGAACTGAGCCCGAAGAGATGAACCAGTTAATTAGCTCAGATTGCACTGATCAGCGTTTAATCGACAGTTGGAAGGTTGCAAACCATAGCAGAATAATAATAATTGTATTTATTTCTTTATCGCCGAATCAGAAATACGTGTGTTGCTGTCACAAGGCCGTTCCCATAGAGACTACGATTATAGCCCCCTCACAATCGAAAGAGCCCCCTTGGCTAAAAGAGACCCGTAACAGCCAGAGTGGTACGTGTTTACAGTTAGACGAGCAGAAGCTTCCTAAATGTAGAGCCTGGGGTTATGAATTCTAATCTCGGCCTTTCCACATCAACAAAATGGGTGATTCTCGGCAAGTGACTCACTCTCTCTGTGACTCACTTTTCAGATCCATCAAAATACAACTGTATTAAGAGACAGACTGCCCTGCATTAATATAAGCTACACTGCATTTCATAATGTCTGATTACGCTGCTTTTGTTCTGAGACCCTGGGCCACCGAAAATGTGAAAGGGACAATCATATTGGCAGGATTGACATACACTATGCCTTGATGCATGGCATGTTCAGGACTCAATACACTGTTAGGATAGCCCAGTGGGTTGAGTCCTTACTGGAGAGACTAGTCTGTACCCATAGGACTGCACTGACTAACTGTAATGTTCCATTTAAATACTCTTGTGCTTATGTACACACCTCTCTCGAACACCCAGAAGCATGTGCCTGTGTACTGTGGATGTTTCAACATTTCTATCTTTTGCAGACGTTTTATTGCAGCATTTGTATAGCACTTACTACCCCTGCCAAGGCTGAAAAGAGCTAGGCTTCTCGTTGCTACTGGTCGCCCTATGGGAGGTGTATGGTTGGAAGGTTGGATGTAGCCAGGGCTTTAAGTGGGCCGGGTCTCACCGGGTCTAAGTACCGGCAGTTTTTTAAAGGGGGATTCGAAAAGGGTCTCTATCGGGCTCTGTTTTGTGCTTCGGCACAGGCGGTCCGTTTTTAGGTCGAGCCTACGCAGCACGCATGCGCTGCATAGGGGATATCTTGCAATCGATTCGCTTTTTCGTCGAAAACGTGTACGCGCTGCATTGCTTACAATGCGAATGCGTTTCGTTTGGCGATTCCCTTGCGGGAGCGAGCTTTGGATGGTGCCCCTGCTCGCTCCGGGAAGGGAACTGCTCTGTGTGCTCTCGGCCACACTTCCCCCACCCCTCCCCCCTAAGCATCCACAGGCCAGGCAGGGGCCATATGTTATCTCGCGCCGTCCCGCTTTCACTTTGGTAGAAGCAGGCACGCTGTACCAGACTCGCCTTCATTGGCAAGCTAGTGCTTCACCCTCCTCTGACAACTTGTTTGGCACCACAGTGCAATAGCAAGATCTCAACGGAGCCAGGCCACACTGCGAGTCCGCTGTGCCACCAGGCCTCAGCATAACACCCTCCAAATTGGTGGCAGAGAGGCCACTCATGCCCAGCGCGCACCCTCTCCTTCTCTGGTGGGTTGGCCGTGCCCAGGCATGTACCGGTTTAGCTCCTTACCTGCTTGTCTCGCAGTAATTAACACGCAGGCTGGAATGTTTACCTCGGGTTTCGTCAAAAACCACCGGAGCGCAGCCAGCCAGTCAGTCAGTTGCAGTATCCATGACAGCTTCACTTTGCAATGTTGTTCTAGTCTGCAGCCTCTGATACACGAGACACAGTACCTTATTGGCATTACAAGTATAACAGGTATTGCCAAGGAAATTATACAACGTGCGTGAAATACAGGCGTCCACATTTTGGACACGCACTGCTTTTGAGCTGTGTTTTCAGCTGCCGCTGGGGGGAAATCCAAAGGCCCTGGTACAAATGCATTTTAACCAGGACCCATTTCAGCAGAAAAGTTTTACACATCTCATTTAGACGTGTCTACAAGAAAATAGTATTCAGGTTTAATCAAAATGTCAACAGCAAGAGAGTAAGTGAATACAGTTCTTCCTTTAATTTATCTGCAGGTATTCTGGAGAGGGATATGTGGCATTTTTGGGGGAGATAACGCACGTCACCTCTATTGGCTGCATTAAATATTAAAAAGCAAATAGGTCTCGTCCTTATAATGTGAGTGGCAAGTAGTTCGCTATTGCAATATTTCTCAGTAAAATATTTTTAAAAATTATAAAAGAAAACAAATGTCACAATACTGTAAGAAATGCGAACACATACAGGACCGGCTTTATCGCTGGTAGCGCCCTGTGCAACAAGGTTTGTTGGCACCCTTTAACATTTATTTATTTTATAGTGCCACTCATACCAGTATAGGGTGTCAAAACGCTATACGTCAAGGAGAGACAATCAACCATACGTGTGTAAATCACTGTATAGGATATCTAACATAAAACAGAGGACGACAAGGTGGAGGAGTCCATACTGGTAGGCAATATAATTTAATAGTGATTGGTCTGGAGAAGAACGAACTCAGAATGTAAAAGGTAACACCATGGTTGGGGGTTCTCTTTATTAATCAGAATTTATTTCTCTCCAAATAACCCTTTTTGCAACATTAATAATCAAAGACTGGGGGGAAATCATAACACTATAATTTATACCTTGCAGTTTGCACGCAGCTCTTTGATTTCAGTTAATAGCTCACTGTTCTATGCTAGGATTTTTTACTTAGAAACTGCAAGTAACAAAAGGGTCTCTCTGACAAAAGCAGTAACCCACTGACCTATTTTCATATTCTGCACTTTGTGATCTGCATGTTACATGATCTGTCCAGAAGGCATATTAAGCGTCTGCGCTACCTCACCATGAGTCAAAACTTCCATTAGACAAAACTCTGATCTCTCTCTAGGAAAAACATTAATCATTGGAGTAATCAACATTTTTATTATTGCCTGAAAATTACCGGAGGCCAGGAACACGGCAGAAAGTGCTTTTAAAACCATATTATACCTGCAAGTATGACGCCCCCACCCGAAGTCAGCGGTCGCACGGCACTAGAGCTGGTCATGAAAACATTTCTTACGGTACATCAAAACTAAACAGTGAAATGTTTTCAATCTTTATAAATGTCAGGGTTTATTATTCAAGCACTTTTTACTATGGGAACTCACCAGACTCACCAGACTTTAAAAAGAATTAGAAAGTATCAGACCATAAAGGGAAACGCTTCACAAGGCCCAATTTACTTTCCATGGGATTCAACAATTTGTTCTTCTATAGTACCTCAGGGAGGAGATGTATGGACCTTCAGCGGAAGTGTCATGCTTAGTATGCCTTCTGCCTCGGATGCCAGCTGAATCAACACAGCAGATTGCCATAAAAAGCCTTGTGTGCCCAAGCTTGTGCTTTGATGCAATATGTGGTATGCAGGAGATAAAATTAAACAAAAAAAACAGTCTGGTCTTCTGCCATACCAAAGCTAAAATATCAAACGTTCTATGCTTTTACATACTAACTTCGAGGAATGAGGGAGAAGTATTGAGGGTGTGAAGCAGCACTCAAGGAAGAGAACTTGATACAACAACCATTGGCATAGCCAATAGGTCCCGCCTTTGGGACCTTATAAGTGTTTAGCCATGCAACAGTTGATGTTGTTGGACCAAGGATATTGTGCTGCATAACTAAATACTTATAAAGTCCCAAAATCAAGACCTATTGGCTATGCTTGTTACTTTTTCAGATGTTGTTCAGATTCTTCCATGCTAGATTTATCTTATGTGGTCGTTTTCTCTTTTTCCTTTTCTTTCTGGTACTTTTAGTTTTTATAAAGGAAAAAACAAACAAATGTACAAGAGTGACAAGAGAAAGGACTAGATGAAGTACACACTGAAACATCACCCCACAACCAACTTGTGTCCTTTGAACTTTACTACGTGACCCCAGAGCATATAGCCCAGTCCCCCTCAGCATATTTCTATGTGCTTCCAGTTTTGACCAGTGACCCTAATGGACACATGGAAACCTTTGCAATGTACATTGGCAAGTAACTACCCTCGGGAACCACTAATGAACCCTTCCCCGAGGAACAGTTCCCAGGATTCTTCTGAGGTAAAGCACCTAGTGCTGTCCCCAGACACAGCAACCAGTCAGACACGTAACCCTCCCCTAGAATGCATCAGCACAGGATAAGCTCTGTGCCTCCTCGTGGACATCACCCAGAGCTCCCGCAGTACTTTCCACTCTTTCCTCCCTTGATGCACTTCATCCTGGGCTCCCATGATGCACATCTTTTGCTTAGGTAAACATCACCGTGTACCCGACCTGCCCAAGATTCTGCATGAAGGTCCACCTATCTGGATGAATGGATCTATGACTGTTGTTCTGTGTTCATGGGTGCCTGCATGGGCGATGATCAACGAGGATGGGTGCGTTTTTGTTGTTGTTTTATGTGTGGATATGCATATGCATATGTACTATGAAATTTTAGTCCGTAAAGAGAGTTGGTATATATTTAAAGGCTTTTATTAATCGAATCTTGTAGTAGATCATCTTTATTGAAAATCACAAGTTAAATTCAGATTAATCTCAATAGTCAGTGTATGACAGAAATATAAAATCATCAATGGTTAATCAAGTCATATAACAAATGCATTAAAGTGTGTTCCATAAAAGAATCATTTGAAAATGGAGTAAGTTAGAACCTATAAAGGGTTTCAGTCCGAGAGAGAGTGAGAAAAGCATAAATTTATAGCATCTAAATCAGGTCAAGAAGATCGACATATCAAAGCAGAACTTCCCATAAAAGAGACGTTCAAGAAACTTGGTAGAATTTTAAAGTAATGTGACATCAAGTCTGGGTCAGAGTAAGATGGAAAGATGGTCTGGAAAGTGGGCAATGTCTCAATAGAAAGAAGTGGACTAACCTACTCTAGGAACACACACTATTCCAGACTGTCCATTCCATGGAGCTTTTCAACATGTTGCTCTTCTCGTCTCCCATCAGCCAATCAGCGTCCTATGCTCTCTTGGGAACAGGATCGCTCCTCATCTTCTCACCCAAATACAATAGCCCTCAAACAGCAATGTTATGTGTAACACTCCCCCCTACCATTGATTCCTACTGGGGTTTGCCCACTGTACAGTGCTCCATTGCTAGCCAGATGGGCACACATTTTAGAAATAACAAAACATGCATACATGCAAACAGGTTGGTCAGACCCAAATTATACATTGGCATGAACATAAACACTTTTTTTCTGAGACACTAAGCATTTATGTGGCTAGACCTAAAAGGTATTTGAGTGCTAAACCCCTTCGTATTGCTTTTGCCAGAGTTCACAGGGTAAAACACATCCCTATAGTATTTGTCGAAAAGTTAAAAACGTAGAGCCTCTTCCTATGGTTTGTGATAAAGTTCACAATGTAAAGCCCCTTTCTATTGCATTTATCCGGGTAAACATTGTAAAACCCTTTTCTATTACCCTTTTCATAGAGTACATAATGTAAACCCCCGCATATTCTATTTACTAAAGCGGCCAGAATGCAAAGCCACTTTGTATGGTTTTTGGCAAACTGTTCAAAGTATATACCTTCCTATTACATTTGTCGAGAAGTTCACAATGTGACTTCTGTATTGGTCATGAGTTACACTATACACTTCCTACTCTATGTGATCTGGGCTTAGAATTAATCATGTGCTGATCAGTTACAATGAATGAAAGTACTTCTTAGATGAACTTACAATCTTTTTTTCAACCAAATACTCGTATAGGAGAAGAGCAACATTTAAGCAGGGCTACAGTCCCTGTCCTAGAACTGATTCTTTCAGCTCTTTTCTGCTGCTCAAAAGGTTTGACAGGTGGGTAACCAAAACCTTGCCTTCTGCGGTAATTGGTGGGAATCCATGACAGAAAATACTTACCTACAGGTTTTAACACAGTCTAATAACAATCCACCCTCAAAAGCCTTTTGGCTTCAACATATAATTTCACAATAAATAATGCAGTCTCAATGCATGTCTTTTCAACAAACAAGGGAACCCAATTAAGTACCAAGGACCTTGGGCAATAGATTATTCAAGAAAACAATGGTCCTTAGAAAAAGGAAACTTTCAGTACAATATCACATATAGACTCAAATAAGTACTATATCTCAAAGGTTTTCAGTGCCCAGCCGGGCCTGAATTTTAATTTCAAGTATAAAACATATATACAGTGACCATGAGGTCTGATTTAGGAATTGATAGGGTGCAAGCCTGCACCTATCCAAAGTGCATTCGAACAGCGTTCGAGGAAAGAAAGATAGGGATAAACAAAGAGAAAGCAAAGAAGTTCAGGCAAAAAGAACATGGGAGCCAATTGTCCCTTGCATCATTGGTATCATTCACCCGCAAATAAGGACAAACAATAACTGTAACAAAATTTGCATAATAGACAGGTTACAGAATTGTAAAAAAGTGTCGACGGCGTTTCGATCCCCCGGCTCCTATAGAACTGGGATCATCATCAGGACTTTCTAATTTATTGCCTGTAAGAACTTTTGTCATAAGCCTTGTGACGCAAGGAATACTCTGCTGTGCCGAGTTGGAGTGAGCAAAAGTGCACAATGTCTCCGTGAGGACTCGGTGAGCCTCAACCTTGCGGAGCGCGAATTGCTCCCTTGCAGCGAGGTGGTCCAGTGCCTCCGTAACTTGTTGACGGTCAGACTGGAATCCGTTTTTAAGTTTCGCCCATGCCACAGGAATAATGGATTTGGGTTTTGCGGGGCAGCGTAATAAACTGCGCACTCTTTCAGTTGCAGAAAGTGCTGCTTTGCTCTCCAGTCGAGCGGATTCCTACTCAGCGTGCACAATGGCCGCGAGCCGACTTCTCAGCAATCCGGATTGCTGAGAAGTCGGCTCGCGGCCATTGTGCACGCTGAGTAGGAATCCGCTCGACTGGAGAGCAAAGCAGCACTTTCTGCAACTGAAAGAGTGCGCAGTTTATTACGCTGCCCCGCAAAACCCAAATCCATTATTCCTGTGGCATGGGCGAAACTTAAAAACGGATTCCAGTCTGACCGTCAACAAGTTACGGAGGCACTGGACCACCTCGCTGCAAGGGAGCAATTCGCGCTCCGCAAGGTTGAGGCTCACCGAGTCCTCACGGAGACATTGTGCACTTTTGCTCACTCCAACTCGGCACAGCAGAGTATTCCTTGCGTCACAAGGCTTATGACAAAAGTTCTTACAGGCAATAAATTAGAAAGTCCTGATGATGATCCCAGTTCTATAGGAGCCGGGGGATCGAAACGCCGTCGACACTTTTTTACAATTCTGTAACCTGTCTATTATGCAAATTTTGTTACAGTTATTGTTTGTCCTTATTTGCGGGTGAATGATACCAATGATGCAAGGGACAATTGGCTCCCATGTTCTTTTTGCCTGAACTTCTTTGCTTTCTCTTTGTTTATCCCTATCTTTCTTTCCTCGAACGCTGTTCGAATGCACTTTGGATAGGTGCAGGCTTGCACCCTATCAATTCCTAAATCAGACCTCATGGTCACTGTATATATGTTTTATACTTGAAATTAAAATTCAGGCCCGGCTGGGCACTGAAAACCTTTGAGATATAGTACTTATTTGAGTCTATATGTGATATTGTACTGAAAGTTTCCTTTTTCTAAGGACCATTGTTTTCTTGAATAGTCTCAATGCATGTGGCATAATGTTATATGATACACAGGTCCTCCTTATGACATCTGACATAACTTTTCCCAAATAACCAATCAGGCCTACAACCTTAATAGTTAGATGGTCACCATAAGTAACTCAGGCAACCACTATTGATCATATTCTTTGCAATGCAAGCAATTGTCTTCAGCGGAAACACACCACTTTTTCCCAATTACATTCTGTAAGGAGGAATATGTGGGCAGAGCCAAAGACCCTCTTTCAGTAGTGCTCCTTACCGGTCTTTTTCTGCTGATCACACAAGACTTGCTGAGAGCTGGGTTGTTAAGCCAGACGTAAAAAAAAAAAAGAATAGCATCATGCACATAAGTGAAAAGATAAGTTTCTGAAATTATGTGGTAATATATTTAATGTGCAGAATATGTTTAAACCATGCAAACCACAAGATACATGTGTGCACCTGGGAAAATATCTTGTTTGTTTGTTTATTTATTGTTAGACTTGGCATCCTTGGCGTGATTTCCCCAGACTTTGTGCCTCTACCTCCTGTAGTATTGCTGGATTTCGTTTTTGCTGGCTTGGATGCTTTGGCACTGCTGATCAGTGTTAAAGTGCAAGTGCAAGTGCTCTCAAAGGAAATTGTCATTATTATTGATTATCCATGATTGGCATATTTGATTTACTGGTAAGTCCCTAGTAAAGTGCACTGAGTGTACCCAGACCTGTAAATCAAATACCTCTAGTGGCCCTGCAGCACTGATTGTGACACCCACATGAGTAGCCCTGTAAAGGTATCTCAGATCTGCCACTGCACTATTTGCACGCAGTTATAAACTGCCATGTCGACCTGGCAAGTGTTTCCACATGCCAGGCCCTACATTTCCCATTTCTTACATGGAAGGCACCCCTCAGTTAGGCCCAAGGTACCCCCATGGGCAG
Organism: Lissotriton helveticus; assembly: GCF_964261635.1. Classification (NCBI taxonomy): domain Eukaryota; kingdom Metazoa; phylum Chordata; class Amphibia; order Caudata; family Salamandridae; genus Lissotriton; species Lissotriton helveticus. The sequence continues at coordinate 373,631,928 of NC_136070.1, forward strand.
GGTGCAGTGTAGGTAAAAGGTAGGACATGTGCTGGTGTGAATGACATGTCTTGATAGTGAAATGCTGCCAATTTCGTTTTTCACCATAGAAAGACTCTCTGTCTCATAGGGTAACATGGGAGTTACTTTGTAACATCTTACAAGTATAATGTTCATTGTGACCAGATAGAGAAGTGGAGTGTGGGCTCTCTGAACTCAAAATTTAGTAACACATCTTTTTAGGAAGATGGTTTTTAAATTGTGTGTTTGAAAATGCCACTTTTATAAAGTAGGCATTTTCTTGTTTAACCATCCTGTGTGCCTCTGCTGGTTTGTTTATTGACTGTCTGGTTTTGGAGTGACAGGAGCTGGGGATGTGCATTCACTGTAGACAGCCACCAGGGGGGTTAAGGTGTGTCCTGCCTTTCCTGGGTGAGTCATAGCTGAGCTGAATACACCCAGGCTGCATTTATAGTGGTGGGAGGCATTTCACTTGCACCTCAGTAGGCAGGGCCTCCTTTGCACAATACTGTCTCCACCTTCTGTGGTCATGCTGCACCAGAGAGGACAGAACTGGTTAGGACTGGGCTCAGAGACCCTTGCCACAAAGAGAACAAAGACAAAATGGCCTACAGGTATTGGACCTTAAACCCCAGAGATTTAGATCACTTCTGGACTCAAGAGGAACCTTTGCCAAGGAGAAGAGCAGGGGAACTGTGGGGAGGAGTATTGCCCCTTTGCTGTGTGCTTTTCTGATTTGACCTCCATTTGCTGCTTCTGCCAATTAAAGGATAAAGACTGGAACTTTGCTGTGAACCTGCTTAAAGAACAATCTCCAAGGGCTTGTGTGTGCTGGCCTCCTGTTTTGAAGTCTCAGGGATACAAAGACTTCACCTGCAACCCACTGACCAGTACCTGGAATCCTGTATGGACAGCTGTATTCAAAAAGGTGCCATTTCCGGTTCCCAAGCCCTGAGAATTGTGTGGTTGGTGCTGCAAAGCAAGAAAAAAAACTCTGATGCCTTCAGCAACACTGCACCGAGGACGAGGGCACCGCTTGTGAAGTGCATGACGCACCTCAACACTTGCACCGCAGCTTCGACGGCCTTTCGACGCCTGCAGTTATCAGCCTTTCTGACGCCAGTGTTCACACCAACGCTATCACCTCCAGCACCTGTATCCCGTTATCGTGGAGCCAATAACCAATGAGGGTCACTCCGCTGACTTCCCCTGTCCTGGACTCGATGCTCTGCCTCCCCTATGGCAACAAGGGAACCCACCTCGACCTCGGCACCGATGCCTCACCTCCACGATGCCATGCATTATCCATAGACTTCGTTTTCCAAGGTAATGTTGTTTGGGGGTCCATGTAACTCCATGCTCGATGCCGCGCACCTCACGGTCAGTGCCGTACTTTGGATTTATGCCTGTCACAACGTCATAATCGCCCCAGGTGGAGCTATTTTGTTTCTACAACATTTATTTCCGAAATAACTGTTCTAAATTCATAATTTGAACAAATATGTTGACTTTTTGTTGTTTTGGTCTTGTTTGGTTTAGATAAAGATACCTTATTTTTCTAAACTAGTTTGGTGTCCATTTGTTTTGTTTTCACTGTGTTACTGTGTGTTTTGAATACAAATACTTTATACATTGCCTTTGGGATAAGCCTGTCTGCTCATGCCAAGCTACCAAGGGGGTGAGCAGGGGTTATCTAAAGTGTGTAGCCCCCTTACCTTGACTAAAAGCAAGGGTCCCTACTTGGACCAAGGTACATACCTCTGCCAACTAAAGACCCCCATTTCTAACATGTATTTATTTATATATTATGCATTCGGCCTCTCAACTTTTTGCATACAAAATGATATTTCCAATAGCATAATGAATAGGGAGGGAAAAAATGAGGGTAGTGATGTTTGATGGAAATAAAAGGAAGATGAATGAATAATAGGTGTCCATCACCTTTTTAGTGCCAAGATGGCCACCGGAGCAGGAGCCTGCTAAGAGCTCCTGGTGTTTGGGATCCCCCTAGAGGGTTTTATCCCTGTCAGCGCCCTCTGCTCCGCGGAACCGAATTCGTAAGAGTAACAGGAGTAACCAGAATCGTTTTATTTCCTCATACCTGTCCGGTGGAAGGCTGGAGCCACCCGTCGCAGCCTGGGTCAGCTGGAGACATCGCCTCTCCCAACGGACGTCTGCTGAACACGGGAATCGGATGCCCCGAGCCTGCGGAGAGTTGGCACTCTGATGCGTCGATTTGAGGCTCCCCCAGCACGACTGTGATCACGCAAAGGGCTCTTGCCATCGTCGAGTCCCGTGCCCACGGTGGGTTGTGGAGCGACCTGAAGCTGACCCCCCTCCCCCACCCCCGCATCGGAGCAGTAGATCTACCGATCGATGGGCCCCAGCGCGGGTCGAGCCTCGAGCCTCTGGAGGATCGCCGCCCAGAAGCCCTGGAGTTTGTAGTTGGTGACCAGCGCCGGCTTCTTGACAAACAAAGAAGAATAGCATCAAACCCGGCGTGCGTTCCACCGAATCGCGCAATTCCAAAAATGGCCGCCGCAGTGGAACGCATAACCCTGACTCTGAAGCCGGGACACCACCACCATCTCTGATGACCCCGCGGGGAGTTCTGACTACCGCCGTGTACGGAGAGTGGCCCCCCTCCCACCCGCTCCAAGGCGCAGGCTGCTGATTGGGGTGCCTGGACTGGCCGGTGCCTGGACTGGCCGGAGGACGTCGGCGGACACCCCCTCCCGCCCGCACCACAGCATAGGAGGTTGGATTCGGAACCAGGAAGGACGCCGGGTGAGTTGTGTCGGCTCCTGGAAGCACCGGGAAACGGATGGAAGGTATAGAGGCTGGGGAACTGCTGATCTGGGCTCTGGGGCCAAACAAGAGCTGAAGGACCGACATGAGCCGCCCCCATCCGGGAATGGATATGTGTCAGTGAGCCCCCCACCTCCCAGGGAAATACAGGTTTGGATCATCGAGGCAAACACATAACTACAGTCCGATCTATCTGCGCCACACCTGGATCAAAGCAGTACAACAAAACCTGATGGCAAAACCAACACGCTTAGGGAGGCATAAGGTATTTATCTCCCCCCACCCGCCTGCGCACATTTCTTAGACTACCTCCTTTGTACAAAATGGCTGGGGCCATAAAACTGCTCACTTTCGCAAGCTACCTCCTTGAGCAACATGGGGCCATAAATCTGTAGAAATAAATCCTCGCTAGTACCTTTGATGTCCGCGAGGCTCTACAGCTCTAACTCCCCCACTTTTCCATACCAGCAAGCTATGAGCAATGCCTGCCTGAATAGAAAGTGAAATGGTCCTGCTCTGAGCCCAAAGTAACAACAACAGACAAAGGACCAATAATTTTCTATCTCCCCCATCGGTTCGGCCATCTTAGCTGGTCTATCTTGGGGAGACCATCATGGTCTAGTCATTTCTACCATCGACCTTAAAGACCTAAGGCCTCTTAGACTCTCAGACTACTTTTTATCGGTTGCACAATTTACACAGCTGGGCGTTTTTCACGTCGGATTTAGATAGTCTACTTTTTCACAGTGATATGTATTATTATATTCCTGATTGTTTCCAGCACATTTCACTTTTTCTGCACCAATTGCAATTGCTACCCATATATTACTGCCTCGTACAGTAGCATTATATTCTATATATTTCTAACTGTATCTTGCACGTCCCACTTTATCGTCAGCGGTAATGCACCGTTTGCTACCTCATACATTTTTCTTTTGCTGCTCGCTAATGCTACTTGTTGTGCCATTTAATCTGTGTCATCTAATCTGTGTGTGCAATTGTATTCTGTCACTGTACCTTACATATTTTTGACTACTCACTATTGGCACCTTCGATTTAGCTATTCTTTATGGTCTGCACAGTTAGTTTATTTTATTCAAGTGTTTTTCTCAGTGCTATATATCATATTTTATACCTCATATATTTTTCGTTGCTGCTCACTAATGTCACTTGCTGGTTCATATAAGTTGTGTGTGCAATGGTATTCTGTCACAGACTCACTGTACCTTCATATTTTTGACTACTCACTATTGGCTCCTTCGATTTAGATATTCTTTATGGTCTGCACAGTTAGTTTATTTTATTCAAGCATTTTTCTCAGTGCTATATTTCATATTTTATGCCTCATATATTTTTTGTTGCTGCTCACTAATGTCACTTGTTGGTTTATATAAGTTGTGTGTGCAATGGTACTCTGCCACAGACTCCTGTACCTTACGCATTTTGACTACTCACTATTGTCACTCCTTACTCCTATTCCTAAAATGTATTGTCGATTTTCTCACATAGACCTGTCACTGATGTAACCTGCACTTACATGGTCCCTTCCCGTATACACTGATTACTACCGCATATGTGTTAACTGCTTGCATTTTTCTGCACCCTTATATCCTTATTGCGCACCCTATACTTGTGCAACTCGCACCCATCTCAAGTGTTAATCTTGTATGCACCGAGTACTACCTAAAATACCTTGGCAACTCACTAGTGTCAGTTAATCCTGTATGCACCAATTACTACCTCAAATACCTTGGCAGCTCACTAGTGTCACTCCCAATTATCTCACTATTATTGTCTGCAGCGGTACTCTGCGCATAGCATTACTGTGCACGCACTAGTATCACTTTAGGCCCTCGCAACTGTTTAGGACAGTGCACCCTCCCTACACCCTCCCTCCTACACCTACCCTCCTACACCTACCTAGATTGTCCTCCCATCATGGAACCCGTCGGCAACCACACATACAAAATCAACTACCCACCCTCACTCACTAAAAAAGCCGCTAAACGTTTTAAACACAACTTCCTGAGGTCCCACCCTGAAACACCTTGTGCAGACACCTACTTCTCACCAGTCAATGGTTCGCTGAACATTGATATTATCTTCCACACCACACGCAGAGCCCAATGGAGAAACACGTTCCGCACCCTACTCACCGTCTCCACCTCCAGGAATTTCGCACATGGCCTAAAACTCTCCATCACTCCATCACAACTCTTCCCGGGCAGAACAACCATCACTATATACAATAACGGGATTATCCTGATTCAATCCACAGACAAGAACCTGGAACTACTAGACAACCTGTTCCCCACGTTCAAACAGCACCTCGCCATTCATCGGACTCCCACTCATAGCTCCCGCAGGCCTATCACCCCAGAATTCACAGCCCCCAACCACAACCCTTCTAACCTAGCTCAACCACAAAACGACACGCACCTTCTCTCCACCCCCTGCACCTTAGACATTCACCCACCTAATGTAGCTACCTCGCACTCCACATTTACAGACATAGATCCCTCACCCACACATTCCAGCGGCACCCTCTCCCCTCCCTACAACCTCACCTTGTCACCCTCCCATACCACACCCATTCCCGTCACCCCTGACACCACAGCCTCAAACCACACTCATTCTAACCCAGCCCAACCCCAAAACAACATGCACCTCTCCTTTACTCCCGACACCCCAGTCACTCACCCACCTACCGTATCTACCTTCCTCCCGTCGAGCACAGACATAGATTACTTACCCTCTTACACCAACCACCTCACCCCTTCCCCCCACACACCAGCCCTCATCCCCTTCCCCACCCCTGATACCACAGCCCCCACCCAAAAAGACATGCACCACCCCCTTACTCCCGGCACCTTAGTCATTCTCCCACCTACCGTAGCTACCCCACATCCCTCAAGCACAGACATAGATCTCTCTCCCTCTTACAACAACCACCCCACCCCTTCCACCTACACACCAGCCCTCATCCCCGTTCCTCTCATCCCCGTTCCTCTCATCCCCGTTCCTCTCACCCCTGATGCCACAGCTCCCACCCGCAACCGGCCTATCCTAGATCATCAACATCAGACCGACACACACAAAGGCAAACCCCACCCTTTACCCCCACCCATTCTCAGCCCCCACTTCCTCCCACTAACTAATCACACAGAACACGCCACCTCCATCAACTCAACTCGACCCCATCTACAATCCCACTACCCCCCCAGTCTCACCCCATTACCCAACCTCCACCCCCGCCACCACTAATAAACGCCCATCCTCCACCGTGCACTCTACGCCCACCACCAATACTCTCATCCGCACCACCAACCTCTCCCCTATGTCATCCTCGCCTGACCCTCCCATCCCCACCTCCAACACATGTCCCACTGTGGACCACATTACGGCCTCACTCCTCCAACTCAAAGAAGACATGTACATCATCAAACAACAACTACTCTGTCTATCACACTCCAGTCACCCCCCACCCAACACCCTCCACCAGATCAAACAAGACATTCACATCATCAAACAACTACTCAGCACACACCCCAGACACCACTCACGCGCCTCCACCATCACCTCCCCTCCCAACTGGTCCTCCACCCGGGCGGCGAACTCTCGCACTCGACCCCCACAGCACTGGACCTCAATCCCTGCTCTCAATCGTGAAAACCGCCCCTATCGCTCCTGCAACCCTCTCTCGGACCTAGACACAATCATCCTCCTCCGCTCCTATGACTCAGCTCCCCTTAGCAACACACCTGACACTCTCACTGCCATACCTACGATTCACTCCAATCCCCTTAGACCCCCCACACTGAACAACAGAGTCGCTATCCATAGTAACCTGAGTAAAGTCCCCCTCGCTCTAGAACACCCTTCCACCCTCAACACACCCCGTCTCAAATGCACTCTCATAAACTGCAGATCAGCCGCTAGACACTCCGCCGCTATCGCCGATCTCATCCTAAAATTGGATCTTGACTTAATCATCATGACTGAAACATGGCTAACAGAATCTTCTACACCTATAATGGACATTCTGGTTCCCCCCAACTACCACATCACTAGACTTGACAGGTCTGGCAATAAAAAAGGTGGCGGAATCGCATGTATATACAGGAGCAACCTCTCTGTCTTGAAAGTACCTTCCCCTTCCATACCCTCCCCAACGTCCTGTGAATACATCAGCCTAGATATTATCAGTGAGGGCAAACCGATCTGCACTCTTCACGGCATCTACCACCCACCCGGTGACAACCTCACCTTCTCCCAACAAATGATGGACATGATCTCAACCAACTCAGGGCGGCAACTCACACAAATATACCTTGGGGACTTCAACCTCCACTGGAACGATCATAATGATGCGGTGGTAAAAGGTCTGAAGAATTTCCTTAACGCCCTTGACCTTACACAAATTTGCAACAGCCCAACACACAAGAAAGGCTCTAACCTCGACCTTATCATCTCCAAAGAGGCCTCTATCCAACTCGAATCTATCCAACCCTGTGACTGGTCGGACCATCATATTATCACGTTCTTCATCAATGAAAAAGTTAAATTTAACCCTATTCAATCCGCCAGGCCCAAAGTCTGGAAAAGAGACATGAAAAAACTAAACTCAAACTCTCTGCCCCCCAACAGCTGCAACTTACTACTTCCTCCGGCTGGCGTTAAGGACGTCCAATCCTTGACTGATCACTATCTTAACAATATGACCGCAATAATTAATGAAGTCGCACCCTTGCAGCTAAAAAAAGCCACCACAAAAATCTCCAATCCCTGGTACGACGGGACTCTCAATGACGATAGACGCGCCATGCGAATGGCAGAGCGTTCCTGGAGATCAGCTCCCTCTGCACTGAACTTAAAAAACCTGAAGAAAAAGAGAAATGCCTACTTCAGGAAAATAAAACGATCAAAATCAGACTTCTTCAGCCGTCAGCTCGACCAAGCCAAAAATCGTCCGAGAAAGCTGTTTGAGCTTATCCGAACACAAACCAAAGAACAACCCCAACCTCTCAACACTATGTGCAAAGCTCCCTCCTGCGAAGACTTCGCCTCTTTCTTTAACCAAAAAACTGACAACATAAGGAATGATCTCCTCTTGGACGCAAGCCTCTATCCCAAACCCCACCGCATAACACCCACTAAACCAAAAAACAATGCAACCTGGTCAACCTTTGTCACCTACACGGAAGAAGAAATTGGCAAACTGCTCAGCACTCTGAAACCATCCAATCACCTCACGGACCCCCTTCCTGCTAACGCTGTCAAAGTCCTTACCCCGTCGCTCCTTCCACTCTGGACCAAAATTATCAACAGCTCACTTCAACAAGGGATCATTCCCGACTCCCTCAAAGTTGGACAAGTAACACCTTTGCTAAAGAAACCCACAGCCGACCCCTCTGACCTAAACAACTACCGTCCCATTACCAACATTCCGACTCTTGCCAAACTGCTGGAAAAATGCGCACAAATACAATTGACTAAACACATTACTCAATTTGATCTCCTCAACTCTCATCAATCAGGCTTCCGAGCTAATCACAGTATGGAAACTGCCATGATTCACATAATCGACGACGCCCTCCAAATCCTAGATCATAACGATACCTGCCTCCTCATCCTCCTTGATCTCTCCTCCGCATTTGACACCGTCAAACATGAGAGCTTACTCGAACTATTAAACACAAGAATGGGCCTATCTGGAACTGTGCTCAAATGGTTCACTTCCTTTTTGCAAAACAGGTCGCAGAAATTCAAAGAGCAACAACTTGATGTCCGCACCAAGACCCGTATCGCTAGGCGTACCACAAGGATCCTCCCTATCCCCAACTTTGTTCAACCTAGTTATGGAACCTCTCACCACCTTGCTGCAAGAATCCAATGTTCACTTCCACATGTATGCTGATGACACCCAACTTTATCTCAAACTACAATCACCCAAAGACATCACGCTCTTGAACTCAACGATCAGAAGCACCCAATCTTGGTTGGCCGCTAATCATCTCAAACTCAATGCCCTTAAAACAGAGTTCCTTCTGATCTCACCTCCAGCGAAGATCACTACCGCACAAATGTGGCTTAAAGATCTAACGGCACTCAATGTTCAACCCACCATCGTGGACTCAGCGAAATCTTTGGGCATAACACTTGACACCAATCTCAGCATGCAGGAACACATCAACAAAGCAACTAAGGGAGCAAACTACCAAATCAACACCCTTAGGAAACTTAAACCTTTCCTTCCAGCCAAAGACTTCCAGTCTGCGGTACAATCACTAGTCATACCTCGAATAGAATATGGCAGCACCGCCCTCTGCGGTCTCCCCCTAGCTACTACGGCACCCATAAGAGCCTCTCTAAACGCCGCAGCGAGACTTATCACTGGATCAAAAAAACACTCACACATTTCCCCTGACTTCAAATCTCTGAACTGGCTGCCGTTTGAAGCCAGAATACACCTGAAAATCGCTTGTTTAACCCACAAGGCTGTCCACCTGAGCTCACCTAGATACCTCGCTCAGAAGCTGACGATTTCTGGAGGCTCCAGAAACACTAGAGGCACAAACAATCTTTTGCTAAAGCCTAAAAGATTCCGCAAGGAAAAAACCTATAAACGCTCTTTCTCAGGAATGGCTCCCAGGATTTGGAACTCGCTCCCCCCTGAAACAAGGCTCATCACCTCTACCATACTTTTCAAGAGAGAAGTAAAAGCGATCCTCATGGCTAAATACACTTGAGCGACTACTGGGGAAAAACTACAAAGACTCGATACTCATCTGTACTACTTGCTCGAACCCTTGTATTTTTATTTTTGACTTTGAAATTGACTTACTTGATTGTTTTATGATATCACTTCAATGTACTGTTTATGATATCACTTCAATGTACTGTTAACATGATTGATGTATCTGCGTATTCATGCTCCCCTCCTCTGTAAAGCGCTCTGATATCTGCGAAGATCTTGTTCGCGCTATATAAAACTTTCAAAATAAATAAATAAATAAATCACATTCAGAGTTTGAGTAGACTTGCTCTTGTATGTTTCTCAGAAGTGTCCTCAGAAATCAGGTTTTAGCGAGACCCCAAGAAGAGTTTGGGGTACGACATTTAGAGACATTTAAGTGTAGCATGTTTAGCGTGTTATCTTAGGCCCTCATTACAAATTTGTCAATGTATGATGGGGTATTTACCACATGGGGTAAATACCAATTAAACATGAGTGAGTTATTTACTGCATGTGATAAATAACTCCTGTTCCAAGAGTTCAACTGGAAAATAAGCCGTTATATACAGAATCAATTTTAAGCCCCCAAATTCTCCACTTTTAGATGGGTCTTTTCCCCAACAGAGCTTTCTTTTCAACAAGCATAGTCTTGTCAATGGAGTGCAAAATGTTCTTATTCTGTTTATTTACACTGTCCATCCTATACTCCACATCAGTGGTATCATGATTACTTGAGTATGCATTATTTGCATCGGAGAGGATGTTGCAGGGGGACTACAACCCCCAGAGTGCCCGTTGTTACCTTAGAGGAGGGACCCGGAGACAAGAAGCGCTATGAAGCATGCCCTGACACCACAGCCCGATGGATGCTTTCCTCGATGCTGAGAGTAGTCGCAGGAGGACCACAACCCCCAGAGCGCCCTGCGTTACGTTGGAGGTGGGGTGGGAGATGGAAATCACTACAAAGCGTGCCCTGACATTGCAGCCTGCAGGAAACTTTCCTTGCTGCTGAAAGTAGTTGCAGAGGGGCTACACCCCCGAGCGCTCTGTGTTACCTTAGAGGAGGGGTCAGTGAGACAAGAAGCATTACAAAGAGCGCCCTGAGACCGTGGCGTGTTGGGCACTTTCTTTGCTGCTGTGAGGATTCGCAGGGGAGCAACAACCCCCCAGAGTGCCCTGTGTTACCTTGGAGGAGCGGCCTGGAGATGAGAAGTGCTACAGAGCATACCCTGACACCGCTGCCCACGGGACGCACCTAAGTATGGCCTGGTTGAAGACTGGGCAACGAGCAGGCCTGTCTGCACACCGATGAGGCGAGTCTGGGCTGGGCCACCCCCGTTGGCTCTCACATGAAGGTACTGTTGACTCTTGCTGCCTACTACAAGCTCACAGTGACCAGTTTGGGATAGTCCACGTAACTTTCGGTTTACTCTGCTTTTACAGCGTACTTTGTGGCCTGTTCATTATATGAGTTGGGTAGTGAACATTCCCATTTAGTGGCTGATTTGATTGATTCATGACAGCTGGTGTCTAGTGGCAAGTATATTTTATTTTATCTTTAACTATGTGCTGCTCGAGAATGTGCCAGGAAGTATACATTCCCAATCATTGATATCAGTAGTGAATGGGTTTTGCCCTTTTGGTTAATTCTGCAGTACCGATTATTAACTGGTTTTTGCCTTTATGTTGCAATTCTACTGCAATAATGGAATATCAATCCTCAGCTCTATTATCAACCCTTTCCGCAACCTTTTTCTTCCTCTCAAGAGTTGAGGGGGGTGATCACCTTTCCCTATAATGAGGAAGCAGAAATCAGCAGACAACCTGGCTGAAGCTGGGAAGGCTAAGTAGCAGGCAAAACACATAGTAGCTAACTGGGCCCTAGACAAATTGATGTTTTAATAGAGGAAGTGGAGGGCTTACTGAATATAAAAAAAATAAAGGGAGACTGGGGAAATCAAGTCTTATCTAACATAATCACTTGGGAGAGAGAGGTGGGCACAACTGCCAGAGTTATAGTGCATCTAGACAGCCTGAAGACCGCACTTTGTGAATCCGTAAGCTTGAAGACAAATGGGTGGGTTATAGAAGAAAGACAAACGTCCTCTGACATGATAACGATAGAGTGTATAAATAGATTCCAGCCTTTGGGAGAGTTGGAGAGTGATGTGTCACCTGATGCCCCCTTACACACTGATTGCCCGTCAGACACTCACATGTGGCTACTAATAGGTGTGGAGGCTGTGGCACAGTTCAATTGTTTGAAAACTGAAATCACAGGGATAAAAAAATGCCATAACCTCCCTTATCCATCTTTTTTCTGGGGAAAGTGTATACATTGGGTGTGCTATTAGAGACTCTAAAAAAAAGAAGGGCAGGATAGAACTTTTAGTCACTCTGAAAAACAACACCCAGGCTGTACTAACCCGGGCAACAGAGCCATCTCACGGCCAAGAGACTTTACCCAGCAAGGGCAGAGAAATATGCGATAAAGGGCTGTATCAAGGATTGCCAATGTTAAACAATCCTGTAGTGAATACAATGAAAGAGATAACAACCCCTTGAACCTCAGGAATCCAGAGAAACCCCCAGAGAGGAGGAAGGACGTAGGTACTGCTCCTAGGTCGGCAATGCAGACAGCAAATTTATTTTTATTTATTTATTTATTTTGTAGAGCGCGTAGTCACCCGGAGGTATCCCAGCGCTAAAAAATCTTATCTCCTGAGTACAGTGGACCAAGGGAGGGGGAGAGGGAAGGAGGGACAAGGAAGAGGACGGGGAGGGCGGAACAAGGAACAAGATAAGGGCCAGGAGTGATTCACTGTGGGAAGAGGTGGGTTTTGAGCTGTTTCCTAAACCGGAGGTATTGAGGTTCGAGACGCAGGGCTCGGGGGAGAGCGTTCCAAAGTCGTGCAGTCTGGACTGGGAAACGCCTTCCTCCCGATCGAGCTCTCTTGAATTTGGGGGCAACAATGAGGTTTTCGGTGTCAGAACGGAGAGGTCTTGAGGATTTGTAAGGGGCGATGAATTTCTTGAGAGCAGGGGGGCCTTGATTTCGTCGTAGTTTGTGGGCCAGACACAGGGCCTTGAATTTGACCCGCTCTCTTATGGGGAGCCAGTGGAGGAGTTTTAAGGCCGGTTTGGCCGACGCTCTGGCAGGGGTATTCGTCACAAATCCTGTGACCCTGAGGAGATTGGTTAACTTTCAGGAGTTTTTTCCCTGTAGAGGCAGGATATCAAGTAGGCAGCTGAGTAGAGAACTATTCATGACGAATGTTTGTCCCAATATTACCACCAAAGATGTTTGAAAGCAGAGAATCATTAACAAATAAAACAATTCATTGGTTTCGGCACGTCCACAATTATTGATCAGTAATCAGGGAGGACATTGTTGTCATAAAACGCTATGTTAATAAGCACAGTAGGGCTGATTGTATTGGTGTAAGACTCATGAGCAATGAATTAATTGATGGTCTAATCGGCATTGAGCTAAACTCGACAATGACCAACGGGTCAAATAGCCACTAAAACGTCACCCACAGGCTGAATTATCACTGGAAGGACGTAGTACTCTGTTTGATGCCTGCTTAAGTAAAAGGCAATCGAGCAGAAAGACCCTGCTCCTTGGAGGCCTCAGACATAGATTGACTCCAAACGGCTCAGCTAAGAGGAAGTCAGAAAAATTGTAGCAGAGAACAGCTGATCCGTATGGCCAATACAAGAGTCTTTCCTCAGGTTTGACCCACCATGCTAGCCTTAGCGTCTCCATGGGTGGGTCGGTGGACAAGTTAAACTGTTGTCTTGGAACTTAACAGTTATCCATGAATCACTCCTGATTCAGAATGGGGTGAATTTATTGATAAGTACTATATTGTCCTATTCCATGAAACGTGGGTGAAGCAACCAGTGTATGGATCAGGCTATTTACCATTTTATAGCAATGCCACCCTTGTCAGCTCTGGGAGAGTCACGTCAAAGTATTAGACTTTGGGTCTAAAGGTCTATTGGGTATTAATCTGGCCCTGTAGAACACTCAGCCTAGGTTGTACAGACACATTGTATCTCTATCTCTATCTCACTACAATGTGTCAGACGCTGACTGGATGCCTGGGCATGTTTTCCATGCAGGCTGCGATGCAACCTGCATGGAGAACATGCGAGTTGCGCAAGACTGTTTTGGGCTGCCCGAGAGGGCCATCCAAGCAGTCATTGAGCACTTTAGGAGGACGCTACCACTCCTACCCTGACCCCACTCCCTCACGGACAGCTATGGGTGGAAGTAGGAGAGAAGAAAATTATAATAACGTGAGTTTCACTGCAAAAAAGCAGTGGGGTGACGCTCCTCTGCCTTAGCGGAGAGCTGCCCCTGGACCCAAATAATTCAATTGTTTTTGCATTATCGGGGTTTTTAAATTGGCCTGGCACATATGGTCCAGAATTGACAATAAGAATGCCCTTAAATGGCCCGTGCAGGTTTATGATGATGGAGACAATAATAAAGGGAATCCGCAGGCCCAGCAGAAGTGTCTATGACCCACTGTCTTACTCCCAGGCCACTGCACCTTGTCACTTTAACATGTGATTATGGTCACTTCACTGTCTTAATGGAATTTGTTTATTATTTGATTATTATCTCTGCCTTTTTATAGCCTTTTTATAGCCATGACTTTGCACCTTGTAAATTACGCTTGTAATGCACTTTATTTACGCTGCTTTTAGACTTTCCAATGTTAGTGTGAACATGCATTATGAATTCTGTTCTTTTTCTAATGCTGCATTTGTCACTGTATATAATTGCTGGACTTTTGATATTTTAAGACGAATACTGTTAGTGCTTGTTTTGTTTTATCTGTGATATCTTTTATTGTATTGTTATGGTGATATATTTTTTTAAATGTATTAAAGTAATTACTACTTTTACAACTAGTTGGTTATTCTAATGTCTGTGTCTTCGTATGAGGGATCCAAAGGCTATCTGGATGTCCACAGAGCTCAATATGAGTCCTCTTCCTTTTGTGAGTTCTAATGGTTGTTAAGGTATTTTGCCATTTGGTTCTTTTTTTCAGGCTACCTGAGTAGAGCTCATATCCTGCACCAGTGTATTTAAAATCTCCCTGCTTTGTGTGGCAGAGATATATGAGAAAGCCCTGGGAATTGTTGCAGCTTTCAGTATAATCTTTTACTTAATGTTAGTCCAACGCCCTATTCAAAACCACGAACCTGTTAACTCGTCTTTGGAAAATAGCAGCCCTACTCTGGGGTCTATCCTTATCCTCTAAGATCCATATAGATTTCTCTCAGTGTTTTCTGTGGAGGTTGAGTAATGTTCGAGGAGTTTGCATTGAACACCCTGGGGCAATACAATGTTAGATGTTGGGAACAGTAATGGTTTTGAACCACAGGCGACCAGGTACCTTCCACTATCTATTTCAATGTGTTCAAGCAGCCTCCTTCACCACCTAATTCTCTTATCTAATATAAGTTGCAGGGGGTTTGTTGCACTGAGACGGTTACAATCTCAAACTCCTGTGAGGTAGGGATCCCCATCTTTCTTCCCTTCCCTATCATGCCCCGGATTCAAAGTTCGTCGGAATCGAAGTGAAATTCATTTCACTTATTAAAAATAACAATAACCTAGGAAGCTTTATTTATCTGGTGCGATAAATAGCACCTATTCTGAGTTTTGGGGGAATAACATGCAGATTTTGGTGCATCAAAATCCACATGGTATGGAAAATACTTTGACTTTTCCTTTGTTTAATTTCAACAGACTTGACCAGTCGAAATTTAACAATGGGTGAGGTATTTAATCAGACACATGACTCTCTTTCAGAGATCCCCAGTCTTCACTTTTCACTCTGCCTACCTTTCCACTTCCAGCAGCAGAATCTTAGCTTTGGCTTGGGTTACTGGGTTTCTTTCCACAACAGAGATAAGCTCTTTTAATTTGTCACTGCCCCATTTCCCCCTCCTGCTGACCACCTAGGAGAGTAAGCACACAGGCAAACTGACAGTGTCAGACCGAGTGTCAATGGTGAGACAAACAAGGCCTGGAAAGGGAACCGGTGATCTGGATGAAAAGGAGAACAGCCGGGAACTGGCACCACCAGGGGCCATGCTGTCCACTTTCACTGTCAGATCCTCCCTAGTGTGCATACACTTAGCGCGATGCTTTATCACTTGGTGGAAAACATACCCAAATGAAATTATCAGGTACGAGGAGTACATTTCTCATATTTAAAAACCACAAGGTCTCCTCAGTCTCTGTATATTATATTTAAGTAAATGCCACAAGAACTACAGGAACAGGTGATTGCTCTGGATGCATTTCAAACATTCGCTTTTCACCCACTATGCCACTCTTGACAGAACTATAAATCACCACTGGGTATGGGCTCCCAAGCAGTAAGGCCAAACCCTGCCTTTTAGTATATCGAACAAAAAAAGCCAATACTGCTACACGAATTTACAAGTGTTATTCTATTCTAAACACACGATCAAAACACTATGCCAGAGGGACATTTTTTTCTCAGTCATTTATCAATTTTGCATTTTATTTGCACATTTTTGATTTGGTATTTTTAAACACATTTATAGATTTTCAAAAAAAACATACTATACAACACATCACGAGAATATCAAAAACAACTATTTCTTTTTTTCATACCACATCCATACTCATTCAACCAGGGGGGAATTTTTTCAAGGCACACTCAACACTTTCATCAAAATCACAATCTGAAAAAATGAGATACTGTATTTATACAATTTATATACACTTTTTTGAAGAAACCATAGGGTATCAGTAGAGATATAAATCGTTATTGTCACATTATTAATATATTCTCTTATGGTTTCGGTGTGACAACGTCGCAGAAGAGATTGACGCCGGCATTCAGAGAGAACACGCCACAACTAATCGGTGTGCTGTGAACCCTGCGAACAAATTCGCCGATTGACCCTCGTAAAGCGTCCAAAAAATAAGGGCTGATTAATCTGAAAGAAATGAACATCTGTCATCCCTAAGTGGTCCCGCTTCGCGGACGTTGGCTAACTTAGGAACACATCCCGTTTGACATTGAGAGAGTCTATGGTCCTGACGAGAACTCTACACTAAAAGAGTTCGAAACGCGTAGACCTGCTTCTGTGACGTTGTCACACCGAAACCATAAGAGAATATATTAATAATGTGACAATAACGATTTATATCTCTACTGATACCCTATGGTTTCTTCAAAAAAGTGTATATAAATTGTATAAATACAGTATCTCATTTTTTCAGATTGTGATTTTGATGAAAGTGTTGAGTGTGCCTTGAAAAAATTCCCCCCTGGTTGAATGAGTATGAATGTGGTATGAAAAAAAGAAATTGTTGTTTTTGATATTCTCGTGATGTGTTGTATAGTATGTTTTTTTTGAAAATCTATAAATGTGTTTAAAAATACCAAATCAAAAATTTGCAAATAAAATGCAAAATTGATAAATGACTGAGAAAAAAATGTCCCTCTGGCATAGTGTTTTGATCGTGTGTTTAGAATAGAATAACACTTGTAAATTCGTGTAGCAGTATTGGCTTTTTTTGTTCGATATACTCTTGACAGAAGCCAGCCATGCACATACAAGTATATTGCATGTATTGTCACAAGAATGTCATCGGAGGATACCACAACATCAGTATCTTCTGTAAAATCATTAATATTATTAATATATTTTTAGATTTTGTATAAACGAATGCTAGCAACAAACCAGACAGTTGATCTGATCAACAGACTGTATTGCAGGAATAATAAATCGACCAGGGCTACACTGCAGTAGACTACTGGTGTTTTGGGCTTTGATTTGTTTTTAAAACCTATAGAATTTCTGATCAATTCTTTAAATAAATGAAAAGAGAGATCCCGAGTGGGAAATTAGAGACCTGGAAACAACTTTACACCCATGTACTCTTTAACAGCCATAACACTCTAAATGTTTTAAACTTGTCCAATATTCTTTGAAGTCTCTGATAGCTGACAATTGAACCTTCCAACCTGAAATTGGCAGTCCTTTATTTTTTTTTTATATTTTTTTTTAATTAACACAAGGCATTTCAATAAGTGCTCGGTACAGAGAGAAACATTTCAACACATCATTACATCATAACAATAATACTTTGGAGGATACGAGAAGAAAGGAGGGGGGATCGTAATTCCTATACATGCGGGTCACGGGGATGTCGACATATCCGGCATTGAGTCAACTGGAGATACACAAATCTCCCCCCTATATCGATTCCACAGTCCCCAAACAGTCGTCCATTTGCGAGGTCGGCCCCTTGCCAAATAAACAGTTTTCTCCCGGAACATGCACCAGTCCATACTTTTTTTCCATTCCTCAAGCGTAGGTGATTTTTGGGACCCCCACTGCTGTGCTATATTTCGTTTTGATATCATAGCCCCCAGAGTGACCCACCTAGTCTGTGCTGTGTTTAGGTCTGTAGGTTCCCAAACAGTAAGGAGGCATCTCCTTGCCTCTGGTGACACCGCTACCCCTAGTACCTCCCGCATAACATCATGTATCGCCCTCCAATAATCCACCATATAACGACATTCCCAGAGGACATGGAGGAACGTGCCGAGTTGCCCACTACCTCGCCTGCACAAACCGTCTTCAGATAGCCCCATCCGGACCAAGTGTGGGCCAGTGACATAAACCCTATGTAGTATTTTCAACTGGACTAGGTGCAATCGTGCCGGGATCGCAACCTCTCTTGGGGAGGACACAGCCCATTGTCAGTCCTCGTCATCTAGCTCAATACCGTCCCTCATCCATTTATCTCTCAACTCTAACAGGAGGTCCGCTCTATGATTGATCAACTTCCGATAAATGAGGGAAATAGTTTTCTCTGGCAGATGACCGTCTAATATTCTATCTTCCAATGGCGAGGCCTCAGGCATATCCATCTCCACCGGCAACGCCGCTCGCAGTGCATGTTGGACCTGCGCATAGCGGAGATATTCCGTCTGATTCAATTCAAACTTGGTTTGTAATTCGGCAAATGACTTAATCCTGCCCTTGACCCAGATATCACCAATCCTAGCTATCCCTATTAAATTCCACTTATCGAAACCTTTTGTGTTCCAGAGTTTACCCAGGCATTCCGAATCAAATAATGGAGTGGCCAGCGTGAGGCGGCCTTTCCATCCCAAAGATTTGGTGGCGTTGTGCCATATCTTGACTGCCACACTGGTGGGCCCTGTCAAATTTCTCCTCGCCGTCTTAGCATACAAAGCTCTATTGTAATTACCACCTGGGAGTTGCCATCTATCCATTGCGTATCCCGGGTCTGAACCAGGCCCATATGTACCCAGGTTTATAGCCGCCAATTGAGAAGCCCAGTAGTATCGCCTAATATCCGGAAGGGCGATACCCCCGTCATACCATGGTAGCGTCAATTTAGCCAAAGCGATACGTGGTCTACCCTCCCATAATAGTCTACGTTGCATCCCCTCCACCTCACGAAAATAACTGTCTAGAACTATATCTAATGTATTCTGAAGGGCGTAGAGGAAGCGAGGTAGGGACATCATCTTAAAGAGTGTTGCCCTTCCCAACAAGGAGAGAGGCAACTTCCTCCAGTTGTCTACGTAGGTCTTTAATCTAACCAATGGGGGAAGAAGGTTCCTCTCATAACGAAGTTTGGGATCCAGCTAAATAAAGATCCCCAGATATTTAAACCCATCTGTAGCAATTTGAATCGGACAATTTCGTGGGGGAATCGGGGTATCGCCATTCAGAACATACAAATAGGATTTCCCCCAATTTATAGTGAGTCCCGAGTTCCTACTATAGGAGGCCAAAACATCACAGACAACAATTAAGGACTTTCTGGGTGCTGTTAAATAGAGTAAAATGTCATCCGCATATAGAGAGATCCGGTCCTCTATCTCAGGGGACCATCGTATACCTCGAATGAAAGGCTCCCAGCGGATCCAGGCTGCCAAAGACTCAAGTGCCAGTGAGAACAAGAGGGGAGAAAGTGGACACCCCTGGCGAGTGCCTCTTCCCAAACAAAATGCTGCCGAAACTCGATTATTGACTACCACCTGTGCAAGAGGCTCAGTATATAACAGTCTCACCCAACTAATAAATTCCCGTCCAAATCCAAACTTTGCCAAAACTGCCCATAAATAAGGCCATTCTATCGTGTCAAAGGCCATCGTCGCGTCCAGTGATGCTATAATAGCTTGTTTTCCCAGGGCATGTGCCCTGGCTAGAACTCCGTGTAACCTACGAAGGTTCAACACCGTATTTCTATGGGGGATAAAACCAGATTGATCAGCGTGTATCAAGCCACTAATAACCTTGACAAGCCTACTAGCCAATAACTTTGCAAGAATCTTGGGCTCTGCGTTTAATAGTGAAATCGGCCTATAAGAGGCACACTCGGTTTTCGGTTTCCCTTCCTTATGAATAACAACTATTGATGCCACTCTCTGATCATAAGGCAACATCCCTTTCTCTCACGCCACTACAAACATATCTTTAAGATAGGGCGCTATTCTATCGGGTCTGAGTTTATACAACTCAATCGGGAGTCCATTAGGGCCTAGCGCCTTAACCGAATTCAGGGAGTGTACTGCCAAGGCCACTTCATCCACAGTGAGAGCGCTATCCATAAACTCACGATCTTCCTTAGTCAGGATTGGGAGTTGGATATCTTGCAATAACATGTGGGAGTCCTCTTCAGGTCGCTCCGCTACCGATGTGTAGATTGTACGAAAATAGTCTGCAAAATTGTCCACTATACCCTGGGGGTCTGTTATTTTTGCGCCCTCCGCCGTCTCCAGTTCCGGAACTACCCGATCAGCCCTATCTTTTTTGTCTAGCCAAGCAATAAGTTTCTCAGCCTTATCACCGACATCATATAGCCAGCCCTGCTGCTCTCTAATGAGGGTTCTGGCACTGTCAGTGACTAACGCTTTATACTCAAGTTGCTTGAGATGCAGGACATGTAATTTGGCCCGGGTTACCTCTTGTTCCAAGTCCGCCTCGATCCTAGCAATTTCGGATTCTATGTTCACCACTTCTGCTATACGATCCTTCTTTGCCCCTGCAATCAGTGACAAAGCCTGACCCTGTATGACCACTTTGAAAGCCTCCCACAGCGAAAGAGGAGACAACACCAACCCTTCATTCTCCCGAAAATAATGCTCTAACGCCTTTAGCAAGCCCTTACAAACTTTAGGAGTACGTATATACCAGGGATTAATGGGAGCTATCCTGCCGCTCGAGTCCAACTTGAAGTCAAACCTAACCCAGAGTGGCGAATGATCTGATATGCCTCTGGCTAGGTGTGTAGCCTCGGTGATGCAGCATGCCTGAGCCGCCGGCACCAAACAGTGATCTATATGTGAAAGACTACCATGTGCACCAGAGTGAAAGGTGAACTGTTGTTGGTCCGGATGAAGCAATCTCCAACTATCAATCAAACCCAATGCATCCATAAACTCGGGGAGCCATCTTTGCGCTCGTCCCGTATCCCTAGGGAGATAGCTATCCATAGTACCTGAGACCACAGCATTAAAGTCACCTCCCAAAATCAAAAGACCCCTCGGTAAATGCAGCAGGGTTTTCCCTAAATCTACAAACGTGGTTGCCTGCATACCTGGGGGGATGAATACTGACATCATGGATAGGATATGCCCCTCTCAACGGCCCGATATTCCTACATATCTACCCCTGTCATCCTCAGTCACAGAGTCAATCACCATCAGAAGCGTTTTCTTAATCAGAATCCCCACTCCTCTGGACCCCGAAGTGAAACCCGCATGCACAGCCAAACGGTACCCCTTTCTGTGCATAGCCCTACATGAGTTACCCACTAAATGCGTCTCCTGAAGCAGGACTACATCCGTGGCGTGACGTCCAAGATATTGAAGAACCACACTACGCTTGATTTTGTCCCCTAACCCATTAACATTCCAGCTTAACACCTTCAGATCCCTACCCCCCATCATGAAACATGAAGTGAGTCAGTTCTCTCTCTAGTGCCTGCACCATGAATCTGCTACAATTCTGAATGACGCCTTGGAATGTAATACTCACAACAAACAAAACAAAAAGACAACACCGAAATCCACCCCAACCCCCGCTCACCACCCCCCACCCTGCACCCCTGCTCACGGTGATGATCCGCCCCCAACTTGCAGTGTGCCTGTCGCCCCATAATCTATCTACTTAACTATCAAAGAGAAACTTTGAGGAGAAGTACGGCCCCCACTTACCCGCCCACCCCCAACAATACTATTAGCCCATCTGAGCAACCTAGACCATCAACTTAATTACTGTGTTCACCCACATGCACCCCACCCCAACCCACTTCGACCACACCTGTGGCAATAACAGTTCTCATCCTTTTTATTGATTGCCTTCTTCCTCACCTTCGCTCCGTCGCTGTCGCTCATCCCGGCGATAAACTGTGTCCAGCCAGTCTGCCGCAACCTCGGGAATGTCAAAGAAAAAGACCCTTCCCTCGTGTTCAACTCGCAACTTGGCAGGATACAACATGGCATACTTCAAACCCTTTTCCCGGAGTCTCCTCTTAATGCCCGTGAAAGTCTGCCGTTGTTTTTGCACTGCCTGCGTGAAGTCCGGGAAAAAACTGAGAGCTGAGTTTTCATATTGGAGAGGACCTCCATTCCTGGAAGCCTGCAGGATAGCGTCTCTATCCCTAAAGTTAAGCACCCTTGCGATCATCGGTCGGGGGGTGCCCCAGGGAGCGGTCTCCCACCCGGAACTCTATGAGCCCTTTCCACTGTGAAAAAATTCCCCAGACCTCGGGGCTTCAAATGATTGAGGATGATATCTTCAACAAAAAGATCAGCGGCCTGTCCCTCAGCCTTTTCAGG
This sequence comes from Lissotriton helveticus, assembly GCF_964261635.1. NCBI lineage: Eukaryota > Metazoa > Chordata > Amphibia > Caudata > Salamandridae > Lissotriton > Lissotriton helveticus. The sequence continues at coordinate 373,654,362 of NC_136070.1, forward strand.
CACACCAATAATACGCACATTGTTTCTACGGGCCCTCCCTTCGTACTCGTCCAACTTGCGACCTGCAATATCACTGGCGGTTTTGAGAACACGAACCTCTTGCTGCAACAAGGCCACATCGTCTGTGCGACTGGTTGTTTTGATGTCCAAGGATTTCACCTTTTCACTGGTTTTAGTGAGATCCGCACGGATTAAATTAACTTCTGTTGTCACCGTGTCCAGTTTATGATCCAAGGACTCCATCTTTTTACCTAGGGATGTACGCACACCCTTAATCGCCGCCATCACATCTTGCAGCGTAGGTTCCACCGCAGAGGTCAACGTCTCCGCACCGACAACCTGAGACTTCTCGGATCCAGATGGCGATCCCTTAGGCTGCGTATAGCGGTCCAGCATGTTGGATTGGGAATATCCATTACCCCAGGGCGCCTTCATTTGTTGTTTTTCCGTCTCGGGTTTCGACACCATTTTGTAAGCCATGAAAAGCAATCCAAGCCTCTGTATCTCTCCACTACTCAGGACGAGATCTCGGATTATTCTCAAAATGTTCACACCAGTGTGACTGATACAATAAGTCAACCCAGTACTGGAGGATTGTATGCTCAGCTCCAAACACAGCTCAATACACAGTAAATCCAAGGACGGGCAGGCTCCCGCCGGCGCCAGCCCAGACCGCGATGGAGTTGATGCAAACCGGGCAGGTATCGGAAGTGCGGCCGAAAAATGTGCAGCTCCACCAATTTTATTCAGGGTCCGACACTTAGTGAATCATTGCTTCCCACCGGGGCCCGCTACCGCAATACAAACGAGCGCCACCCACGTTCAGGCGTCCAATGCTCCAGTCACTGTGTTGAGCCTCCATGGGGCGAAGGGGCCAAGAATATCCTGCCCGGGTGGCCGATACAGGAAAGCCACACAGGAGAGGGAAGTGGTTATAGGGGCCAGCTGCTGCATGGACCAAAACCAGGTCCTCTAGGCTCCAGCGCACCAAAAGGAGAGCCAGCCAAGTCCCCGATGAGTCCCGTCTTCCCCGCTCCTCACCCAGGCAACCCTCACATATAGGAGAAGGGAGGGGGGCCTCCCCAGCCGGAGCACGCTGCTGCGCTGTGTCCCCAACGGCCCTACACCTGCTCCTTTTACACTCCCGGGGTGAGCTGCCGCCGACGATAGTCCGGGGGGGCTGCACAGAACGAGGCCACAATCTACCCCACCAGAGCGCACCACTGCGCCGGATCATCCACGGCCTCACACCCGCTCCCTTTATAATTCAGGGGAGGGTCGAATGTAACACTAGTCCGGGGGGGGGCTCGCAGAGAGAAGCCGCAACTTGCACCGGACCGAGCCGGAGACTTCCAGTTTCGGTCCCGATGTTGATCCACTGCAGCCGGGGCTCTACTGCCACTCGAGGCCCTGGCTTCTGGGATACTTAGGCCGCAATCTTCAATGGCCTCTATCTTCTACAGTTCGCGGCCGATCGGAGCGCCGATTAAATCGTCCTGCAATGCTTCACTGTCTCTGTCGTTGCTCATGCCCAGAGCTCAGGATGTTTAACAGGATAGGACATGGGGCGGCGGGGGTCTCGGGAGCCAAAGACTCAAGCAGCCATCTTGGTCGCGATCGTAGCTCCTCCTCTGTCAGTCCTTAATTGAACTCATCTCAACAAAATTGTAGAATCAAATGGTCTTCACAGTGCCATTATGTGCCTCTCTATCATTGTACCAATTCTGAAAGGAGGACCAGTGATGGTCATTGGAGTTGAGTAGATTGTATGCGATAAGTATCAATCCCAGAAACCACATCCCTGAGGAAACATAACGTCTCTCAATAGCTAGCTGTTAGTATAATCATCTGAAAAGATGCTGACTGAAAAGGAGGAATCCTGAAAAGAGATGGAAACATCATAACAATCAACTCTTGATCTACTGCCATTTGTCTGAAGAAGTAAACCATTGTGCTGAGAAGCAAAGAGATCAAAGGCAGGGCAGCCAAACCACATGTATAATTTTGAGAAGATTTAGGGAGACAAACAGAAGTTTAGAGATTAGGAAAAGTGTCTGTTAAGGGAATCTTCTTGATAATTGTCCAGACCTCTGATATCTACTGCCAAAACATGTGTCACACCAGATTCTGGCTATTGGTCTATGCTGCAGTAAAGAAGATCCTATTTTGAAGACCAGCATCCTGCAGCAGACAGAGTCAAACAAGTGGCTCCCCACCCCCTGGCAGTGGCGACTGCTGCTACTTTTCTTCAAATAGAACTTCGAAAATGCCCTTCAAGAGAGACCAAGATCTGAGGAAGTGCTTATTTGACCATCAATGATGCAACTGTCATATTAGCCATTAGTCTGAGCCACCAAACTGCAGGAGCTTCTGACTAGTCTATAATCTGAGAAAGATTAAATTATTGGATCCTTTTCAGAGGAAGAAAGACCTGCGCAAAATCTGTCCTGCCCAAAATCTGTCCGGAACCTAGCTTCAGTATATTGCAGGAACTTAACTGGTGAGAGAGCGCAAACTGACCTAAATGTATGAGTGCATCACACTTACCTGTAGTAAGCATAAATCATGAGGAGAAATGCCATGAGTGCTAATAGTATCTGCAATTATATTCTGAATGTATAGCTAATGTAGAGATTTAAGTAGAAGTGGAACTAATACAGAAATGTGTGACACTATATGATTTTATTAGATGTGATTATTCCTGAATCCATGTCGTGTAGCTGTTAAAATGTAAGATGGCATGTGGTTAAACGCAGAATGTGGTAGGCCTCAGGGCCAGAGCTGGAAGGGAAGGGGAAGGTGTTTCTTTTCACGACATAGATTGAACTAATGTTTTGGTCATTGTATTAATGGGCCATGATTTATAGATGTGTTTACTGAATAATAGAATAAGAGTATTAACATGCTTTAATTAATGAAGAAGTTGAATGCTATAATCATTATGAGAAATGCTGTAGGCCTGAAATGTTTTAACGTTGGTTTACACGTACATGTCTGGGCCAAGAAATGTTGCGAACCTTTTTGGAAGTCTATGAGAGTTGGGATCTTGGCTGCAGATGTCTGTCTGCAAGAGAGAAGGGGGAATCCAATTATAAATAATATGAATAGAGGTCTGTTCAGTAGACGGCCCAGACATGGAGGAGGGTTCCGGAATGTTTAAGGGGTATCAGCGGGCCGGAGAAGAGTCTGAGAAGCAAGGTCAACTCCAACGTATGAGGCCCAACACAAAGCAGCATGGAAAAAGCCAGAAGCTACACCACGTGAGGGGCGTCTCGCGAGGGGCGTCTCAAATGTTGTTGACTGTTTTGTATTAGGGACAGCACCCCTGGGTGGAGTTAGAGCAGATACCTGAGGACCCTTTAGAGAGCGGATGGGTAGGCAGAGAGGGGTCATGACTGGAGAACTATAGGTTTTCACCAAGAGACTAAGAGTGAGTGACTTCCCTTGGGGGTCATTCACTGCTGACACCTTTGTTAGGTTGGGATTTGGTTAAGTAGGGATACCATCTAGAGCAGGGTAGGGACAGCCTAACCTGTGCGTTTTCCTCCAACTTAAATGAAGGAGAGATATGCGTCAATGCTGATAGCTTTATTATTCTTAGAACTTGTGTTAGTAATTTCCGTTGCTCGTCTGAGGGCTTTCAGAGAGCACATGTATGTAGTTGGACCTGTGTATCTCGTGAATCTCATTCTGAGATGCCTGTACTTGCAGCTTATCCTATCCTTACAATAAACTTTTGAAAGCTAGAAGTTGTTTGTGATCTTTGGGAGCGAAGTCCTTTATTGGGTGAACTAGCTTGGTAATAGATGCACTTTCTTCCTCAAAGACAGGCAACAAAGGTTCAGTCGACCAGATCGAGGTTTGGATCAATAGTGATAAGGTATCGATCAAAATCTCGCCCTTCCAGTTGGTAGCTATAGAGGATGGTTGCCTTCTTGAGGACGGTGACCTAGGCCAGGTTAGCTTACCCCAAGGCCCCTAGAAATCGATGATCGGAAGAACCGCCCGCTGAAGAAGATCGGATGACGTGAGACAGAAAAAGCAGCAGTATCGGTCGAGAGTGAGTATAAAGGGTCATGCGTGTTAGATTGCGGTGTTTTTGTATTGTATCTATGTTGTAATGTCTGGCGGAGTTGAATGTCTGTAGAGTGACTGTGGAACAGGTTGTGAGCGCGCGCAACCGGTGGAAATCTTAAGTTCAAGGAGAGCTTAAGTGGTTCGGGTGTATCGGACACCCAGAGTAATTGTTAACTAGTGTGAAGGGGGTCATGAGGTACCATTGATCACCCGAAAGACCGAGATAGGGGGAACGTAAGAGTGAGTGCGTGAGTAACGGCCGCTGGTCGGAGGTTACTGTGTGTGTAAGCAACCTATCAGAGAGACGATAGACATTTCGTCAGTTGTGTTGACAATTACATATAGACTGTGGACGTACAGTCGAGGGAAGTGACCGCTTGGTCGGAAGTAGTCATTTTTCGGTGTATGAATGGGACGCATGCATGACCGGGAGACGAGTTGAGAAAGGAGGGGTGCTGCTGCGAAGCGGAGAAAAGTGACGTCAGGAAGTGTCGCGCAGTGATTGGCTGACCGGAGAAAGACCGCGCTGTGATAGGCCAGCTAGCAAAGACGTCAGAAAGTGTCGCGACGTGATTGGCCGACCGGAGAAAGACCGCGCTGCGATAGGCCAAGTTAGCAAAGCCGCGACAGGATTGGTGGATTGTCATCAGGAAGTAAACAGAGTAGCGAGGCTGGATATTGTGCGCATAATTATGAAGTGTTTTAAATGGCTGAGAGCGGCGTTTAAAAAAGAGAAGCGGGGATCGTATGAAGGGGAAGAAGCCCCGCCGGAGGGTACGCCGGCTCGTTACATGGCAGTGAATGTTGGGTTGCATACGATCCTTTGGATATCAGAGTGGAGTAAGATTACGGAAGGAAATGAGGAACTGACGTTCCCGAAGTACGGGACGTTCAGATTAGAGGTGTTACATCGATTAAAATCAGTCATGACCTCAATGAGACCCTTGCCTAGACCGACCCAGTTTGAAGCCCTTGATGCATGGATTAGGGCAGCGCATGAAAAGAATATGAACAGACGACAAGAAAGGGTGAAACGATCGGTAAGGGCAGTGCAGGATGCCAGGTGGGATGCGGATGCTAAAAGATGGAGAGTGCATAACATGGAAGTCAATAAACTGTACCCAGTGTTAGAGGTGCCCGGTAATAAAAGCCCCCTAGAAGAAGATGATGAGAGCGAAACAGAGGATAGCCTGATAAACAGATTATTGACAGACAGGCCACCCCCGTATAATAGAGCAGGGGGAGAGGTCGAGCATAGTGAAGGAGAAAAGGGGGGCAATGCAGGAGAGCATGGACCGCTTCCCAGTTCAGAGTGGGATCCTGAGGCAAAGAAAGAGCTGTCCCAGCCTAGTCAGGTGCAACAGGTAGTCGGGAGGTTTGTGGTACAAAGAGCGCCGGAAACGGAGAGCGCCACATCCTACGCATTACCAGATGCATTACAGGTACCTGTTACCATAGGTCCTATAATATCGATATATGACCAAGAGAGAGCAAGAGGGGAAGAACGGGTACGGAAGGACAGAGAAAGAGCAGGGACGGCAAGGAGGAACGATACGATTAATTCCCCAAGTCAGATGCCGATACCTAGAGAGTGGAGCACCCCGATGCACACAGCAGGGGATCCAGGAGGGGATCCTGGGGGCCCTAGATGGCCAGCGGATCTAAGGGGATGTGGACGAAAATCCTTTCAAGAGCTAAATGAGTACATGAAGAAGTGGGATGAGGCAGTGGAGGCTCACAAGAGCATCATAGCTGCAGAAGCTGAAAGGGAAAGTCAGGACAGCAGAGCTCGGACTCACTGCGGGGCTGGGGAGAGCAGCCCGGAGTGGGACTGTAGAGAGAGAGATAGTAGGGGAGTCACCCATTGGGCCCGGAGTGGAGATAGAACAGACCTGGAAAACGGGGGCCCCGGGAGTGGAGGGGTGGCGCGCCCAATACTCAGTGAAGGGGAGAGGAGAGCGCAAGAGTACAGAAACAGCTTTAAGTGTCCACACTGTGTGCCCGGCACCAGAGAACTGAATGGGAGTTGTGAGAGGTCGCACCATAGTCCCTGTGATGACGGAAAAGAGCGCAGCCCAGGGAATATGGGGAACCAGGAAGGATCGTATCGGATACTGAGTGATACTAGGCAAAGGGAGAGTAGCGACCAGAGGGAAAATAACAGAGAGGCGTACGGTGAAAGGAGAGGAGAAGAAGAGAGTGAGCAGAGCAAGAGTGGGGGTAACAGGCCCGTGTTCCATCACCTTCCAAGATCGGATGGCCGAGCATGGGACCTGGAGAGATGGGAGCAAGGGAGAGCACTCATTAACTCTCCCGAGCCCAAACGTAGAGCTCGGAGTTGGGATGGTAGGGAGACCAGTGAGCCCCCTTCGAAAGACATATTGCGAGCTGAGATAAAAGCCAAGAGACTCGATGTCGCCAGCTTAAGGTCAGACCTGGATGACATGATAGATGGTACCCTGCCTTTAGAAAGAATGGAAATGTATGAGCAAGATGAAATACTGTATATGGCAAAGGACATTACTCGAAAGGCGAGAGCAATCCATGAGAAGTTAGTCGAACTAGCAGGCAAATATATGGTGGACCTGTCAAGAACCAAAGCATTACAGGGTAACCACAGGCTACATTACACAGATCGAGACCTAGATGAGAGGAGAACGATTGGGCTGAAAACGCACATAAGGGAACTGATCACTGGAATAAGGACATGGAGGGCTCTAGATAAGTGGGAAGAGAGGTGGTCCAAGAAAGGGACCGTCAGGAGAAGCACGCTTGGTATGACACCAGGAGGACTGCAGGGAATAGAAGCATACCCTTTGCGTGAAGTCGCAAATGGGAACTATGTGCATGTCCCTTGGAGTAGGGGAGATTTAGCTGCTTTTACCACCTCCTTCCCCAAATTGCGGGAAAACCCAGTGGAGTGGTACAAGCAAGTCGAGAGATTTGTAAAAATCTCAAAGGTCCTATGGATAGATCTGAACACGCTGTTTGACATTGTAGTACCAGGAGATCTGTGGACAGCATGCAAGGTTAGTGCTGAGTGGCCCACAACGGAGCCAGAGAGAGATGCTAAGACTAATGGGCCGTCCGAGATTGTGATGGCAAAATTCGAGAGAGTGATGACTTGGCTGAAAGAGAAAGTGCCAATGCAAGACATAGATTGGGTCAGAATAGACCGAACCAGACAGGAACCCAAAGAGACCGTCCACGAATATTACGAGAGATTGCTGAAGGCGTTTAAACAGTATAGCGGCTTGGATGTAATGGATCCAAAAGACATAGGGCAATTCGTGTCCAAGTTCGTCCTGGGACTGAGACCGGATATTAGTTTAATGATTCAGCAACACTCGATTTGTTGGCAAAGTAAACCCCTAGACGAAATACTGAGGTATGCCAGGTACTGCTGTGATGAGATAGACTCCAAGGCTAAGAAACTAAAAGAAAAGTTGATGGTGGTACAGATGCAGGCAGCAGGAAAGGGGGGACAGCAGCAACAGCAGCAAGGAACAGGTACAGGAGGAAAGAAGCAGTACAGTCAGAACAAGGGCAATGAGGAGAGTTCCACCTTTAGACCCAGATTAGACATAGCTGCCTTGAAGAAAACGACTAGGTGCCACCAGTGTAACGAGGTGGGGCATTGGAAACGCGAGTGTCCCTACAATGTAGAGATAGGAGAACAAGAGATAGAGGAGGAAGAGGTCCAGAGCGCGCCTACAAGAGGGGTGACGCCATACCAGGGAAAGGTGCTCAAAGGGGGGGGGGCTCCTCCCCGAGCCCAGTTCCCGCAACCTCCTCGAGTAGGGACTATGGGTAAGACCTATAGACAGATGCCCCTGTTTGTAGAAGGAGAAGAATGCTATTATGTGGACCCATTAACCGGACAGAGAGTGGAAAGAGAAGACTGCACCCTCGGGGCAGCCTTGGAGGTGGACCAGAGGGGACCCTATGTCGAAGCAGAAGTAGCAGGGTGCCCTACGACATTTCTGGTGGACACAGGAGCCACTAGATCCACGATCAGATCAGCTGCAGTTCCAGACCTGCCTATGTCTGGAGAGACCATACAAGTGGTGGGGGTCGCAAACAGGAGAATAACCAGCCAATTGACAGAACCGGTACAGGTGAAAATAGGGAAGTACAGCGATGAGCACCAGTTTGTGGTTTGTGATTCAAGTCCTGTGTGTCTGCTAGGGAGAGACCTGTTGTGTAAATTGAATTGTACTATATACTGTACACCTCAGGGAGTGGAGGTATTGACCAATGATGATGACGCAGACTTCAAAGTTGCAAACTCAAGAATATGCGTGGAGCTGTACCCTACTTTGACAGTAGATGAGCTCCCCTGGGACTTGAGAGAGACAGTGGCACCAGAAGTATGGGATTTCACTGGGGAAGAGATTGGATTGGTCAAAGGGGTGGACCCAGTGAAAATTATAGTGAAACCGCATGCTGAGTTCCCAAGAACACCCCAATATAAATTGACTCCAGAAACGATTGCAGGCATAAAACCCGTGATCGAGTCCATGATTAAACAGGGAATACTGAAAGAAATCGTGGGTAGTCCATGCAACTCCCCGATTATGGGTCTGCAGAAACCAAATGGGAAATTTCGGATAGTGCAGGACCTCCGAAAGATTAATAACATAGTCGTTTCGTGTTGTCCAGTGATACCGAATCCATCAGTGATACTGTTTCAGATTCCATTCCAAGCTGAGTGGTTCACTGTGATCGATCTTTGTCAGGCTTTCTTTTCGATCCCTCTGGACGAAGAAAGCCATTTTCTTTTCGCATTTAAGCTGGAAGGTCGCGTCCTAACATGGTGTCGCATTCCTCAGGGGTATACAGAGAGCCCATCGATCTTTAACCAGCTTTTGAAGAAAAATCTTGAAAGTCTAGTGCTGCCCCAGAAGTCAGTTCTGGTCCAGTACATAGACGACCTCCTCGTGGCGTCAGAAACAGAAGAAGCTTGCAGGGAGGACTCCATTGCTTTGTTAAATCACCTAGCTGCCAATGGGCACAAGGTGTCCCCGGGAAAATTGCAGTACTGCCTGACAGAAGTGCAGTACTTGGGACACAGAATAGAGAAAGGCAAACGAAAGGTGTCACCAGACAGGATAGAGGCGATCATGAAAATGAATGCGCCTAAGACACAGAGAGAGGTCAGGATGTTCCTAGGGATGGTGGGTTATTGCCGACAGTGGATCGCGAACTTTTCACTGAAAGCAAAGCCCTTGCAAAAACTGACGCACAAGGAGGTGAGCGACCCGGTACCATGGGACAAAGACTGTTTGATGGCATTCTTACAGCTGCGAGAGGACCTGTGTCGTGCTCCGGCATTGGGAATGCCTGATTACAATAAACCATTTTTGCTTTACTGTTGTGAGAGAGAAGGTTGCGCGTTGTCTGTGTTAGTCCAAATCCATGGGAATGCCCGTAGACCAGTTGCTTATTTCTCGGCTACTTTAGACCCAGTAGCCGCAGCGTTGCCCGGATGTCTCAAATCCGTTGCTGCAACGGGTGTCAGCATTGAGAGATGTGAAAATATCGTCATGGGGCACCCGTTAGAGGTGTGCGTGCCCCATTCTGTTGAACTGTTGATGACCAGGACCAAAACACAGCATCTGACCAACAGCAGGCTCACGCGCTATGAGCAAGTTATTCTTGCTGCAGAGAATGTGACCCTCAAGAGATGCTCTGTTTTGAACCCTGCCACCTTGATGCCACTCCCAAATGATATCGAGGATGATGATGAATGTACAGACCATGACTGCCTCGATGTGACTGAACTATGCACCAAACCCAGACCCGACATCGTAGATGAGCCACTGACCGACCCAGACGAAATTTTCTTTGTCGATGGCTCATGTGTAAGAGACGAAGTTGGGCAGTTGAGAGCAGCTTATGCTGTTTGTACAATTACTGGAGTTGTGGAAGCTGGGTGCCTGGAAGGAGTACACTCCGCTCAGGTAGCCGAGATTATTGCCTTGACACGTGCTTGCTTGGCAAGCAATCAAATTAGAGTCACCATATACACCGACAGCCAATATGGTTATGGGGTGGTTCATGATTACGGGCAGTTATGGTCTCAAAGAGGGTTCATGACCTCTTCAGGCTCTCCCATTCGCAATGGAGAGTTTGTGCGCCTGTTGTTAGAGGCGTTGCAATGCCCAGCAGGTATCGCAGTTGTAAAGTGCACCGCACATACCAGAAATGAGGACTTCGTTTCGAAAGGCAATAGATATGCTGATGAAGTTGCGCGGTATTGCGCGGAGCAAGGGTACTCTTTCACAGAGGTGGAAGTGGGTGGAATAAATGTAAGGACTGAATTAGCTATGATATTGGAAACTGTTGATACTTGGGATGAACTGTCAAACATGCAAGAAAATGCTCCTGATTTTGAAAAAGAAACATGGGAAAAGGCAGGATGTGTAATGGGTGAGTCCCATTTTTGGGTCTCAGCAGACGGCAGAGCAGTGTTGCCCAATGAGATGGTGAGTCCAATGGCCAGACTCATACATGGTCCCGTACACTTAGGGAGAGATGCTATGCTGAGAGTGTTTAGACAGACCTGGTACAATCCTAAGTTTAGAATAGCAGCAGAAGCAGTGTGCCAGCGTTGTGTGACCTGTCAGCAGCTGAACGTAGGAAAAAGAACACCAGTTGCACTGAGTCACATAGGAAGGTCTGGAGGTCCATTCAATCGAATGCAGATAGATTTCATTGAAATGCCGAGGTGCAACCGCCTCCGCTATGTCCTGGTGGTTGTTTGTGTATTCTCCAGATGGGTTGAGGCATACCCTACACGTAGGTGCGACACCCTCACAGTGGCCAAGTTACTGCTTAGGGAACTCATTCCGCGCTTCGGGGTGCCGGCCTTTTTGGAATCAGATAGGGGAACGCATTTCAACAGCGAGCTTGTGAAGATGATTTGTGCAGCTCTGAACATAGATCAGAAATTGCATTGCAGTTACCGACCAGAAGCCTCAGGAATTGTGGAGCAGATCAATGGCACGATCAAGGCCAGAATAGCAAAAGTTTGTTCCTCAACGACCCTGAGTTGGCCTGACGCCCTGCCATTGGTTCTCATGAGCCTTCGTAGTACCCCAGACAGAAGAACGGGGTTGTCACCACATGAGGTGTTAATGGGGAGAGCAATGAGGCTGCCATCTGTCCCAACTGCTGCACTGTTAAATATCACAGATGATATGATCCTGGACTATTGTAAGGGGCTGTCTGACGCCATTCGTTCTGTGTCCCTTCAGGTGCAGGCTGCCGAGGTTCCATCGTGCCAGGGCCCGTGCCATGACCTGTACCCTGGGGACTGGGTCCTGGTGAAAAAACATGTGAGAAGAAGCTGCTTGGATATTCGTTGGCGTGGGCCCTTCCAGATCATCCTGATCACGAACACGGCTGTGAAGGTGGGAGGCCTGCCCAATTGGATCCACGCGTCACATACGCGAAGGGTTCCAGCACCTCTGGAAGAAACAGCTCCTCTCTCGGATAGACGTCCAGTAGAGGACCGAGAAGCCATAGAGGGGGCTAGCCAAGCTGTAGAGGTGCCAGCGGAAGCAGGGAACGAGTCTGACCAAGCTGAGGACGGTCAGTACAACAGCGAAACAGACGACGCTACAGAAGGAGAAAGTAGCTGGGAGTACGAGTCAGACACTGACAGGTCTGACAGAGAGCGAGAACAGACAAGAAGGAGAAGGAGTAGAAGGGCACGTGGAGAAGCTAATTGGCCGCAAAGAAGGAGCTCTAGCCTGAGGTCAACTCCAGAGGTAACCCTTCCTCCGATATCAGAAGACTCAGACCCGGAAGAAGGTGCTCAGGGCGCTGAAGCACCGGACCGAAGAAGGTCAAGAAGAGTGCGTGTGCCTAACAGAAGATACTCCACACCTGAGTGGACATATCTGGCGACAAATGTCTGTGAAACAGGAGACAGGGAGGATCCGAGCGGTGGTGGTGTCCAGTTCTGAGCCCATCGTCACCGTGGAAATACGACTGTTGGTACCCGGAGTCGAACAAGAAGGGTCACTAACATTCATGCTCCCCAGACCTCCCCGCCTCAGCAAGTTAAAACATATGTTTCTCTCAGAATTGCAATTCCCCGACTTTGGTACAACGATAACAGCACATGAAGAGCACAATCTTCGTTTGGAAATACTGAACTTTGCTATCGAAGCTGCAGGCACAAACTTGATAGTAGATGCTTAAAGGACTTTGTAAATAAAGCGAGCAGAAAAAGAAGATTACCTAGCGCCCAGGAAGCAGAGAATTTTAGGGAACTTCCCTTGAGTTGATGGAGAAGGGCTAGGGTTGTCTTTATTGAACTGTTAAAGGACTTTTGCGAAGAAGGTTGTCAGCTTCCAGTTGTGTGGATTCTAAAGACAAAAGGATTAAAAAGAGACTGTAAAGGAACGAGAAGAAAAGAACTTTTTGCTAAGATAAGAGAGAGCCATATTGTCTGACGAAATGGAAGCCGGCACCCAGAACCGCAGAGCTAAATGTATAATAGGTACACTAATAGTAGGAGTGATAATATTGATAGCTTTAGTGGTAACAATTTCTTATGTAAAGGGACATGAGGAAGAGGCGAAGGTAACTGATGTGAAATCTGTAGAAACGCTTACACCCACTGTTGCTGGTGAGAAAAGGGAAAACACTCAAGAGAAAGCGTTATTAGCTGCAGAAGCCCGCAGGTTACACGTAGATGAGTCCCAAGGAGACTTTAGGTCAAATGCTTATGCTAAACTCTTATATGAATACGTGGATGCCATGGAGGTTAAGGACTGTTACGTCTGCATGCAGTTGCCGGCGTCTGTAGATGAAGGCATTAGATATCATCACCTCCCGCTGACATATGGCATTACATGCAGCTTATTGCTTAGTATATTTTATGAGAGAGATAGTTTTGAATACTATTTCTCCAACTATGATTCAGTGTTGCCAGAAGTCCCAAATTATAAGCAGATGAACAAATGGGACTACTGGAAGAGTGAAGACAGATTGGCCAAGTTCTTCATTCCTTGGATTACCTTAGATACTTCACATGCCCGTAGAAATAACCTGACATGCAAGGTGTCAGAAGTCGAGAAGAAGTTCATAGGGCAGGTGGATGATCGTTACAGGAGACAAAAGATTTTGAAAAAATCAGGGCAATGGAAAACAGATTGGACCGAGGAAGAGAAGGCACACAAGAGAAAGGGTAGTAGTGGTCCAATAGCTTTAGATAAGACGCAGAGAGGAAAGCTATGTCTTCATCGAGCTAAAACGTATTATGAAAATGTATACGTGGGAGAAGTCGACTGTGAACATGCTTTCAATATAGAGTACTATACTAAAGATTTCCTGAAGGGAATGCAAGTAATTCCAAATGTGTATTTTGTATGTGGAAGAAATGCCTACGTGAGACTACCTGACAACTGGTATGGATCATGTTACCTAGCAATTGTCTTCCCCAAAATATATCATGCACAAGACTTAGAGATCATTGAGGGCAAGACATCATCGAGGGGAAGGAGAGATATAGGAGATGCAGAAATGGTTGGAGATGTTTTTGGAGCTATGTTCCCTCTTTTGGGTCTAATCCTTAATGATGTTAAAATTAGACGACTGGCAACAGTCGTCGACAGGTTGTCTGCCAGCACTGCTCAGTCCTTAATGCTGGTAGAAGGAGAGATGCAATCGATAAGGGCTATGGTTCTTCAGAACCGTCTTGCGTTAGATGTCCTACTAGCAAAAGAGGGCGGAGTCTGTAAGGCTTTGAAGGTCCAGGAATGTTGTACTTACATTCCAGACAATTCAAAGCCCCTTGAGAAAGTTATTAGGAACATAACTGATATTCACAAGGAGATCGAAGACTTGAGTAGAGAAAATGTCTGGGAAAAGGTGGGCCACGGAATGAGGGAAGTTGGAGGGTGGATCTCCACCTTAGGCAAAAGCTTTGTGTGGTATATACTAAAACCTATCATCATAATATTGATCTGTGGGATCATATTGTGGGGATTGGTGAGGGTATTCAAATGGTACAGAACAAGAAGGTCAGAAAGGGCCCAAAGAGAGCAGCTGCAGAGATTGGCTGCCATACAAGATAATCAGTACAGGAGTCTGAGGGCTCTGGAAGCGCAGAGACAAGTTATGCTACCAATAACTGCAGTTTAAATGTTAGTGATGACCCCGAGAGGTCATCAAAGGGGGGAACTGAGAGAGCGCAAACTGACCTAAATGTATGAGTGCATCACACTTACCTGTAGTAAGCATAAATCATGAGGAGAAATGCCATGAGTGCTAATAGTATCTGCAATTATATTCTGAATGTATAGCTAATGTAGAGATTTAAGTAGAAGTGGAACTAATACAGAAATGTGTGACACTATATGATTTTATTAGATGTGATTATTCCTGAATCCATGTCGTGTAGCTGTTAAAATGTAAGATGGCATGTGGTTAAACGCAGAATGTGGTAGGCCTCAGGGCCAGAGCTGGAAGGGAAGGGGAAGGTGTTTCTTTTCACGACATAGATTGAACTAATGTTTTGGTCATTGTATTAATGGGCCATGATTTATAGATGTGTTTACTGAATAATAGAATAAGAGTATTAACATGCTTTAATTAATGAAGAAGTTGAATGCTATAATCATTATGAGAAATGCTGTAGGCCTGAAATGTTTTAACGTTGGTTTACACGTACATGTCTGGGCCAAGAAATGTTGCGAACCTTTTTGGAAGTCTATGAGAGTTGGGATCTTGGCTGCAGATGTCTGTCTGCAAGAGAGAAGGGGGAATCCAATTATAAATAATATGAATAGAGGTCTGTTCAGTAGACGGCCCAGACATGGAGGAGGGTTCCGGAATGTTTAAGGGGTATCAGCGGGCCGGAGAAGAGTCTGAGAAGCAAGGTCAACTCCAACGTATGAGGCCCAACACAAAGCAGCATGGAAAAAGCCAGAAGCTACACCACGTGAGGGGCGTCTCGCGAGGGGCGTCTCAAATGTTGTTGACTGTTTTGTATTAGGGACAGCACCCCTGGGTGGAGTTAGAGCAGATACCTGAGGACCCTTTAGAGAGCGGATGGGTAGGCAGAGAGGGGTCATGACTGGAGAACTATAGGTTTTCACCAAGAGACTAAGAGTGAGTGACT
The DNA here is from genome assembly GCF_964261635.1 of Lissotriton helveticus. NCBI lineage: Eukaryota > Metazoa > Chordata > Amphibia > Caudata > Salamandridae > Lissotriton > Lissotriton helveticus. The sequence goes on from NC_136070.1 coordinate 373,669,576, forward strand.
TCCCTTGGGGGTCATTCACTGCTGACACCTTTGTTAGGTTGGGATTTGGTTAAGTAGGGATACCATCTAGAGCAGGGTAGGGACAGCCTAACCTGTGCGTTTTCCTCCAACTTAAATGAAGGAGAGATATGCGTCAATGCTGATAGCTTTATTATTCTTAGAACTTGTGTTAGTAATTTCCGTTGCTCGTCTGAGGGCTTTCAGAGAGCACATGTATGTAGTTGGACCTGTGTATCTCGTGAATCTCATTCTGAGATGCCTGTACTTGCAGCTTATCCTATCCTTACAATAAACTTTTGAAAGCTAGAAGTTGTTTGTGATCTTTGGGAGCGAAGTCCTTTATTGGGTGAACTAGCTTGGTAATAGATGCACTTTCTTCCTCAAAGACAGGCAACAAAGGTTCAGTCGACCAGATCGAGGTTTGGATCAATAGTGATAAGGTATCGATCAAAATCTCGCCCTTCCACTGGGATGAGATGAGATTCCTTCCACTTTATTATAAATCCGTGGCCTCAAAAAAGGGTCATACCCTCAGCATTTCCTTCGATGTTTGTTCCAATGAATCTACAAGACTAATCAGTCATCTAAATAATTGTGGGTCATTCTCTTCCTCATGAAGAACTGCTACTAGAGGAGCAATGACATTTGTAGACATCTTTGGAGAAGTGTAGAGTCCAAATGGAAGAGCCATAAGCTTAAACTGGCAGGACTGGACATCCAAATTGAAGAAACTGCTGTTCCTTTCGATGAATTAGAATGTGAAGATATGCATCTTCTAGATCCATTGATTCTAAGAACTCCCCTTGAGATACAAACAAATGAATTTTTTGCAGCATGTACAGTTTGAAATATTCGTTTGAAATATATCAATTCAGAACATTTTAATGTATTATGAGGTGAACATCACCTAAATATTTTTGCACCAGGAAAGCTATTGAAAAACCACTCAGTCTTTGTTCTTTGTGTGGAATGATTGCATTCTTGTTAAGGAGACTGAATTCTTTTATGCGTTGCTTCTTGCTTAAGTCTGTCCCAAGTGAATGGGGCTAATCTCTTTGTCAGGATGCAATGAGGAGGAGAACTCATTTCTGCATCCTTCCTTGACGATGTCCTGAACCCGTTGCTTTGCAACTAAGAAAAGCCATATGTTAGGGAATTGAGAGATTTGCGCCTTTACCCGAAGCACTGAAGTCTGTTGATGCTCGGTATATTTATGATCTGGGTTGATTCATAGGAAAAAAAGAAGGAGGGAAAGGACTCTTATGGTTCTGTTACCTTATTCAATATTTCCCCTTAACAGGGGCATTGGAGAAAGATTTGTTGCGACAAAAGGAGAAAACTCACAATTTTCAGTTTTGGGTAGCTCTGATATTGGCATGTGTATTCAGTCTACAAATTATTATGAGGCTTGCTCTTTGAGTTCTCAACGAAATAGGTGCTGCACTGAAAATGGCCATTTATACACTAAATATTCTTTAACAGAAAGTACCACTGTCAAAATTGCAAATCGACTAAATCCTCTCATCGTTGTTTTCTTCAACAACCAATACAGTTGAAGGAAAAGGGCACCACCCTTTTTGTGTTTTTTAAAGGATACCGGGGCATATACATTATCGCCGCTTTTATCGGCAGGAAACTGCAGATAAAGCGGCGATAATGGCCTTGATAATATGCTCTATGAATTCCAATCGAAGCCCATGTTAGATGAATTCCAATCGAAGCCCATGTTAGATGTGTTCACATCTAACATGGGCTTCGATTGGAATTCATAGAGCATATTATCAAGGCCATTATCGCCGCTTTATCGGCAGTTTCCTGCCGATAAAAGCGGCGATAATGTATCACCTGTCCTTGATAATATGCCCCACCAATCCTTCAATCTGTAAGTAGGGGAGTCCAAACAAAATGAAGAAAAGAGTAGAGCAAAGACTCCAATGAAGAGGAACAATGTAAGCGGCGACAACAGTTAGAGCCTCACACGCCTGGCACTGTTAAGAGTCCAGCAAGTAGAAAGGTCTGAAAGACCACTGAGCTCCATTGCACCCTCCTGCCCTTACCCAGGACCCCTTTACTGTTGGATGCTCCACTCCAACGAGGAAGAAGGGTGGTTCTAGGTGACGTAATTAATGACAGAAAACTCCCTTCACAAAGACAGACCAAAAAAACAGGAAGTATACATGTATCTGGCCTCCTTTTGAGGAATATAAATCAGAGGTCTAAGGAGGGATTACATCAATTAAGCCTATTTTGGCTTTACTTATTAGAGAACCTGTTGTTGAGGTGGTGTGATGGAAGTAGGTAATGGGGAGTTTCACAGGTACACAAAATCATGATGCTGTACAAGTGCCTATTGAACTCTTTTTTCATTCTTACAAAATATTGAAAAAGTCTTTAAACGTGTTAAATGTTAGATGTAAAAGTCTGCCCAGTATGCCATAATACCCCGAGTTCAGGGTTTTAACTAAATTAGAACTGTGGATGTACACTATTGCACCTGTTTATACATGGAGTCTGAATGCATATAGAATATTTGTAGTGAACATTTGCATTAAGTGCACTGAATGTCCTGAATTTAGCAAAGTAACAGCTTGGCAAATTATCTATGCTTTTGAGATCAATGAAGAACCTGATAGAAGGATGCAAAACGTTTGGTCTTCTTAGACAAATAATAATTTTCATCCAGAACAAAAATCACCTAATTAATCCTATTTCACTCAAAATGTTGTTATGATGTCAATCTGTTTAGTAGTGAAGAAAAGATTTTGGAAAGAAAATAGAGGGATATCCTCTGTAATATGCAATGAACCGAGGCAACTCTTTGCAAAACAAAGCGTTTGGTCTTCTTAGACAAATAAACATTTTCAGCCAGAATAAACATCACCTAGTAATCTTTTTTCATTCAAAATGTTGTTGTGATGTCATTCTTACGATTTGCCGCTTTCCTTACATTGGAGACCGAGCAATTATGGCTGATGCCCGGTGGAGCTGCTTAGACAGCTATAGAGGAGATCTGCCCTGGTTTACCCCCTTGGCCGTCACCTACCCAGCCGGACATTGGGCAATGTTCTCCCTATCTCCACACTGTGTCCCCTAGCCCACCTCCCCCCGAGGAACTCCCATAACTGCCTCTTTTTTTCTTATGCTTTACTATGCTTCTTGTAACGTATGTAATTTGTAACCTTGTAACCCACAGATCCTCATGTAAAGCGCTCTGATACCTCCTCGTCCAGCCAGCACTATATAAAACTCGTCAAATATATACATTCTTTTTAGTAGTGATTAAAATATTTTGGAAAGAAAACATCTGAAATTTAGAGATTGCTTTCACAAACAAACTATTTCCAAAGTGATAGTTTTTTTGGACCGTACATGGCTATCTGCGCCACAGTACGGCAAATCGGACCTTGTAGTACCTGAATCATATAACTATAAAGTTACCTAATCCAATTATTAAAGACAAATAAATGTCTCCAATTGTACAATTTGCACCACAGAGCAAACTGGCTGTGGCTCTTGGTGTTGACGGTCTACTGCTCATACAAAAGGGCTGGATCAGCTGGCAAACAAGATATTTGAACACAGATTTATTTAAAGGTAAATGTAGGTGTGACAATGGCATTCACTTTCTGAAGACCTCTGACACCTTCTCTGCTGCATCGGCTGCCAACCGGCCAACTTGCCCATAAGGAAGAAATGGGGGCGGCTTGTCTCAGTAAAAGGAAAGAAGGCCCCAGAATGGGTCGCCCTGCCATGACCGCTGCGGCAGCAGTGCTGACATACACAGGGCCAAAACGCCCCTGTACCGTCCCTAGGCCATGAATCGCCTCCTATGCAAATGCTGCAGAGGCTTATAGCGGCTCCCTTCTGGTCTTGGGGCAGCAGCAGAAGTAGGCAGTTGACAAATTACATCAAAGGAAAGAAGCCACTGGTGTGGGTCACCCCACTGGGAATGCTGGTGTAGCTGCGCCAACATGCATGGGCCGAAAGTCTCTATCGCCATGTTTGACCTTGAGTCACTCTACCTCTTTGCAAAGGCTACAGAGGACTACGGCAGCTCGTTGCTCTCCTTGGGCTAGTGGTGGGTAGGTGGACAGCAGCCGAAGCACACTGCACGGTCCCTGCAGCTGAGAGAATGTAATTTTCTGGCCCTGCACTGCACCAGGTGTCGGCCGCTGAGGTGAGGTGGGCAGTGACCTAGGGGACACAGCCACTGGATCCTGGAAGTTGCTACCTGGGCGACAAAATACCAGGGCACAGCCAGACCCATATACTGTCTCAGGTGGGTGGAAGGCCAATACCACCAGATGCAGCAAGACCTCAGCAGATTTGGGACTTGCTGGAATCATTTCCTTCCACTGCTGGCATATCTCTGCAGTACTAACCTCACTCAGTGGCGACCCCGGCAGGCACCCAATTGTGCTGCCTAATTAATGAAGCCCTGGTGAAACAAAAGAGGAGAGTACCACCAACTCCCTTTTTCTAAAAAAACTCACATTAAGCAAGGCTGAACGGCTAGAGTCCAGTGATTCACACCAGTGTAAAGGCTTCTTGCTGCAGACAATAGCACCTGAAAACAGATCTCTGGCTGCATGTGCTGCCTGTGATGGGCCTAGGGGCCAACAGTGCAAGTATGCCAACACAACACCGCCCTCTGTCGCCACTATGACACCACCTCAGCCCCCAGCAGGAAGAGAGGGGGCTGAGGAGCTTTTTCCAGCTATGGCCCCAAACTCAATGGAGGAGGCCTTGCCAAAACCTAGTCAGCACCACCCAAGTATATAGCAGACAAATTGTAGCATCCACTGACAACTATCAAAAACCTTTCTCAAGGTCCTTCAAAGAGTGGTCCTGAGACTACCCCAAGGGTAAGTGGAGACTTTAATGTGGTGTTAGATCTTTTGCTAGAATCCACCAGGTTTAGAGCAGTGAGTAGCCAGAAGACCGCCATGCAAGCTGAATGGAGGGACTCACTGGGCTTATGCAATGTCTGGAGAATTTGGCTCCTGGGTGCGGCCAAATATACCCACCTTTCGGCAGCATAGTGAAGCATACCTCTTCTTTTCAGCCATAGATGTTCTATGCACAACAACAGCGAATATCTTGCCCGAGGAATCTCAGATCACTTCCCAGTTATGTTGCATGCCAGGGATCTCGGAGTGGGATGTCACCCAATCTGACACATGAATGCATGGTGCCATGTCCATTCACAATGTGCGCAGTACCTATTGCAAGAATCAAAGGCTTATATGGAGGTTAACGTAGGCTCGGACAAATTTATGGTGATTCTCTGGGTGGAAGGAAAAGTTACTGTATGTAGCAAGGCCAAATCCTTCTTGTAGAAAAGAGATTAGGAGAAAAACCAGCAACTGTCTGCTCAGGATGTGACGACTTTCAAACCAAAGATTGACTACCTGGCCAAGAAGAAAGAGATAAGTCTGTGCCAGGTTGCGACTGACAGGCCCTCCATGCGCAAATTATGGCAAAAAGCTGTGCATCAGTGCTGGATCACCTCAACTGGATGAATATGTGGATGTGGTAACAGATGTTGCCTCCAAAGTGATTCATGTAGTAAAGGACTCCACAGGGAAACAGACTAGGGCTGCACTAGAGATTGCCTCTGCCTTTGCTTCTTACTATGGAGATCTATATGTCTGGTAAGATCAATTTGCTAGTGAGTGCTCTTAACCCCTTATTGATGATGTGCCATTGGATACTATGAGCACCACATACTGGGACAGCCTAGACCAAACCATCACGCTAGAGGCAAATGAGGCAGCCATAGTAAACATTAAGCCAGCGAAGACATGCAGTCCATACAGGTTCCTGTTTCAATTACATGGCAAGATCAGCCCAGTTATCTCATCCCATCTCCTGAATATGCATCAGAAAGCCACTGAGAAGAGCTGGTTTCCTCCTGAGCTTGACTTGGCCACCTTCATAGTCATTCACAAACTGGGTCACCTCCTGACCAGTGCTCTGCATATTACCTGATCCTTCATAGTCATTCACAAACTGGGTCACCTCCAGACCAGTGCTCTGCATATTACCTGATCTCCCTCATAAATGCAGCAATTAAGATTCGCACCACTGTCTTGAATAAGTTCCTGAAAGTTGTCCCTTCGCGAGTTCACCCGGACCAATTTGAATTTAAGGCTCATCACAGCACCTGTCACTGCATTTGTAGAGTGCAACTCACACAGGAGCAGTGATATAGGCTTAGAGACCCTGCTGACCTCATGCTCATAGACTTTGAGGAGGCCTTCAACTTATTTGACTTGTCCTTCCTGTTCACAGTAGGCCATTGCAGAGATGTGGGTTTTATATTATTTAATTTGTGAAGGTACTATACTCCCACGTACATGCAAAAGTGAAGGTGAACGCTGTCCATATACTCCGTTCCAGATTTGCGGAGTGACTACAGAGGAACGCCTTCCTTTCCTGCTCTTATTGTCCTTGGCGATAGAACCCTTAGTGGCATGGGTGCAATGAGATACCCAAATATCAGGATTCCACTGGACCGATGATGCGGAGGACAGGATTGCCCTGTATTCTGATGATGTACTCCTCTTTATATGTCGGCCCCACATCACAGGTGCCGGATTAATTCAAGTTTTAGAAACCTATGAGAGATCTTCTGGCTTAAAAGATAGTTGGCTGAAATCCATACTAGTCCCACTTACGAGTGATAACGGAGCAGTTGACTGACAATCCCTTTTACCTGTCCACGGGTTCAGCTTCCAATATCTGGGAATAAATCTTGTCCTGGAGCCTAAGCTCATATAGAGTCTCGCCCCATTAACGGTGCATTTGAGAGTTGAAACAGTGGTCTCTATTCCCCTCAATATTCTTAGCATAATGGTGCTCTTTCAATGGATGGTCTTACCAAGATTTGTATACGTTCTGCAAAGTTTCCCTTTAGAAATCCCTTAGACCTGGATTGCAGACCTGACTTTCCTTCCTCTGAATGAACTTCCTGCATCACTTTTAACAAATGTATCCAATCCCCCTATGATGGTGGTATGGGTAAGCACCCAAATCCTAACCCCATGTATAAGAAGGTACATGGGTTAAGTGGTGTACTGACTGAAATACTCAATTGAAAAACGTATGACTTACCCTAAAGCATGAATCTTACATGTTTGTCCCTGTGCTATTGTGTACACCATACTGAAGGGGGAACTTCTAGTACTGTGCCTAGGCTAGATACTGCTGGCTCGCCTTTGCACAACTTTGGGAGGTTTAGCATCTTGCAGGCCAGCCAGATTTAGACCAAGCACTGCTAGTACTGTCACCTGCAGGGGACTATTACTATATCTTGGCTACATAAGTCTCAGCCCACATGGCTCTCCATGTCACTGGAGAAAAGCTAGCCTGGCTTTTGAGGGGTGAAACCCCGTAAATGGAACCAAGATGCTTGTTTCCAGTCTAGGAAGGACCTGGCCAGGCAGTTCAGGCAGTTTGGGTTGGACTGTTCCCATGGGAACAGGGTCAAGATTGATTTGCATATGGCTGGGTTTAAAGTGGAATGGCATGGGGAGCAAAACAAATGATGGCTTTAGGCCCAGGTCTCTGTACTGGGGTGAATGTTTGAGATTGTCCGACATTCTGTCCATCAATGGTTCTTTTTGCACTTGGGACAGCACAGCACTGTATTAATTCAAGCGCTCTGTTGTGTGGAGGACAGTAAATTTTGTTTTTTGAGAGGCTTGAGAAAGGTTGACAGATCTTTTCTAATCTAAGGTGGTTTGAAGGTTTCTTCCTGATTATAGATCCATTGACTTTAAAATCTCACCTACTCCATGAGCGGGAGCAACAAGAGGGTCTAACGAATGCCTTAAAGAGGCAGAGCCAAAAGATGAATGTCATCTGATCTTTCCCTTTCAGGATATCACTTTGGACGGATCTCTTCTTTACTTCTTGGTTTCGTTTTGTGCTACTCATTTGAATGGACAGTTTTCCGGCTTCTTTACCTGATGGCATCCGAGGTTGCAGGATTCATTCTGTGGGGAGTAGAGTTTAGTTTGCTCTGGTGATGGTACATTAAAAGTGTCAATTGGTTTACTAATTTAGGTTCAGATTTTCAAACAAATGTCACAGTGCAGCTCAGCAAGCAAAGCAGAATGCAACACATATGCCATTTACTTTGCTTGGTATATAGCAAAAAGGATTTTGTGTCATATCTGCGTTACAAAACTGACACAAACCAGATGCCAAACCTTTGTAAATCTATGTTTTCGTTTCTTCCCCTCAAAAGACAGATTAACAGGGTTTGCAAAGCTTGGGTTTTGATTATCTAATTAACAAGATTTACAGAAAATTGGCACATTGTAATCTTGTTACCTTGAATTTACACATCCGGTTCTTAATAATTGATTACATTTAATTTAGTATTTATAAAACAAATTATGCTGCTTCACTTAAAGCCTTTTTAGACATCAGAGGCAATCCAATCTCTGTTATGGTTTATCATAAGTCAAACCTGATAGATTCATAACTTAGACTGACATATGTCAAACCGAAGGAACCTCCAAATAATCTCTCTGCCATACCTGCAGACCCAGCATGGAATTATTCATGTCCATGATCTCGGTCATATCTTCTAGCTGCATATTTTAAATATAATACTTTTTCTCCCTGCAAGTATGGTGTTTTACGTATGCATGCCTACATTTTTCCCTTCTTTCAATGCGCGTATTTCTAGTGCCTCCCTTCTACGTTCATACAGAATGGTTCACAGCCTGGACTCTCTTTCATGGATTGAGACAAAAATGCCCAAAAAATCTTGATGTGACAGTCTTTCCTTTGGGCTCCAATCTCCCTCTCTGAGCATTGTAGTCTTTGAGAGTCCTAGTTCAGTGATTTAATAAGCCCCTTCTGTGGGGGGACAATTAAGGGAGTACTTTTACTTTTATTCATTCCGGGGTGGATATGTCATATTGAAAACACATTTTGGGACTTTGTTCCTGGATCTTGCCTTGGAACTTGATTCATTTAGTATAATCATTGGTGGTGTATGCATTAGACTTGTTTTTATGAGCTTCAAAGATATATGATTGTTAACTGTAGAGTTAACCCTATGCACCAAGCTATGATGGTTCATTGAACATGGTGATTTTGGGGTGCCATCTGCATTGTACTGGTAGAGAATCCATTCCACTTCAGCATCTTGCAGTGCATGCTGTGACTGCCCGCACATCAAGAAGTAGATCACATCTAGCCAAGTGATGATCATCTAGTGAAAGGCACTTGCAAAGTTTTTTTTTAGCATAGGAATTGATGAAGTTTGGCAAGACTATGGAAGAAAGTGCGAAACTGCACAAAAGTGACCATGAATTGTAGTAATTCAGATATCAATTTTAATACAAACTAGACTAGAAATTAGATAATCAATTTCGATGGGAGGTCATCAGTAATAACAGACCTATCCTTACACCTTTCTTTGTATGCCCAAGTCCCCTCTGCTTTGTGGCGCTTTGCCCAAGGTTATGTAATTGTGCTTGCTGTTTGTTTGGAAAAACGACCTGAACAAAGAAAGATGGAATTTCAGATGATGACAGATGCAAGCCTTCCTTGTTTGAAAAGATTTATGCTGAAGAGCTGAAGTGTAACTATTTGCGTACTCTTGGCTTTTTTTTGCTACCGGCATCGTTTTTCTCATAGACTAGGAAAACAACAAGCATTTGCAAAACTAATCCATGCTTTTACTCCCAGGCTTCTTCCTTCCATCTACGATGCAGACGTGCATGCGCCGGTATGAACCGCTGGATTTTTTTTACAATGGAGTTTAAAAAACAGAATAAACTCCCTTACAAGATTTCCACCTTGCACAAACATCAAACATTCACACACACATTCTAAACTTCACTGGATACCCGCAAGCAATTGGGCTCACCGGTAACATTTATGGAAGTATATTCACCGGTCAAACTGTTAACAATTAATTCAAATAAAGTGCCAGGAGCAACCTTTCCAAGTCATATGAAATAGTCTTTATTAATACCTCTTTTCTTCTTTATTAAAATCACTTTGACTTTGAACACAGCATTTGACATATGATGAATAATATGTTCAGGATTTGGAGTCCTATCCACACATCTATTAACAAAGATTGATAACATGGTATGTTGAATGTAAGTCTCTGTAAGATCTCCTGTTATATCAGTTAGTTAATATTGATTGTACTTTATTTTATATTGTACTTTAGTGATCTATATGACATCACATGTGGAAGCGATTGATTCGCAAAACATGTGCTGGCCAAAGTGTTTTTTAAAAAAAAGAAGTATTAATAAAGAATATTACATAAAACTTGAAAGGGATTCCCTCACACATATGAATTGGTTGTATTACACACACAGTTGCACAGTGGCCATCTTTTAATGGAGTTTCTTACGTCTTTGAAACCTTGTTACAAGATGGCCACCATGTATGAGGGCTAAGGTACAGCAGCCATTGCGGAAGAGTTTGGCTTTTCCAAAGCTTTTGAATGAATTCAGCAAGAACTGGCAGAACCAAAATACGAACAAGATCACCATGAATAGCACACTGTGGTGGGTGCAAGGTTGTGACGTATCGTGCACCGTAGGGTTGGGGGCAAGGTTGAGGGTGTGAAGGCTGGCGAAAAAGACATTGAGGTGGGTGGGCAGCAGCATAGGGAGAAGTTATCATGCAGGGTAGTACTTACAGACCCATGTAACCTTGGATTGGAATGCTATGGCTTTAAGGGCAGCTAAGCCAATGCCAGCTATAAAAATAATGCCAACAGCCAATGGCTGAAGGGAGCTGACCAAAAGCTCACTCTTCTGTACTGTGCGTATTTTTGTGTAAGTGCATTGGTACCATGAGGTGTCCGACAAACAGCTACAGCTGAGAGGTAGAAAGGCTCAATATGTTTTTGCTCTTATTCTGCCCAAATAATGCAAAAGTGAGTTGCAGATAGATACTAGTATTTTTTTTAAACAAAGGAAGGGCACTGCAATTGTGTCAATATGATACTTTTTTTTTAAGAACAAATTTTATTGATTTTTAACCTTACAATAGACCTGAAGGACATGAGGCAATACATATCAGGTAAAGCTTATTATAGTACATATATCAATCTTCCTTCATCCATAATCAATCTATTGCAAGGCCCATTACAATAGAAAACATTATAATTATCCTAACTCTAACATTGTCCAGCCTGTGCTAATCATAAACAGTGAGTCCCACACATCGCCAAGGATATTATACTTTTGAAGGGTACTTTCCATCTGTTAAATGAACCGCTGTACTACTAATAATCCTATGGGAGAATCATAAGGATTAGTAGAAGAATGGGATCTCGTGGACTTTGGTGTGTGTGCATCCACGTTCGTGAGCTCTCTTCTTTTTTTCATTTGACTACCATAGGTCCACTCATTTACATCTTTATTCAACCTCCCATCTTCATGTCAATGAAACAATTGTGTACATTCAGACCTGCCTCCCCATGCCAGCAGTGATCCCTTGTTGTATGTAACTTGGACTATACATTGTTAGAGTAGTGTAATTGGGAAGTCTAATAAGGTTGCCTTTTTGAGTGCTTTGTGAGTTAAGATCATCGCATTTCTATGCCTATTCAAGTGGCCTCATTATCATTATTCAATGATAGGAACGCCTAGTTTACTCCTGATAGCAGACAAGAGTCAGTCTGGATGTTCTATTCCCTCTGATAGAATAAAAGAACCTAGGTCATTTCACATTTAGGGCTCATCAACCAAAGTTACAAAACAGTGCAAGAGACTAGCTAGAAGTCATAATGATCTCCTTCACCAGTTATCAACATAAGGAGAACCATTTGGCCTACATATAAAAATGTGTTGAAAATCATTAAAAATGTCATGGAAAATGAAAACGCCATGTTAAACACTGTCATGAGGGCATATAATGTCACAGGTAACATATCCAACTGATCGCACCACCCGTACACACCCTGCTTCATTGTAAATGATCCTGAACAGTAACTCATAGCTATCGCCCTTGTTCAGTACTCTGTTGCTCTCTAGTTTTCCACACTACAAGTAGTAATACATACATTCATACCTTAGTTGGTAACCACAAAGTCAGAAACTAGGAGCCATGAGCCCATACTCCGGATATATATTTTGCACATTAAGTACCCATAACATTACATAATATAAACATAGAGAGAGAGGAACATAGCACAAAATGTTCCTCTAACAAAGCAACCTTTTCCCCTTTACTGTGGCAGGGTATCAAGGTGCAAGACTATTGGGGCACATTTGAGGACTCAGACTATTGGATGGCTTATGTGAATGAAATGCTCCTTTCAGAAGATAATCATCCCCTGCTAAACACAGAGGTATTATACAAAACAGTGATGGATGGAATGTTTGAATTAATCCCAGCCACTGGTAAACACTCAGGCGCATCCAGATCCATTGATATTCTGACACCATGCCACCTCAGTTTGGACCCAGCTATATGCTCGCCATGCCACTGGATTCAAGCTACACTGGGTGATGCGGGGTGATACCCAGAAACCAGTCCTAGGGTGCTTGTTTTATGTCTAGGTAGGACCTGGCCTGGCAGTTTGGTCTGGACAGTTATCATGGGGAATCCCAGAAAAAGAGGACGAAATAGGTGTCTCTTTTACATTAAGGAAACCTTTACCCTGGAGGACAAATCAAGCTAAAAGAGCTAAAAGACCACCGCTGGTTCTACCAAAGGATGGCAAAGCCAACTTGGAAAAGCAGGAAAAAACATCTAGACCAATCATGTTTCTAACCCACGTTTCCTACAATAAAACAATATCATAATAGTTAACAAGATCCATTCAATATCCATCCCAAATCTTAGGAGCAATATCTGATCTGTTTCAACTGGCAATGTTTAACAACTTTACCCGAGATTTAGTGGATAACCCCAAATCATTTGTAACTACAGGATGTAGCCCAAGAAAGGAAGTCGGTTGAGATGACTGTGGCCTAAGGTCAGGAAAAACTTTAGTGTTGTTTAGTCACTCAATAGAGCACACTAGGGCTAGGGCCTAATACGATTAGAAAACTTAATATTAGTCATGACAGGGCCATCGGGGCAGGCAGAAGTAAAGCAACTACAAGCAAATTGGGCAAATATAATGAACTATAAAAAAAACTCAAAGGCAGGATCTTATTAATATCAGCTCCAGTGATACTAGACAAATACTGTGATAATAGACCACTAGCCAGAGTAGGCAGTTTGCAGGTAATCCCAATACAATCCCCCTTAAATCTTTTGGGCGATTTGCCTATCCAGGGTACTGTTCTGATGAACGAACAAAATCTTATCATACTGTGGCAGATTAATGGCAGAATTCCTAGCCAGCCAGTAACAGACCTTGTTTTTAAGTTGATCAAACGATTCAAGAGACCCTGGGGAAAACAAAAGGAACATCAGCTAAGATCACAAGATAAGGACAGGCTACAGGGGGTGAATTAAAGAGAGGGCGACAAGAAAGGGGCTGAGGCATGGTAATGGCCTGCTTGTTACCAGGATGACAAGGCTGAGGATCTGACACACTCCTAGGGAACTTTAGATGTTTGCTCACTGGTATGGAGAGGGCCTTGGGAGTGTAAAGATCCAGGTGGATCCAGGAAAGAAAACGGGGAAGAGGGGGTGGGTGGAAAGCATCTATGTGAACCGGCCTGCGCACAGCATTGGGCATGGGGAAACAAATGGTACTGAAACAGCCCCAATTGCTGGAGCAGAACCTTTGGGAAGGGAGGACTCCATCCTAAGATGAGACAAAATAAGATCAGCAGTCTCTTTCAAAGTGTTCAGCTAGCCTAAAACAGGATTTAGAATGAAACATAAAGTCAAATGCAAAGTGTCAGCGAAAGAAGCCAAATAAACACACTCCTGCCCCACATAAGACTCATTTTTAGTCCTAGTGGGGAAATATTTTGGGCAGCTTACTTGTTGCATTTAGGTGCAGTGCCTGAGGGATGGGCAAGAAAGGTGTCCAAATGTTTAGGCGGGATTGTGGTGTCCCGTGCAGCAGGTTCAATGCACACTTATTAGCACTTGAGCAGGAGATGGGAGGACTGCATCAGTGCCCCATAACAACCTGGCACAGGTTGTTATGGGGTATGCAGTCCATCCAAGAATCCCAGTCCCCCAGGCAGAATCGCGTTGTCCCGTGCTGCGGGTTAAAGTTGTGCTTATTAGCTTTTCAGTGGGAGGGCTATGTCAGCACCTCCTGGCACAGGTTATTATAGTGTATGTCGTCCCTCCAAGAAGCCTGTCCCCTGGCAGAATCGCAGTGTCCCACACAGCGGGTTCAAGGCACGCTTACTAGCACTGCAACGGAAGGTGAGAGGGCTACTTTGGTGCCTCCTGGCACAGGTTGTTATGGGGTATGCCTTCCCTCCAAGCAGTCGAGTACCCCAGGCAGAATCGGGTGTCACGTGTAGCCGGTTCAAGGCACTCTTATTAGCACTTCAGCTGAAGGTGAAAGTCCTATGTCGGCTCCTCCTGGCTCAAGTTGTTATGGGGTAGGCAGAATCGTGATGAAGACTGAGCCCGCAATTGCAAGAGAGCGTTAGGCGACGACTCTCCACAAGCTGATGCGTTGTCACTGTTACTGAGGGCCAGCTAAACATTGTTCGGTGAGTGTTAAAATGACTCTCAACTCCAAGTTAAGCTTAATAGTGGAAGTTTATTCAGAAGATGAACAGCACAACCCTCACGGACCTGGATCCAACTTCCAACTGTCCGCTTGAGGTTCTAGTTAGAATATTACACAACACAATCTAGAACAAATCATACATCACAGAAATGACATATTAAAGATTCTTAGGAAGACTTAACCATAACACATCTCCCTTACTAAAAGAAAGAAACAAATACAACCTGCAATAAGTGATAGTTAAAAACAGATGCATAAAGAATATAATCATTATCTAAGAAAAAACATATCCATATTGAAGATAACATTCATTAACAACTTATATACACAAAGAAAAGTACAATCATGGTGAAAAGTATATTCAACGTGGATCTATCGCATAATCTTTGAAAAGCATATTCAACGTGGATCCATCGCATAATCTTTATGCCAAACTGGCTTAGATCTTAATCTACACTGTTCCCTAACTGGTGTAGAATCGGATAAATGTTGTGGCATGCGATGAGAAAGTCGAGAATGGAAATTGTCAGATCTCACTAAGCAAGACATATTCCATACATCACCTGAATCTAACACAACTAAAAAAAAATTACAATGGGAATTTTAAACGGACCCATAAACTTGGAGTGTCCCATCCTTATAATACCAGGTTTCCTCACCAACACAGTATCATCCACATTCCAAATTGTGACTTTTGTGTTGTGTGTATTATTAAAATTACTTTTGTATTTGTTTTGATGAATCTTCATCCGTACAATCATGTCAGTTCTTGAGGGTTGATCACTGATAGTGAGTGTAGTCTAGTCCTAACCAGACAGGATTTAACTTACAGTGTGGTTTCCTTCCTCTAAGTATTGAGAAAGGAGAAACACCTATGATATTATTAGGTGTAACTCTATGTGCCCACCAAGTTTCTCTCAAAGCTAGCTTCAAATACATTTTATTCTGAATAGCACGTTGTACACAATTTTTAACAATTTTATTCATACTTTCTGCTAAACCATTAGCTTGCGGTGAATATAGAGCAGTTTTAAAATGTACAACAGCTAAACTTGAAAGAAATTGTTCCATCTTTGAGGAAACAAATTGTGTACCATTGTCAGTAATTAAAGTCTCTGGCACTCCTTCCCTGGAAAATTCTTCTTTTAAAAATTCAATAACAGTTTGAGAGTTGACAGACGAAGCACATTTGGTCACTACCCATTTTGAGGTATAATCCACCAGTAAAATCACAAATCGTTCCCTTTGGTTCAATAATTCAAACGGTCCTGCAATATCCATACCTAACTTTGTCCATGGTTCCACAGGTATTTCAACAGGTGAAATTGGAACAGAAAAGGTTTTCTTAGACTTATCATTGTTAGCACATTGCCAACAATCTTTCACAACACATTCAACCCCATGACCCATAGCAGGCCACCAATACCACTGACGAAGTCTAGATTTAGTTTTAATGCGGCCTAAATGACCCTCATGTGCCAAATTTATAATCTTTGACCTCAGACTTACAGGAGGGACCACACGTCTTCCTCTAAAAATCTTATCATCATTAATGGACAACTCTTCTCTCACACAAAAATAGTTTGCCATGGAGGAAGATAACACTTCCCTATCTGGCTATCCCTTAACAATAAAATCTATCAACAACTTCAAATCCAGACCAACCTTGTAGGAATCATCCCATTCTTTATTTTCCAAAGCTTGTTCA
Organism: Lissotriton helveticus; assembly: GCF_964261635.1. NCBI lineage: Eukaryota > Metazoa > Chordata > Amphibia > Caudata > Salamandridae > Lissotriton > Lissotriton helveticus. Next base: position 373,685,934 of record NC_136070.1, read on the forward strand.
CAAACCCAATTTACACTTGCAGAATCAACATTTACTTGATCAGTTTGAATGGGTAGTCTTGACATACAATCTGCTAAGCAATTCCTAGAACCCTGAACATAGTCAACCACAAAATTGTAATCAGAGAGTCCATCTACCCAACGTGAAATCCTTGGAGATAAATTGTCCAAATCCCTAGAAGTAAAAATTCTTGAAAGAGGCTTATGATCAGATCTGACTGTGAATGGTATTCCCCACAAGAAAAATTTGAAATGAATAATGCCCCAAAATACCGCTAATGCCTCCCTCTCAATCACGGAGTACCTTTCTTCAGCACCTCTTAATGCACGTGACGCAAAAGCAATTACTTTCAAATCACCAGAAACAACTTGGGACAATACAGCTCCTAATCCATACAAACTTGCATCAGTGGACAAAATTGTTTTTCTGTTCACATCAAAATTTCCTAACGTTGGTAATTTAGCAATGCTCTTTGTAACATTAGTGAAAGCATCAACACATTCACTTGTCCATTCAAACTGTGATTTTTTTTTAAAAGAGACCTCAATGGTTGAGAGATTGAAGCAATATTTTGTATAAACTTTGAACAAAATTCAGCACGTCAGAGAAAAGCATGTACTTGGTCTTTATTGATAGGTTTGGGTGCTTCCATTATGCTTCTGGCTAATTCCAACTTTTGGACTTACACCCTCACCCGAAATTGTATGTCCCAGATATGTTACCGAAGTAACCCTAAACTTACACTTCTCTTTTTTTATGACCAATCCTGCAAACTGTAACCTTTCCAAGACCTGCCATAAATTACCATCATGTTCTACATAATCCTTTCCATGTACCAAGATATCATCTTGAAAAAACAAGACCTTATCTAGACCATTCAGAACCTGCTTCATTATTCGCTGGAAACACGCCGCTGCAGATGCAAGCCCAAATGGCATCCTTAAGAATTGAAAAGCTCCAATAGGGGTGACAAATGAGGTTAAATGTCTAGACTGTGCATGTAGCTTGACCTGGTGGTAAGCGGAGGACAAATCCATAACACTGAAAATGTTAGCATCTTTAATAAGTGTAAGTGTTTCATTTATATTTGGTAAGGGTTGTCTATCCACCCAAATTAACTGATTAAGTCCTCTCAAATCCACACACAATCTTATCTCCTTCCCACAATCCTTGGGTGCCAAAACCACCGGAGCCACCCACTCTGAGCTTTCTATTTCCTCAATTACCCCCTTTTCTTTAAGTTTCTCAATTTCCCGTCTCAGTGGTTCCATCATCATGTTATTCACTTTTCTTACTTTGGCCACATGTGGTACAGCACCATGTTTCAAAATAATTCTATGTTCAAAATTTCTCAACAAACCAAGTTTGTCACTAAGGACTGTAGGAAATTTTGTGATAATGTCATCTGGAAACTCGTTCTTACACAACAACAAAACTTTCTGTGTACTATTTGGATTAAGCGTTATACCCATATCTCTCTGGTGCCTCCAACCAAAGACATTATCACCCCTCCTTGCTACGTATATTTTACCCACAGTTTCATGATCAGAGAATTTAATTTTCTTCACACAATAACCCAGAACATCAATTTTCACACCCCCATAACCTACCGGATTGATATCTGATGGCAATAACTCAATACCCTCGCTGCCAAAAGTGAATTCCTAATTCTTATCACCAACCATAGTGTATGGTGAACCAGAATCTGAAAGAACTGAAATTTTCTTCCCACCAACTAATATCTCACACTCTGGCATATCAATAGGATCCACATCCACACCTCCATCTTCAGGTATGCTGGAAACTATCCTTGTTTCCTCCAGTAACTGGTTTACACTTTGTTGCTTAAATGAGCGACACACTCTCGCATAATGCCCCTTTTTTCCACAATTTTTACAAAATGCAAATCTGGCAAAACACACTGGACTGTTTGTCCTGTGACCTTCACTTCCACATCTGAAACATTTTGGAGTTGCCGATTTGTTGTCAGTATTATATATTTTTTTACTGCTTTTTCTCCATTTCTCTATTCATAGGAGACAAGGTTTTTCCACTCCCTTCCTCACTATGTTTTTCAATTTTATTTATAGACTCTTCAGAGGTCACATTATCTTTACCAGTAGTGTCTTTACTTTTATCATCCCGCATCTCACGCACCCACATAGTAGTGTTTTCCATTCCTTCAATGATAGCAACTTCATCTATTAAATTAGGATTTTTACTCAGTAATTTTTCTTGCACTTTGATACTGTTTGTACATCTAATGACTTGATCTCTTATGAGAGAATCAGTTAAATGTTCAAACTCACATGTGCATGCTAATGTTTTGAGAGAAGCAACATAACTAGGAATTCTCTCACATTTCCCCTGAATTCTGGAAAAGAATTTGTGTCTCTCTAAAACTACATTAACATGTGTTCCAAAATGATTTTCTAGCATAAGTACAGACATGTCATAAACATTACTTGGTTCACCAGTGTCAATACCAATCTCAATTTCATCTAGGCTTTCGTAAATACATCTTCCTTCAATACCTAAATTGTGTAAGAGAATCGCTTGTTTACGGACCGCAGAAAATTTCTCACCTCCGATGGCTACAAGGTAAGAATCAAAGATTTCCTTCCATCTTTTCCAAGGCAAGACAGGTTCACCTTTTTCAGACAGGAAGTGAGGTGGTTCAGATGAAGTTGCCATGTTATAGGAGAATGTCTATTCTGTAATGAAAATTACATTTGAAAACACTAACATACAAAGATCGTTCTTTGCAAGATTAAACACACATGACTATATGTGAATGGTTCACCTACTGTAGCAAAGAATATATTCAGAGAAATAACAATCTAGTAATTCCGTGTGAAGGAAAAGAGAATCATATATTTATAGTGTGTACATCACTGAGTGCACTCCATTAAATGTAAAAGTCTTGGAACACGTTGCCTATACGGTACTTCTTTCTTTACATATATTTCTTTTAAGTCATTGTGGATTGTGCCACACTCCACCGCTGCACAGAATGATCAGAAAATATAGAAGTGCCTTTATTGACTAATGAACACTTCACTTCACTTCACAGTACGATTTTAACGGTATTCCTAATAGTGAAGGGATGGTGTCTAAAGTCTCATGTGCAGTAAACACCAAATGCCCCAAGTGACGATAACAAAACAAAATGGTAACAATTACAGATTGTGTTACCTTTCCACGGTCGATTTTGTTGTCAAGACGAAACACCAACCGCAAACAATGAAAATGCCGAAATCCAAAATGGTTTCTTACGTGGTACGTCACAACGCAAACGTGAATGCGCACAGTTTCCACAAACACCTAGAACGATTGATCTTCAATGTGCAAAGATGACCACCGATGTAATACGTCACAACGTAGGAATGCGCATGCACTGACTTCAACGACTGGAATGCTGCACAGAAAATTTTGCACGCAGGTCATTAATTCATCAATACGTCATCACTCCTCAGTTGACTTGAAGGCAAACACATCTCCGAAACGGATCTCAGGCCAGATCAGTCTCTCTCCTCAAATCATGCTCAAACATAGATTCACGCAATTCTTGCCAAACCGATGATCGAGATGTACAGCAAATTCCCACATCAAGTTCCTGGATGGCCGGTAAGATGTTACAAATATGCGTGTAACATACGTAGGTTTGTTTTCTTCTTATATTATTATTTTTCCTTAAAATGTCGTGTAGGGTTGCCCCTCCTTCACATGTCCTAGTCGCCAATGTTAAAATGACTCTCAACTCCAAGTTAAGCTTGATAGTGGAAGTTTATTCAGAAGATGAACAGCACAACCCTCACGGACCTGGATCCAACTTTCAACTGTCCACTTGAGGTTCTAGTCAGAATATTACACAACACAATCTGGAACAAATCATACATCACAGAAATTACATGGTAAAGATTCTTAGGAAGACTTAAGCATAACAATGAGGCATCTGCTTCCACAGAAAGATGCCTTTTCACGAAGGCTATCTCCTCTGAGATAGCACCAACAGCTTTACCAAAAACAGCTTTGATGGTTGAAGGATTGTGATCAGTTGAAGGCTACTTGTGTTTGCCATCCCTGATAACAAAGCAACAATCGCCCATGCTGTTAAAAAGGAAAAACCCAAGGAACCAATGGGGGGCCTGCCTCGCCCTCGATCGAGTGATGACGGGTGAAGACAGGCCTGCCCTTGCTCTGGGCTTTGCCCGGGGCAATCTGTGCACTTCCTACACGGCGGGGTTAGGGGAAGTGCTTACAGTGCTTGCGGATGGCTCCACCCCACCCTGCAGCAAGGCTCAATGTGGTGAAATGGTGCCTGGAACCTGTAGTCCCACGATAATTCGTCTCATGCAGCCGGGTAAGGGACAGAACTTTATAGCGCTGTTAGATGGTTCAGCCCCTCCTCCTGCAGCAAGGCTGGATGTGGAGAAAAGTGCCTGGGACCTGCAGTCCTTCTGTAATCCACCATTTATACCACAATGCAGTGTCAAGGGCACTGCTTTATAGTGCTTGTTTATGGCTCTGCCGCCCTCCTGAAGCTTGGCTTGATGTGGAAAAATGGTGGTTGGGACCCGTAGTCCTGCTGTAATCCTCTGTTCTTCTGTCATTTACATTAAAATAATAATTACTTACAACACAAAGATCTATTAAATCTTACTAAGTGATTGCAAAACAATATTATATAAAACTATAATAAAAAAATATAAAACAATGAGTGAAGTCACTAAAAGAAGCAGAACATTGTTCAAGGCAATGAAGCACTGTATCAACCCCCCCCCCCACCCCCACCCACCCAGGGCCACCTAGTCCTCATTCCAAAGAACAGTGTAATGCCATTAACCACGTCTTTAACGAAAAAATAGAAAAGATCCAACAGCACAGCAACAACGCCATGCCTGCTACATTTTTACACTCGCTCCTTCCCCTGGAATACCGCAATGGTCAGCATTCAAAGTCCTATCTGTGCCTGATCTCGCTGACATACTTAAATCCCTCAAAGCCACTCTTTATTAAGAGGATGTCTCACCCCCTTTCTTCTTCATAACTCTCTCCAGGAAATAGTCTATTACCCCTACTTACCATTGTCAATGCCTCCCTCACTGTAGGCATCTTCACAGAAGCTCTTAAAGCTAGCCAGATCTTCCCTGTCCTAAAGACACCTAAACTAAACCCTGAGACCTTGCCAATCACCACCCATCACTCACCTAAAATTAATTGGCAAGATAATTGAAAAAGCAGTCTATGTTCAATTCCAAGAGCACGTCATTGCTAATCATCCTCTGCCCTATTACAAGTCTGACTTCAGACCACGAAGAGAGCACGCAGACCGCAATAGAGACATTTTCAGGTTTGGGTTGGTGATGGCAGTTTTTGTAATACATCCTTAAGCTATTGCATACAAATGTTATAATTACAAAAATATATATTTAATCATTTTTGCAAGGCACATGGCTCATTGGGCTTTGAGTACATTCTTAAACAAAGAGCCTGATTTAAAAGTCGGCAGAGGGGAAAACTCCATCACAAATATACTGTCCATTGTATTACGATCACATTCTATCCTATGGAGATTGCAATATGGCGGATGGGATATCTGTCACATTTGAGATGGAGGATTCCCTCTGCCTAGTTCTAAATCAGACCCTTAGACTCCAGTCCTCATGGCTTAGAATGCATTGCCTTTTATTATTTTATACAGTGCTAAATAGAGCAGTTGTTTTGATCCTTCTAGGCACTGATATAGTAATTTTTTTATTACCCAATTAAGTGGTACTCACTCCATTGACCTCCGAAGGACGGACACCTGAATTAGACTAGCTGGGATCCAAATAAGTGGCTTACTTCTCAAAGCCGATGTCAGCTGTTAATTAGAAAGAATGTTGGAAACAAAAAAAAATAGGGTAAAATATAATGTCAAGAATAGAGGACAACTAGATTGTGAAAATAAGTTTCTAAAGGTAAGCAAAGTTTTACTATATATCAGTCTACATATATGTACCTTGACGATACATATATCTTCAAGGTACATAGATCTGGAGTTAAGAATAGTAAATCTATATTTACCTGTTTGCACTAACCTTCTCAATATTTTGGTCCTCGATATTTTTTACAAGATATTCTGTCCGTATGATATTATTTATTCCGATATTCTGTCAGTGATCCTGTCAGCTAGCATTTATTTTCTCAATTAGTTATTTTACAGTCAGTGGTATGCATCTACATTGTGCAATCATATGAAAAGTAATATTAATGGGGACATGAAAAAATCAGAGTAGCCAGCAAACAAAGCAAACTTCCACCCACTGCTACACCCTCTGCACCCTTTCAACAGTTCATGGAATGAGACACTCCAGACCCCTTTAGGTAGTATCCTAGCTACAGCTAAACTGTTATTTTGTTTCGAAAAAAGAGAGCAAAAGGAATAACAATCTAGAGTGTTCGAACCTTCTGCCCACCCACCTGCTGAGCTTGACCCAGCCCCTTGGCGGCCTACCCACACACTCCTAAAGCCCCCCCCTCCCCCCCCCCGTGTTTCAGCTCCCCTACTGTAAATTGCATCACCACCAGCTTTTTTGTAATTCTTCGAACTCTGGTGGCCAGGGCAACGCAAGTGATTTTCATCAGTTCCATCAAAAAGAACATTTTATGCTCGAAACTAATAAATATGCACATTGTCTTCATGCAATTTCTGTGGGTGGTGTAATTATTGTAGACTTATCCTGTCTCTTGAGTAAATATAGTTGCAGGATCTAGCGGCAAAATAAACAGTATGGGTGACAGTGTATACACCCTTCTCTGTTTGTCTTTAATGCTTCACATAGAAAAAGTGACACGTTTGACCTTAGCTTGTGACCCATTGCCCATCACATGCAGCATGTATAAGAAAGACATGAGGGTTGACCTTCAAATTTGCTGAGCGACAAGGTAGCAGAAATAATTTCCATGTAAACTGATGCCAGTGTTTGCAAATGCAACACGTATGGGTGTGTTACTGTGTTTTAAGATAAAAGCATGATGATAAGTTTCCAGAGGGAGTAATTGTATCCCACCCACTGTTGGTTATTATGAAGCTGTGAGGTGCCAGCTGGTGAGTGCTAGCAGGGCTTTAGGCCAGTTCATTTTAAAAGGATTTACCCCATGAAATATTCAGTATCTGTAGAATGAGAAATGTGTAAACACTGTGTGTGTGTGGCTCGGTTTAGTGTTCTATTGAGAAAGCACATCCTAATCCACCCAATGAATCTCCACTTATAAAGTATTTAACTCGAATCCGTGGATGCTACATCACTTTCTAAGGGCTTTCCTCCGGTGTGTAGTTGTAAAGCGGCAAATGTCGGTCTTCGGATACATTTCCAGTAGCGCTGATCAAAGTACTCGTAGTCGGGCCAGGAGACTGGCTGTACAGGGGGCATGCCAGAGGATTATGCCAGTCCTCGCCAGGCCACCGGAAGAGTGAGGGATAGAATCAACAGGATCTGTACACATAGAAACAATAAGCTTGACTAAACCAAGCATTGAAGATAAACAAGAGCAGTAGGTGTAATTCAAAAAGAGCAAGACTATCCTTAGATAACAGTCTATAAAAAAAAAACATTACTACGGATCACATCTAAAAGCTCGGTGTTAGATCAACCAGAAAATGTCTGCTTTTCAAGGTGAGTGCACACTCCTATGTTGAGATGGAGAGGTATTATGTACAATTTCAGGTTGCTGCTAGAGAGGTTTGGCCTATCTCTCCCCATGCTAAAGAAGACTCTAGCATTGTTTTCACACAATTCTGTTCCCTGCTACTTATTCCTGACAGTAACCGCTAATGTCCTGTTGAGCTCCAGCACCACAGCTAAGTAAGGGTACAAAGAGTGGTAGCACTTGTGTTCTAACATTAGTACGGCATCACAGCACCGAGAAATTCAGGTGTCTTCATTCTCAGGTTTTAAGGGTTCTCCAGTGCCTGACTTTAACTTGCAAATAGACTCAAAGGGTCCTTGGTGACCCAGTTGTTTTCTTCATCTAGTGTATTGGCGCGTCTGCAAAGTAAAAGTAGAACCGGGAGCACCCGATGGAGTGTATCAGCTTTTATTGTACTCTTGGTTTTGGCTGGGGTAGGTATCATCCAATATTAACTTTTGAATAGCTCTTCTTGCCTCCTTAATTAGCAAGAGAAACAATGTAACACCAACAAGAGGATTAAAAAGCATTTGCACTTAAAATAAAGTACTCCAAGTTTCTCAGCACAAACTACGACAATGAGCACCCTGTAAAAAAATACTTTAAATGTTTATACAGAAATGCTCTAAAATGGTCTTAAAATCCAGCCGTAGAAGAAGGCATGAATGCACAAAATGTCTAAAAGAAGGCATAAATGAACCGTCTATAACTATCACAAAACCAGCATAACAGAACAAGCTATTTCAAGGCATCAGGATTGAAGAAACATCGCAAGAAAATGCCTGGTTGTACAACAATGCACTTTTATGTGAATGGCTACGAGAAGGAGGGAAGGTAAAAATTCCACTACAAGTATCAATAAAGTACCATTGTCTGTATTAGAGGCTGTGAAAAGTTACTTTGCCAAAGACACCATAAATCATCGTCCCAGTCCTCTATGAAATGCACATATGAGGTGGTACTAAAGAAATATATGCTTTACTGTTTGATCCAGCCTATTTTAACGCCTCAAGGCTGGAAATCTCCAAAGCTCAAATGAGGCCTTTCTCCCACATCAAAGTTTTGTTTTTCAGTTGTCCTCAGTACTTTCCATCTTCAGGTGTTATATAAAATAGGAATATCAGTCACTGCATTTGATTGTGTGCACACAGCCAGAGGGACACAACTCTACCAGGCGAAAGTGTAAAGACCCATAATACTGCTGATTGGCAAAGTTCCTCTTCATTCTGTTTGTCGTCAATCCCCGACTAGAGGAAATAGATCAACTTTTTGTGTCTGCTTTCCTATCACGTCACTAACTTTGTTAGATGAATGGAATCCAGATACTACAATGACAATCTGAAACAGCACTTTAGGGTCAGATCATTCATAAAATCCCTGGATGTGCATAAGGCGTTTGATAACATTGTAAGTATGTTTGTACTGTGAGAGCCCACATTGACATTAGGAAGAGATGTGTCTAGTGGCTGAGTCATCAGCTATGGATGCAGGAAATAGGCATACCATAATCATTTTTCTACCTTACTCATCTGGTGTGATCCAAGCAAAGTTTCTTCATCTCCCTAACTTTCCAATCATCACCACATTACAAATTAAATAATATTACTGTAAGGTACATTGCATTTACCAATTTGGAATAATTGTGGTAAGTTGTTTCTTTTTGCTGAGTGCTAGTTACTCAGCGGTCTTAACATTTTGACTTCAATGGACCCCAACTGAACCATTAATTAAACCTGGGGACTCCAGCCTACGCAATTTCTACGATGTGAATTTCAAAACAATACAAGAAATACAGAAACAAGCGCTCAACAAGAAAAATTACAAAATAATAAATGTTTTATTTTATTCATAAACTAAAAAATATAAAAATCAAAATTTAAATTTTGATGGGAAGGATGGTTTTCTAAATGAGTTTTTCTTTTCTAAAAGAGGTAGCCGCATTCTACACTCTAGCATATCACTTTGTCTTTTTCTTCCTAATGGATGTGTGTTTTTTGGTCAGTGCACTCCACTGCTTCAACTGAGGACACCATTACTCCACAGTGGATTCTGTTTAATGTATTTGCACTGCTCTGATTAGTTAAGCTATGGACATCAACTTATTTTAAGCCTCAAATTTCAAATGAATTAACAGTTAAAGAGCATTTTAAAATGTTGCTTTCTGTGTAAATATACTCTATTCATCTGCTAATATACAATTCTAAAAAGTCAAGAAGCCAGCCGCGGCCCATGAAGGTAAGAGCAGTAGGGTGGTGAGGCCAGGGGGAGTGTGGGGGAGATTTTGACAGATGACGGCAAGGGAAAATTAATTATTTATTTAAATTCTCCCCCCCCCCCCCACGCTGCAATAACCTGAGTAGGAGTTGCCAACCCCGGGAGTCTTCTGACTCCGGGTTAAGAATAACCCCCATCAGGCTTTTAAAAACAGCCGCACCAAGCAACCAAATAACAAAATATGTTTTTCCTGGGGTTTGAAACACTTGTACTGTGTTGACCATGCGCTGCTGTGAGGATGTTTTCATATGGATACCTAAAAGTGAAAGAAAATAGGGACTCTTGACCCGGATAAACATGCAGTGTTGATACAATTAGCGATGCAGCTACAGATTAGTGTAGCCTTCCTCCTACCGCCCGAATTCCCTCCCATTATGAAGTGATTTGTTTTACATGCTCATACATGGAGCTGTGTTTCACAGTGAAACATTCCTTTTAAAACTGAATTCGCTAGCAACTTTTTTTTTACTTTTTGTTAGAACAGCCAAATAGACCGGTGTCATTTTCGGTCCACATCTTAACAACATATATAAATAATTTGAACACCAGCATAGTGGTTCAATTTTTTCTTTGGAAAGTGAATTTCTTATTTTGTGTCTATAATTGTGCAGTGTGCCTCAATCAGTTATTCTTGCTGAAATTGCTTGACATTTTTCTCAGGCCATGCAAACGACTATATCCTACTTTAAACTCTAAACATTTTTGCAATTTCAGAAATTATACTTAATTTTACATACTGGATGTGCATAGGGATGTGTTAAATTCTCTCTACTAGTTTCTTATCTGGCAACATTAAACCCTTTGCCGCGGACACGATTTTGCTGCAGCGTGGCACTTCCACAAAATGGGTGGGGACGCGTCGGCCGTTGGCCGACGGCAGCACTAGCGAGGTAGTGCTCCCGTCGGCCAACGGCAGACGGCAGCACGCAAGGGGTTAAGAAACAGGGCAAACGTTATTATGATGTGATGTATAAATGACATTATATCAGCATTTGGCCAACTTTATATTTCAAGTTGAGTTTTCTTTACTTTTAGGTTTGTAAATCCTTTTCTCCATATTATTAGGGCTTGCTAGTGCTAAACTTTAAAAACATTGAGGGATATGTACAATGAAGTGGCGGAGCATGTCGTTAGCCTCCTGGGCTTAACGACATGCTCTGCCACTTCGGAAACGCAGGGCTGCACCATATTGACATGAATGTGGTGCAGCCTTGAGTTTCCCCCTGCAATCTCGCCAACGCAGGCACCCTTGCACCAGAGTGCAAGGGTGTCTGTGTGCAGGGGAGGATTGGTTATGTGTACGAAGGTTTTCCTTCCTGTACATAAACAATCCTAAAATGCTGTATTGTAACTTTCATAAGTGCTGCTTCATGCAGCACACATGAAAGGTACAAAATTGCATTTTTAAAAAGGTTTGTTTATGTACAGGAAGGGACATCTTCCTGTACATAAACAAACCATGGCATTTTGCTTTTTCCATGTGTGCTGCACAAGGCAGCACACATGGAATAAGCAAAAACGAGGATAAATAATGTTTTTCTCCTTGTTTCACCAACTTAAGACCAAGGTTTTCCTGGTCTTAATTTTGGCGCTGCCTCCTATGTACACCACCTTTGTACATAGGGGGCAGCGTCACATACAATGGGTGTTGCAGTGGAACGCCCACCACAACACCCACGGCACGCTGCTTTCACGCTAAACATATCATGAAAGGGTGCCTTATGTACACGGCTTAACGCTGCCTTGTATATAAGGCAAGGCCCCTATCGCCACTGGAACATCACAAAAAGTGACGTTCCCGTGGCGATAGGGTCTTGTACATATGCCCCATTGTATTTTACATATTCATTTTAGTTTGTTTAAATAAAAGAACGTGAAGTGACCATACTTGAGAGAACGGGGCTATGGTTTCCAAGCAGACTCAAGGTTCCTAAAAGTTTAGGCGAATCGGTTGTTCGACTTTATCAGCCATTTTTCTCTGTTATTGCATGTCAAGTCCTGTTGTAAGAATGCTGCCATTTAGCGCAAGTTCAATCATGCAGAAGATACGGCACCTAAAAAGGAAACCGCATCTTTGTGTCCTTGGAATGTCCTACAATTACAATCTGGGACAGCCTTATAAAAAGGGGGCTCAATGGCACACAGAAGTCACCTGCACCGAAAGAGAATTTTTGCAGGTGATCTTCCTTAAAGAAAAAACAGATCTAAATAGAAAGGCAAACGGTGGGGGCAGAGTTAATAACTCTTAGGCATAGCAAAGACATGCTATTTGCAAAATCAGAAAATGAGGGTAGGAACATTTCTTTAAAAAGTGTATTCTAGCCAGAGTGTGGCAAACAAAATGGAGAACATTTGTGAGTTAAACCCGGAAATGTGCCTCTTTATTGTGGCAACATTAACTTCCAAAATTAGACACAATTCGGATATTGAGCTGACACCACCACTTAACTTAGGGGCTAATTTAGGTTTGGCAAATGGAGGGTACTCCATCAGGATGGTGGAAGACATTGCCCCTGCCATTCCAAGTGACCTCCATTATCCAAATCAAGGAGTTGTCCACCAACTCCTCAAACAACTCTTAACATTGACAGAGACGCAGTTATAGTGGGCACCTTGTACCAGTCCAAACAGCCCCTTAGAGGTGATAGGTTAAAGACAACCTTTATTGAAAGGTATCCTAGTAGTAGCTATTGAGAGCAGCCTTCAGGCTAAGCCTTGAAGGAATGTAAAGTAGTTTGTTTTACCAGTCTATAATCTCTTGAATGACTAAATGAAAGGAGAACCACACCCGGTATATATCTAAAATATATGTATTTATTCTAAACACACCCTACTAGTCTCTTTATGAGGCTAGAGGTAAAAGCACATAAGTTACACTTAATAGCACACAGTAAATCAGCACAATATACGTTGAGCCCTAGGGGCGTGCCAAACCATATATTAAGAAAGTGGTATAAGAACCACGACTTGACTAGACACAAGGCCTAGAGCCTGTAGAATCGCTGGGACCACAAGCAACCACCCAAGGTAGTGACACAGGGGACCCACTGGGGATGCATGCAGAGTGAGAACTCAGCCGCGAATAACCGTTAGCCTTTATGGGGAAAGTCGCGGTTGAAAATTTAAAGTTTAAGGACACTTGGAAGAGGACTTCGAGCAAACCCCTTTAGACTTAAGGGTTTCTAGGGCCAACACCCACGGGAGCACCAGAGTACTCGAGTTACCTCACCCAGGGAAGCCGGGTGCATAGGTGTCTTTTGGTGTCGGGAATCATCATTGATTTCAATGGCGATCTGCTGAAAAGTGCTGCTGCCGTCGAAGTGGAAAGTGTCCGGTGTGATCCAAGCCTGGATCGAAGATGAGAAGAACCTGAAAGCAGAGGGGACAGAGTCTGGATCACTTGCCAGTGATCAGGGGCACGATAGTCAAATGCCCACCGATGTCGGGTGATTTCAGGATGAAGAGGTGAAGCTTGACTCTGTAGCCACGAAGACCAGGAAGCGTCGATGACAACCAGGAGCTGGATTCAAGCTGTCCCACAAAGGATGTCGAGTGCTGTAGTGTTGGTGACCAGATTGGGCCCAACAAGCCTTGGCAACAGCAACCCATGCAGAAAGTGAAGAAATGCTTCGGTGCGGACCAGCAAGGTCCAAGGGACTCACCAAGAGGTGGAGAGTCAGGACACATCTGGAGCAACCAGAGAAACCCACAGAAAGTCAAAGGTGCCTTCTCAGGGACCCGCCAGTCAACAGACTAGGGATCGTGAAAGTACCTCAAGCAACAACACAAAGGGCCGGCTCACAGAACACTCGTGGAGTGTAGGCGAGCAATCTTCAGTGGAAAAGGTGCTTGGGGTCTAGGCTACAAGTAACTCAATGCACAGCCTCAAGGGACATCGAGAAGCTAATGCACTTGCAAATGTGCATGGTGTCCAGGGGTTCCGGTTCCTCAGTACTCACAAGGACTGCGGGTCTCAGCTTTGCTGGGGACTCAGGTCGGCCTCGGAGAAGTCTGGAAATCCACCTCTGTTGTTGCAAAGTCTTCGCGTCCAGCAGCTGTTTCAGAGATGCAGACTGGACAGATGCTTCTTTGGGGTCTTCCAAGCAGGAGAGTAACTCCTTTACTCCAAGGGAGATTCTTCAGTCATCTGGCGTTGAACAGATCGTCAAAGTTTGAGGATTCAGTTGCAGAGTTTCGTCCAGGGATATCAAGAGGCCTGTAGCCAGGGGTTCTTTTCTTATACCCAAGGATGGGGTTGGACATACTCTGGGGACCCACCTATGGAAGGGGTTGGAAAGAGGGGTGGCTACACCCATTTCCTTTGTTCAGTTTTGCACCAGAGCAGGGGCTGGTAGCCCCTGCAACTGGTGTGAACTGGACTATGCACAGGGACAAAAAAATGTGCCCCCAGTGCAGACTTCAAAGCACTCTCAAAGAGCTCCCACCCAGCTCCAATACACTAAAGCCTGTCTGGGAGGTGGTTACACCTCCCTGTGACAGGAAACCTATTTTCCAGGCCTCCCCTGCCAGAGTTTTGTCCAGCACCAGGAGGCCAGACCCGTGTCTGTGGCTGCAGCATCCATTTTGTGATGCCGGGGCTCTTTTACACTGTTATCGGGTATACCGGTGTGGACATGTCTCTCCCTCTAGCAGGGTGGAATTCTACCCCTGCCACCAGACTGGCGGGGGTAGGATTCCCAAGAGTTTGGCACCAAACACGACATCGTTCAGTGCAGCCACTCCAAAGTTAGTATTTACCGCAAGGGTATAATGCACTTAAGTGTATATGGTCTGGCTGCATCGCACAACAGCCTCAGAGAATAGGCTCCTAAAGCTGCAGAGGGGCCCAGCTCATGCATTGGCACCCTCTCACACAAAACCCAGCACCCTGCCTTCAGGATTGATAAGGCCTGCCATAGGGGTGACTGATAGGTGTATGTGTGTAGTGATTTAAGGTAGATATAGGTAACCTATAACTTAGTAAGGGGTGCATGCACCACCTTACCCGAGCTGCAGTAGCAGTACTGTGGTGTCATTTTGGAAGGCTTCCCAGGGGGGGCATAATACATGCTTCAGCCACTGGTAGGCCTCTGGGGTACCTATGCCCTTAGTACCTAGTGTACCATATACTAGGGACTCACAAGAGTACCCTAATAACCAAACTGCCAAACTGGAGTGTACCTATAGTACATGGAATCAATTGAGAGAGGCAGCAGCTAGGCTGGGGTCCTGGATAGCAGGGCCCCAGCAAGACTAATGTTGAAAAATAGTGACATATCAGGAAAAAATGGGGGTACCCATAAGAACAGATCCTACTCTCCCACACAAAAATACCAATGAAAGACAAAAAGAGACAAGGCATAATCTCTTTCCAAGAAAAAAAATCTCTACTGTACAAGTAAAATCAAATTGACAAAAACTAATTGATGTGTCCTCCAAGATCATATTTAGCTCCACACCCAATGTACATCAATCACCATCAGCTGGTGCTGCAGCCTCAACAGCTTCAACTTAAGACGTCCAAACACAAAACCAAAGGAGCATGCCGTTTTCTATCCAGATGCAAACACATCAACGCAACAATCCTTTCCTCTGATTCTACCTTCTAACCTACTCTCTCTCCAATCTCCTCCGCCATGGATTCCTCACCTCTTTCTTCTGACAGCTACTAACTTCTTTTTATGGAAACATCCTCTATTAGCTATTACTCTTGAAGTTACTGATGCTCAAATATCTGGCTGGTCCTTTCTTATGCTGTTGGGCTTCATCCTAAAAGTCAGTTGGCTGTGTTTTTGATGTTTTCATTATCATCGTGATTGTCTTACTTCACTTTTTTATTCCTGTCCAACTAATGATTTTGTGTTTTTTTTTATATTTATGTGATTATTTTATTTCACCGTCTAATTTCTGATACGTGTTTTACTGCTGTTCTCACAGCTTAAAAACCCTTTGCATATCAGAATTCAATTGTATTGCCTAGATTAATTAAATAATCTAGTGTGTGCTTACATGGACGTGAACGCTGCTGTGCTGTGCTCACTAGCTAGCGCCGATAGGTGCTCTTTTGACCACCTGCTGTAAGGAACTCTGTCGGTTATCGGAGTGCGGCATGGGGTAAATCCAAGGCAAGCTGCCTTACTACCCCCTCCATTAACCAAGCCTACCACAGCCATAGGCCCAGCCTCAAGCCCCAATGGCTCGGATGCTGCTACCTTGCTTCCCTCTATCTCAACTTCACTAGCGTTTCGGCCACACGCCTTTGGACAGGCAGGTCTTGGCAGATCTTGGTGGGATGATTGGCCCCTTTTTTCAAGCCTACTGAACTCCAAAGGGTCACAAAATTACAGACCAAACAGACCAGCAGACTGCAATTGTGAGTTGAGAGGCAAGCCGGGTGGTGGCTGTGTGGAGCCCATTCAATCTTTAGGTCAAAGTTAGAAGTCGAAACAAGTGAGAGTGTGTTGGAATTGAAACCCCACTTAAAGCCCTGGTCAGATCAGGCGAACACGCCAACGTGCAGCACTGGCTAGGAGCTACAAGATCATGGGGGCACGTGGTACACCTCCGAGGGTCGAGCTGGCGCTGAGCGGAAGCAGTCCGGCTAGGTCGGGTGCGGCTTGCTTAAGGCTGTGCGCTCCTCTGCCCCTTGAAAGCTGGGTTACTCTCTCTGGATCTATCCAGCCATCATCAGTCATCAGTCATTTTTAGTCATCCGCCATCCTCATTCATTCCTTTCAAACTCAACCGCCCCAAGGAGCCTAAGGGTGGTCCACTAATATAAACCCATACAAACTTCTAGCCCGCTTTCTGCATCACAGCTCCGGGTGGTGGTACAGGGATGAAAGGGTGAGCGCAAGTGTTAGCACCCTCCTCCACTCATCTACGTATGCTTTTCCACACAGGCGTTTCACAAGGTACCCGACGAAGGAAGGAAGGGGGGGGGGCAACGTTCAAAGGCAGCTCTCCCTAAATTACTCCCAGCACCTCCGGTCATTGAACATGATGTCGAAGAGTCTGTTGAAGCACCACATGGACACCGAACTTGCCCTGCTTCCATGTCAGGGCTTGTTGAGGGCCCACATGAAATCACAGACTCACTTACGCCGACAGGTAGATTGTGTTTTTCCAACAGTGACACCCTGCGAAGCATCAGGGGACACAGCCGTAGAATTTGCCCAATTCAACACACCAATCAGGGCCTCCCTCAAAAAATCCCCCTACATGAACTCACAATCAAGCACTTTAAAGTTCATCACATCATCGGAAGGGGTACACATTCAGTAATGGTATGCCCCATGGGATTCTCCTACAAGCATATCACAGCTTGCCACCCACAGCTAATCTGATCTTGTCCACGTAGATGACAAAGTAGGCGCAAAATTACGAACAATTACATCAATGACGTCCCATGGGATTCTCCCCCAATCATCTCACAATTTGAGATTCATAGTCAAATTTATCATGGCCATGCCAACGATAAAGTAGGTGCAAAAGCAGGAAAAACGACATTAAGGGCGACCCCTGACTCTAGATCCCCCGGGTCTCAACCAATAACAAATAGCATTAATCATTAAGAAGCAGAGCAGTAGGTTGGAGATTCTCCTCCACACAATGCAAGATGTAGTCTTGGCCCTAACATACCACTCACTAAAATTAGAACATTAAGTGGATCTTTTGAATATCCTATCTGTCTACGTGACTGGCATTGACAGAAAATTGGAAACCATGAGGAATTTAGAAGAGCGCAGGCTGCTGAGGGGTCCTTTCATCAAAGCGGCTGATCTCCCCTGATTGACAAACTGAGTGAACGTCCTTCATGTATGACAGAGGTAATATCGGCCTTGAAAGCAAAGCCTAATCAGCCCCCCAGATCCCACAAGAAACTGACATAGCGCCCTCCATCTCTACAGTTGAAATATCATCAGCATCAGAAAGTGACCTGCACATGTCCGGCAACCTCAGGGTCACTCCAACATAGGAAGCAGCTTGCACATTTACTTCCTCCCCTATAGAATAAGAGTACATCATAAAAAGCGTGACAACCTGTCCCTCACTGGAGACATTAGACGCCCTGAGGTTAACACAAGACTCCTAACTAGAAGAGAAAAAAAGCTGAAGAAGAAAAGAAAAAAAGCTGTTAAAATCGAATCTTTGGCTAAAGGAACTGCAAGAGGAGATAATCTTTCCCATATTTACTCTCAAAACAAACCAGCAATCTTGCTATAAGGCCAATGTACAAGCAATCACACCTGGAAACCTGGAAGATCCCCTAAACCACCCAAACCCTCACTCAACAACTCCTGACAGCTCTGGATCAAACAACAAAGAGTATACCAGGAAACAAGCCAAAGCAACTAAACCACCACAGAGCACAGAATTTCAGGCAGCCCAACCTGACCCTGTCAATGAGGAGCACCAAACGAAACTCCAACTGAACCCCTCAGAATGACCACCTCCCCCTTACCACAACGGGCGCTCTAGGTAAAGAACACCACAAAATTCAACCTCCCAACCCGGTGGTAATGCAGCCCATCGCTCTCCCAAGCCCGCAAATTGTCCCCTCCTTAAACTCTTAAGCCCAAGGGACTAAAACATCTGGCAGCAGTGCAAGAGAGCCAATTGCATCTAGGTCTCAGATACCCACAGGGCTAAACAAACAGCCTACAAATCCCTAACGAAAGAGTAATGAAGCTTCTACCTCAAGTATTTCCTCCAAAAGGATGCAATACAAAACTTATATTTGAGGGTATTATTGTGTCAGCTATATCCTATTTGGTTTACTAACTACTCTTAGGTGTGGGTCATCAAAAGATTTTTGAGAAGTCGTCTCACTCTCAACTTATCGAGGCATGCTTCATCATTTGACGACCTCTCACAGTGATGCCCCTGTTTTTTAGGGGGACAAAAGGAAATATAAAATATACCTAGAGGTATCATCTATATCTTATTCATTCAACTTGCTCCTCTGGTATGCTCAAAAGCCTTAACAAGAAGCAGTCGTAAGGTGGAATACAATGGATCACCTGACCTAATATTTATGTGTTACCATAAATATTAGGTCAGGTGATCCATTGAGTATACCTCTAGGTATATTTATATTTACTTTTGTCCCCTTAAAAAACAGGATCTAGTGCATTGTCCTTATCTGAGATTTATAAGAACTCCTAGGGATAAATGAGCTTGCCCTAACTGAGTCCACCAGGGCAGAACTTCTCCCGGTGTGAGAGGTCGTCAAATGATAAAGCATGTCTCGATAAGTTAAGGGTGAGATGACTTCTCAAAAATCTTTTGATGACCCACACCTAGGAGTAGTTAGTAAATCAAGTAGGATATAGCTGACTCAATAATACCCTCAAGTATAATTTGTGTGTTGCTGAACAAACAGCCCACACAAGCTGTTTTCTACCCAGAATATGAATCCAAAGGCTCCCTGGACATCTTTAATCATGGCAACATCTTAAATCTACTTGGCGAAATTCTGGACGTGAAGCATGCATGACATCGAATCAGTGCAATTCCTGCTGAGACGTGATAACCAGGACAAATAACCTACCTTAATGAAATTGACATCACCTGCACTTGCCACATGTGTGCTGCTGGATAAGGCCCACCTAAGAGACTGGGGAATTAAGGTAACAGAATACAGAAACAATGTCTATCCCTCCCTCTTGGCATGGAGAATGGGGAAAAAGAATGGTAAAGGACAACATCAATCCCACTGCTTCTCTTAA
Source organism: Lissotriton helveticus (assembly GCF_964261635.1). NCBI lineage: Eukaryota > Metazoa > Chordata > Amphibia > Caudata > Salamandridae > Lissotriton > Lissotriton helveticus. The sequence continues at coordinate 373,705,613 of NC_136070.1, forward strand.
AAGGCTCAAGAGGGGCACACTCGCACTCATCATCAAGTACACCCATATTGCCATTGAATATCTCCATAACCAAATAAGCGAATACCTCACAACATTATAAGGGGTCACAACCTGGCAAGCTTCTGTGTACACAGGACCTCCTTTCCCAAAGAACGCAGCAAGTGAACTAGATCAAGGACCCCCAACATCAGGCTCCCTCGCCTCGTCCTGGTATTAGTTGCCATCAACCTTGCTACTACCCAGGAAAAGATTGACCCCAAACATGCGGGGACCCTCCGGGGATGACAATTTGCATCTGGAACGTCATTAGCCTGAAGTCAACATTAAGTGATAGTGAAGTTGTACTATATCTACAAACATTCGACATTCTGATCTTCCAGGAGACGTGGGCAGATGAATCAGCACTGTTTTTGCATTCATTAAATTGTTCGCCCCAGCAACCAAGAATAACAGCTAAGGTAGACAAAAGGGAGGCATCTCAATCTATGTTTTTCCAAACTAACTCTAAAAGTTATCAGATTGGAATCCTCAGAGCTTTGGCTACAAGAGGTATTGTTAAAAAATGGACCGCAGTGGCCGCCTTTTATACTTTTAATCATGAATGTGTATGTAAATCCACGGAGGAAACAAAACAATGTTCTAGTTCGCACCTTACAATCTGCAATAACAGAGTCAACGGCAGATCACCTATGACTCTAAATAAAATCGAATCATGAAAAAAAGAAAAGACAACTTAAGTGAATCCTTCATAAATCATTGTGCCTTTCTCAGTTTAAGAGTCCTCAAAGGCAGAATGAAGGATGGTTAGCCCTCCTGCCCTAGAAATTGCACGGAAGCTCAAAAGATAACTCTCGATTATACACTTCTGAATGGGCCACTGTTTTTCCTAGTTGACATGTTTAAAATAGACCACCGTACAGAAAGTGAGCACTTTCTCCAATACACCAAAATCAGCCTTGATATTCCAGCACACAAAGCAGTTCAGATCCTGAGATCTACCCCCTCATACATCAAACTTGAAAAAGCCAGTCTGGAAGAATTGTCGCTAAATCAGTTGAGTCGGTGCTCAAAGCCTTTTTAGCCATTCCATCAGTCAACCTCCAAAATTCAATCGCTACATGGAAGACTTTATTAACAAGTATACTTGCATGCCAAAAACCAGCATATGGCAAGGTTCACCAAATTACCCGTAGCCAGGCAAGACCTAGCAGCCTGCCGCAAGGCTCTAAGATCTTTAAAAAAGGAATTAAACAGGGAGATACGATTACTACCCCGTAACCTCTTAAGTGAAGATAAGAATGCAAAGCTCAGGACGGTATGAAGAAAATACAAGCATAAGATATGGCCCATGGCAAGGGGCCCTCATAGATCCGATTTTTAAAGACGGGAGCCCTCAATTCCTGGAAATTATTGGCAAATCTTGTTCCCGGGCCATGATGCAAAATACTATGGGGGTCTCCTCCTAGAGGATCTTGAGTCCTGGGTATCCGACTACAACATTATACTCTACGTTTGCTTTGTAGACTTCAAGGTGGCCTTTGATTCAGTCCCGAGAACTCTCCTTTGGGCAAAACTGCTGCCCTCGGGATGTCACAACACCTTCTCAAAGCCATGATAGAGCTGCACACCAAAATGTGTGTGCACATAAAGGTAGGGGGTGAGAGCACAGTCTCAAGAAAAATCTCTACCACACCGGCTTGGAACAAGGGTCTGTCCTTGCACCCCTTCTCTTCAACCTCTTTCTTGCAGATATGGCAACCGCTCTGACTGACCTCTTGGCCCATCCCCCTAAACTAGGCGGGAACCACCTAGGGAGCCTGTTTTATGCAGATAACGCACTCCTGATGAGTCATGCCAAAATAGGCCTGCAGAGACAGTTAAATATCTTACATTCTCACTCCATGAAGAGCCATCTTGTGGTAAACTTACAGAAGACTAAAATAATGATAATAGGAAATAAAATAAAATAAAGACAGCGAGTGGTTCCTAAAAAGCAGTATGTTCGATAAATACAGCACTTACATTTACTTTGGTGGCCAAATCGACAGCAGAGAATGCTTTCTCAATGCACAAAAAGTACATTCATAAGAAGGCAGGATCTCTTGTACATTCCTTAAGAAACCTGGCAAAGCACCTGCCTGGGTCTGCCTCAGAACGCCTCTCAAGGTAACCAGGGCAAAGACTGATACCGACGATCATATACTGCTCAGAAGCCATGTATGGCAGAGATGCACAATTCCTTGACACCCTGGCCCCAAGAACATATCGGAAGATCTTTTCACTGCCTCCTGGGGCATCCCCGCCCAAACACGGCTGAAGCTTGGCCTCACCAACCAAAATGTTTTGCCCCAGGGGTCTTTTATAACATTTTGACACCTACTTCGCTGTTTGCAACCTGGCACATCAAACCAACTAATATGGAAACAAATGGAGGACCAAGGAACGTCTTTCCCACCCAGGGCACACCTGGAACAGGCAATTGTAAATCTGCAACTGGGTGCAGGATGATGTAAGGCATTCTCATTTCTGGCTTTCAAAAACCATAGTACATAAAGCCATGCGTTGTCTCTCTCTTATTACAGACAAGTGAATTTTGGCAAAGCGATCACACTCTTGTCTAGTCATAAATAGTTACAAGGCCATGCACCACCCTCCCTCAACCCTATCTGGCTGCTGCCCTTTCTTCAATGGTGAAATGGCAGACCATCAGAAGGCGACTAGGAGACTTACCAACTCTAGACATGCCCCAAGATGGCGGAATCCGGACAGCAGTATCTAATGCCGGTTATGCAACTCACGCCAGAAATCCATCGAACATCTAACATGTGCTTATCCTGCCCTCCTGAGGCACAGATATTGTCTCAAATCAATATTCTTGACAAAAGGAATCGGAACATGTAAAAGAGCAGTGATCGAGTCCCTGCAGGGCTGACCCGGGCCAACGAACTGGGCCATCCTAAGAGGACGGCCCCCCTTAGTACCACAGGATGGCACTCAAGTCAGCCTCCCAGTGTTTTGGGACCCTCAAGGGTCCCCCATGCCCGGGTCACTTCCGGGCAGGAGGGGGCAGGGTGATGGACTTATACCTCTCCCGTCCACTGGTCGCCTTCTTTGATGCTGCCCTGACGCCGTTTCGGTCGTGGCAGGGTCTGCTGCCAAGGTCGATCTTGGGACCACAAGGTTAGTCACCATGACCTCTCCTCGGCCCCAGTTGGGGTCTCACCACGTGGGACTGGTGTCTGGGCGGGAGGGGTGGCGGCCCCATAGGCAGCAGCCGCTCAGGCCTGCCCGGCAGCAGCCGAGGCCGCAACCCTATCACTGGGATTTTCCTTCCCCAGCACGGCCTCCCCCCATCCAACGCCGCTGGCTGGAGTCATGTAGCAGCTGCACCCAGGTGTGCGTGCCAGCACGTCTACAAGCGAGTCTCCCAGCTCCACGTCCATGCAGGGGTGGAGGTTTAGAGAATGCACTGCATTTCTGGGGGCGGTGTGGGGGCTAGGGCCCGACTGATAGGGGCTCCACAGGCATCCGGCCGGGTGGCCTGGCTAGAAGGCGAGTGGGATCCCTCTGTGGGATTCCTTCAGAGAGGGCAACCAACCCTCGGCTCGCCGATGGGTCCCCTGTTGGGTCAGGCTGTGTGCCCGGCCCGGGTCTCGGTCTTGCTGGTGGCCTTCGGGCCAGGGATACCCATGCGTTGGGGGTGGGGGGAAACAGCGAACCCCCTGCCCCCTCCCTCCTCGTTAATATGCGTAGGGGGCCCACCTGGGGAACATGGGGGAGTGGTGAGGCTGGTGGGAGCAGTCCTGCTATATTGGCGCTTCCACTCGGTGACTGGGCTGCTGGTTGCTGGGGCCCGGTTGGAAGTGGCACCGGGGTAGGGCACCGTCGATTGTGTGCTGGCCGATGGGGCGGAGGTCGTCCCCGTGCTCCTGCAATTCACCTTGGCCCGCCGGGCCCGCGGTGCGCACAGCCATTAGCGGGCTTGCCAGCCCTGGTGGGCTGCGGGTGCTTGGGCTTGCCCTTGTCCCGCTCTACCCCGCGGTTTCTTCCAGCGAGTCCAGTGCCCTGCGGTGCTACATCGGACCTCTGGGAGAATGGCCGGTCCCAGGCTTCTCCCACGTTGTTTGGTCGCGAGTGCCCCACTGGAAGGAGGGACGGCCCCAGGGCCTCCGCTGGTGGCAGCACACCACGCGAAAAAGTGAATTTGGCAGGTTGCCTCCCCTACCCGTGCTGGTACCTGTTTGGGGCATGTGCTGCCACCCTTAGGGTTAATTAGGTCAAAATGGCATTGCAATGGGTGTGGGGCCCTGCGCCGGTGGGGGCGCGAGCTTCGCGACTATCGCCAGTTTACACAGGGACTGCCCTGTGATCTCCCCAGGGTGCCCGGTAGATCAGCAGCGTTCAGTATACAACTCCGTTGTCAGGCATACTGTACCAGCAGTGACGGCGCGAGCAGAATCCTTGCGGGGGCACAGCTGGAAAGGGCGGCAGGACAGAGTGCAGTTGGAGACAATTGATCACTCAGTTTATCTCACCCATCTTTCATTGTTGCATAAGGCATACATTGGGTTGAGGTTACAGTGTCATTTCCCTCGAGCACCGCTCGCTGTAGCCTGGAGTGCATATTTCATGCGTCACTTGTGGCATTAGGTGAATTAGATGCTGGTTTAAGAACAAAAGGAGAATATATTTGTCAAAGTGTGCTAACCTAAATGTTATTATTTAATAATATGACAAAAGGTTGATCGCATTCTCAACAGTATGTTAGCAGAATTTAGAGTTTAACACCTCAACACTTCATCTTCCTCCTGAATCTAGTATCAGCTGCAGTTACAGAACAGGTTGTATCAGCTGTTTTGCAGCTGGAGAGAAAGTTAACAGGCATTTCTGGGGTGGTGTGAGCAGGGATGAGGGGGGCTCAGAGGATGTAGGCCCCCTTGTTTGCAGAGCCGTCCACATGAGGATAATACTCAGCTCTTGAAGCCTCCCTGTCCCTGGTCTCGAAAATCCGCCCCTCAGTCCCATCATGTTATACGTCCCCCGACTCGCCGACAGATGGGAGTCTGTTTGGGGGCAGTGTATTGTGGGAGAGACCTCAAGCAGGTGCATTCACCTCTTTCCACCTCATTCGTTCTTCAGTAGTTTCACTACTCACGAGTCTGTTCTGCTTCCCAAACTATCCCTCAGTGACAACTGATCACATTTTGTATTATTAGGGTCTTACTGGTCATTCTTATGTTCCCTTACCCAGTATTTATCATTTAGATTTAAACAGGTGCTAAGGTGGGGAAATCTCTGGCAGTATTTCCATGTGTGAAATGACTAAGTAAGAGTATCCGAAACGTTGCAACATTGTCAAGATGAATGTGCTCTGTGCATAGTTTTGGCAGCGCCTATTACAACAAATACGATCCGCACCAGAGACATGCGATGATCAGGGGAAAGCAGGAGGGTAGCTTTCAAGTATTCTACAACCGATATCTGACTGTTGTTCAATTTAAGGGGTGCCAAACGCCAGAGCTCCGCTATCTCATGGATGTCCATACTTATGGGTGTAGCGAAAGTTGACACTAAGGACGGACTCAAATCTTAGGTTTATATATAATCGCCAGGTTGCATTGATACCTACTACATCATTTGGGGTCGAAACGTCGACAGCTGTCCTTCCCCCAACCAGCCTGCGCCTTCCAAGTAGAGAACATTGATTGCAGCGCATGTAGCATGGTTTATGTCTAAATATGTTTTGAACATTGCTGGTTCATATAACCATTGGCTCCTTTGATGCCACAAAGGAATCATCGTTGTGATGTTAATGAATATTCGCCTTATTTATACTTGTGACAATACTGTACATATTTTGCCGTATATGCACTTACTGACTACCTTGGGGCACCACTTTCACCAGATTTGAAAAAGCAGTTTGTATGTAATGAAACACAGTGTGATTAACCCCTTCTGCGCTCATGACGAGCTGAGCTCGTCATGAGTTGTGCCGCTCGCACGCTGATGATGAGCTCAGCTCGTCATGTAACGCGGCTTTTTGAAAAAAGCCGCGCAGCGCAAAAATAGCGACCGCACGCATGCGGTTAAAAAACAGTGTGTTTATTCTAAGGCTCTCTTTCTCACATAATTGGTTATAAATGTTTACATGTACATTTTGTTTCTTTCACAAACATTTTCCACTGGGACCCCTCTCTTTTGTACCGTGCACCCGGAAGTGGCGTCCCCCCGGGAGCCATGGCATTCAGTTGCTCAAGTGTCGGGGTTAGTAGTTGGGATGTTACTTTTACCGGCAGCAAGCTGGTGCTTTCCCTACGTAAGGGATACATAAGCATTAGTTCCCTATGTTGAATGCAGACGGGGGCTCCCGGCATAGTGCCTGCCCCGGTTTCGTGCACCTATGATAACTTTCCATGATCCTCCTGGTACATCATACAGCCCTGGTTTATGCTCAGCAGTTTTTGGAGAGACAGCTATTGTCTCTGCCAACTGGTGATGGTTCTTTTATTTGATAAATTTAAATATGAGACACACTGGTCCGAGCGTACAAAGGATGTGGATCACAGTGGCATGTGGCCTGCAGGGCTGGTTCGCAGTTTTGGGGGTCTCTGGGGTCAGGGATGACGCGACCGGTCTCCGCAGATTTCGTATTCGCAGGCACGCTAGAAGTGCAGAGTGCAGTGCTTAAATTTGAACTGGGGGAGGGAAAGCTGTGCCCATCCGGACCCCATGTGTTGGACTAGCAGTAGTTATTCCTCTGCAGACTTTGAGCTGGAGCAGGGGAAAGGATATAACAGAGAGGTAGATAGGGATGGATAGCTGTCGTAGAGGAGAATCTGGCTAAAGAGCATACACTGGAGCAGAGTGTGTTTGATAGTGGATTAACGGAGGAATGAGGTATTCTGGATAGCCTTGGGAGTTGACCACTGACAGACTAGTAGTGGCTGGTGAGAACTGACAATCCACCGATACCACTAGGGCTTACATCACTGACTGTTGTTGGCTGCTGTTGAATGTAAGGGATACCCATTTTCGCAATAAATGGGAGCTTCCTGGGGGATGATTTGGTGTCATTTAAGTCAGCTCCTAGCAAGTTTGAAGGTCACAGATCGATGGTCCTTTGCACATGTCCCTTTGCCTCCTATATAGATAAACATGCATGGGCAGGGCCCACTGCGGTAGTCAGCATGGGATTTAGAGGCAGGACTAGGGAAAACAAACTCCATTTGGGCCTGCAAAATACAGCCCAACCTCTAGCCTTGCTGGAGGGGTAAGGCGATGGGTGGATTATATCCATGGAGGCAATGACTGGAGGGGGTGAACTATGCAGCACCCACTTCATTGGGTGGGCTCAGCTCTGCAGGCCACCCGGCCTTGGTTACTGACTTTAGGTTATCAGGAAGCTGTTCTGACATTTTACTACATGCAGGCTGTATGGGAAAGGCTGCACAGACAGGGTGTGGCTCGGGGCATTGTGTTCTCATCCAGCTGGAGCCGTAAGCAATGCGGGGAGACTTAGCTCATAGGTTTACACCTGCAGGTACCGTGGCTAGCCTCCCCTCCTCCTCCAATGGTGGAAGGGCATACGTTCCCCCATATGTTGTCTATGCTTATGAAAGAGCTGATGGGATACCCTTTCCAGGCCCCTAATTGCAATTTTCCATGTTGGGCCGGCTACTACGGTTGTCATTGAGATCTATTAGTCTGGGCCAGTTACTTCGCACTGATCGTGTGTCGGCCGCAATTTGTTTTCATCTGTTGACTCCTGGGTGTGCAGATCTCCTGCATATTCACCCCTAGACTCGACGTAGGGACTGCATAGTGGGTACAGGATTCACACAGGGGTGTTGGCCTCCAGCCATGCCCCGGGCAACGCTTGCAGTACACTAGCAACCAATATTTGGTAGTGATAGTGTTATCAAGTATCAGGAACAGCACTTTTCAGGATTAGCATCTCACTGGGAAAGCGTTTTGGATGCGAGGGGGGAGGAGACCGCCCCGGCAGGGGTATGCTCCTACCACTAATTGATTCATGCTAACATTTCGCCTCTTACCGAAGTCAGGTGGAGCACATAATGTAGGCATACTTTACTATGGCAGGCATTGCGAGTCATGGCAAGCGCTTTTGTAGTCACTCTTCCCGGAGGAGCAGCGACTGCAGCTTTCAGGGAGGGCCTGGAGCGGAGCGCAGTGCATCATGCAGGGGGGGAGATGGATATCCCAATGTTTTAATGGTACTTCCGTGTGAGCCACTCTTGGTAGTGGCCGGAGGACAGGTTTAGTGAATTATGTGCAGTGTGTATTTTGAGTTATCGAAGGCAGGGTGAAGTGTTAGTGCACTGAAAGCATGCCCCTTACCAGTTTCAGGCTGAACGGGTAATACGTGCATGATTATTATGGCAGGCAATGCAGGTCTTGACATGCGCTTTTGCAGTCATTCCTTTTGCAGGGATGGGAGGGGTTGGCAGCGGAGCGCGCCATGCAGGTGGGACGATGGGAATCCGAAGTGTTTAAAGGTACAGCTGTCCTTGGCCACCCAGGGGAGTGGCCGGAAGATAGGTTAAGTGTATCATGTACAGGCAAACTTTGAGTTGTCCAAAGGCACCCTGTGAGGCACCAGAGGTGATGGGGTACAGTGGTATTGTGAAACTAGGTGCAAGCTGGAGTAGTTGTAGAATATGGTGTGCAGTGCTCATTATAGGATGTTAGCAACTGAGCATTTCTTTATTTTGTCAGGATATAAGGTCTGGGCTAGGGCTGTCCGTGCGTCCTGTGTGGGACTCGACTGGAGGAATCCAATAAATGGAGGCAGGGGTTTTCCACCACTGACTTAACTTGGTTGGGGGGCTCAGGCATGCGCTAGCACAGCTTGAGGTAGAAGCTGTGGCACACTACTGAATTCATTTGGTTGGGGGTCCCAGGCATGCGCTGGAACAGCTTGCTGTAGAAGCTGCGACACAGTCTTTGGGGAGGGAGGGGGGGTTCTCACCTCCCATCATTTTAGTCATACACCGGGGAGGCAATGTTTTGACCTTCCAGTAGGAGGGCATTGCAGCCAGAAATGAAATCCCCTGGTATAAGTTAACAACCAGTTGTGGCAGGGGTGTTATGATGGCAGAGATAACCCCACTGTGAGTGTGGCGAGGGGCCCTGTCAGGGGTTGTAGGGGACTTCTCATGCAGGAGAGTTTACAGTGCCATGCGTAAAGTCACCGAGCAAAGGTGGTTTTGGTTTCATGCGGCATGGTTTACTGCACGCAAAGTCCACATGGTGTTTTGATGAAGATGGGATACACCTGTCCAAAGTGGGAATGGACCTGTTCTTGCTTGATCTGGGGGAGGCCATGGAATCAGCAGGGTGTAGGTAACTAGGCCTATCGTGGTGGTCGTGCCCTGGGGTGACGGTGGCCACACCCAGTGCTGTGGCGGAATTACAGGGCGATCGAGAGGCTGTAAGGTACAGAAGAGTACCCTCTGCAGGAGCACAGTAAGGGTACTAAAGCCAAATACCCCCAGGGAGGTCCTCGCGTTGGACCCTAGAGGAGCGACGGCGCCTGTTAGTCCTACGGGCAGTTGTGAACCTCAGCAACGGGGGGTTGCCTGCAACGCTCCGCCCCCTTTGCTGGGGGGTGTGAGTAAGGGGGTGGACTGGCAGTCCACCGGTGGGAGGGGCTATCCCTCCCCCAAATCTAACAAACACCGGTTGGCTAGGGCCACGGTGTAATTTGGCTGATCAGGTGGGCAGGCGGTGAAGAGCTGCCTGCCCTGGGACTGCCCCTAAAATAACCCACCATGTTGGCATATTTGTTATGTAAATAAACCAGCAGCAATTTTCTCCACTAAGAATGTGTCTTGTACGATTATTTCTCCAGGATATTGCTGTGCGAGGGATGGGGAGTGTTGCCGATATTGGCACTATGCTTGATACCGATCTCAGGCTAACTGCTCGCTTTCCCAAAAGTCTGTCTTGTGTAGTAAAGAGACTAAAAAACCAGACGGAAGAGTCTAGCGAATGACTATATCAATGTCTTACTTAGCGGCACAAATTTGTCTGCTCTTTTTATTCAATGATTTGTTTTACTTTTAGCGAGCCCCAACTTGGTTTTGACAATTCCTTTTTAATAGATGGGGGCTTTATGAGCTGCTTAGAGATTAACTTTTGTTTTACGCTTTTAAAGTCAATGGTTTTCAGCAACTGTGGTTGTATTTTATGAATAAATAAAATAAACTATCCTAAATTCAACCATTGAATATCTATACTTGCAATTTACTCTTGTAGATTATTAACAATAATGACGTTCAATACTCTCCTCTTTCCTCTTCACCTTTACATTAGTAATCTTCAAGTTACCCTCTCACATAAGTTCACAAACTATTTTGTGATGCTGCCTACCAATTTCACACCAAACTTTAATTTCAGGAAGGAGAGATGCTTAGTAGTTTTACCCTAACTACTTTTGATAGCGCTATTCTATGAATGAAGGTAACTTTGAAATGTTGAAGGATTATTTCCCTTTTCCAAAGCCACGCCTCTACCTGCGTCTATTTCACATACAGGCAAGATAACCTCAAACAGAGAGGCACTAGGGTTTTCTGATATGCTGCGCATTGTCTTGACTCTCTAGTTTCTCTTCTAGTACATCCTTTTAGGATATTAACATTTTTCATCCAGTCTGTTGTCCTGTAGGACCGCTGCCAGGTCTATGGAAGCTGTGGCGTGCGAGCACGGCCTGGCCTCTACATAACTCCGTGATCACAGTTTACTGGCCAGTGTGATCAAAGCATCCCAAACAAGGAAAAGAGCCATTTAGTATGAAATATAGTGGACGGGTGCAAAGAAAACGATAAACCCTAACACAAAAAATAGTTATCACATCGCTTCTTCTGGCAGGCAGCACTTCTGGCAACCATTGGATGTGCGCGGTTTTTAAACTCCTGTAAATAATTATTGGGTTAATGTCCTCATAAAACTTCAGCTCATAAACAAATTGACACAGTATGAAACGACAGGACACACTCTATAAACATCACAAAATATAACATGCAAATGCCGTCATTTGCACAGAATGTAAACAAACTTGTTACCCATGTCTTCATGCTGCTCATCCTGTATTTCTCACTGATCCTTTACGCTGCAGTCCCAGCCCTTACTGAATTTGTGAAGCACTCTACCATTTGCCACCCTATGTAGCAACAGATTTCATGCATTTCCTGCACTGATATCCAAAAGCCAAAAGGCACTCCGTTTTCTTTGCCTTAAATAAATGGTCGAGTTGGGCTTGCTTAAAGGAAGGATGCCTGTGATCTCATTTAAATACAGCATTTTAATGGCGTGTTGTGAATTATTGATTTAGAATAGTGGTTTTCAATCTTTGGGGTGGTCTGCTCCTGAGAGCGCCATAGGATGTCAAGGGGGACTTGTAGGTCTGACCAGGAGGGTAATTGAAGCTTGACCAACCCCTTTATAGGACCAGAATGATACCTGCTTCTAGTTTGTTCCTTTAGATTGGGGTACATTTCGAGCTGAAAAATAGAGCTGTAAATAGTGAAACAAAAGAGGGACCATTGGGCTTAAATCTAATGCAGGGCCAGAGTGAACATTCAGCCATCCTTATATTTTCACATTGGCCTGCTATCTGATCAGATTGTGCTGCCATGACCCAAGCATGCCCCCCATTGCCTTATTCAATTCGAGGCAGTTTGGGGTTGGTTTGGACAGTTTTGCCAACTTGATTTATAACATGGGTCAGGGTGCCAGTAAGGTGCAGAGTGTAAGGGGTTGGAAATGTAAAGATTACAGATGGAAAACTTGTTTTATCAGCCCTTGGTAGAGTGTGATGATTCCATGCATAGTGACCATTTGTGCATTACTTTTCAAGTGGCAAGGTGTATGGTACATCACTTTTAAGGACCATCCCTCTGCAACTTAGAATGGCTTACATTGCTCTTGTATGTACAGGTAATCCAGGAGCAGTTCCTAGTTTCCTAGTGGTAGCTTGTGACCTTTAAAACTGCAGGCATAAATATCCAACTAAATTGCATCGAGAATGAAAGCAAAACTAGTGAGTCTCAATTTCTTTATGGAAGCTCATGTGTCTCTTGGGAAATTAAATTCAGGAAAATGTGGACAATTTGTAATTTTTCCTGCAAAATGTCTGCCAAAAAGACATTGGATTTCCTCACAGTTTCGATGCCATGTTCAACAAATATTCCAGTACATTTGGAATGTGTCTAACAAGCTCAAACCTGTTGTTGTTCAGGAGTATGTGTCAAGGAAACCCCAAAGAAGTGGTGAAAAAGTAGTTTGTGTTTTGTCAGAGTTTCTCTAAACATTGGCAAAAAAAGATGTAGCTACCGCATGCAATTTTAGATGGGTCTCTACCTTGTATCTAGCAAATTCCTACAAAGCACTTTCTTTAATTTTACCATCCTGCCCCTTCCAAGCAATTTTTCTGTAATATTATGAAAGATAGTTATAAAAATTGGGTGGAACAGAATTCATACTAATTTTATAATTGACAAAATTAACATTTTTTTTTACTTGTTTCTCTTCTTTCTCTGCATTTCACAATAGTTTACCTGTGATATTTAGTAAAATTCCTCATAGGTATGTATACTAGAATTGTTTTAAAAAATGTTTTTATTTGTTAATATATTGCCAATGGCATTACATATTAATATATGTTGTGTATGTGTCAGACTTTGATTATTTATGTCTCTTTGTCATGTACTAAGATGTATTATAAATGTACTTAATATGTAATATACATTTACAATATGTATATTCACATTTGTTCCTTTATCATTTGAAAACCAATAAAAGTCCACTCTAAGAAAAAGACTTAGGGCCTCATTACGATGTCGGTCAGAGTTACCTCTCACTGACACTATCACAGAATCAGGACCGACCAACCTCTGGTCAGCTGTCCTGAGCGCCTAATTACTATGCAACCACTCATGGTTTGGTCACATACCCATATTTCCCTATGGGAGCTTGTGTTACGGCCGTAAACCACCAAACACGTTTTTAGACAAGCTTTCCGTGTCGGAAAGCCCGGCATGGAAAGCCTGTTGGAACTGTGCATCGTAAGCCGGATTGCGTAACACGCTGTCCATATGGATTATGGGCCTTTTTTCTAACTGGCCGGCGGGCTCCTTGAGCCTGTCGAAATCCAGCCGGAATGACCAGCCGGTTTCAATTCCGACTGGCTGTATTGTAATCTACCGGTCAGAATTTAAAACATCGATATCAGTTGGAGGCTCTCCGACCAACATCGGAATTGGCCCTGTGAGAGTCTACTTGGCAGTGTGCATTGAGTGAAAATGTAGTTACGCAGATCTCACAATGTCACCTTGTAAATAGCTGAGCTACCTCTCAGGTTAGTGAGATCTGACAGGTCTAGAGATATCACTCAGGTTATACAAACCTTTCAGGTCAGCAAAACACCAATTCACCATTACTGGAATCAAAGTGAGAAAGGCAGGCCGAGGGAAGAAAAAGAAAGGACCACAAGAGGAAAGACAAACTGAGAAAAAGTGTACAGATAAGAAAGCCTACACTTTGTAGTAAATTTGCACTCGTAAATGGAAATTAACCTAAAGTAGTAACATTTTTACAAAGGGCAAGAATAAACCTACATATGCATATTTACTCACATGTAGCTCTACCTTTGTGAATCGCAGTGGGCTTTTTAATTAGGAGTGTAAAACTAGTTCCTTTGGCTTCAACAATGTGGGCTGTTTTAAAACCTCTTTTAGAGACAAACTACTATATAAAAGTAGCACAGCAGTGATATACTTAGACAGACACTGGAGACAGCTCAGCATCAAAATATGAAGACAGTTTTCAACATCGAAATTCGAAGACTGCTCATGTTAGTATCTGGTGACGAAGAAACATCCCACCGAGCTCAAGATAAAAGATGTGGTCTTGAATCATGCATTTTTCCACCTTCAGGTCAATCATGGCTATCAATGATGCAGCTGCTGCAATGGCACTGGGGCCCTCACCCCCCAATTTCTCTATTTTACTAGCCATTAGGCAGTCAGTGTAGCCTACTGTTCATGGTTGCATTAGGTGCCCTTTCTCGTCACTGAGGATAATGTACACATTTTGTTAATGATGCTAAAATCTTCTAATGTCCCTTTGGATTTGGACTTTTTGACAGGCTCTATACCTGCCACTAAAGATGATGGTCTTTTGGGGGATATTTTCTCCTTTAACATAACCAAAGGTTCATGTTAGAAAATACCTGCAGACGCTTTTTGTCTTCATAATAATAAAGAGTTTCCACATGCAGAAGTTGGAGCACTAGGCCTCAGAATCCCTTTTGCAGTTTTTTTTTTAGTTTAGTCATCTTTATTGGCAAATCAAGATAGCAATTTAGAAACAGAATTACAATGATACATAATGATAAATAATAAATCATTGCTAAAAACATTTTATACAATTGTAGAATTGTATAAGGAGAAAAAGGAGAAAGTAAAAGAGTAAGAGGATGACATTTGGAAGAGAAAAGAACGAGGAAAAAATGAAGAAAAATGACAACACTAAGCAATAGTAACAGGAAGAAAATGAGAAGAAGGCAAAGAAAGAAAACTAGGAAGAGGTAACCAGAATAGAACAGATGTATTCTTTAGTCTTTAATGAAATCAAGATCCTATCTGCATGTTAATTGGAGAATCGCCATTTCATTATAAGACTGGAAGTTACCATTATGCATGTTTAAACCTCTCCAATGTCAGACTGCTCCCATGCTCCACTGTCCTCGAATATAATTTTGCAAAAGTATTCGTATTTGACCAGTATGCCACCTTCAGAATCTCAGTAAGAGATCCACTGCCCAAATAAACGTTACCAGCCATAGCAACACTAGCGAAATTAGATCCAAATTTTGACAGATTGACTCCAGTCTCTCACATAGTTGGTCTCAGCCACCTTGCTAAAGTAGCCATTGAAACAGCCTTATAGGACTTCACATAGGATATCAACAACTGTACTTCCCCTTCAGGTCTAAATTCTAACGCTTGTTTGCTCATTAACTTTCATGCAACTCAACACACACAACTTTACACTCATGAAACAATGGATAAAAAAGTACCCTCAGCCATGAAATGAAATGAATTTGTACTTGTAAAGCGCACTTATACCCCAACTGGGGTCTCCTGGCACTGTACGCATACCACTGTGGAACCCTTCCTGGCTTTTCCCTGTGAAATGTCAACTCCTGGGCACTCCCAAGGGGAAGCCAGGCATCCCAGCACTGTTGGGGCCGTTGTGGAGATTAAGCAAGCTATTGCCCAGAGTTGCAGAGTGGGACCCATGATTAGAATAGGCACCGAGGAGAGAATTATCAGGTCCGAGGAAATTGAACCCAAGACCCGCCGAGGTGGGAATTGAACCCTGGTCCCGGGCCAGAACTCTGCGTCATGGTCTGCCGCTCTATCCATTGAGCCACACTTCTCCACCAAAGGATCGCCTCCTATAGTAAAATTATTTACCAAAGCATGGCCTGCTGACCCAGGTTATTTGTACAATTAATCGTTCTATAGAAAAAACCTGAATTGAACAACTCTGCAAGATAATTAACCACTTCTGCTACAGGAGCCTCCACAGGATCCAAATAACCACACCACTTCTTCCAGACACCTCTGTACCTTTCCCTGTTACCCAAGATTCATCCAATACAGTCTTAGCTTTTCCCTAAAGTCCTGAGTGTCTATTGGACCCTCTGAAATCTTCCAAGCAAGAAGGTTCAGACTTCCTTCTCAAATCAAAGGATGTTTCACTCCTTCGGATCCTACGAGAAGACCCATTGAAACTGGACTTAGATGGGGTACCTCTCCTGCAAGTTTCATCACTCTTGGAAACCAGACCTGAGAGCTCCAAAAGGGAGTCACACAGATAATTCTGTGTGACTCCCTTTTGGATCTGTGCCACTCCATGTTGGATTACATAACCTCTGAATCTTTTTGAAGGAGACCAGATTTAATCTCAAGTAACTGAATTCTCTTAGGTTCAAGACTGATTTGCATATGGCCATGTCTGAACTGGGGTGGCTTGGTGAGCAAAATAATGATGGATTAAACCCAGATCTGTGACTGGGGGTGAATGTTTTGCCATTGTGCAACATTCCGTACATCATCCTGCGTGTTTTGCTTTTCACCCTATGTGGGAAGGGTATGCCCAGACGTGGTTCCCTTGCTCACTAAGCCACTGGAGTCAAGCTATCCTGGCTGAAGACGGCTGATAGCCAGAAACTGGTCCTAGGATGCTTGATTCCGGTCCAGGAAAGTCATGGCTTGGCAGTTCGGGCTGGACTGTTCCCATGAGGCACAGGGTCAAGACTGATTTGCATATGGCCATGACTGAACTGGGGTGGCTTGGTGAGCAAAATAACGATGGATTAAACCCAGATCTGTGACTGGGGGTGAATGTTTTGCCATTGTGCAACATTCCGTCCATCATCTTGCGTGTGTTGCTGTTCACCCTATGTGGGAAGGGTATGCCCAGACGTGGGTCCCTTGCTCACTAAGCCACTGGAGTCAAGCTATTCTGGCTGAAGACGGCTGATAGCCAGAAACCGGTCCTAGGATGCTTGATTCCGGTCCAGGAAAGACATGGCTTGGCAGTTCGGGCTGGACTGTTCCCACGAGGCACAGGGTCAAGACTGATTTGTATATGGCCATGTCTGAACTGGGGTGGCTTGGTGAGCAAAATAACGATGGATTAAACCCAGATCTGTGACTGGGGGTGAATGTTTTGCCACTGTGCAACATTCCGTCCATCATCTTGCGTGTTTTGCTGTTCACCCTATGTGGGAAGGGTATGCCCAGACGTGGGTCCCTTGCTCACTAAGCCACTGGAGTCAAGCTATCCTGGCTGAAGACAGCTGATAGCCAGAAACCGGTCCTAGGATGCTTGATCCCGGTCCAGGAAAGACATGGCTTGGCAGTTCGGGCTGGACTGTTCCCATGAGGCACAGGGTCAAGACTGATTTGCATATGGCCATGTCTGTACTGGGGTGGCTTGGTGAGCAAAATAACAATGGATTAAACCCATATCTGTGACTGGGGGTGAATGTTTTGCCATTGTGCAACATTCCGTCCATCATCTTGCGTGTTTTGCTGTTCACCCTATGTGGGAAGGGTATGCCCAGACGTGGGTCCCTTGCTCACTAAGCCACTGGAGTCAATCTATCCTGGCTGAAGACGGCTGATAGCCAGAAACCGGTCCTAGGATGCTTGATTCTGGTCCAGGAAAGACATGGCTTGGCAGTTCGGGCTGGACTGTTGCCATGAGGCACATGGTCAAGACTGATTTGCATATGGCCATGTCTGAACTGGGGTGGCTTGGTGAGCAAAATAACGATGGATTAAACTCAGATCTGTGACTGGGGGTGAATGTTTTGCCATTGTGCAACATTCCGTCCATCATCTTGCGTGTTTTGCTGTTCCTAGAATTCTAATCTGCTCTCTCATTCTCCAAACCTGGAATATACTCTACTCTCAAAAGGATTTTGTGTTGCCAGCAGAAATACTAGATCTCTTTGGCCAGATCAGCTAACTGCTTTCATTTTGATCTTCCCAGATAATTTATTTATGACTGAACCAAAAAGTTGTCCAAATGAATCAATTTTACACTGTTCAATAATACACTTTTGAAAGTCATCAGTGCATTCAAACCAGCTAACATCTCCAGATAATTTATGAGCAAGCATTGCTCCTCCCTGAACCACTTTCTCCCAGTCTCCATCTTGTTCAAATTAGCTCCCCATTCAAGGTTGCTGGTATCCAACTCTAATTTATTTATTTAGTTATTTAGAGAGTTTTATATAGCGCGAACGTGACCCTTGGGTATCAGAGCGCTTCACAGATACATATACATGAGGTAGATTTGAGATACAATTCGCATAGCATTACCATATAGGGAATGAGGTAGGTACCTATAGAGCTATATAGTAAGCGTATCACACTGATATGAGGTAGGTTAGGTATATGTCTAACAGGGGATATATCCTGGAATATGTACAATAGTTTGCTAAAATTAGGCTAGTATTAACATCGGGATTACACATTTCTATATAATTTCTGTCTGCATCTATCTCCCAAGTTATCATATATTTATTTATTTTATTTATTTAGTTTGTATAGCGCAAACAGCTACCCAACAAAGGGTTTCCCGGCGCTTGTGATTCAGTAAAGTGAGTTTGGACAGCTGACTTAGATGTTAAACAGCCAGGTTTTTATGGCTTTCCTAAAACTGGTGTAGTTAGCCTCTGAACGCAGAACTTGTGGCATGGAATTCCACAGGGAGGGGCCAAGATAGGCGAAGGATCTGCCTCCCATGCGTGACAATCTTATTTTAGGCACAGCAAATTTATTCGCTGTTGCAGATCTCAGCGTTCTGGGTGGATGGTAACGTTGCACCAGATTTAGCAGATATTTAGGAGCTTTGTTTGCTGAGATTTTATGCATGAAGCATAATGATTTGAACTTAATTCTGCTCTCAATTTTTAACCAGTGTAATTCTCGTATGAGTTTGGTGGTGGGTGCATGAATAGGGATTTTACCTAGCAGTCTTGCAGCAGCATTCTGCACAGTCTGTAGTTTACGGACTGTGGCTTTGTTGGCCCCTAAATATAATACATTGGCATAATCCAATCGAGATGTTATAAGGGTGTTGATGACAGTTCTTTTAGTGTGAGCTGGTAGCATCCAGCATATTTTCTTTAGCCACTTCAAGACGACAAAACAGGTGGCTGATGTTTTTATGGCCTGCTGGTGCATACTAAGAGTGTCATCAACCACAAAGCCAAGGTTACGAGCCTGGTTAGTTGGAATAGGAGGAGAGCCCATTTCTGGGGGCCAATGTTGGGGTCCCCATAGTTCTTTATTTTTTCCTAGGATTATGAGTTCAGTTTTTTCACTGTTTAATTTTAAGAGGTTATTTTTCATCCATCCAGCAATTTTTGTAAGCCCTGTTCTCAAAATAGAAGGATCTTTATTGTCTGTTGGTGGAAGGGAAAAGAGAAGCTGAGAATCATCAGCATATGAAAACATTATCAATCCAGAGTCTTTAGCAATTTGTGCAAGAGGGCTCATGTATAAATTAAAAAGTAATGGGCTTAAAATTGAGCCCTGAGGGACGCCATGTTTAAAAGTATAGGTATCAGAGTACGAAGAGTTTGAAAAAATTTGAAAAGTTCTATTTTCAAGTAGAGATGTGATCCAATTTAAAGCAGGGCCACAGATACCCATTAGACGAAGGGTTTTTATTAGTACCGCATGTGATACAGTGTCAAATGCGGCACTAAGGTCTAAAAGCACCAGTGCCACTGTTTCACCCTTGTCTATCATTTGACGAATATTTTCAGTCACACCTAAGAGAGTGGTTTCTGTAGAAAAACCTGCTCGAAAGCCAGATTGATGGGGAGGTAACAGGTCATGTGTCGTTATATAATGTGAGAGACAGCGGTGGACGTGTTTCTCTAGAATTTTGGCAAAAATAGGCAGGAGAGATATTGGTCGGAAGTTTGCGGGTACCTTCGGGTCAGCATTAGCTTTTTTTAGAAGGGGATGGATCATGGCATGCTTCCACTCCTGTGGAACACATTCTTCTAGCAAGGATTTATTTAGAAGGTCTGTGATGGTAGATAAGGCTTTCCTGCTAAGTAGTTTTAAGATTGAGCAGGGTAGAGGGTCTTTTGGCGAACCTGATTTAATGGTGTTTAGAAGTTCGATGACAGTGTCAACGTTGAGTGTAGGCCAAGCACTCAAAGAAGGGGAGGTGGTAGTATCAGAGGGGATGGCGGTATTGGTCTCTTCACTGTCTGATCTATTAACATCACTACTGTCATGGTGATTTTCCTCATAATTGTCCTGATTAGGTTGTATGGCTTGATAGATTCTATCAACTTTGTCGACAAAGAAAGCGGCAAGTTTATTGCATTCAGTTTTATTTAGATCAGGAGGGGAAGGTGAGGTATTAGAGCCAGCTAGCTCTTTGACTGTTTTGAAGAGTGTTTTAGCTTGATTTAAAGCTGCAGTAATTTTTAGGCAGACAAAGTTGGCTTTTGCTTTGCTGCACAGCTTTTGATATTGATTTAGTTGATTTTTGCATTCATTCATATAGGTTATTCTATATCCTACTATATTGCATGCTGTATTCCTGTACAAATAGTTCTGACTTGTCTTTGTCTGTGCAATCTTCCTCAGGTTCTGGGAGGGTGTAGCGCCTCTAGGTTGTTCCCCGTTTACTAGAGATTTTCTCTTGCTTCCATTCGATGTTCCGTTTTGGCACCTCTCAGATGCGGTGGCGGTGAAGTCCGTTCTTGTCTATGTAAGGAACTTACTCATTAGAAGATCTTAGCTTCCTTTTTGAATGTTGTTGTGTTTGTAATTTTCCTGATATTCGGAGGGAGTGAGTTCCATATTCTGGGGGCTGCCCCAGAGAACGCTCTGTCGTATGTTTTCTTCTTCCTGAAGATGGGTGGCCTCAGCAGCAGCTCCTTGGCACTCCTGGCTGGTCTGCATCCTCCAGAAAGCTCAATCTTCTGGGGCAGGTATCTTGGTGTTTTGTAGTGGAGTGCTTTGTGGGTGATACATGTCATTTTAAATTGGATTCTGACTTCATATGGTAGCCAGTTTAACGCTTTTAGGTGTGGTGAAATATGGTCGAATTTCCTCGATCCGGAAATGAGCCTTGCTGCTGCGTTGAGGCATGCTTTTAGTGGTGCCGTGGAAATTTTTGGTAGACCTGCTACGGTTGTACATCCGTATTCAATCCTTGAGATAACTAATGATTGTATTGCCAGTTTGAGATCTGCCGACGAGATGAATGGTTTCACTTTCCTTAAGTAGTTCAGATGAAAGCGGGCATTTTTTGCTATTAATTTGATGTGGGCTTTCATGTCTAGATTCTTATCCAATGTGACTCCTAATGATTTGGCTGAGTCCACTAGCGTAGGGGTGCCGTTTAGTGCTGTGATCAATTTGGTCCATTCTATCGCCTCTGTGTGGTTCTTTGGTGGTGAGATTAATAGGAATTCAGTTTTTTGTGCATTTAGCTTCAGGTGATTACTGGTTAACCAGCATATTGTCTTTTTTAAAGCCTCATTGATTAACTTGATGTCCTCCATAGATGCGACCTTGATGTAAATCTGCGTGTCGTCCGCGTACATGTGATAGGATATGTTTGCGTCTCTGAGGATTTCTGTCAAAAGTTCGACGTATAAGTTAAAAAGTGAAGGAGATAGTGTAGATCCTTGAGGGACTCCAATCGAGTTCTTACAAGATTGGGATAGTGGCTGGTTGACCAAGAATCTTTGAGATCTGTTCTGAAGGAAGGATTCAAACCCTTTCAGCACAATTCCCTACATTCCCATCCTCTTGTGTAGTCTGTCTAGTAGTTTTTCATGATTTACAGTGTCGAATGCAGATGATAGGTCAAGAAGGACTAGTAGACATGTTCTATTGAGATCTAGGGCCTGTATTGCGTCATCGACGATATGTAGAATCGCTGTTTCCGTGCTGTGGCCTGTTCTGAATCCCGATTGGCAGTTGTCCACTAGCCTGAAATTCGTGATGTGTTGGCTTAGTTGGTTTTGTACACATTTCTCGATTAGTTTGGCCAGTAATGGAATATTGGTAACTGGGTGAAAGTTATTAGGATCTGCTGGGTCAGCTGTTGGTTTCTTGATGATCGGTACAACTTGGCCTGTCTTTAAGCATTCTGGAAGGACCCCTTGTGATAGCGAGGCATTTATTATTTTTGTCCATATTGGGATGATGATGTGGTTGATGTTTTGTAGACATTAGGTGGGGAGTGGATCATTGTAGTGATTATTTGGTTTGATGTCCGCTAGTGTTTTGGCGATGGTATTCTGATCATATAACTTGAAGGTGTTTTTAGCTTCCTCAAGGTCAGTTGTCAGAGTGGTATTGTACAGTCTGTGTGGTTGGTTGTGCAGGATGTCCGCTGCCATCTTGAGCTCTGTTTCCAAAGTGTTGCTCTTGTCGGTGAAGAAATTAGAGAATTCTTCACAGCTCAGCTGGGTTTTAGTGGTTTCTTGGGCCGATTTTGCCGACTTGTTGGATTGTTGCTTTAATATATCAAATAGTTTCCGTGGCCTATTTTTGGCGTTATCCAATTCTGATCTAATATATTCTTTTTTGGACTTGAGGATCTTTTTGTTGTACTCATTTCTGATTTTTCTTAGTGATTTCAGCTCTGGTGTTGCAGGGTGTTGTCTCCATTTTCTTTCGGCCATTCTTAGTTTCCGTCTATCATCGTTCAGTGTACTATTAAACCAAGGGTTTTTGTCCTTTTCCGAGACTCTTTTTAGCTTTAGTGGCATAGTGGTGTTAACTATATTTGTTACTGTCGTATTGTAAATTTGGGGAAATTTCCAAAAATGGCTTTGCAATTCTAAACCTCTAGATTGTCTAGTCACCATTCCAAGTCTTTCTGAGCTTCTAAGGATAAAGAAATTGAATCTGTATATGTGAGAAGTTGGCCTGATGTGCAGTGTTCACTATTCTAGTGATCACTATATATCAGTCCAAACAACCCTTATTGATGATTGGTTGTAAGTCAACCTTATAGACCAGCTATCCTAGTAGCATGGATACGAGCAGTCTAAGGCTAAGACTCTAGAGGGCGTGTTAAGCCAGCTGTTTTACCATCACATTACCCCTTGAACACCCAGTGAAAGGACACCACACAAGTGTTATGAAAATAAACAATGTATTTATTAGAATCACAACAACCCTGTACTCTTTATGAGGACAGGGTGCTAGGCACACAACAAAACTCTTACGAAAATACTTAAGTTAGCACGTTATACACAAATGCCCGAGGGGCACGAAAAACCATATATTCTAAAAGTGGAATGCGAAATTACTAGCAGGTAAGTACAGTACTAATAGGCTTTGGAATCGCTAGGACTTGACTATAGAATCGTTAGATTACTTCTAGGAGGCCTAGGGGACTCGGGTGCAGAGTGTGCACTCTCACGCGGGATGCGGGACAAAGTCTATGGAAGCTAGTAAAGGCAAAGTTAGTGTTCACGGGCGAACCCGACCTGGTAGGAAGAAAACGACAGTGGATCCTGACCCTAGGATAGTGAGGCTATGCTGGGACACCGAAGTGCCGAAGTTACCTAGCCCAGGGGCTGCAGCTGCATAGGTCTGAACAGACGTCGGGAATCTCGTTGCCGGACCAGGAGCCTGGAAGAAGGAAGTTGCTGGCAGGCGACCAGTGACGAAAAGTTCGATGGATCCAAGCCTGGATCAAGGAAGAAGAAAACCTGAAAGCAGAGGGGACCAAGTTCTTGAATCACTAGCCAGTGATTAAGTGGGCACCAGGATGGCACCGGGCAAAGTCACCGCAGTCAGGTGAGTGGGCGCTGCTGGGCTCTGCAGTCTCTCGGACCAGGAGGCGTTGTCGGCGACCAGGATGGAGGTGCGAGCTGTCCCACGAAGGTTCTTGCTGTCAACGTCGCTGGACCCAGGATTGGGCAACAAGTCTTGGCAAATGCAAGGCCCACGCGGTGGACCTAAAATGGCGTCTTAGCCGGACCAGGAGGGTCCAGGGTACTTCTCCGATGGAGGGAAGCAAGGGCCAGTCTGGAGCAACCAGACTAGCAGCAGTGATGTCGTCGGGCGTCGTTCAGAAGGCCACAAGCCAGCGGGCTAGTAGCCAAACAACGCGGTGCGCAGCAAAAAGCAGAAGGGCCCCACGCAGATCGTGGAGATGCTGGGAGGCTGCACTTCGGTGCTGGAGCTGCTCAGGGTCGGGGCTTCTCGGACCCCAAAGCACTCACCAGGAAATTACTCGGCGGGCTTGCTGTGCAGAAGTCGTGCAGTCTTGAAGATGGCCGGTCCCTCGAGGTCTCGTCACACCCACGAATCTCAGCGTGACTGATGATGTAGGTAGAGGTCAGAGGTGCCAGGGAAGCCGGTTCTCGTCGAGCTGGGCAGTCTTGATCCGGAGGAGAGACTTGCAGCAGACCGCAGTGTTCTTAAGATGGTGCCTGCGGATGCAGGGTGACTACTCCTTAGTCACAAGGGAGAAATCTTAGGAAGAAGTCTTGAGTTCCTTTCGTGGAAAGTAGTTTCAGGATTCAAAGATGATCTGATTTGGAAGGGGGCCAGTTCCTACCTTTATCCTGTAAAAAGGGGCTGGCACGCGACTAAGTCCTGCCCTAGGGGTGGGACTAGGAGGGGGGTGGTTACACCCACTTCCTTGGCGGGCTTTTCCCCAGCACAGGGTCTGGAGTGACCCTGGAACTGGTTCCAGCCAGCCTATGCACAGTGAGCACCGGGGTGCCACGTGCAGTCACCTTCCTCTAAAGCCCTGCCTACCTACAATACACAAAACCCTGTCTGGGACGGTGCTGGCACCGCCCCTGGCAGGAAACCCTTTGTCCTTATCTCCTGCTCTGGGAGGACTCCCAGCAGCAGGAGGGCAGACTTGTGTCTCGGTGGCAGCATCCATTTTGTGGAGCTGAGGCTCTGTTTGACTTTAACCGGGGTTAGGGGTTACATACATGTCGTGTCCCTCTAGAAGGGTGGAATGCTAACCCCGTCGCCAGAATTGGCGAGGGGTTAGTATTCCAATTCGTATGACACCTTACTCGACATGTTTTGATAAAGCGATACCAGAGTTGGCATATAACCGCGAGGATTATAATGCACTTAAGAGTATATGGTATGCGATATCATGGAAACGGCTAAGGGATGGATCCCGAAAGCCGCAGACAGGCTCAGCTCATGCCAGAGCACCATCTCACACGATTCCAAGCACTCTGCCTTCAGGATTGTTAAGGCCTGCCATAGGAGTGACTGATAGGAGATCTGTGTGTCCATTTTAGGGTTAGATATAGGTATACTATATCTAAAGCAAAGGGTGAGTACACCACCTTGCCCCAGCTGTCGTGCAGCCAGTTGTGTCAGTTTAGTTAGTCAGCCCAGGGGTGGTATAATACATGCTTCAGCCCCTGGGAGACTTCTGGGTACACCTCAGCCCTGGGTACAGGGACTTGGAGAGGGCCCAGTGCCAATTCAGTACCTGAGTACAATTTGGATAGAGAGAACAGCTAGGCTGTGGGTCTGATTAGCAGGCCCACAGCCAGGGAAAGTCGTAAACCAGTGCAGCAAAAAGCAAAAATCTGGGTGATCATAGGATTGCAGACCCTACTCTCCTACATGACCCCCCCCCCAAACTTTGGGACAATAAACTAACCTTGACCAGGTGAGTCTTCTTGCTCTAAGTGGAAATACCTGGAGAGCCCATCAGCATTGCTGTGATCAGTACCAGGTCTATGCTCCACTGTAAAATCCATCCCCTGTAGGGAAATGGACCACCTAAGCAGTTTGGGGTTTTCACGCTTCATCTGATTTAGCCACAAGAGGGGCTTATGGTCTGTCTGAATGGTGAAGTGAGTGCCAAACAAGTAGGCCCTCAGCTTCTTCAGGGCCCAGACCACAGCAAAGGCCTCCCTCTCAATAGCTGACCAATTTTTCTCTCTGGGTGTCAACCTCCTACTAATGAAAGCAATAGCCTGATCATTACCATCAAAATTCAGTTGAGACAGAACAGCCCCCACACCCAACTCAGAAGCATCTGTTTGGACAATGAATGGCTTGGAGTAATCTGGACTCTTTAGGATAGGTGCTGTGCACATGGCCTGCTTTAGGTCATTGAATGCTTTCTGACAGCTTGCTGTCCACTGAACTTTCTTTGGCATCTTTTTGCTTGTCAGGTCATTAAGAGGGGTCACTATGGACCCATAATTTCTGACAAACTTCCTATAGTACCCAGTCAGGCCCAAGAAAGCTCGAACCTGAGTCTGGGTGATTGGAGGAGTCCAGTCCTTGATGGCCTGTATCTTACTCTCCAGTGGCTGAACCTGGCCTCCACCTACAAGGTGGCCCAGGTATACAACCTGTGTCTGCCCTATCTGGCACTTGGTGGCCTTGATAGTGAGGCCTGCCTTTTGCAGGGCCTCTAACACTTTCCTCAGGTGGACCAGGTGATCCTCCCAGGTGGAGCTAAAGACAGCAATATCGTCTAGATATGCTGCACAGAAGTCATCCAGCCCAGTGAGGACTTGATTCACCAACCTTTGGAAGGTGGCAGGTGCATTTTTCAGTCCAAAGGGCATTACCACAAATTGATAATGCCCTCCAGGGGTAGAAAATGCTGTCTTGGGTTTGGCCTCCTCAGCTAACCTGATTTGCCAATACCCAGCTGTCAAATCAAATGTACTTAAGAAGTTGGCAGAAGCCAATTTATCTATAAGTTCATCTGCTCTTGGTATTGGGTGGGCATCAGTCTTAGTGACTGCATTGAGGCCTCTGTAGTCTACGCAAAACCTCATCTCTTTCTTACCACCCTGGGTGTGAGGCTTTGGCACTAGAACTACTGGGCTAGCCCAAGGGCTATCTGAGGGCTCAATGACTCCCAGCTCCAACATTTTCTGCACTTCAGTTTTGATGCAGTCTCTAACATGATCAGGCTGTCTGTAGATTTTACTCTTGACAGGCAGGCTGTCTCTAGTGTCAACATCATGGGTACACCAATCAGTTTGGCTGGGTGTCAGAGAGAACATATGTCTGTAGGATTGCAGAACTTGCCTGCAATCCTGTTGCTGATGTTCAGTGAGGCTGCCACAAAAGACAACACCATCAACTGATCCATCATCAGGATTCTGAGTGAGCAGGTCTGGGAGAGGGTCACTCTCTTCCTCCTGTCCCTCATCTGTGGCCATGAGCAAGCTCATGTCCTTCCTGTCAACATATGCCTTGAGCCTGTTAACATGGAGCACTCTGAGAGGGCTCCTGGGAGTTCCAAGGTCCACCAAGTAGGTAACCTCTCCCTTTTGCTCAATGATGGTGTGGGGCCCAGACCATTTGTCTTTCAGAGCTGCTGGGGCCACTGGCTCCAGCACCCACACCTTCTGCCCTGGCTGGTACACAGTCAGAACAGCCTTTTGGTCATGCCAAGCTTTTTGAAGTTCCTGGCTGGCCTCAAGGTTTTTAGATGCCTTTTCCATGTACTCAGCCATCCTGGAGCGGAGACCAAGTACATAGTCCACTATGTTGGTTGCAGGCTTTTTGAGAGGTCTCTCCCATCCTTCCTTCACCAAACACAGGGGTCCTCTTACAGGATGCCCATACAGAAGCTCAAAAGGGCTGTAGCCAACCCCCTTCTGTGGGACCTCTCTGTAAGCAAACAAGAGGCAGGGGATCAGGACATCCCATCTTCTCCTAAGAGTTTCAGGTAGTCCATGAATCATCCCTTTCAGGGTCCTGTTGAATCTCTCAACAAGCCCATTGCATTGTGGGTGGTAGAGTGTGGTGAACTTGTAGTTCACACCACACTCCTTCCACATTGCAGTCAGATATCCTGACATGAAGTTTGTACCTCTGTCAGAAACGACCTCCTTAGGGAAACCCACTCTGGAGAACACTCCAACTAGGGCTCTTGCCACTACAGGTGCTGTAGTGGTCCTAAGGGGAATAGCTTCAGGATACCTGGTGGCATGATCCACCACCACCAGTATAAACTTGTGCCCTGATGCTGTCTGGGGTTCCATTGGACCAACAATGTCAATCCCCACTCTTTCAAAGGGAACCCCCACCACAGGTAGTGGTATGAGGGGGGCCTTTGTTGTGCCACCTGACTTACCACTGGCTTGGCAAGTGACACAGGAGCGACAAAACTCCTTGGTATTCTCATTCATATGGGGCCAGTGAAAGTGTGAGACAAGCCTGTCCCAAGTCTTTGTCTGACCTAAGTGACCTGCAAGGGGAATCTCATGGGCCAAGGTGAGAAGGAAACCTCTCAGAGACAAGGGGATGACCAGCCTCCTGGTTGCACCAGGCTTGGGGTCTCTTGACTCAGAGTACAGGAGTCCATCTTCCCAGTATACCCTGTGGGCACCTGTGGCATTCCCTGCAGCCTCAGCAGCAGCCTGCTGTCTGAGGGGTTCAAGGGAAGGGCAGCTCAACTGTTCCTTCCCCAGGTCTGCTCTGGAGGGTCCCCCTGAGCCCAGAAACTCAACTTGATCAAGTTCAAGCTCTTTAGGCTCAGTTTCCCTCAGCTCTTCCAGATCAGCCTCCTCAGAGACTTGATCCTCAACCTGGGGCAAGGGGGAAGGCAAAGCCTTACCCTTACTGCTCTTCTTCTTGGAAGGTGTCTGGTCCATCATTTCAGGATCCAGCACCTGTTCAGTGGGGCATTTTCTGGCCTGTGACCTAGTCACAGCAAGCACATGTGCTGGCAAGCCTAACATTTCCATGTGAGTCCTCTGCTCCACTTCTGACCATTGTGATGACTCCAAATCATTGCCCAACAAACAATCAACTGGGAGGTCTGAACTGACTACAACTTTCTTTTGTCCCTTCACTCCACCCCAGGAGAAAGCCACAATTGCCACACTATGACTAGTAGTGACATTGCTGGCATTGGTCACCAGGAAATCAGTACCTGGCATGATCTGTCCAGGGTCCACAAAGTTAGGTGTCACCATGGTGACACTGGCACAAGTGTCCCTATAGGCCTGAGCCATTTTGCCATTTATCAAAGGTGTCTGCCTGTATTTGCCCAAAGTATTGGGACTTATTTCAGGGGACATGTCCATATCCCCTGTACAGACAAGGACAGCCTGAGTGAGTGTGCCAACTAAGTTGTCAGACCCCTCAGTACCCAAGGTTAACCCAACTAATGCCTTGGGAGGTACACTACCACTACTGACTGTACTAGGGGGTGCAGTTGCCTTAGGGGCTGTAGTGGCAGGAGTTTGTCCTCCTCTTTTGGTGCACTCACTAAACCAGTGAGATTTACTTTTACAGTACTGGCACCACCTTTTTGACTGGCCTTCTTGAGTCTTCTTCTTCTGGGAAGCCTGACCCCCACCCTCTTTGGTTTGTTGGGGACCTGGTGAAGACTTCTGGTCATTTTGCTCATTCTTAACATTACCCTTCTGGTCTGCTTTCTTCTGACCACCCTGGTTCTGGTTCTGGTTCTGCTTGATCCTTGTCCTGACCCATTTGTCTGCCTTCTTTCCCAATTCTTGGGGAGAGGTCAGATCTGAATCAACAAGGTGCTGGTGCAACAACTGGTTCTGACAATTGTTTAAAATTTGTTCTCTCATCATTAGATTATACAATCCTGTGTAATCTGTAACCTTGCTACCCAGCAACCAGCCCTCCAAAGCCTTAGTGGCACAATCCACAAAGTCAGACCAGTCCTGAGACTGAGTTTTCTGGGTGTCTCTGAACAGCAACCTGTACTGCTCAGTGGTTAAACCAAACCCATCAACCAGTGTATTCTTCAGGACCTGGTAATTGTTAGCATCCTCTACTCTTGTAGTGAGGAGCTTATCTCTACCTTTACCATCAAAGGAGAGCCACAGTACAGCTGCCCACTGACTCTGGGGAATGCACTGCACAGTGCAGGCCCTCTCCAGAGCAGCCATCCATTTCTGGATATCATCCCCTTGCTTAAAGGGGGGCACTATTTTAGTCAGGTGTTTAGTATCTAAACCCTTCTCTCTATCTCTTGGGAGATTGCTGCCACCAGTGGGAGCTAACCCACTCATCTGCTGCTCTCTTGCCAGGGCAAGCTTCTCTTTGGCCAGGGCAATTTCTTCCCTTTCAATCCTCAGTTCAGCTTGTCTCATCCTAGCTTCATGCTCCCTTCTCTGAGGGGAAGTAAATCTCCCCTGTGGAGGATTCCTTCTCCCCTGAGAAGAGGCATTAGAGTGCAGAGATCTATTGGAGTCCCTAGAAAGAGATCTATCTCTCCTAACTCCAAGGTTAGGCCCACTTCGGGTTAGTACTGGGGGTCCCCCAGTTCCTAGCCCAAGTAAGTCTAAGTTGGTCCTGGTTAGCCTTCTGACTACCTCAAGACCTTTGCCTACCTCATCCCCAGAGAGTTCCTCCTGATCCTCCTCCCCCTCAAATGCAGTAGCAGTGTTGGGGAGGTCTGGATCCCCAGAGGTTCCCTCTAAGGCTGGCATATTCCCATCTAGCTGAGAAAGCTTTCTCGCATCATAAGTCTCTAAGAGACCTATTAAAAAGGGAATGGTGGGGTTAGACCCCTGCTTCAGTTTTCTGGAGACACAGATTTGTCTCATCTCCTGGAAACTGAGAGCTGCATATCTTGAAGTGACCTGTGGAGGGTCAACACTGACCAGGGGAGTCTCAGTAGAATCTCCCTGGGTAGACATGCTTTTCTAGTGAGGTGTAAGTGGTGCACTTACCTACACTATATGTTTGCCTACTGATCCCTTGCTAGAGTTGTAGTTTAGGGTGTGCTAGGCCCTAGGAGCTACAACAGCTGGTTCAGTAGAAATCAGAGTATTCTAAGCTAAGTTATATGTACCTTTAGTACTTATGTGATCTTTCACAAGATATTCTTAGGGCATGTGTGGTAAAACAACAGCAAGCTCAAATCCCAACCGCTGCTCACCAATGTGAGAAGTTGGCCTGATGTGCAGTGTTCACTATTCTAGTGATCACTATATATCAGTCCAAACAACCCTTATTGATGATTGGTTGTAAGTCAACCTTATAGACCAGCTATCCTAGTAGCATGGATACGAGCAGTCTAAGGCTAAGACTCTAGAGGGCGTGTTAAGCCAGCTGTTTTACCATCACATTACCCCTTGAACACCCAGTGAAAGGACACCAAACAAGTGTTATGAAAATAAACAATGTATTTATTAGAATCACAACAACCCTGTACTCTTTATGAGGACAGGGTGCTAGGCACACAACAAAACTCTTACGAAAATACTTAAGTTAGCACGTTATACACAAATGCCCGAGGGGCACGAAAAACCATATATTCTAAAAGTGGAATGCGAAATTACTAGCAGGTAAGTACAGTACTAATAGGCTTTGGAATCGCTAGGACTTGACTATAGAATCGTTAGATTACTTCTAGGAGGCCTAGGGGACTCGGGTGCAGAGTGTGCACTCTCACGCGGGATGCGGGACAAAGTCTATGGAAGCTAGTAAAGGCAAAGTTAGTGTTCACGGGCGAACCCGACCTGGTAGGAAGAAAACGACAGTGGATCCTGACCCTAGGATAGTGAGGCTATGCTGGGACACCGAAGTGCCGAAGTTACCTAGCCCAGGGGCTGCAGCTGCATAGGTCTGAACAGACGTCGGGAATCTCGTTGCCGGACCAGGAGCCTGGAAGAAGGAAGTTGCTGGCAGGCGACCAGTGACGAAAAGTTCGATGGATCCAAGCCTGGATCAAGGAAGAAGAAAACCTGAAAGCAGAGGGGACCAAGTTCTTGAATCACTAGCCAGTGATTAAGTGGGCACCAGGATGGCACCGGGCAAAGTCACCGCAGTCAGGTGAGTGGGCGCTGCTGGGCTCTGCAGTCTCTCGGACCAGGAGGCGTTGTCGGCGACCAGGATGGAGGTGCGAGCTGTCCCACGAAGGTTCTTGCTGTCGACGTCGCTGGACCCAGGATTGGGCAACAAGTCTTGGCAAATGCAAGGCCCACGCGGTGGACCTAAAATGGCGTCTTAGCCGGACCAGGAGGGTCCAGGGTACTTCTCCGATGGAGGGAAGCAAGGGCCAGTCTGGAGCAACCAGACTAGCAGCAGTGATGTCGTCGGGCGTCGTTCAGAAGGCCACAAGCCAGCGGGCTAGTAGCCAAACAACGCGGTGAGCAGCAAAAAGCAGAAGGGCCCCACGCAGATCGTGGAGATGCTGGGAGGCTGCACTTCGGTGCTGGAGCTGCTCAGGGTCGGGGCTTCTCGGACCCCAAAGCACTCACCAGGAAATTACTCGGCGGGCTTGCTGTGCAGAAGTCGTGCAGTCTTGAAGATGGCCGGTCCCTCGAGGTCTCGTCACACCCACGAATCTCAGCGTGACTGATGATGTAGGTAGAGGTCAGAGGTGCCAGGGAAGCCGGTTCTCGTCGAGCTGGGCAGTCTTGATCCGGAGGAGAGACTTGCAGCAGACCGCAGTGTTCTTAAGATGGTGCCTGCGGATGCAGGGTGACTACTCCTTAGTCACAAGGGAGAAATCTTAGGAAGAAGTCTTGAGTTCCTTTCGTGGAAAGTAGTTTCAGGATTCAAAGATGATCTGATTTGGAAGGGGGCCAGTTCCTACCTTTATCCTGTAAAAAGGGGCTGGCACGCGACTAAGTCCTGCCCTAGGGGTGGGACTAGGAGGGGGGTGGTTCCACCCACTTCCTTGGCGGGCTTTTCCCCAGCACAGGGTCTGGAGTGACCCTGGAACTGGTTCCAGCCAGCCTATGCACAGTGAGCACCGGGGTGCCACGTGCAGTCACCTTCCTCTAAAGCCCTGCCTACCTACAATACACAAAACCCTGTCTGGGACGGTGCTGGCACCGCCCCTGGCAGGAAACCCTTTGTCCTTATCTCCTGCTCTGGGAGGACTCCCAGCAGCAGGAGGGCAGACTTGTGTCTCGGTGGCAGCATCCATTTTGTGGAGCTGAGGCTCTGTTTGACTTTAACCGGGGTTAGGGGTTACATACATGTCGTGTCCCTCTAGAAGGGTGGAATGCTAACCCCGTCGCCAGAATTGGCGAGGGGTTAGTATTCCAATTCGTATGACACCTTACTCGACATGTTTTGATAAAGCGATACCAGAGTTGGCATATAACCGCGAGGATTATAATGCACTTAAGAGTATATGGTATGCGATATCATGGAAACGGCTAAGGGATGGATCCCGAAAGCCGCAGACAGGCTCAGCTCATGCCAGAGCACCATCTCACACGATTCCAAGCACTCTGCCTTCAGGATTGTTAAGGCCTGCCATAGGAGTGACTGATAGGAGATCTGTGTGTCCATTTTAGGGTTAGATATAGGTATACTATATCTAAAGCAAAGGGTGAGTACACCACCTTGCCCCAGCTGTCGTGCAGCCAGTTGTGTCAGTTTAGTTAGTCAGCCCAGGGGTGGCATAATACATGCTTCAGCCCCTGGGAGACTTCTGGGTACACCTCAGCCCTGGGTACAGGGACTTGGAGAGGGCCCAGTGCCAATTCAGTACCTGAGTACAATTTGGATAGAGAGAACAGCTAGGCTGTGGGTCTGATTAGCAGGCCCACAGCCAGGGAAAGTCGTAAACCAGTGCAGCAAAAAGCAAAAATCTGGGTGATCATAGGATTGCAGACCCTACTCTCCTACAGTATACCACCAACCTTTCCTCAGACCCAAAGCCTTCAGTATTTGAGGAGCTCTTTAGTGAAGTGAGCCTGAGGGAATGGCCTGGATTGATGAAAATAATAGACCAGTTACCCTTGCCAGATCCTTCAAGATCACCACTTCCTTCGCTAAAATGGACCATACTTCCTTCTTTATCTTTTTTATCTTTTTGAAAAGGAATTTTACAAAAATCTATTTTGAAACCTCTTACAGTTTCCAAAACCCCTGGCTCCTCGGTTAGATTCCCCTATCCCTTTTTGGGAAATTACTAACTGACCTGTTCAGACTCGCCTTGATCTCCTGAGCTTTGAGATCTGGATCTGCCTCCATGGGATCAGTTAGCTCTCCCTCTTTGCAGGAAGTAACCCATGTTTGAATAAAAATTCCTTCCATAACTTCTTGGCTCATGAGAGTAATAGTGGAACCTTTGGATTCCACAGCTGACAGCCAGCCGCCTCCTGTCAGCCCTTCCAAAAACTCTAGTGCCGAAAATGCGTCTCATATTCATCTGAGCCTTGCTAAGGGTAGAAAAGGTGTAGACATATTTGCTTAAAGATTAAACAATACTTTCCCCAAAAAAGTAGCCCATGTGTGTCGTCCACGGCTTCCCTAGTGGCTAAATCTGCTAACCTGGACTTCATCCTTACAAGGACAGCCTTCCTTCTCCCCCTATTGGGCCTACATTTGTATTCCCTAGCATAGAGATAGCACATTGGCTCCAACCCCTTGAGAGGTCCTCATCGTCTTTCGTATTCTTATAATTTGCCTCCTTGGCCATGTCTAAAATACGAGCCAAGGAACCCAAAACACCTAATAACCTATCTTGGCACTGTTTCAAACAGCGTTCAGTCCCCTTTCTTGGGTCCTTTCCAGTTTTAATAAGAAAGGTTACCAGCTCTGGCTCAAGATTAGAGGTATTACAACCCTTGTTTTCTATGAGTAGTCTTGGAAATTCGGCTCTCATCAAATTGTGAGTCCTTGTCCAAGGGTTTCCTCAGTCAAAACCAAATGAACTTTGCATCCTGCTCCATAGGCCACCAGTCCAGGCTACGCAGGGTGTCTAATTGTATTGTGATCAAATATATATCCCCCAAGAATTGAATTGAATTGAAAGGAGTCTTATCCTGCGCAAACTTAGCCCAATGGGCGTCAAGGCGCCTACTTCATATATAGTTCATATATACCAGCTGATAGTGACACCAAAGCAATCCATCATTAGTATGCTCTGGAAAAGCACCACGTTTTTAAGGCCTTTTTGAACAAATCAATTGAGGGTAGGGTTTTAATCTCAATTGGAGTTGCATTCCAGAGCTGAGGGGCAACAACGGAAAAAGCCCTAGCTCCCCATCTGGTCAGCCTGAATCGGGGAACAACAAGTTGGAATAGTCCCGCAGAACGGAGACATCTTGTTGGAGAATAACGGGTGAGTAAGGAGCTGATAGCACCCTCTGAACTATCCGCGAGTGCTCTATATGTCAGACACAACATTTTAAAAAAGATTCTGTGCTGAACCGGGAGCCAGTAGAGATCTCTCCTCGCCATCGTTGGAGATGATGTTTTAGGAAGAGCCAGAACAAAGCGCGCTGCAGCATTCTGCACGATTTGCAGTCGATGTATAAGGCCCTTGTTGGTCTCCATGTAAAGAGAGTTGCAAGAATCTAACCTGGAGCCAACAAGTGCGACTGCAATCTGTTTGCGCGCCTGAAGGGAGAGATAGCTACGGATTCTATTGAGTATCCTAATCACACCCCAGCAAGTGGCCACAGTTCGGTTCACTTGTAGAGACATCGAGAGTGAGGTGTCAAATACCACTCCGAGATTTCTGGCTGATTGGGAGGGGGAGGGGCAGGTGCCAAGAGAAGAGGGCCACCACTCACTCGACCAAATATCTTGGTCCTTCCCAAAGACCAATACCTCTGTCTTATCGCCGTTCAGCTTAAGGGAGTTGATGATCATCCAATCTGCCACATGCTGCATGCATGACCTGAAGCTGAAGGCGGATGTCTTGACAGAGGAATGGGCCAGTGACACCATAATCTGGGTGTCGTCGGCGTAGGATACCACCTCCATCCCCTGCGATCTCACTAGTCTAGCAAGGGGGGGCCACATAGATGTTAAACAGGGTCGGACTTAATGCCGACCCCTGTGGCACCCCACATTGCAATGACTTGGCAGGGGAGAGGTAGTTTCCGAGCATCACTCTCTGTTCCCTATCAAGGAGAAAGGAATTAAGGAGACTCAAGGCCGGCCCAGTAACACCTGCCTCCCTAAGGCGAGATGTTAAGATAGCGGGAGACAGGGTATCGAACGCGGCCGTGAGGTCCAACAGGACCAGAACTGTAGTTTGGCCAGAGTCCACTTTGCGTCGGATGTTATCGACCACAAGAGTGAGAGCGGACTCCGTGCTGTGGTGTTTTCTGAATCCGTGCTGGGTGTCATCAAGGTATCCAGAGGCATCCAAAAAGGAAGACAGATGGAGATTAAGGTGTGCTTCCAATATTTTTGCTGGGGCAGGAAGTAGGGAAATAGGCCTGAAATTTTTAAGAAGGCCAGGGTCGAGTGATGGTTTTTTAAGAAGGGGCTTCACAATAGCCTTCTTCCATACCAATGGAAAAGAACCCTGGACGATAGCCTTATTCATAACCTCCAACAAAGGAGGAAGAAGACTACTTCTACACTCTTTAAGTTTTTTGAGAGGTAGAGGATCCATTGGAGAAGAGGATTTGGTCCTATCGAGTAGGAGGTACAGTCCCTCCAGGGACAATGATGGAAATTCCGTAAGTGATCTGGAAGGAACTACATCCCAAGAATCCCAAGAATCCAAATTCATTACTGCAGGAGGGATATTCACATCCAGGGAATAGCGTTGGACTTCTAAAGAAACATGAATGTCGAGAATTTTGTTGTGAAAGAAGTCTGAGATGTCATTGCAGAGATCCTGAGAACTAACTACAGGATCTGGGAGTTGAAGGGAGCACAGCGAGTCAGCGATTTTAAAGAGCTCCCTAGATGAGGTGAGGGAGCTAGTAAGGTTGGAAAAGTACTCCTGCTTTTCCGATACCACTTTCTGTTTATACTCCCGCAGAGCGAGCTTATGGACCTCCCGATCCTTAGGGTCCCAGGATTTCCTACATCTTCTCTCACTACTCCTACAGCCCTGCCTTAGGGATCTCAACTGGTCAGAAAACCACGGAGCAGTAGGCTTCCGCCGAGCTACATAACGCAGAGATGCGGGGGCAAGCTTTTCCACTGCAATAGTGATGGAATCCATAAGATCCTGAGCTGCCTCATCCGCATCTTTTAGGGGGAAGGACTCGGGAGCTAAGACAAGAGGAGCAAGAGCCTCATCCGTGATGTTTCTGAAGTTCCTTCTGAGAGTAAATGGAGTAGTAGCCTGTTTAGAAGGGCAAGAGGCAGGAAGAGCAAGTTCCAGCGGTACTGCAAGATGGTCAGTCCAAACCAACGGCACAGGGGGACCAGTGGAAAGTCTCGGATCACTGGAAAATACACCATCGAGGATATGACCCGCCTTGTGTGTGGGACTGTTCACAACCTGGACGAGATTACAGGCTCCGAGTGATTCAACCAATGACAGAGTGTCCTTTGAGTTATCCTCGTCAAGATGGAAATTTAGGTCACCCAATATGGTAAGACAAGACTTTCCAAAATAGGGTTCGAGAATTCTCAATACATCGGCAGAAAAACTGGCTCTAGAGCCAGGCGGCCTATAGATCAATATCCCCGTGAAAGAAACCGATGGAGCACACATAATACAGAAGTATAGCGCTTCAAAACGATCTTGAGGCATAGTTATCGGTTTAACAGTGCAAGGAAGAGAAGATTTAAAAAGAATGGCAATTCCTCCTCCTCTGCGCACTGGTCTGTCCTGCCTATGAAGAGAATAGCCCTCAGGGATGGCCAACAGTAGATCATGGCCGGAAGAGTCAGAGGCCCAGGTCTCCGTAATAAAAACCCAGTCCGGCCGTCTCTCCTCCACAAAATCGTGGAAGGCCAAGTTGTGTTTAATGAGCGAACTCGCATTAATAAGAAAGCCAGTTCTAGGGGGGGTGATAGACCGTCTAAAAGAGGGATGAGGTCTATTAAGACCAGCAAGGGGGAATTGAAAGGAAGCAGTGTACGTCCTACAACGATGGGATATCAATATCTCCTCAGGAGTGAAGCGGTGAAAACAATTCCGCGCTGAAGGTCTAAAAGACAGAAGTTCTAATGAGGAGTATTGCCTAATTACCTCGACGAGTGGAGCTGGAGTAAGGGCCAGGTCCAACCCGTCATGCAGCCCGTCCTCAGCGCGGACGGGCGCAGACGGGCTGAACTCTGGCGTAACTCCGGCGTCAGTCTGGCGTCCACGCAGCGCGTCACCGCTGCGCGTAAGCATGGCTGAAATTTATGCTCTCCTCGCCTCCTAAAAAGAGGACTATAACGCGCAGACTATCCCCACACACCTAAGATGGCCGCCAACGAGACGGGGCCGCAGGACCCGCAAAGTGCGGTGAGTTACCTTCAATTAGAGTGCGGGTGAGAGGGCAGCAGTGGGAGTGTGCGTAACCGGCGATTTAAAAACAGGGGGAAAAGTCAAAAGCAGATAGCAAAGTAAATGACAAAACGGGATATTTAAAAAAGTCCAGAGCTGCAAATGAAGTAGCGCTGCAGGTAGAACGCCAAAGCTGATAAGAGCGAGCTGTCTATGTTGCCTGAATTAATGCTCGCCTCGCCTCCTAAAAAGAGGACTACAACGCGCAGACTATCCCCACACACCTAAGATGGCCGCCAACGAGACGGGGTCGCAGGACCCGCAAAGTGCGGTAAGTTACCTTCAATTAGAGTGCGGGTGAGAGGGCAGCAGTGGGAGTGTGCGTAACCGGCGATTTAAAAACAGGGGAAAAAGTCAAAAGCAGATAGCAAAGTAAATGACAAAACGGGATATTTAAAAAAGTCCAGAGCTGCAAATGAAGTAGCGCTGCAGGTAGAACTCCAAAGCTGATAAGAGCGAGCTTTCTATGTTGCCTGAATTTATGCTCGCCTCGCCTCCTAAAAAGAGGACTATAACGCGCAGACTATCCCCACACACCTAAGATGGCCGCCAACGAGACGGGGATCTTTAATCATCCTTGAGGGTGAAGGCTTTTCCAGATTGTCATCTAGGCTTTCAGAAATGCCCAAGCCCTCTTTTGGGCCAAACACGTATTCATCGAATTCTATGTCATCATTATCACATAGGTCCTCATCTACACTAGAGGTGCCCTCTCTGCCTTGTGTGCCAACAAGGTCACTCTTTCACTTTGAGCCGGTCTAGACACCACCTTCAAATGTGTCACTATTAGGGTGGCCCTTGTTTTTTGTGCCGCCGGGGACAACACATTTTATTGTAGCATTGTAGCACTAAGGGTAGCAGACACCAAACGGGCAGATAGACCCCCTGAACAGAGTTATCTCTCCCAACAGCAACATATTTGCTCATAGTGTTACCTCTCTTTTTAACAGTAACAGGGACATCCGCCAAGAGCGAAAAATAATCTTCCTCTGAAAGACGACCCCTTTTTTCACTTAGACAAAGCGGTTTCCTCTGATTCCTCTAGGGGAGATCTTAACTCCTGCTCAAAAAACCTCCTAAATGAATCCTAATTAAATTCAATAGGAGGCAGACCCCGAGGATCTGGTTTATCTCCTCCTATCAAAAAAATATTCCAAACATGTCTCCCTTTCCTTCCTTTTCCCCTCTTTTTAAAATTTATATTGAAGCTGAGTCGAATCACCACACACCACCAGGGGTCCACATAGTATGTCAGGTAACCGGAAAACGTGCGGGTCATCATGGCAATGTACTTGCGAAAGACATACATCCAAGAGAAAATTCCCACTGCAAAATGGCTGCTCATTAAACTAATCCTCAGCGCCCTTCTTGATTACTGATATGTGCAACTCGCTAGGTTAACTGTCAGGACTGAGGAGAGACAACCAAGATCGGGCAAGCCTCTCTCTGCGGCTGAACTCCGACTCGCATGCATGCGTCAAAAGAAAAAAAGCAGCTAGTCAGGCTGACAGCACTGTCCAGACCATTGTACCAGAAAGCAATGTTTATTTTAAAGCACACTCCCTAAATGAATGAATAAACATTCAAAACCTAAGCATTAGAATTAGAGCTCGAGTATGAGTTAAGTGTCTAGTCTACACAGAACAATTTGACCAATCCAAAAGAAATCAGAAGTAGCCCAGTTAAAGAAAGTTTCACACTAAAGATTCAACACAAGCAAAAGATTAACAGTCCATAAATTGGAAGAGTCTAAAGACCAAATATATAGAAAAACTTAATTTTAATAATTACTCTATAGAGAAAGTAAATAGATGGACTTAACTGTTAGGACCAGCCAATAAAAGAGGAACGCGATTGTGCATCAAGAGTTTATATACTCTGTTTCAAGATTACAAAATGGATTAAATGTTTAAAATGTTTATTGTTCAATGTTCTTTAAAGGGCTGCATGTCGGGGCAGCAATAAGAGATATATGCATAATGGTAACCTCTGATCTTGTAATGAGATTTTTTAACATTTAGACCAACCGGAAACCCAAAAAGCTGACAATTGTATAATATATTAATTAAAGAACCAATATGATTAGTACAAGATCAGCAAAAATATGAAGCAGAATCATCAAACTTAGTAATATACATTGGAGTAACACCAGCTCTATTATGAAAGAAAAAGAGTGGTTGATTATTAGCAGCTCCGGAGGTTTCAAATAATTTAAGCTATTACTTGTCCCACAACTGAAAGTAAATTGAAACAATTAAATCTTCTTCCCACAATAATTCAATAGTATGTTTAGTTCTATTTGGATTAGGAGACAATACATTCTTATACATAAAAGGAGTGTTGGGAAGAGACACTTTCCAAATATTAACAATATTTATATTCGTCAAGGGTAACAATCAATCATTAGTTGAAAAAAGATTTGGAAATAAATAAACAAAATAATAAACAAATTTTATTTTGGAGAGTATTCTTAATTAGTGTTAAACCAAACTTTGAAATGCACAGCCAATCAATTTCAAATCTCCACCATGTGTGGTTGATAAAGTTTATGTGCTGGAATATTTTTCACAATAAGGGACGCTGTATCCATAAATGCCACAAAAGTTCAAAATTTCTTTAATAATCCAATAGGGTACCAGCCAACGCGTTTCGTTCCGTCAAGCGGAACTTCTTCAGGGCGCAAAAGATGTTGAAATGGGATGTAATTATATTCCCCCAACGTTGGTAAATGGTAAACGAAGTGAATCCAGAAACAAAGATATTTGTTTAATCCGTTTCCTCTGTATACTTTGGTATTCCTCGCAAATATGCTGTCCCTGGCCAATAATTTCAGGATAAATGGTTGTTTCTGGATTCACTTCGTTTACCATTTACCAACGTTGGGGGAATATAATTACATCCCATTTCAACATCTTTTGCGCCCTGAAGAAGTTCCGCTTGACGGAACGAAACGCGTTGGCTGGTACCCTATTGGATTATTAAAGAAATTTTGAACTTTTGTGGCATTTATGGATACAGCGTCCCTTATTGTGAAAAATATTCCAGCACATAAACTTTATCAACCACACATGGTGGAGATTTGAAATTGATTGGCTGTGCATTTCAAAGTTTGGTTTAACACTGATTCTTCCCAAGGATTTGGGATATACTCTCAGGGCAGGGAGTATTTGATTGTTGCACGCTATATGAAAGATTGAGTTTACTTAAAAACTGGTGACATTTGAGTTGGTGCTTCCAAAGGATTTGAGTGGTCCACTGCCTATTTTGCTTTGTATAAAAATTTAGTATTCTTAATTAGGTTGCATTCAAGTGCAAATGAATTGGTTCATTGATATTTCTTCTACAACACATCAAAAGTAGCAATGTCATTTCATTCAAAAATTTATAAATATGTCTAATACCTTAAGTAAAGGACAATCCAACCAGGTGTGGGATTATTATGTAAATATGTATCAAGGCATACAACATCCTAACTATAAAATACTAATGGTATCAATTAAAATAGGGGAATCCAACACCACCTACAGTCTTTAGTATCCTAAACTTCAAATGAGCAATACGAGGAGTCATATTATGCCATAAAACATTCAGGCAAATAGAACCAAGTTGTTTAAAATAGTCATAAATAATTTTAAATGGTAGCATTGAGATAGTATATAAAATATGAGGTACAACCATAATTTAACTAGTATCAATCCTGCCCCACCAGAAAACATTTAGGGGGACCAAGCAGAGAATACATTTTGCATCTTAGATACAAAATTCTGATGAATTGTTTCTGTAACATTCAGAGAAAACCAAGTCCAAAGATATCGGATCTCTGAGGAACATAATGCAATATTAGAATTGCCAAACATGTTTTGAAAACGTAGAGAGTTCAAAGAAAGCGTCTCGTTCTTAGTAAAATGGAGTTTATAGTAGCAGGGTTAGACTTGTAAATCAAAATGTCATCAGCGTAGCACATAACGCAAATTCTTCTGAGCCATGTTTAGAACTGAATATATTCAGATTACAACAAATTCTTTCCAGTAAGAGTTCTAAACATAAAAGAAAAGTAAAAGGGACAGAAGGCAGCTATGTCTGGTACCTCGATATAAATTGGGGAAAAGCATTAATTAACAAATTACCGATCTGGGAGATGGGTATGTAATAATTTAGCGAATTAAATTAATTTAGAGCCAAAACCAAGCCAATGGAGCATTCGGAACATATATTGCTAATTTATACTGTCAAAAGCTTTCTCAGCAGTTTGAGAAAGTGCCTGTAGTGGAGATTTTTATTGACTGGCTTGACAAATAATATTAGAAAACATTTTTGTATTAACAGCAGCAAGTGTACCTTTAATAAAACCAGACTGGTCGATTTTACCAGAAGGAGAACAACAGATTCTAAACAAGAAGCTAAGATGTTATCAAAAATCTTACACTCATAATTAACAAGGGAAATGGGGCTGAACTGTTTGCAAAATATATGGAACTTATCATGTTTAGGAGTAATAGTTATTAAGGCCTTCAAAAAGGAGCCACTGGTTTAGAATTTTAAAAAAGAGTTAATAAGTTCCAATAATTTAGGTGTATAAAAAGAGGATAGCATGGAAATTAGTTCAATTGATAAGTCATGAATGCCTGGGCTGTTCGCTTTCTTTAGGGACTAAATTGCAGTTAATGTTCCCTAAAGCGTGATATCTGTTTCTAAGTCTTCAAATTTATCATTTAAAGAGTGCGCTTTGGGGATAATGTCAAAAAATGTAATTATGCAATTTAGAGCATACTTCTTATCTCTCACTAATCATCCGCCCATGCACCTTGATTTGACCACATTACTATCAGCTATAGAAATTGGTACCAAGAAAATAAATGCACAAACTTAGACTGTAAATAATCACATGTCATAATAGAGGCTGCTTGGACTATGTTGCTTGCATCAGGAGACTGGTGTATTTCTTCTTGCTCTTGCTTTTCAAATTGGCCTGGTAAACAGGAAATGTTGATTAACGTTTTGCATTTTGTTGATGTCAAGCCTTTCAAAAATTAAATGAAATGTGTTAGGTACAAAAAACTGTTGAGTCACAAAATGTAGGACTTAATGAGAATATAATAGTAAATGGAAAATAAATTCCATCACAAGAGAGCTAACATGGTAGGTTACAATTTTCTCAAACAGCTCCGTGGAGTCTGTGGCTTTCCTTTCTCCCATGCACACCTTGTAGGGCAAGTATTTCTGGTGCCGAAGTGGTGTGTGCATTTGTGTGAGGAAACATAAAATCTCTTTTAGGAATATGACACAGATTGCGTACAGACATACAACATGGCAAATCCCGTTTGTGTCATACATTGTAGAGGCTAAACAGTTCTGAAAATCAACTTTAAAAAAAAAATGATTGTGTGTAATGTAATTCATGGTCAATAGTTGCTGCTTGAATTCACCACCATTTTTTCTGATTTTGTGTTAGCAGCGCTGACATGGGGTTCCGTAGCCACATCTCTCGTTTAAGGTACTGTATACACCTGCATGTTTTATTAACGCACAGCATGTATCACTATGCATGCATGTATGGACACCACTTCTTTGAATGTTCTAATATAGGCAGCTTTATGGCAAATAGTTTACATGTTTTACATGCAGGGTATTTTTGCCCAAGCAACTGACATAAGATTCTAGTCTGCACTGAACCTTTTTGGCGCAATGGTATTCCAATGGGATCTAAGAAGTGCATAGAAAGTAATACCTTGCTATAGGCTATGTAGGGTCAGACCTCCAGTAAAAGCACACTTTAGTAATTTGAAGTAAGCTGCCACTGCAGCTGTTTGTGGGACAAAAGAAGCAAGAATGATTGTTGCAGAACTGAAAATATGGTAGTAGCCAAGGTGGATAAATAGACCGTTCATAGTGAATATTGATTATTTTGTCAATTTATTGAAAGAATACCACACATGGTGCTTAAAAGTTGGTGTTATTATTACCAAATTCAATGGTATTCATTTTGCAGGCTTGAAACAATAAAAGGCTACTTAGTACTGCTAGAATTGTAATATATGACATGTTGGCCACACCCAGGGTGTCCAGTGTCAGAGGAGGATGGCTGGACACCTGGCAGATTTTCAGCAATACCACTGCCTTTGTAAATGAGTTTCATTCATTGTAGGTACATACATGGATATACATTGCATGCATTGCATCGACATCCAAAGACTTTGGCATAGGACTGGCCATCATAAACCTATGTTGAGCACTTCTTGATCATGCAGAATTCGCTGGCATAGCTTTAGAGTCATTCCCCCTTTCTGATTAGAACACATACCTCCAAACCAGAGCTGCCAAGCTGGTGCTGAATCTTTAGCCTCTCCAATAATAATGAAACTCTCTAGTAGAAGATCAAATCTCTTTTACCTTACGCAGACTTTTATATAATTTCTGTGCTTTGCGGTTAAGCTGCTGTTGCAACAATCCAATGTGGATATTGGAATGCTTTACACATCCAATTGAAGCCC
The DNA here is from genome assembly GCF_964261635.1 of Lissotriton helveticus. Classification (NCBI taxonomy): domain Eukaryota; kingdom Metazoa; phylum Chordata; class Amphibia; order Caudata; family Salamandridae; genus Lissotriton; species Lissotriton helveticus. Next base: position 373,749,862 of record NC_136070.1, read on the forward strand.
CATCTCTGCCAGCATCTACCAGAGAAAGACTAGCCTAACAAGAAACCCATAGACTGGTGATGTGTGCCATGTACGACTAATGTAAGGTAGAACACAGTTGAGTTGCAATGGAATACGTTTATTTATGTTAAAACATGTTCTTTATGCCCCACGTGGAGCAGGATAGCCTCTACATTCATACTCTCATCTACTAGTGACATAAGGTGTCATATCCTTCAGTTAATGCTATGTGGATCACTTGGAACATCACAATGCTCTACACCTGAAAAGGGAACTGCACAAGTAAGATAATACACATTTCCCCCAGACAAAACTAGAGACATTCAAGGTTAAACAACTACCATTCCTGCATGCCAAAACTCCACACAGCACCAGGGTAAAATGGCCACATACCCAAACACAAAACAATACAAGGTTAAACCTTTCTCAGTTTTCCTCCCATGGATCACCACACATAACCTAGAGGAGTATCTTGCGGAAGATAGTCAAAAGAGCCATGAAAACATCAAACATCAATTAACAATAAAACAAAATGTTCCTGTTCGAGAAGATTATCACACATACCAGCAATCTAGGTTATAACTGTCTCATATATTTCAAATCTTGTACATATATAAAAACAACACACATGCATAAACATACTTGAGATTAAAACTCCACAGACCTCCAAACAAAAGAAAAACTGAAATGAACAAAACAGGTCCTGTGTGTAGTAAGAAAAATCCACACAGTAGGGAAGAATGTATCCCCAATTTACAGCATGTTAGTTACTCATTCACCTATTTGAAGCCATACACACCATCCTTCTTCAAAGCATATTTTTTATAGGTATTTTCAAGTATTGAGGGAGAATCATCCCCAATTTAGGGCCCAATTTAGAATTTGTTGGAGAGGATACTCCATCAAGCGGACTTTAAATATGCCACTGACAGAGACTACTCTGTTTTTACTGTCGACATACACTTCCAATGGCCCAAAAGAATAATGACTGCTGGAGGTTTTGCCATTTGCCTGCCCACCCTATTACAACTGGGTGGTTAAATGGCAAGTTTCACTGTCTGTCACCTCCAGGTAAAACCTGGCAGTAAGGGAACATGAAAAGGCCCATGGCAAGGGGGTCACTGTGTTTTATTTTCAAAAACAAACGTTGAAAGTTTGATGTAAGGCTCCGTCTTATGATGGGGCAGTCAACCAGACTTTCAGTGCTCAAACAGGTACTGCCATGACATGGCTTCCTATAAATGCAAGAGATGTCCACTGGGCCTGCAGACATCTCTAAAGTTGGCAGCTGGAGTAAAAGTCAAATGTGACCCTTAATCACACTTCATTAAACCTTTGCTACAGATACTTAAGATGAATGCATGTGAGGACCTGATCCTTCTTAAAGTAATGCCTATTAGACCACCAAGAACATCTTATCTGATAACACAGCCATTGCTTACTTTGACCCCACTAGTACTGTGAGCTGGTAGTTGATGTTATTGTGTGTTTTGCCCGCTGTTCTGACTCACTGTTGCCCATGCAAAATACCTGTCAACAACAGAGTAAAAATACTTTTGAATTGAGTGGGAAGGTTTTGCACTAATTTGGAGATGTATGCATTTTTAGCTGTATCAATATGGGCATACCTTAGAAGTGTTCATAAATCACAGTTTCGCAATGCACTCTTTACTGTAGTCAGTGCATCACCAACCCTGCGGATAGACAAGTGGGCTTTGAAAGTGCCTGTATAGCTAATGACCACCATGTAGTTTCACCCTGGCACTATAACCTAGCAACAAACTCCTCCCACAATAGACATTCCCCTGCAAATGACCACCTGAGCTAAAGTTCAACAACAAGGAGCTAATTGGCAGGAATGTAGGTTTTCAGAAGCTCAGAAAAATGATCTAGTATGGGGACAGGCTTTGCATCTATGTTTAGCATTTCCCTGATCTTATGTTTTGAGGGGCCTTGAAACTCTTACATCTACTGAGTCTTCCCTATAATGTTTTTTCTCAGCCCTTATTCCCTTATTAGGTGAGAGGGGTGAGATCCGCACTCAAATATTAAATACAATCCTTGTCAGGGTGAGCCCCAAAAGTCACTAAATAAACCTACGCTTAACCCTCTGGCAGTGCTTTCAATGGGCAGGGACAATAAGGTACTCAGTACCTGCACTTCTTTAATTATGGAGGGGAGAGTACCAGCACTTCTGTAGCACTGCTCCAGTGCTTTTAATGGCAGAGGACCAGCACTTCTTAGCAGGAAGCAGGTACTTGGGAAAAGGAGTACCTCCACTTCTATGTTTCTTATTTAAGCACTGCCGTCTGGTAGATAAGGACTAAAGCTGCCAGGCATAATTTAGAGGTAATGTGTGAAGTATTTATGCAGCACTCAAACAGTATTAAAGTGAAAACACAAATAAAGAAATATCCCAAACCAATTTAGAACAATAGAGATCATTTGAATGAAACAAATAACACCAAAATGACAATAAACCAATTAGTAGAATGGAGTTATGAATTTTAAAGTTTTCAGGTAAAAATAGTGCCAAAAAGTACAAGGCGCCAATCACAGTTATCTAGCCGCACTGTAATGAGTCAAAGTCATATATTCAGGTCAACAGTGATTGAATGTGGGTCGGATACAGGGACCAGCTTCATCCCAGTAGAAAGGTTACCTTCTAACGCAGTCCAGTTCCACTTGAGGCGCCTCAGTCTGTGTTTGACGTTGGCGGGGCTGTGAGGAGAAAGTTGTTGCGGTGAAGTGGAGGTTGCCCTTGGAGCTTCGCAATGGTGTGAGACGTGGACAGCCATTGCTGACATGAAGAGCAGGTCGCCACCAGAGCTTCGCATTGGGGCTACCGTGGGTGGTTGTTTGCAAGGAGCTCAGAACCTTTGTATTTTCTCCTGGAATCCAGTTCATGCAGTTTGCAGGTTGGAGAAGTACACTCTGAGTCAAGTACCTGTGGATGCACCTCTTGGGGGTCAGCACTCACTCCAGCAAAGGCCAGCAGTAGGGCTCAGACAGGTTCAGTTGGGGCTGGGCAGTTGCAGATGAGACAACCAGAAACTTGTTGTGTTCCTGTAGCGAAAACAGGAGGTCAGCCAACTGACATCACTCCTGTGTCCTAGGTTCAAGGCAGTCAGGTCCAGTTGCCTTTCCAACAACAGGGCAGTCCTTCTTCTGAATCTTCCACAGATCCAGGAGTGTCCTGATGAGAAGTGCTGAGATTGTCAATTGTATACCCAATTCCAGCAGGTGTGTGGGAGTCATCCCCTTTGTCTAACCCAAACTGGTTCTGATCATTTCCCAAGTTTCCCTTGGATTTGGCTCCAATCTGTCAGGGTAGCAAATGGCAGGCAGACCCAGGTGTGAGTTGCATTTGCCAGAGACAGGGCAAGAAGCTTCAGAAATCAAGAAGGAGGTGGCCACAGCCCTACTCTTTGAAGCTCGGGAAGGGTTAAGTACACCCACCAGGCCATCCTGTTCAAGAGAGAAACACCCTTCCCCACCCACTGGCAAAAAGGGACATTATATTTAGGCAGAAAAACTGCCGACTATCTAAAATGAAAATAATAATTTTAAATCCGACTTTACCTTAAAAGAGAATTTTAAATTACAACTCAAATGAGTGGAAGAAATATTTCTCCATCTGCTCCCCCAGTGGTAGTCTATGAAACAGTCAGCCTTGCTATACTGAGAATCGACGTTAGGAGTTTTATAGTGTCAGTACATGTAAAACTTAAGTTTACATGTCCTACTTTTTAAATATCATGCACCCTGCTCTCTGAGCCTTTGGCGTCTACCTTAGAGCTAGCTTGTAAGTATTTAAAAAGAAAGGTTTAGGCCTGCCAAAAGGTTTACTTTACCAGGTCGAAATGGCAGTTTAAAGCTGCACTACCGGCTGCAGTGGCAGGCCTGAGCCATCTTTTACAGTGCTACTTTAGTGGGTGGAAAAATGAGTGCTGCAGCCCACTGATATCACTTAATTTACAGGCCCTGGGTAGATGTAGTACCAAATACTAGGGACTTATAAGTAAATTAAATGGCCCACTCAGATGTGTATGAACTTTACAGTGTTTGGAAGTGAGAGCACAATCTCTTTGCCATTGGTTAGCAGGAGTAAAGTGAGCAGAGTCCTAATGCAAACAAAAATGGGTTCAGCAAAAAAAGGGATGTGAAGGCAACAATCTCAAGGAATACCACTACAAAGAAGGTCATTTACTACAGGTGCCATATACATGGCCTTGAGGTCCAACAAGTGTCACACCTTCACTTAATATTGAGAGTGGAATTAAAGTACCAGAACCTCCAACTGCCTGAGTGTCATGCATGTTAAGGGAACTGCTTTCAGCCATTATAGATAGCCAAAGGTTGTGAACTATCGGTTTTAATTTTTCCTTTAATGAAAATTAAATCCTATGGGGAGCGTGGCCAGGTGTGTGATCCACCAAGATGTGTCTCGTCTAGGCTTCATTGACCATGCTCCTGCTGGGGTCTAAATAAGCCATTTCTGTGGGGGAGGGCTTGTAATGCTGTGGCAATTGCGCAGGCACCACTAGCAGAGGCAGTGGAGGACCATAATATCAGTATTTTAGCTGCAGGGCCAGTACAGGAGTGAATTCCAAGATGGTCGCTGCACCACGACGACCATGTACATGCCTTCTAGAGTGGGTTAAGGACCTTTCTGTTGTGGGAGCGCAGCTGGCACATACACCAAGGCAGCCCGACCCATCAGAATGGTTTGACGGCAGCAGATCACCCATTTAGGGCCTAGAGGACCTTTGAAGGGGTATTGGCTCCCTGGGCAGGCTGCAACAACACACTGTCTGTCTGGAGAATTGGAGGCCAGCACATTACCTGGGGAAGGCTACAGGAATGCATTTGGGCCCTGGAGGAGTGTGCTATGGCCCCTGCTCATCTTTGACTGGGGACTGAATACACTGAAGGAGTGATGTCAGTCAGGCAGTGTCTGTGTGCCTGGATGTTGCTGAGTGCAGACCCAGGGATGTATCCTCAGAGCTGATTTACCAGTAGGTCTGGGCCTTTTCAAGACATACCCAGCCCCTTCAAGATATCCACGTCCTGTTTGGTGCATAGTGGACAGGCATATGTTGGGTTGTATGTCACAGCACCTGAGTTTGGCATATGGACATGCTTCCAAACTAATTAATCTTCAAATGTTTTCAAGTGTCTCACTGCGGACCAATATAGTTTTTCATGAATGGGGTTGCATATGGAGTGGGTTGGTGTCACCCTTGCTGGAGTAATGAACTTCCTTTAGCGATGGCATCACTTTGATATCCACACAAACAGTTATGACCAATGTTCCCTCTAATTTCTTTCCTCTGTGTCCGGCAGTGTAAAGTCACCTTACAGGGAACAGTGGTTGTTTGGATACATTTTTTAATTCCTAAGAGACATTAAATAACTCAGTCACAGCTCTAACTGAGTAAGAAGCAATGCACAAGCCCTGATCCTCTCTCACCTGGGTAGTGGCCATGTCCTACTCACCAGCTTCCATCAATCCGCATTCGCTCCATGGCATTGCATCCAATGTGCCACCGCCCATCTCATCACGGGGTTTAATATATATCACATCACAGCGAGAGTGATGAATCTAAAAATGCAAATGCTGTCCATCAAAGACTGCATCAACTTTAAGGCTTGAACCTACAAATTAGTGACAACAGGTCCACTAATTCACCTGCTTGAAAATCATGACATTGGAAGACTTCAGATCAAGAAATGCAAGAATGAGAACTGGAGACAGTGTACACACCAGGACCTCCAAGAAAACCCCTTCTTGATTTCAGGCTCACCACATCACTCTTGACGTTCAGAAAGGAACTTAAGTATTTTCTCTTCTGTGATCACCTCATCTGGCATCGATAAGGACCTCCGAGCTCCTCTGTCTATGAGCCCAACTATGAAGAAACCCTGTCCCACTTAACTCTCTCCTTCCATCGTACACTCTAAATTGCTCTCTAGTCTCCACGTGCACTAAAATGGGTTCACTTTCCTATTACTATGTAACGCACTGCACTGCTTTTCACGTTTTCTTCCTTTTTTGGAGGACCTGTTCAGACATAAAATTGATACATATTTTGTGGAGGAGAAGTAAGATGAGTTAGACAGTAAAATACCCAACGGTACAAATACAGTTGAAGAGACTATTATATACAAGGGGAAGCATTTCTATACATCAGGATTTGTTGAGGAGTAGCTCAGAATGTGTAGTAAATGCCTGGAATGTCTTAGTAGCAAAATAATAACAAGCACTGGCAAAGACAATATGTCTTGTCTTTACAGCCCCTTTGCCAAAACCTTTTAGCTATGCTGTTCAGCAGCATCAAGATGCTGTGCAGCATAATGGAAAGCTAAAAAATGGAAAGTGCTATTATGCAGCCATGCTATTTTGTAGGCACGAGTATGCTGCATTGCGCATGCATGTCTACAAAATGTTTTATTTTTACAGAACTCAGATGGAATAGTAGATTAAAAAAAAATAGAATAGAAGTAGCTCAAAAGTGCTTTTAAGTTGAAAGGGGGGAGGAAATAGCCTGGGGGAGCAGGAGTATGGAGGGAAGCAATTGGGAGTGGTTGGGGAAGACATCACTGTGGCAGAAGAACAGAAGTGTAGAAGCAAAGTGGTGAAGTAGCACACGAAGATGCGTGGAACACATAGATGGGGAGGAAACACATGGGCAAGAGAGGGCAACATGGAACATAGCAGAATATGGAAGAGAAGTACACGAGGGAGACAGCTGGAAAACACATGCACTCTCATGGAGTGCTGGACCAAAAAGAAAAATTAAGTTCCCAAAAAGTAAGTGATTTAAGGAAGATGCTATGTTCCAGGGGGGGGGGGGACAGAAAAGGAAGGTAAACCCACACAAGGAAATTTATAATGAGCAAGCTGACAGTGAAAATAAAGCCAACCAATGGAAAGCAGAGGGCAGCTGTTTACCATATGTCTTTTCACAACCAGACAGATTGAGCTGTGTGGTAGGCGAGACCCAAACAATCCCTGATCTGGCAAGAAAGCAAGGTCTGTAGATTTATAGTAGGCAGCCCTTATGTGCATTAAATACCTACTTTTTTGTGCATCCGCCACCCTCCGCAGTAGAGTCCGCTGAAAAGTAAAGCAATTGTGACATATTATACAACACATATGAGAGCTTAATAAAATTTCAAACAAAGGTGTAGATCCACATGCAAGGAGGGGGGATCTAAGTGAAACAGTAACATTCTCATAGATTATGGGACCATCTGTGCTTCTGTGTTTATTTATTTGCATGCTGTTGTGGGGTTTGCCAAAGCTCACCTTAGTGGTTTTTTGGGCACACTAAATTCCTTGCGGTCCCCTCGAAAGCAGGCAGCCATATTGGATCCCTGACAGTGTGGCGCTTGTCCAAGTGTCCAAGCGGAGGGTCTCAAAAAAGATGGATTGCCGTCTTATTAGCGCTCGGTTTAGTCCTCAATTTGAGCTGGGGGTTTCCAGTGTTGGCACCAGCACTTACTTATCAACACCAGCACTTGTGACAGTATGCCACAAGGTGGCAGTGTCTCGCTAATCTAGAAATGACCACAACAGCAGTTAATTATTAATTCAATATATGTTGTAAACTATTATTACCTGCCTCCCAAGTCATTCTTAAAGCTTCCGGGGCCTGTAATAGTCTGAGTTGTCACACTTGTAGGAGGAGTGTGATGGTTAGTAGTTGTGTTGTTACTATAATTGGCAACATGGTAGAGGCAATGTGTCGTGTAAGCTGCAGTGGCCTCCTGATGAGAGCCCCGGCATTTTTTTTTTTTTACAAATTAACTTAAGCACTGGTGGGTTTTCTTGATCCAGTGAATAGAACTGACTTTGGGATAGCTATCAAATATGCAAATTTAGTTCCAATAATCAGTATGCAAAGTACATTTTTCTCAGATATTTTCATTGTGGGTCTTCTAAAATCCTGGCTGAATGGTACTATCTGGTGGCTCGACCAGCAGAACTCAACTTCACATCAATGGGAATGTTTGAGCTCAAGCCCACCCAGTACTTTATGGTCATGCATTGCCTGGCTATGTTGAGAGGTATAAGTTATGTTACCTAGTTCATATACAACACACGTCCATCTAGGAGGTTAACAGTGGAGAGCGCTGTGCATGTGATCCTTCTGTCCATGTTGGGTGAAACAATTATCCCCTACATTTTACCCTACTCCATAGAACATGCTATTGTCAAGCGTGAGATGGTCGTAAGTGGTTATAATGCAGCACATTCAAAATAATTTAGAAAGCAGCAAAGTTTTTAATACAGACATCAATGTCATTTTAGCTATTGTGAGGAAATGTGGGTGGCATTGAGAAAATGTTCCCTGAACTGAATGCAGGGTGGAGCTGTCGATAGAGCAGCAGGTGCAGTTGCACTGGTAACAGTACCTTGAGAGACCCACCTCACCCAAGTATGGCTTCCTTTTGCTACCAAACTGCGACTGTAAGAGGGCTTTGTTTCATGCTTGTCTAAAGGCACCCTTGTTAGGTTACTGTCTTAAAACCCTAAAGTTTGAATCAACATTTATGTGAAGGCGGGTTGAAAGCCTGTGATTTCCTGGGTATGTTTAAGGGTGTCTCTCCCCCACCCCTCTCCAACTGCCATGCCATGACGTGTTTATTCAGGTGTTTCTAAAAGCACTCGTCATGCTTGTAGACTTGCTTCATTTCATTTGTTAATTGGGCGTGGTACACAATCTTCCCCGCTTTATTATCAAAAGAGATGCAGCAGGTCTGCAGGCAGGACGTGTGCTTTTAGAAACACCTGAAAGCACACGTCATGCTGGTAGACTTGCTGCCTTTCATTTGTTAATAGGGCACAGCAGCGGGACAGATTGTGTGCCTTTGTGAAAGTATTCATCTTAATTGCAGCACACATGGGCGCTGTGATTAACATGATTACTTTTTAAAAAGTATACAATCTGCCCCACAGCTGAGCCCTTTTAAACAAATGAAATGCAGCAGGAGCCACTTGCTGACGAACTTTGGGTGGTCTCCCTCTGCCTTTTGTGCTGCACGCATTTTAAAAGCGGCGTTGCAAACGGTCTTCAGTTGAGTGTGAGCGCTTAGCATATTACACTGTGTGCTCTGGGAGACTTAGGTGCGCGGGTGCGCAGGCGCCCGGGCACGCACATTACAGGGAACAGTGGTTATGACTACCACACAGATAATTGCGCTGAATGTCCTGGGGCTAAACTCCCCAATCAAGAGGAGGGTTCTCTTGCCATGGTTAGGACAGGATAGGATACGAATAGGATAAATTGTATAGAGCGCACTAAAACCCAAAGGTGCCAAAGCGCTATAGCAGAACAGATGAATCAGCAGGAGCAGCGCAGCCAAGATCAGGGATTCTACGATGCGGAGAGACAAGTTTTCAGATGTTTTTTAAAGAGCAAAGAGGTGTGCATTCTGCTACTACTTGAGACCCACCTAGTGATACATCTCATTTATGCTCCTAATGGGTTCCCCTTCAGTTTCACTCTTCATATGTGACCAAGACAAAGGAACTGGCCATACTTCTAAAGTGAGGTCTTAGTTTTAATTTAGCTGCCAAGTGCTGGGATTAAAGGGGTGCTGGGTGCCATGAATGTTACAGTGTTCTCTCTATATGTCCTGAATGAAGGGAAGGAAAGATTTTATGTTTCTCAGGGTCGCTCAATTTTCACAGGAAAAACTTCGCCTGAGGGTCTACTTCAATTCCACGCTCCTTCCTGAGACAGATAGGTCCCAGGCCTGCTACATAGTTCTGAACACTCCATCATCCCTGACACAAGTCATCTTGGATCTGGCCCTCATTAGAGTCTGGAGACAACAACAAGTGGTAGGCAGGGACTATACATTCTATTCCAGTGTTCACAAACTCACACACATATTGAATTTTATCTTTTGTCAGAAGACCTTCTGTCCCAAATCGCCTCAACAGACATTGGAACGAGAGTCCTATCGGAGCACAGAGTGGTTTGGTTGACCATAGACACAATTGTCCCAATAACCCAATAAGCCATTGGATGATTAATGATAGAGCTCTTAGGCACCCAGTGTTATGGGATAAAATAAGAGAAGCAATTGACTTATATTTTAAGGATAATTGTAGGAAATTGATTGCTGGTTGGGGGGGTGAACCCCTAATCAAGCAGAACCCACAATCTTTGTCAGGGTGAATTATATAGCAAACCTCTGGTCGCTTTGCAACAGAGCAGTCAGGCAATGTGCATAGTATTTATGCAGCACTTCAAACAGTGGTAAAGTGGAACACAACACAAGAAAAATCCCACATCAAATTACAAGAACAGAGTCAATTTTAATAAATAATTTAAGACCAAGAGATATGCAGTTGTAAAGATTTAAGTGAAAATAGAACCAAAAAGCACAAAGCGCTAACTGCGGACATCTGGTGAGCTAGACCGGGACATAGTCAGATGTTCAGGCTGACTGCAATGGGGCACGGGCCAACTACAGGGACCCAGCTAGGCCAGCTGAACAAGAGTACCTTATATCCTGGTTGCAAACAAAGAGTTGCGGAATCCTGCGTCGGGGATGCGTTGGCAGCCAAAGCGATGCGTTCATTCCGAGGGGTAGCGATGGGATGTCCTGCCTCATCATCGAGGATCCTGTTGATGAGGGATTGCGATATGAAGTCTGGCATTGAGGATGTGCCGCACAGCTGAGACAATGCTTTGGTTCCAAAGAGCTGCGAGGCTGTGATGCGAGTTCTTGCGTCTTTGTCGAGGATCCCGTTTGCAAAAAGCTTACGAAGCGGAGGCCTGCACCAAGGATGCATTGTGCAGTGGCCGTTTGCCACAGAGCTGCGATGCAAAGTCTTTGTGCTGGGAGAGTCCATACAGCAGAGACGATAAGTTGGTTTTACTCAGGGTTGTGCCGCACAGCAGAGAAGATGTAGCAGTTTTGCTGGATCCCAGATGGGCTGGCAGAGCACCTTCAGGCCCACCTCCAAGAGTCCAAGACTGGGGTGGGACCACTTGGCAGGGTAGGACTCACAGATGACAGTCCAGGTGCTGGGTTCAAGGTTGTTGGAGCCTTCTGTCGCTTAGGTTCTATTCAGGAGGCTAGCCAACTAGCCCTTGGAGTCACTCTGTGGTCTTGGGTTCAACAGATGTAGGTCCAGTCGTTCTCAGCAGGGTCAACAGGTCAGCACAGCAGGGAGGCAGTCCTTCTTCTTGGAAGAATCCACAGGTCTAGAAGTGTACTGAAGAGTTGGTGTCTGAGATCTAATATTTATACCTAGTGCCTCCTTTGAGGTGGGAGAAGCTTCTAGAGGATTTCCTTTGAAGTGCACAGGTTTCCCTCCCCCCTCCATGGCTCCAGACTAACTACAGGGGCTATGCAATCCTTTGTGCGAAGACAGGGCACAGCATATTCAGGTGTAAGTGGGGCTGTGCCTAATCCCGCCTTCCTATCCTGCCGGTAACGGCCCATCTAGGAACACCTAAGCTCTCTATTGTGTGTAGGTGTATACGGAATACACAAAAACCAACTGCCAACTACACCCAGTCATGTGACCCAGAGACAGGCTTCAGGCATTAAATGGCTAAGGGAGGAAAATGGCAGCTTTCTAAAAGTTGCATTTTGAAAATTGTAACCAAAAATCCGACTTCGCCATGAAAGAGGATTTTTTCATTACAATTCCAAAGACACCTAACATGAGCTGAAGATTTGGGCATGACAAAAGGTTTGTTTATCCAGGTCAAAATGGCAGTTTAAAACTGCACACACAGGCTGCAATGGCAAGCCTGAGACATGTTTAGAGGGCTACTTAAGTGGGTACCAAAGAGGGTGATGGATGGAGCATTTGAGTAAATCAAACACTCACCCCCAGTCAACTGATCTGGGTTGAATCCATCACCATTCTTTAGCTCACTCCACCACCCCAGTTCAGACATGGCCGTATGCAAATCTGTCTGACCCTGTGCCTCATGGGAACAGTCCAGCCCGAACTGCCAAGCCATGTCTTCCCTGTATCGGAAACAAGCATCCTGGGACCGGTTTCGGATTCATAATCCTCATCAGCCAGGCTATCTTGAATCCAGTGGTAGAGTGAGCAAGGGACCCACGTCTGGGCATACCCTGCCAACTTAGGGCGAACAAAGCGTATGACATTGTTCTGCATTCTGTCCATCAACTGTTGTTTTTGCATTTGTCACCCCGAGTGGGATGGGTTTGCTCAGACGTGAGTCCCGTGCTCTCCATGCCTCTGGAATCAAGCCATCCTAGCTGATGAGGGCTGTTAGCCCAAAACCGGTTCTAGGATGCTTGTTTCCAGTCCAGGGAGAACCTGGCTTGGCAGTTCGGGCTAGACTTTTCCCATGGGGAACAGGGTCAAGACTGATTTGCATATGGCTGTGTTCAAACTGGAATGGCATGGTGAGCAAAAAAAACAATGGATTTAGGCCCAGATCTCTGTACTGGGATGAATGTATGACATTGTTCTGCATTCTGTCCATCCACTGTTGTTTTTACTCAAGTGTGTGGCACAATAAGTGCTCCACGGCAACTAGTAGCATTTAATTTACATGCCGTGGCACATGCAGCACAACTTTACTAGGGTCTTACACAAGAAAAGTAAATGTGCCAATGGGGTAAAAGCCAATTCAACCACATTTTAGGGCGAGAGCACAAGCATTTTAACACTGTATAGCATTGGTAAAGTGTGCAGAGTCCTAAGGTCAGCAAAAACGAGATCAGCAAAAATAGGAAATGTGTAGGCAAAACGTTTAGGGGAAGACCACCCTAAGATTGACAATGTTTAACAAGAATTATATGGAAGATTGGAGCTTTAATGTGGGATTCTGCTAAGGCAGTTATACTGGTAGAATTAATCTCCCATATGCCAGTGTTTGAGAGACTTCATAAATAGAAAACATTAGAATTAAAAAATCACCTAAAGCACTTAGCATGCTTAAATAAACCAAACAGTTTGCTGTGAGCCATAGGGAACTCCGCAGGGTCTGGGAGATCTGGAGTAAGTCTTGATGCAGGATGCAGCCAAGAAACTGTGTATGTCCGCCAATCTTATTGTGAGGAGGGTGATAAGGCTGACAGGCTTTTGGCATATATGTTTAAAGAGATACACAGTAGAAATCAAATCAATGTGGTCAGCGATAAGCATAGTGGGAGCCAAACGGATGCCCAGTGTTTTCAGTAATGCAAGACCTAGTGCATTGCAAATGCTTGCATAGTGAGTCAGCAACAGGCATTGTATGTCTTAGTGAAATACCACAAACTGCTCCTAGAGGTCCCTAATGGGCAAGGCACCAGCAGTTCATGTCTAGGTGCAGTACCGCAAGCTGCTCCTAGAGGTCCGTAGTGAGCATGGCACCAGCACTGCATGTCTAGGTGCAGTACTGCAAGTTGCTCCTAGAGGTCCCTAGTGAACATCAAAAACTACCTAAGCGAAACAGTGCACAGCTGCTTGAAATATGAGCAATTATATGTTGAAAGTGGTGACATCAGTGGACAGCTGACGATCCACTATAACAAAACAAGCGCACCCATGTTCAGGTAAAAGAAGAGCACGTGCCCAATTATCCCATCTGTGGTGGCCGTGCTGCTTGAATTAAAAAAAAAGATTTGTGAAAGAGAGAGCTAGCATATCCTGCTTGCAACAGCAGGCAGAAGAAAGCCAATTACGAAAATAGTGCTCCCAGACTCTAATTAAAGCATATGTTTAACAACCGAAGTAAAAGGGCCAGTCTTCATGGGAGGTTCCAAATGAAGACAAGGCGGTACTAAGGAGGGACTAGCAAGCCTATTGACCAATCAGAAGCCAACATTTACAAAGGACAATGACACAAGCCAATGACAAATATGGGCGGAGAGTGGGCGGGGCTACACGTACATACTGCAATTCAGCATGCCTCACAGAGCAGCGCACGCGTGCTGACTCTAGGCTCGACCTAATAAAGCATAGTTTTATGTAAGTAATTCACAACAAAACATTGCGGTCAATGGAGAAAAGCACTAGTGACAATTGGTCACTTGCAGGTCGAGTCCAGTGGAAACCAATGAGTGATAAGTTGATTTGTGTCCCAAGACCAGGCCAAGCCAGTCAGTGGAATTTTGCTTCGCTTGTAGGGACCTGTGCAGAGTGGCGCTGGCTGTCCCTGGTGCTGAAACAAGATCTGCGGGGATCTGGTTTTACCACTTAAGACGGTGCTGGATGCAAAAACTCAACGACAAAGCCACTGAGCTGTTGACTTGAAGATGCTGCAGAGTTCCCTTGAGGTGTAGTGTCGAACAAAGGTAGTGGTAGCTGGAAAGAACACCTACGAGCCTTGGTAGTGGAAAGCACAATGTGAAGTTATTTCAATGCCTGGGAGTCTGGGGTACGTGGTAGCCACCTGAAACTTGCTGGAGGTAAGGACTATATTTACCATAGTACACTAGACCAATTTGTTTTGAGTGATCTCTCGGTGTACCTTATGGCCGGGAAATCTTGTGTTCCAGGAGTGGTGAGTGCCTGCAGGCTTCAGTGGACTATTGCCTTTAGTCCAAGGGAGTTGCCTTTGGCTCTCAGAGAAGTTCCTCATGCTGGAAAAGTGGTCTCTGTTCCAGGATGACTCGCAGTCGTGCAGTTTCAGGGTGGTTGCCACAGGTGCAGAGTATCATGCCCTTTCTTTGTGCAGGTCCTGAAGTCACAGACTTGGGTCTCTTCTTTTTCCTTCATTGAAAGTCAAATCAGAGCTAAGGTTCTAGTGCAAAGGGTGCCCCTTAAATCCTTGATTATGGGGTGTTGGGGGTGTGGGTGCAAGTAGCCAATGGGCTACTAGTCCCAACAGCTAATCTGCTACTGAGGGAACCAAATCTGGGATGTGTGTGCCACCTTTGCTATTTCGAATCCTCTCCTCTATTCCAACACTTTCACCACACTGACATCCTAAGACATACCAATAACCTGTTGTTTGAATTTGTCACTATATGTTCTTTTAAATATATGGTTGGTTGTGGTCTCTTCACAGGGGTCACAATTGTCAGTGATTTCCTTTTTTATAAACAAAAAACTACTCATCACTGGTTTGTGTGCATTGTATTTAAAATATACATGTGTCATATGATATGTACTAACTAATGAATAAATACATTACTCATTTTGGCTGAATTGAGTACAAATTAATATATCCTTTTGGTTACTTTCTTCCCAGAACAAATACCCACAATGTATTACTGCAATTGATTTACAGCAGATAGTTTCTGGCCTATCATTATTTTTTATCAGTTTTGTCTATGACTAAACCAATGCAGAGTAAAAACTTGTGATAAAATAGATTACTCTTGAAAGTGAGTTCCATGTAAACAATTGTTGCTAGCTAATAGCCAATACCCAGTTCACATGGACGTATGGGTCGCTCTTGTTCCTTTGAAATATAGATTCAAAATAAGGCGCAATCCATTTTCCAATGTCCACAGTTAAAGCTCAAGAGTATTAATAGAGAGCAACTACAATTGAATAAAATAGCGTTAAAATTTGAGTTTGATAAAAGAAGAGAATTGAAATTGATAAACATAACTTCAAACAGGAAGCAGGTAAAAGTTATGCCGGTACAAGGTCCTATATCACAAAAAGTAAAACTTTAAATGTCAGTCAGGAGCTGGTACAGAAAGGAAATCCCCCGTACACGTTAGAGGATGCCTAAGTGTCAATTGGCAGACTTAAAGTAACCGTTCTGGATCTTTTTGCCAACATGCGTCCAATGAACATAGCAACAGAGCTTGCTAACAATGGCTTAGAATCAGATCCTAAGATTCTGAGGGTGGTAATGCAACTTCTTGTCCCCAACTGCTTGCGAATCAGTTTAATTCATTTCATACAAGGGCCGAAATAGCCAGAACAAGAGAACAAAACATGAGCAACAGATTCGAAAGAAGCATTACCAACAGGACACACAACACTTGCCCCTGAGGCCCAATTGTTGGATAAGGTTTTCAGTGGCAAAGTGCCAACCCTGAATTGGAAATAGAGCTTTCTGTCTAGGGGCATAGTGATAATGTCCCAATAAGCTTCCAGTGTAGGGTGGCATTTAAAGTCTAAAAACCTTCCTGTCAATGTTGAGCTCTCCACCACATGAGCCTTGCATTGTGAAATCCATGGCCAAAAGTGGTGCTTCAGTGATTCTAATGATGGAATAAGCTTACAGGTTGGATTTTCCCAGAGTTCTCTCATGCCTGTCTGATAATAGGTTTTTAATTTGCTGTAACCACTTGATTTTGTGAAACTTGGCTGCATCTATAACATCCCTCAGTGCCATAGCGTAGTAGACTAATTCTGGATTGTACCAAACCCTTCTCCAGAACATGAATGGCTGTAGTTTGATTTTATCAACTAACGCCCTTCTTCCTAAATCATGTGTCAAGGGTGTCAGCGGAGTACTAGGGGGAAGACAAGTCACACATCTCAAAAACGTATTCCCTGAAAGGGCTAAAGATGAGCTGCTGGAAAACCCCCACAGCTCTGAGCCATAAAAGGCAGACCCAAGCTCTTTAGCATGATGGACATTTAGAACTGGATCGATTGGTTTAGAGAAGGAATTACTATGTTCCTTCACTACAGCCCCACAAACCTGTCTGTGCTTGAGAACCATAGCATCCACTTGGGGCTTCCAAGACATGATAGGAGCTCGGTGATGCCAAGGTAATTAAAAACATCTGCTGTCTCAAGTAGCTTATCCCCCAGCATAACTGGTCCCTTGTATGATCTGTGTTGCCTGAACTACACATATTTTGTCTTAGCAGCATTAGTGTCAAGACCTCGCACTCTACAGAACTCATAGCGGTCCAAAGCACGTCGCAAAACTTCTGGTGTTTTTGAGCTCAGCAGTGTGTCGTCTGTGAACAATAATATATTGTTATTGTTATTGTTATTGTTATTGTTATTTTAATTTTATACCGCGCCTAATCACCTACAGGTCTCTAAGCGCCAGGAAAGATGGTACAAGACAATAACACAACGGAGTAAAAGCAGAGAGCAGCACTCAGTTAAACCCTGCTCAGGCTTCTCCTGAACAATAGCGTTTTTAGACTCTTTCTAAATTTTAGGAGGTTTCCTTCCTCACGCAGCCCTCCAGGCAAGCTGTTCCACAGCTGGGGAACCAGCACTGAAAAGGCTCTCCCACCCTTCGTCGCTAGCCTATAGCGTGGGCAGGTCAACAGCTGCGAGTCCGAAGACCGAAGTGTTCTCACCGGACAGTACAGCTGCAGGCGCTCTTTAATGTAGGCTGGAGCCTTACCATAAATTGCTTTATGAGCTGTACACAAACTCTTAAAGTCCACTCTTTCTTTGATTGGAAGCCAATGTAGGCTTTGTAATAAAGGAGTGGCTTTAGACCTCCTCGGAAGTCTAAAGATCAATCGGGCAGCGTCATTCATTAAAACCTGAAGCCTGTTGGTGAGAGTTTTAGGTAGGCCAAGATAGAGAGCGTTCCCATAATCGATTCTGGAGATAATAGTAGCAGCCACTATTGATCGCATCATGGGCTGTGAGAGGATAGGGGATAGCTTCCGCAGCTGCCGGATGATGTTTGTACAGCTGCCCACAACCGACGAGATCTGAGGAGCCATCGATAGGTCACCATCCAACCTAATCCCCAAGCTTTTTACAGCCAGGCTCGGTTTTGGGACAGGGCCCAACTCCGTATATATAGGGTTTTTTTACCGGCCAAAGTGGGGGCATCAGTAGGCAAGCCAGAGAGAAAGTGAACAATATAATTTAAAAACAAGGAGTACAGAGTGGGGGCTAAAACACATCCTAGGCGAACACCTTTATCGACAGATATCTGTTTATTAAGTTTGCCTTTCCCACCTCAACAAACCTGGGCGAAATTGCCTTGATGCAAACAAATTACTAATCAGTTCAAATCTGAGGGCACTCCCAGATCATGGAGGACCAACCATAAATTCTTGTTAGGAACAAAATCAAATGGCGATTTACAATCGACAAAGGAAACATACATACTGCCTCCACTGATCTCCACTACCTTCCAGTATAAAAGCAAGAAATGACAAGTCTGGTTGATTGTACTCATTTTCTTGCATAAGCTCGCTTGGAGAGGGATGAAAGAATGTAATTGTCAGTTATCCAATCTTGAGTTCTAAACAGGACAAGTTGGGCAAAGATTTTTTTGATGGAGTCAATTAAACTAATTGGCCGATAGTTCCCAGGCAAACATGGTCTCCCTTTTTGTAAATAGGGATTACTTCACCTCCGGAGTCCAGATTAGGGCCGCCTCTAGAGATGGCATTAGCTAGAAGGAGTAAATACTTAGACTACTTTGGTCTATCCTGCTCAAACACATCAGCCGGAATGCCCTTTGGTCTTGGCGCGCCACCTTGAGTAACTACATCTACCGCTTTAGTGATATCTGCTGAATCAGATAAACCTCCATATAGATCTATGGAATAAGATGCCAATGGTTCATTAGGCTCCTTTCTCATCACATGAGGGGAAGAACCCTCAGAGTATAGATGCGAGAAGTAATGAACCCTAGCAGGATGGGAGGTGTAGTAGTGGGGATGGGGAACTTCCCCATCTCTACCCCACTAAACTAGGGACCAGAATTTAACTGAGTTCTTAGCAGAGCAAGCAGCTTTGAGATCTAGCCATCTCCCCTCATCCCATTGTCTTTTAGCCTGGGCTGTTTTGTAGAGTTTCCTTGCAGAGTGGACATGCGCCATATCCTTGGCTATTATTGCCTTAACCAATAAGGAGCTAATAGCAGGAAAATTATTGGGAGAATCAACAACCTGGGATCTTTTAATGTGCCTCATATTATCAGAAGAAAATATATCATTGGTGTTGACACCTTTTTAAAGTGAGTGGATTCAATGGTGAGACAAAGGGGGTTGTGATTGGTCTCCAATCTTTCGTTAATGCGCATATCCCTAAGGAGTGGCCAAAGTCTAAAATCTTGGAGAATATAATCTTTTCGACTAGAATGAGACAAAT
The DNA here is from genome assembly GCF_964261635.1 of Lissotriton helveticus. NCBI lineage: Eukaryota > Metazoa > Chordata > Amphibia > Caudata > Salamandridae > Lissotriton > Lissotriton helveticus. The sequence continues at coordinate 373,768,850 of NC_136070.1, forward strand.
TGTTATATCTATTGGCCCCTTTCCTGTCAGATGTAGTCCTACCGTTGCTCTGAGCCCCAGTTCCAAGGAGAGTGCTTTGCGCTGTAGGGCTGCCTCGGTCCATTTTTTTACAGGAGGCAATTCGAAACACGGGATACCCCACGCCTCATCTTCCTCTCTAGCTAAATTAATATCCACTGTATACAGGGGCTTAAAGGTTGTCATAAAGTCCCCGGCTAATACAGATAAGAATGACCAGGGTTTTTCCAAGATGGCCTTCCAGGAAAGAAATGTTTTTTGATTTTAGGCCCCTCCAACCCCTCTAACGTATACATTAGAAATGTCAATGCTGGTGTTTTCCATTCTCCTCACTATTGAAAGTGTACAGGTTGCTATATCCTAATTTCGGACATCCACAAAAACCTTGCCATGGAATCCACCGATATGCAAAGATCATTGTTTGGCAAATATGTCCCAGAGTAGTGTTCAGGATGCACAATGAATAGCGCAAAGGACTTTTTGACTGAGGCTAGTTAGACCTTTACAATAAAAGCATAGGTTGCGCATAAAAATGTTATCCTCCTCTTTTGTAAATTCAGACTGTAGCCAGCGTCGAAGATACTTTTAATAAAGTGAAATACATGTTGCAAAGCTGTAATTCTGCTTCAGAAGCTGTGAATGAATCTATATTTTACAAATTAACTCATTGCTGCAATGAATCATACACAGGCCAGATAAAGTGGAAAGTAAGAGTAGGATACGTAGGGCCAGATGTAGGTAATTACGATTTACCTACTCTTAAATACCGAATCATGCCGATTCGGTATTTAAGAGTAGGTAAATTGGAAGTAGGCAGATATAGGTAATTCTTGTTTTACAATTACCGATTCTGTAAGAATCGGTATTTACCGATTCGGTAAATACCGAATCGGTATTTCCCATTGATTCCTATGGGCCTTGAGGCCCTTAGGAATCAATGGGAAATACTGAATCAGTATTTACCGAATCGGTAAATACCGATTCCTGGCAGGGGGAACGGTGTGTCACTTTGACACCCTGTAGCACCCCAATTGCAGGCTTGTGTGCCATGTGGCACACATACATGCCCTAAGGGCATGTCTGTGTGTCACATGGCATAGGTGTACATGCACAGATGTGCATGTACACTGGAATTCGGTATTGTACCACCCAATAGGATTGGGTGGTAAATACTGACTCCTAAAGGGCCTGTGGCACTCTTTGAAGTGCCAGCTACATCTGGTTTTACCGAATCGGTAAATATACCGACTCGGTATTTTACCGAATCGGTATATTTACCGATTCGGTACATTTGCCGAATCGGTAAAAATTAGGCCCCCTACATTAGAAAACCGTAATACCGGTCGGTAACGGCCGAATTCGGCCGTTACCGACTGGTATTTGGGCTCCTATATCTGGCCCGTAGTATCTTAAGAAATGTAACAGTCAGGGGTTTTGCTAATAAAGCTGTTTACACAGTCCTCCCTCCACCATCCTGAAAATTGTTCTGCTTATCATAGGGGTCTGTGATTTAAAATCCTAACACAAACGGAAATGATTACGCACTTCAAGCTGATGAATCGTTGTGTGGAATTTCCAAATATGGAGAACCAGACCTTCTCTGGTGTTAGAACACTGCTCAAATTGAAAACAATGTCACATTATTGTATCTTGTTAACCAAGGACTTTCATAATGTTGTGTTACACGTTGTGTAATGAAGAAGACAAATGGAAAAAATAGAGTGAGAAGAGTATAGAGAACCACGAAATGCACTACTGGCTTTTCAAGAAATATTTCAGGTCTAATTTTAGACTTGTCGAGAAAGCGAAAGACTGTAAATTGGAGGTCCTGCTGCCCACCCGAACCACCACTGTCTTATCTCTATTCAGATTCAGATTAACCGCTGGGTTACTGGTAACCTCTGGCCCAACGTTCGACCTGCCAAAAGAGAGCTGGGCCATAGCGGAAGTCAACCTGCCCTATAGAGGGCAAGGCAACTGTCACTTATTTCCCCTGTCCCTGTCCACCATATCATGCATGGCGGACACAGACAGAGAAAATGCAGAATGAACCGAAGGGACATCAAGAAAACTCCACGCAACCATTTAATTTGTTTCAAGAAAAAATCCTGTTTGGTTTGCTAAGCGGCTACTTGAAACATGGTCCTCTCTCTGCAGAATGTCAGTGCTGAGAAGGAAGCTGCTCCCCAAATACTCCCTTCAGAGTGCAGAAATCACCAAGCAGGAGTGAATTACCACATAGTATGAGTGGTTCTTTGCTATGGTGGCGTAGATGCTCGCCTCCACCACCCTGGTGGAGCTACAGACTTCCACCAGTGTCTAAATGACTCTGTTAGTTCTGAACAGTCGTTAAGCGGGAAGCGCTGACCAAGTATGCGGCATGGGCCTTCACCTACCAGAATAGATAGTGAACCAGTAATGAAATCCAGTGAAAGATCTATGGTTAACTGAATCAAAGCTATTTTTATTCGTACTTGGAATTACGAGAAAGTGGTTTATTCCAATGGTAGCTCCACATTCAGTTATATTTGGGCATTGCTTATGCTTAACCAAATTTACATCTAGCATCACAACCAAGTTTCACAATAGGCAGTATTTGAGGTGTTGCTTGTACTTTTATTATTGATGACTGGAAAGATATTCTACCATTGGGTTAATTTGAGCATACCTTCAGGAATTCGACAGGTACCTAGATATGATAATCCCGTAACGTATTCGACTGTGCCATCTGAAAAAGGATTTTTTTTTTAAATCCCTTTGGCTTGAAATATTCAATAAAAGGTTATTCTTTACTGAGAGAATCTCTTGAAGGTACCCATGCTTCGTTTGAGGGACTCTACTTGCTGGAGACGCAAGTTCATCCAGTCAAGTTTTTCACATTTGTTAGTAAACTAAACTATTTCTGTAGATTTGAAAACATTATCTGAAATTGTTTCACTGTTATTGGAAAAATAACTCTTCCTCGATAGCCCAATGATCTCTCACGCATGCACTCTGTAAACACATTTAAGAATAATGATGTGTGAATGTATTAATATTGTCTAAATCTGTGCTGTTTAGAAGTTTAGAAAATGTAAATCAGCTTCAAAGATTACACTTGACTTGTGGCTGAAGCAAATATCTTGCACAGCTCTGCTGGAGAAAAAAAATTCAACATCACTGATAACCCTCAATATAAATCAACATTTGGAGCTCTTTCAAGGCCGTAAATAATCAGTTCTATTTTTCGAATTTGTCATATATTATTTGATTACCTTCGATTATCTTTATTGCTTATTCGACATTTATTTCAATGTATGTTAAACCTCTTCCTGCTGTGGCTTGTTATGTCACTTGAGTCAATCCTTTCTGCTAGAGCATATACTTACAGAACTGTATTAGCTAATGTTGTAAAACAGGCATATTTTATTTTAATGTTGCACTTGACATTACATTCTATGTATATTTTCCATGCTCTTGTATCTTGAATACTAATAAATATTTGTTGGAAAGAGGATTTAGAATTGGCAAACGGTGGAATTGTGATGCTGGAGGGACCTCTTCTGTCAATGCGTCAGAGATGAAAATGTTATTAATCATGTCACTTGCACCACTATCAGTACTTTTGACACGTCATGTATGAGCCTATGTGTCAGCCATTACCTCCTTCTTCATATTCTTCGTCTAAATCCTTTCTGAGTAGGGTTTTCACTTGTTGCACAAACCTGATTTACCTATCCAGGAATATATGGCACTCAATACATTTTCTAAAAAAGTTCCACCTATTCCTTTAGATTAAATGGGGAGATCAGCATAATAATATGCAGGGTTTTCTGTTACTGGCTTGTTTATCCCAAGTATGAAAAAGAAGACTCTGCTATTCTATTGTATGTTCCCTCTAATTACTGCATAGGGTCTCGTGTATATCATTGTACCTCATAGGAGCTTACAGTAGAGGTGAGGGGGTGCTGCAGCACCCCTAAATAACCATACGGGAGTTCATAAGGAGAATGAGCAATAAAGATGACTTTAAATTTTGTTTTTATCTTGTCACAGAGGTCAAATGTTAGACTCTGTTTTCTGACAAACTGCTGCTTATTCTTTTAACCTGGAGACTGGTGTTTTCTTTCTCGGACTGAAAAGTGAGTGGATTCTGTAATGTGAATTATGTGACAGTCTTACTGAGTGAGAAAGGGAAGGCCGATGGATGTATGTTTTTTTTTAATACAGAACCAAACTTGAACTGTGCAAATATGTAAAAATATATCACCAGTTAAGAAAGCACAAATTAATCCCTTTCACTCATAATTCTGAAGTGGGATGGGAGCAAATATTTTAGTAGGATTAAAACAAATCAAGACACTCCATAAATCATATACATTTACAGAACTCTCACAAAAAAGAATGATTAGAATAAAGCATCATATATTGTATTAGGTGCATTCCATGAAGGAATAAGTCCCTAGTCTAGAGATCAGTATCAAAGCTTTAGATATGTAGATCCCATGAAGCATTCAGATTCAATCCATCTGTTGGGAAGTGGTCCCACATGCTTACTTAAACTTAATCCATGTTGTATTTGATCTTTCTGCATTATGTACTGATATTGTATCTTTATGAACTGCTTTTTTTATGTACTTTTATGGTTATTAATATTATTGTAACCGAATAAAGTCAAATTGATTGATTGAGATCCCATGAAGCATTCAGATTCAAATGGGAAAGGTTGAGATCAGAGGAGCATAAACTTCAAAGCCAAATTAGAACAACAGAACTTCCCATAAATAGATCATAAGACTCACCTGAGTCTCAATAAGTCCAAATAAATCATCATACAGTTGCAGTATCAATCTGTCGTAGAACAAATGTCAAAAATGAGGCAAAAGACGAACAGTAGCATCAGTATCCACAACCGTCAAGGGTTCATCAAGGGAAAAGGGAAAAATTTAGCATTTACGTAGGACAACGACTAATGTAAAAGTTAAGAATACATGTCCAAAACATTATATCAGGCTTCTTACTAAAGGGGCCAAAAGAACAGATGATAGATAGAATGCTGAACAATGCAAACATTAACCCCCAGCCAACAGATCTGGGTTTAATCCATCGTTTTGTTTACCCTCCACACCACCCAAGTTTGGATCCAGCTATATGCAAATTAGTCTTGACCCTGCACCTCACGGGAACGTTCCAGCCCTAACTGCCAGACACGAGTCCCATGCTCACTGCACCAGTGTATTAAAGCTAGCCTTAATAAAGAGACCCCCACAGGATATGTCAGCCTATGGACCAAATAGCTCACATTGCCACCATAAGCCCCCATAACTTAACAGGGAGCAAATGATTCCTGGCAATCATTGAACATGACTACCCAGATCCCCCAGGGCTCATGGAAGCAGGCAGTACCTTTCGCTAAGTCACTCATGCTCATTGGTTCTCAGAGAAATATACAGAGAATGCACAATGGGATGTTTTAAACAATATTTATTGAACCAATGTTATTTTTGCATAAAATCTGTGTGCTGCAATGATTAGGAGACAGAAGCAGATAAACGTGATTACAAGCACCAAAAGCGTAAATAGTAGGTAGAGTTTCACCATTGTGCTAAAACAGTGTATATATGCAGGCATATAATCCCAGCAGTACTCTACCGTACTCCTATGAGGCAAACCCTACCATAAGTGCACCTAGAGTGTGTTTAGTTGTAGAGCCAAGAATCCCCCCTAGGGACAATCCCACCCCATTACCTGATGGGAAAGAGAGAAGGACCCCGGCTTGGTCACAAGCTGGACACCCCTCACAAGATCTCTGACTGCTGCGTGGTGATCTCTTAGCATGCACAGAACCCTATGTCTTAGCAGAAGTGCCTCCTCTAATAATCTGTTTCTAAAAAATTGGCGAACCCAATAAATCCTTGTAGGCTTGGGCAATGAAAACGATCAAAGTAAAAGGTGTCTACAAGGGATTTCACTTATTCTCTGAGTATTTGTGGTTCCTACGTTATTTGTGAGTCAGTTCAATATGATCAGACTCCTAAGTGTCCAGCAGGACAACCAAAGACAATTAATATAATCCAAAAAGCAACAAAATAAAACAAAGCACACGGAAGATCCTAGTCATAAAAAGTGAATTTATCTGATTTGATTATTTTAAAATAGAGAAGGGTACAGATGAAAACAATAAATATCAGCAAAAAAGTTATGCAAAAGATGTACAAATAAATTTGAACACACAATTCATAACCAACGTCAGCTCCTAAACATAACAAATCCAATATTATCCCAATATCAATAAATATGGCTAGAGAGAAAGATTTCCTGGAGTTGGCGGGAATGTCGACGTTTCGGTCTTGGTGGCTTCAGTCCGTTAGACCATCTTCAGGACAGAGAACTTTATGCAAGATATATAACCCTAGACAAATGTAATGATATGTTATATTATCAAATTACATTGTAATGATACAAATTCAATCAATTCAACTAGAGACGGACCGTGTGCAAAAAGAGAGCAATGGTGATAATAGCAGCTCACAGAGGTAGAAATGGCGGTTTTGAGAGAGGGACTTTCATTCGTCCCGACAAACAAGAATGACCTGTTCTCAACCAAGTTGGAACTATATAAGTTTTTTAGAGCAGTTAGACTTAAGAACTTCTTTGCCAACAAAATTATACCAAAGAAAATTGATTTAACAGGTTTACATCAACGTTCAACTTTCTTTCCCCTTAATGGTATGGTGGCTAAGGAAATAATCACATTTGAAAATGCTGTACTCATTGAAATCGATAACCTGTTTAAGAAATCAATTTACTCTAAATACAATCTATCTAAGGATCAGCAATTAGCGCTCAGACATTTGCAGACCTTGCCGGATACCATTGTTAAGCCGGCAGACAAGGGCAGTGGTATCGTCCTTTGGGATGAGACCTCATACAATGCTGAGCTTGAAAGACAGTTGTCAGTGGAAGAACACTCTTGCAGACTCCTGTGCAATCCCACCGCGCGTTTGGAGAAAATGATTGCTGAGCTCAGCAAATCCGGTTTTAAAGGAGGATGGTTGAGTGACAAAGAAGCTGCTTTTTTGATCAATCCAGCACCCACAGTACCGGTGATATACATACTGCCAAAAGTACATAAAAATGCCTCCCATCCTCCAGGCAGACTGATTGTTTCTGGCTGTAATTCTATCTTAAAACCTTTAGCCCAGTATGCCGACCATTTTATTCGTCCTTTTGCTACTGAGGCCGACAATTATATCAGAGACGCAACTTCTGTGATCAACGTGCTGGAAACATTCCTTTCGATGCTTCCTGCGAACTCTTGGTGTCCATGGACATCGAGAGTTTATACACCAACATTCCCCAACTCGAAGTGTTGGTGATTCTAGAGAATCTGTTAGATAGCAGACCTAGACCACACCCAGTACCAACATCATTTATCATCGATTGCATCAGAATTTCACTATGCGAAAACTTCTTTCTTTGTGATAAAACATTTTTTAAACAATTGAAGGGAGTAGCAATGGGCGCAGTGTATGACCCGGATATTGCTAATATTTATGTCTCGCAATTTGAGAATAAATTCATTTATGACCTCCATAATCCATTCGTGGCCAATGTGAGATGTTGGCTACGATACATAGATGATATTTTCTTCATCTGGAGTGGCAACATCGACCTCCTGATGGACTTTCATAAATGAATTAACTCCAGAAATCCAAACCTGCAGTTTACAATAGTCCACGATAGTGCAAGCATCGATTTTTGGGACATCTCGATTAAAGTAGGCACCAACCACACTTTGTACACTACCCTTTTTACAAAAGCCACGGCAAGAAATACACTATTGAAGTATAACAGCCACCACCCTCAAGCTCTGAAGGATGGAATCCCTTTGGCCAATTCCTCCGACTCCGGAGGAATTGTTCAAGGAGAACCAAATACTTCATGGAAGCTCAAAAATTGAAGATTAAACTACATGCCCGTGGTTATCCCAACAGACTTTTGAAACAATCCGTAAAAAGGGCGTGGTACAATGATCGTGAAGCTTTGCTACATGTTCAATCTAAAGCAGCCTCACCCCAACTTGTCTGTGTGACCACCTTTGGCACAGTGACTAATGAAATAAAAAAACTGATCAAGAAACACTGGCCGTTAATGGCCAATTTACCTGAGTTGGTAGAGAAACCTCTCTTTTCATTTAAAAGAGGACCCAACTTGAGAGACCGTTTGGTCCATGCCTATAAAAACACTGAAAATAACTTGATTGACAACATGAGGCAACTTAGTCCCGTGATCGGACATTACAAATGTAGCCATTGTGTGACCTGCCAGTGCACCAAAAATCTCAAATCTTTCCAACTTAATGTAATTGAAACTGTGCTAAAAAGATTTCCAACTGTAATACTTCCAATGTTGTGTATTGTATCGAGTGCCCTTGTGCCCTGAGATACCTTGGTAAAACGACTCAAGTAGTCAAAAAAAGAATTCTACAGCACCAGTCAAGAATACGGTGCCATACCGAAAATGCCCCACTAGTGGAACATTACAGCAGAATGAAGCACACTGAAAGAGAAATGCTGTGGTGGGTGGTTGAGGTGGTTAAACCTACTATTAGACAAACAAATGTTGACAGGATTCTTACAACTAAAGAACAAAGATGGATCAGTCGAGCAGATGCTCTCAACAAAGGGTTAAACTCATCTACTGAATGGCATACTTTAGTATGCCTGACCTAAGTAGTCAACTCTTGCTGTGTGGTTACCTTCAGCAAGCCAGACTGAACCATGATTTTCCACTACTTAGCTATTTTGTCTCTTGCATAGGATTACCTCACGGCTGGGGACGTATGTGTATACATGGGATCATGTTTATATACACGTGTCCCTTATGATTGACTCTATGATTGTATTTTGTCCACAGGATGCCATACTTTTATCCTAAAAGGATGTGTAGTTAATTGATGGTTTATGATTGTTTGTTCAATTTCACAATATTCTGTTTGTTAATACATTTTGTGTCTGTGTCACTCAATTGACAAATCTAATGTAAATCTGAAATATTAGAAGGAAACTGCTTACTTAAAGATGGCACATATGTATACACTTGTAGAGACTTGAAAATTAAGTGGATCAGCTAACGCTATTTTAACTTTTTAAATTTTTCTTAACTAATTTAAAGTCTTATAGTCTTAACCTTTTGTCTTCTCCCCTCTGAATTTTAGACAATGTATTTTAGTATATATAATTCCAATGAACTGCCTTAAAAATGCTTATGTTTTCTTATGTCCTTTGATGGTTAAAACTAACCGAAATAAAGTCTTTGAATGAATGAGTAAATCTGAAATTGTTTGTATACTGATTTAACCATGTGCATGTGGACAGTTAATAATGCACTCTGATTACCAGTCTGCTTTTAAATAATACTGCTGAGTTCAATGACAAGTGTAGATAGATGTGGTTCAAACCTAAGAGCCTCTCTCTCTTCTCCGTCTGCGCTCGTCCGCGTCGAGGTAGCGTGAGGCGGGCAGGCCCTGGCTCCTTTGATTGGGGAACTTCGCACTCCCTGGAGGGATGTTGTCTTATACACGGCCAGAACTTCTGGCTATAGGACAACGGTCTAGGGTATGCTTATGCAAGCCGGTAGATCCATTGGCTGGACCATATAGCTCTGCCTGTAAAGGCTGGTCACTCACGAGTCCCACCAAGATCCGTTCCCTGGAAGACGCTACTACCATCACACGCAAGCGTGTTGCGACTCGGGATCTTCGGATCTGGTGTTTGAATGTCAGGTCTCTGGCCAAACACTATCAGTTCATTCGTGAACTGATTGATAAAGATGACCCTGATCTCTTTCTATTGACCGAAACCTGGCTTCAGGACTCGGATTCTGCTATATTGAATCTAGCCTTTCCCCAGAATTATAAGATCTTCACGGCCAACAGGGCCACTAGAGGAGGTGGTATTGCTATGGCAGTCAAATCCTGTTTCCCGGCTGAATGGAAACTTTCAGGACTGCCCGCTTGTGAAAGCGCCATATTTAAAATTGCCTTTAGCCATCACTTTACATTCAGCGGTATGCTCATTTACCGCCCTCCCGGCAATGATTCTGTCTTCAGGTCCGCACTGGCCGATATGGTCAGCCCGATAGCGCTCGGTTGTGCCAATTTTAACATCTTGGGGGACCTTAACATCCATTTTGACAATGGGTCATCCACAACCGTGAGCACTCTATTGGCGGATCTGGAAGCCCTGCAACTCATCCAGCTTGTCACCCTTCCTACCCACTCAGGAGCCCATTTTTTGGACCCCTTTTTTTCCACGCTTGAGGGGGTGAAGGTGTCAGACCCTTTGTTGATGGGATGGACGGATCATTTGCTAGTGGAAGCCTTCTGTTCGATCCACGATAAGCCTTTTATATCGGTGGACAGGCCTATTTTAAAAAGGCCTTGGCATAAGCTAAAGCTCGAAGAGTTTTATAGGCTACTGGAACAGAAACCTCTGAGCACCCTTGTTAATGCAAATGTGAACCAAGGATACCTTCAGTTCTGCACCTGGATCACCGACGCTCTGGACTCTCTTATACCGATGCGGTGGTCGAAAGGCCGGATAAAAACACAAAGCCCTTGGTATAATGAGTCTCTTGCAGAGCTGAAAAAATCTTGCCGAAAAACAGAGAGGGAATGGAGAAGATCTTACGATCCTGCTCTGAAAATTCGGTATTTCGCTGATCTGAAGGTTTATCACAGGGCTATTTGCAGAACACGAGCTGCTTTCTATGCACAGGAATTTGCTCTCAGTTCCAACCCCTCGAAACTGATTTTCAAGGTCCTGAAGGACCTGATGACTAAAAAAGCCACCTCGGAGGTGATTTGTACAGACTCCCACTGTGACAATCTGGCCACTTTCTTCTTAGAGAAAGTGGAAAAAATCTACCAAGGATTTGATACAGGCTGTTCAAATCTAGAGGTAACCGAACCTGATGCTATGGGACATGATACCCTGGCTATTCTACCAGACCTGCCTATTGAAATCTTTGACAGGCTCAGCCTCAGGGTTAAGTCAGGTTCTCCTCTGGACCCGTTGAAGCCAGCTTTTATCAACACACTTTCCCCGTTGTGCCGAGACCCCATATTGAAATTAATCAATATGTCACTGTCCAACGGAATGGTACCCACCGCATGGAAACAGGCAGTGATTACCCCTATTTTAAAAAAGGCCAATTCTGACCCCCGGATGCCAGAAAACTACAGACCTATATCCCTTCTGCCTTGGATAGCGAAAATAACGGAAGCCCATGTCAACTCAGTTCTGTCTGAGCATCTGGCTCGTAACCAGATATTAGATCCCAGTCAGAATGGCTTCCGGTCAGGACACAGTACCGAGACGGCGTTACTTTACATCACGGAACATCTTCGCCAGGTACTTGACTCGGGTCATACAGCAGCGCTCCTGCTATTAGACCTAAGCGCTGCTTTTGACACTGTGTCCCACCATATATTGATCCAACGCTTACAGGAAGCTGGAGTTACGGACATCGCTCTCCAGTGGTTTCGTTCCTTTCTATCGGAGCGAACCTTCAAAGTGGCTATACCACCAGCTCAATCCGCCACTTATTCCTTGGAGATGGGAGTCCCACAGGGATCCTCGTTGAGCCCTACAATGTTCAACCTCTATGTGAAACCGCTAGCTGCAGTCGTCAAACAGTGGGGTCTGACGATGACCTCATATGCTGATGACACACAGCTGGCGGTGACACTTAGTGGAGACCCCGAGGTGGAGGCTCCCAGATTCCGAGAGGGTCTGGTGGCAGTAGCAAGCTGGCTCCGGACCAACTGCCTTCAGTTGAATGCCACCAAAACGGAGGTGTTGGTATTAGGGAAGCATGCGGAGCTATGGGGAAATCAGTGGTGGCCACCAGAGCTGGGTGTCATTCCGATTCCTGCCTCTGGCGTCAGAAATCTAGGCATTTGGCTGGATCCTGCACTCACCTTCATGGATCACACCAAGAAGGTGGCGGCCACATGCTATGGCATCTTGCGGGGTATAAGGCCGGTTTTAAAGTACTTTGACCCCCCCACTAGACAGCTTGTGGTCCAGGCATCAATACTATCCCGGCTGGACTACGGCAGTTCGCTGATGCTAGGGATGAATCAAGCAGAGGCCTCTAGACTACAAAGGGTTCAAAATGCCGCGGCACGTGCCATTGTGGGCCTCCCCAGACACTCTTCAGTGGCTGGCACGATCGTGGCCCTACACTGGCTCCCGGTCAGACAGCGAATTAAGTTCAAAGCGCTGTGTCTGGCTTTTAAAATTTTGAAGTTTTCTTCGCCGCCGGCACTTGCCAACTTACTTACTCCCTATTTTCCTTCAAGGTCCTTGAGATCTGAGTCGCTCCACCTGGCAGTATGCCCCCGTTTCAAATTGTGCAGAATGGGTGGCCGTTCCTTCCGGGTGCTTGCGGCAGGGTTATGGAACTCGCTTCCGGTCCATATTCGAGCTCTTGACGACCTGCCTGCCTTCAGGCAGGCGATTAAAACCTTCCTGTTTCCCGTCTCTGAATAGTTGCCCCTTTCTTTTATTGTGTGTTATGTTGTAGTGTCTGTCCAAGCGCCAGGACGCCCCTTTGCTGGGGCAGCTGTGCGCGATAAAAATACAATTAACATAACATAACATAACATAACATATGAAACTGCTCACGAATTAGATGAACATCTGTTTGTTTCCTTTGATCATCTTTAAATATGCTAAAACAAGTGTCGATAATGGCATACTATCCATCTCTGCATTACGCATGTTTTGTTAAATTCCAAAACCTCGGGTTTGATGGTAGTCGTATCAACTTTCAAACAATGTTTCTATAAATAATGTGCTATTTGAACAATGTCAACTAATATTTGTGTATTGCCCAAGCATTGAGTCTTTTGATATTTTTTAGAATCGTATTGCTTTATTTTTAAACTAGACTATTCACTCTTTCCTTAATTTACAAGCACGATCATGCGGAATCATTGACTCTAAGCCAGTCTAAGATGGCCGCCGCTTTGGCAGAATAGTTAACTGTGTCTTTTAGCTTCCCATGAGGCTTCACGCGACGTATTTCGGGGCTATTACGGTTTGAAAAACCAGCGCAATATCCGTGTTTTGTTTCGCTCTGATGCAATACGGCCGAACTGCTTCCTGCTTGTCCTCACATCGCTTAATTGTAAGTAGCTTTATATACCGTATGTTAGGACATATACATTTTTTGATTCAATCACAAGTTTTATGTACTCTTGCGCTGGGCAGTCACGTTTATTTTAATGGCACAACTCTTACTGAGTGTCCACTGAGTGTTGTCAGTGCATTGTGCGGCTGATTTTTCCACCTTGCCTAGTAATAACAGCCAAACAGCCTTAGCATCGATTGCTATCATCGAAGATTAATGTAATGAATAGAGCCATAAGTCTTTTTGATTTTAGTGTGTTGACAGGTCTTATGTGAAAACGACCTCTTATTATATTTCAGAATCGTTAAACAATAGGTCGTCCAACAATTGATCAACCCGTGGTCGCAGTTGTTGCCATCTCTCACTATTACCACTCCATCAGAAAATCCTAATCAGAGCATTGAGCATATCTAGAGCTAGCTCCAACTTGGCTAATGGAAATAAACATCACAGATGTACAAAGATTGTGCCGTATACAGTACTCCTCCCGAGGCCTGTTTAGATAAATATTTCGACAGGCCTACATCCCTCGTGGCCTTCCTTTTTCAACAGGGGTTGTGCCACCTCTCATCTCCCTCTCAGACCAGTATTGTCGAATTGGTATAAGTACTATTTTCTGGCTAGCTCTTAACAAAGCGCATGGGTTCAGGCAATCAATCAGCCCACCTTGTTTAAGTTAGCCTCAATGTGTGCTGTTCTGTTTTATTTTCTTTTATGAGTAACTTCTGGATCTATTATCTGTATATATTGACAAAAGTGAGGCATAAGTTCCAATATACACTAGGCAGTGTTATTGTTCTGTTGTTATAAATAGTTGCTATTAAAGAATAGCTTCTACCAATGCAAACAGCTCCATTAATAGCTGTCTGATGCCTCATTTATCCTTTATTGTATGTCCTTTTAGAATTTGGAGTTGCTCTTCCATTTTTGAAATACACTAGAAGACCCGTTGCTGGCTTCACTGTTTAGACATTTAGGTTGCTGGATACCACGAGGTATGCATTTGAACGGTCATGCTTCATATCTCCCAATATACGGCTGAGGAGTGGATTAATCATCACTCTCTTGATTTGATTTTTTTCTGACAGTGATTTTAAAGCTGCCGTTCAGATTCAAGGTTTTCCCTTGTGACTAATATAGAAGTAAGCCTATGTCACTTCTTCATTTTCAAGTTTACTCACTAGGGTTTAGGTGTTGAGGGTTTGATTTCCTTGATATCCTTACATTCTCTTGGGCTTTGCACAAATGTGATTTGTTGACATGGGTGTTTTTTCTTTTGCTATTATCACCATTGCTCTCTTTTTGCACACGGTCCGTCTCTAGTTGAATTGATTGAATTGGTATCATTACCTTGTAATTTGATAATATAACATATCATTACATTTGTCTAGGGTTATATATCTTGCATAAAGTTCTCTGTCCTGAAGATGGTCTAACGGACTGAAGCCACCAAGACCGAAATGTCGACATTCCTGCCAACTCCAGGAAATCTTTCTCTCTAGCCATATTAATTGATATTGGGATAATATTGGCTTTGTTATGTTTAGGAGCTGACGTTGGTTATGAATTGTGTGTTCAAATTTATTTGTACATCTTTTGCATAACTTTTTTGCTGATATTTATTGTTTTCATCTGTACCCTTCTCTATTTTAAAATACTCAAATCAGATAAATTCACTTTTTATGACTAGGATCTTCCGTGTGCTTTGTTTTATTTTGTGCTTTTTGGATTACATTAATTGTCTTTGGTTGTCCTGCTGGACACTTAGGAGTCTGATTATATTGAACTGACTCACAAATAACTTAGGAACCACAAATACTCAGAGAGTAAGTGAAATCCCTTGTAGACACCTTTTACTTTGATCCACTAATAATCTGTCAGGATGCTCATATTTTATAATAGAAAGCAGCCTTGCGATGTACGCATAGATTAGTGCTGTTATGGATATCTAGATAGTCTTGTTGCCCCGTGGATGATGACAGTGCTGACATTTGTACTTAGTAAGAAAAGAGACCTTGTACATGATGTTCAGGGCATTGTGATAATGTTGTGTGAAGCGAAATGTGAAACAAGTTTAGTTCAGCGAAACTAATCCAACATTGTTTTTGTCGCAAATGTATGCCAAAGCTTACAGCTTGGAAAATGTGTGTTCGTGAGGATAATGTAAGAAATTTTCTACTTCGCTACATGAACCTACCTCCTAAGAGTCAATAAAAGCTATCTAAAAAGAAAAATCAACAGACCATTTTAAACGGCGTTAAACAACACTTCAAAAGCGTCTAAAATATATAAAAGTGGTAAAGTATATAACATATTATTTGATATTCCAAGCACTCAGAAAGCCATGATGCCTAGAAAGAAAAATTAGTTTTGGCAATTTTTGATAAAAAGAGAAAAACAAATCGTTCCTACACGGAAGAAGGCCAATTATTTAGGTGTTCCAAGTGGTAGACGCAACATCGATGTTGCCCACATCTGCAGATGTTCCTAGAGGCACTCCTCGTAGCATGTTTATGGAGCAAAGGTGATTTTGTCCGATTCCCACAGCAGCTGCTGAGGGAAGCATCCTGTCCCTCAAGTTCTTTGCAGAACCGTTGTTCACATCACCAGGAGCTGATGCATCCCAGGGTGGCTCTAAGAATGCATTCATCATCAATTGAAAATGCTGATAACAGCCATACGCATGGGCCTTTAAGGGGACAATTAGTACATAAATGTCCAGTGGAGCAACGTCGTCTGATACAAGACATAAATCCAGGATGAACTCTTGCCTACAAAGCAAGCAATAGAACACAGGCTAAATACAGCCAAGGAAGACCGCCGGAACGACCAGTGTTCATCCAGTTCCCGAAGCCAAGGTGTGCCAAAGCAGTATATCATGCACTAATGGCAATCGTAGCACTAGCAGTGCTGTCTCCATTCAGAGATGAACTAAGATGTCCATTGGGGAGTAAAAAAATGTATATCAGGATTCCCGCCACAAGTAGCAGGAGCCCACCAAAGACGCTTCCCAACACGGAGTGTATGAAAGATGG
This sequence comes from Lissotriton helveticus, assembly GCF_964261635.1. NCBI lineage: Eukaryota > Metazoa > Chordata > Amphibia > Caudata > Salamandridae > Lissotriton > Lissotriton helveticus. Next base: position 373,785,085 of record NC_136070.1, read on the forward strand.
TATAACTCCGAAAATCACCTGAAAGGTGCATATCAAACCGGTGCCAAAACATTTTAAAAAGTGCACTATTCCCTTTGTATCAGACATTTTAAAGATATGATGAACCATCTCCCCAAAATGCATTGGGAAGTTAGTATGGAGTAGTGTCTGTATATCCGATGAGGACCTTGCAACCTAGAGATCCAACCTCTCTTTGGCTGAAGTTAAGGCTAGATCTTTTTGCAAAAGCTTGGTTTTCAGTTTGCTCAGAGAATCAAATTTAATGTCGGAAACATCTATTAAAGGCCATAACGATGCCTCCCTAACTGTGCGGGCAGGTGGAAACAGTACTTGTGTACAACAAGTGACTATGGAATTAACTGTCACCAGATAAGCGATGGCCTGTTCCATTCCACAACAGCCTTGTTCATTCAGCATCAGATAACTCCCCTTTGAGAGTAGTTTGAACACTGGGTGAATCACGGCAGCTGGGTAACTCTTCAGATAACAGGACAAGTTTGTCATTGAAGCATTACATGCCCATAAATAGAAATGTCCTTGCAAACTAATGAGCCCCTTAACGCATCTTCATAATTGGAGCCACTAAGAAAAACCTCTGTGTCCTCATTCCTGCATCTAAACCTGAACAGTAATTCCGAATACTTGTGCACATATCCTTCCCCTAGCGCTTCACATCTGCCTACCTGTTGGTGTTGGAGACAATAGTGGAATTAAAAAGTCGTGATTGGTAGTGTGATGTAACCATGGATTAACCATGGATTATCCAGTCAGCGGATGGTGTCTCAGCCACGGTAAAAGGTAACTGGTCTAATTTTTCAATGTGCAACATGGTATGTTTTGCATCTCTATGCGCCATCGCCATCTGTCTCGTATGCTGAAAAAAAAATTGTGCTATTGTTGTAACGCCATGGCACGTGGCTAGGACGCAACATTTGCAACGTCCAATTTAATATTCCAATCGATCACAACTGCAACTTTCCATGTTGTAATATGGAAATGTCTTGCTGTATCACGACAACTGCAGAAGACACTATGTTGCCCAGTGAATAAATCCTGGATGCTAAAGTGGTCATACCATTGTCAACCACAGTCAATGCCTTTTCTAAATTAACCCTGTCAATCTGATGCAATCTCTCAACAGATTCCTGTTGAAAAATCTTCCATAAATCATTGTATATTCCTTAGAAGAAACGCATTTTGACGTCGGTTCTGGGGACCTAATAAAAAATCCCTGAGATCTATATCAGAGAGAAGGGACAAGTGTTGTCTCACCTGGGAGAGTGTTGAGGTCTTTAGCCATTCTAGGCATAACGTCCCAAGACTATATGACGTCACCACACCTGAGTGTTCTGTTTGTACGTATCACTGATCCAGCCTATTTATTCTGAATCCTTCAGTTTTGCCCATAAATCTAGATTGACACCCAAATGTGCCAAACCAACCATCACTTCCAATTGGGTTTTGATGAGTTGAGCGAACCATTATGGATCAGGGTGTCAAATGTATCCTCACTAAAGTGTGTAAACTGCTCCCAGTTCTCAAAACGTGAGAATGTAGGAATTTGTGGTGTGTTCAGATCCTTTTTGTTTGCTATACCTTTACAGGAAGTTTGTTGTACTTATTATTATTCAGGAAAATCATTTGATGTAGTATGAGGAATGCGCTAAACAACGCCTCTGTTCCCTGAACTTGCCCATCTTTTGTCCCCTGGATAGATTTTGCATCTATAGTGTCTTTCTAAAAGTCGAAACCCTGTACAGACAGTTGGGAAATAAAAGAAACAGAGTATATCAACTTGGTGTTCGTTAGCATATTTTTCTTTGCAGGTGTCAGTGCAAGCCTATATTAATATGAGGCTGGGTCAGATGTACCAAAACCTGAACAATAAACAAACTTTTGTACAAAAGTCTTTGAACTACCCTTGGATGGTGTTGGGCAATATTCCATTGTGTGTAATTATAAACAACATGTGAAATACTGGCTTTGTGTAAAAAATGGTGACCATAATAATGGTAACAGAACATATCTCCAAAATTACTAGTGCCATCATCCAATTCATCATCAGAAAATGCAGCTGATTGCTCTAGATTGTGAAGTAAATTAGGCACAATTTCAATGTCCCAATCATCAAAGAAAGTACTAGAGGTAATGATGTAATCTAAAGAAATTTTATACAAATATGGAATTTTCAAAAGTTCAGTAGGACCATATACATCATACCATACACTGTCCCATACTATTCCTTCTGGAAAAGGAACCAGAACCACGATTATGTTCACCAGGGACAAGTCTCTCAGCTCACAAAGAGATGATGCATGTGGTTAAAGGACCAAGTTCACAAGTGGTATTGCAGCACGTTGTGCGAGAAAGTGTCCATTCAGATTCAGGAAAAACACAGACACTATACCAATCCAAAATACCAGGAAAAGTAATCCAATTGTAATCCATAGATGTATCCAGGGTACAGCGAAGTAAATCTTTTCATCCGAAAATAGAAAGCTGAAACTCAAAGCTTGAAAGGAAGTGGCAAAGTTGGCAGCTCAGGTTCACTTGGATCTAATGAAATATCCTAATAATGCACGAAGTAGCCAGATGCAGTCCGGTCTATCCTTGGCAGCTCATCAGGTTTTGTGGTACTGATTGATGTCTTGCTCTGTGGCATGTTGACATAGACGTCGTCAATTTTCCGAATTGATATTTCTGTATTTGTTGACTGTACAGCTGTAGTTGTTTCAACTGGTAGAAGCATCATTTCATTGTTGCTTGCGCATTCTCTTTGGATAGTGGAGTCTTCAGTTGTTATTGAAGCTTCAATCTGAATTTCCTGTATGGTAGCGAGAGGAGTGCAGCGGCTACCCAGGAGCCCATGTAGTCTACTGTTTAGTACCGGCCACATAGTGTGGTTTAATCAGATCTATTGAGACACACATTTTTTCTCAAAGGTCGGCTTGAGGTGGAAGGATGACAGTTCTCGTTCCTTCAACAGTTAGGACAGGCACAGGCACAGGCCCAAATTCTTTCTTGTCCACATTTTTCTCCCTGACCAGGTCCCCAACCTTCAGGACCCAGACAGATTTTGCTGTTACTGTATTCACTTCCCCAGTGATCACCAATAGCACTGCTTCAGTAACAAAACTGTAGCATCGATCCCTGCAAGTGCTGATCCCAGACCCTCATGTGCTTCTAGTATCAGTCCAAATCTACGATCAGCGTTTGGTATTACTCTATTCGCTACTCCTAAAATCTGAGCATACGGAATATTTTGTGCATCTAACATGTATGAGTACTTGAGTGGGAAGCTTTTTGGCAGTGCTGAGCTGTTGCGAGTAACATTGATAGCTATCATGCTTGCTCCATCATGCTTGAGCGAGTGATTGCAGCAATGGCAGCAGTGAGTACTGTTGCCTTGGTGGCCTCGTCTGCCATTGAATTCCCATCAACGTGAAAGCCAACACGCTAATGACTCAATGTATGACTCACATGAGCCCGTGGCAGGCTTTCTTTCAGCTTCACCACTTGTTCCCAAAGTAGCTTGTGTTTGATTGTGCAACCCTTTTTAACCCCTAAATCCATTCTGTCCCCAATAATGTAAATATTAATTGTAGGACTGGACACAATAGAATGAATCACACCATATGAGCGAGGGTAATTCATGATCCATATTCTTTAGTGCCAGCATCAGGGCTTTTAGTTCTGCCAGCTATGCCTTACAGTCTCCTAGAGACAGAGTCTGTGTTTATTTGGGAAGGAACCTTCCATCCCGCATGCGTCCTGTTACCACTGCACTGAGTAGGCAGATCCATCAGTGTAAATGATACATTCATAATGAATATTAATGTTGAGGTACAAACCTTTGTAAAACAAAATTTGATAGTCCCATTTATCTGTGTAAGTATCCCAGAAGCTTCAGGTCAACAGCTGCAATGTGGTCTTTGCTCAATTTATAATGCTGTGCAAATCATCGAAAGGACTTCATTATTGAAGTGGGTCCCCTCCATTGGATTCTAAAGAAATCAGCATGCTGTACTTGGGTATCAATTACCACAGTTTTACCACATCAAGACTTTCATTTCTTCTGGTTGGTTAGGCATCCACCCATCTTGAAAAGACACATACTATAATCAGGGCATATCTCAACCCATTTCAAACAGGCATTTCCATGAAGTCCAACTGCATTCTATTGAAAAGATCACCTGATCTCTCTGTGTGACTCAGAGCATCTCTCCCTAAGTGTGTGTACCCATGGAAATATCGAGTCATTGGGAACATCAAACTATCAGGTAAAACTGGCGTCCCATCAGCTGACATCCAAATGTCATTTGCATTTTTCACACAACTTGCTCTGATCAAACGCTTGCTGTGCTTCTGAAACATTTTCTTGTGCTCTTTTCCACTCATCCTAAGTGACTATTACCTTCATTAACATGGAAAATGAAGTGTCTTCCTCAGACTCACATCTGAAAGCTCTATTAAATCTGCAGGACAACAAGGCACACTATTGTGCTACTGAATCAACATACGTTTTTCCCAAGGCAATGTTGTTATTCCCACTCGGATGAGCTACATATTTAGCAACTGCAATTTCAACTGGTAACTGAAGAGCTTCTAGGAGTTCTCTCACATGCACCCCATTTCTAATTGGGGTTCCTGAAGAGGTAATGAAACCTCTTTGTGACCATAATTGCCAAAATCATGGACAGCGGCAAAGCATTGTGCTGCGGTAACCCCCTGAAGCCATGAAGCTTCAACACCATCATTTATGGTACGTACCAAGTAAGCTGCTCTCAGGGTGCCGTTAATATTTCTCAAGCACGAGCTCCCTACAAAAATTACATCAGGAGTTCATCTTCAATATTGGAATTAGACTTTGTGCATATACCCGTGACATTTAGACAATCATGTTCAATTTCATTACCAACATAATCATTTTCTGGAAGCAATGTAGAAGGGTTCAAAATCTTGCACCTTTAGATTACAACATTCTCACAAGACAATATCAGCGGCTCATATTTTGTTAGGCAATTATGGGTCAGGTGCTGTGTTTTTGTTGTTGTCAACAGAAGTTTCAGAAGGGACTATAAATGTGCTCTCACTCTTCCAGACTAGTGCTCACTGTTGCAATGGCTTCAAGACCACTGGGCTGCCATGGGCTACAGGGTCATGGGTGGTTGAAAAATAAAGCACAGGTTTCAGAGCATCACGGTGCAACTGAGTTAGGACTGAGAAAGCACAGTACTCCTTCTCACTGCAAAATAGAAAACAACTTTTACTGTAATCTGGCATTACCAGTGCTGGGGCACAACAAAGGTTTACTTTCAGCTCTAAGAAGGCTTTTAAGCATTTGTTGTGCCATGGAAGAGGATCAGACACATCCCTGTGTGTTACTCTCGGCAAAGGCTGAATGAATAGTTGCTATATTTGGTTTTAAAAAAACATCAAAAGACAAACACAAGGTAAAATCAATAAAACTTTTCAAGTACCCAATAGCATACTTTTAACTATCTGTAAATCTCATTTAAAACTTTTTAAATACAAGCGCTAAAAGGGTACTTCCTTGGCTCCAATAGTATGCTATCCCCTAAATTAGAGGCCGAGTGTAACCAATGACATGAAACATTGGCAGTGCTAAAGTGCTTTGTGCATCAAGTTCCTCTGCGACACTAGTCTCAATTTGTTATACTTAATACCAGACCTAAGAAGTGTCATAATAGTGGAGTGTGTCTTAACCAATACTAAAGTACTTTTTATTTCGTACAACTTGTGCACTGGTGAAGTGCGTGTTTTCTTGGACCTCAAAATGTTGTGGATCTGAATTTCTTCTGCTTTGCTACGAATTAGAATGTGACCAACGAATACGCTTTATTTAAATGCAGCATGTATGAAGATAAAGTGATGTGTATATTAGGCTGCTCACTGTATAAACAGTACTGCAATGCTTGGCCCCTTAAATGTATTAAGGAAAGCTAACCTCTGATTTCTCCATCTGATCACTAAGCTTTAGTGAACGTTATGCATTTAACCTTTTGCTACTTTAATGGTGTTAAGGTGCTTAGGGCCAGATGTAGGTCGCCATTTACCGGTCGGTAACGGCCGAATTCGGCGTTACCGACCGGTGTTTGGGATTTGGCATGTAGGGGGCATCTCATTTACGAAATCGGTATATTTACCGATTCGGTAAATATACAGAATCGGTAAAATACCGACTCGGTAAATTTACCGATTCTGTAAATCAAGATGTAGGTGGCACTTCAAAGAGTGCCACAGGCCCTTTAGGAGTCGGTATTTACCACCCAATCCTATTGGGTGGTAAAATACCGAATTCCAGTGTACATGCACATCTGTGCATGTACACCTATGCCATGTGACACACAGACATGCCCTTAGGGCATGTATGTGTGCCACATGGCACACAAGCCTGCAATTGGGGTGCTACAGGGTGTCAAAGTGACACCCCGTTCCCCCTTCCAGGATTCGGTATTTACCGATTCGGTATTTTCAATTGATTCCTATGGGCTTCAAAGCCCATAGGAATCAATGGGGAATACCGATTCGGTATTTACCGATTCGGTAAATACCGACTCTTACAGATTCGGTAAGTGTAAATTAAAAATTACCTACATCTGCCTCCTTCCAATTTACCGATTCATAAATACCGATTCGGTAAAATTCGGTATTTATGAGTCGGTAAATTAGATTTACCTACATCGGGGCCTTAATGCCTTAAACTCTTCAGAATCCCTGGTTTCTGTTGGTATGTTTATTTACTTACATTGGTACAACATAGCATCAGACCTAAGGAAAGAAATACAGCGTGGGCACTGGAGTAACAAAAATTGAGGGGGCCTCCCTGCAAGGTATGTAGAGGGGCCCCCTCTGGGCACAATTAGGAGCTCTCCAGACAGAGTACAGTGCCGAGGGGGCCCCCTGGAGCCTTGGCCCCCCCCGCACCGCGTGGGCTGCGGGGGGCTGTGTTACGCCCCTGAACATGGGATGTGCAAAAATGCTTTGTGCATTAAGCTTCGTAGAAGTGTTGAACACAATTAACTATTCTTACATGCAGATTAGCATAAAATCTAAAAATATCAGGTGCTTAACCTCTACGATGTGTGGGACGGCCCCCTGCAGTCCGACGTCACAGTGGGCATGTACAGAGGATGGCGGGGCCGCCCGAACAGCGCACGTGTCATTATTTTCAGCACCGCGGCGAAACGTCCGCCGCGGCGAAGGGGTTAAAATACAATGTGTTATTTCCGTTACCTCTAATATTTGAAGTTTTTGAGATGGATTGCTTGTCCAATTAAAATACTTAGGAATCAACTAGAAAGTAAAGTGTGTAAGTGGGATTGTTCGTAATTGAAAAACAAGACGTTGTGGTATTAAGATCGGTCCATTACATTCCCATATGACTCATTAGAAAGGGGTTCAGGGAAGCTTGTTTGATTTTTCCGAGCTCCTTAGCTGTGGCCTTGCATGCTAGTTGGAACAGGATCCCTCCTGTAGAATAATTAAAGCAGGTCGACATGCTCTTATTTGCAGCAGTCTTAATGATGGACATAGTAGTGTCTTCCTAAGTGGTAGCAATGCTGGACAAATCCACAACAAATGAAGCAATGTTTTACTGCTGTAGCCACAAAGTCGACACTCTGTGGTAGACCAAGACTGAACTCATGCAGGGGTTAAGCCCTTCGATGGAAAAATGCCCAGCCTAATTAGTATCAAGTCATGCTTCTTAGACTTGGAAAAATGTCAAGACTGATATAGCTGAGGGTCCCAAATTGTGTTTAAGGGCAAAACCGCCCATGCATGCCTTTGCTCGCCAAAGTTACCTTATCTGTGATAAATGATTGGATTTATTAGTTATACGTTTGAAAACAGAGTATTCCATTGAAGTGTGCCAAGCCTGTTATTATTCCAGTTCTGCTATTGACTGTTTTAATATAGAGAACACAGATTTCTTGGCATGACCCTGCTTTTCAATTTCAAGTCAGCACTGTTGGGCCAAAGAGTTTTCTTCTGCTGCCCTCTTCCTCCAGTAGAATTTTGTTAAGGCGCCAAGTCTGACCGGGCCCTGGTGTTACAGACTTGACTAAGCCTGATTTTAGATTGAGAAGCATATTTTAGAATCGCATTTTTAAAAAAAATAGGTTTGCTTGTAAGGTGTTCAAACTAAATTTTGGGATACCCGTAACTCTGCACAACAAAACCTCTGCAAACAAGAAATACCTTTCGTCGATGGCTCATTCAAGTGTCTTCTACACTTGTCTCAATACCTTTTATCATCCAAGGATCGTAGACTACATCGAGACTTTAATTCTTCAGTCTCCTTACATAGAAACAATAAACATCTCCACATGTCAACCCATTCACTCCTGCAGTATTACAACAGTAAACACAATCACAATTACAATAGACGTGGTATCACCCATTTAACATACACATCTACAAAACAGCAACTTCCTTAAAAAATTGCACCTTATTAGCTCCTCAAGTTTTGAATTACGGGATTTGGATATTTTTTTTAACTTGCGTAATTATTTATCACTCCTTGCTCCAAATAATAAACTGTACCCTGCTACCAGAAAACTAATAGTGCACACTGGGCCCTAAAATTTATATTACAATATGAACAAGTACCATTTGGTTCAATTACCAATTTACCATCCCTTTCAGAGTTGAGCCCTCTATCCGCGCTAGGTTCTTCTTTCGTCCCATGATGGATATTTAAATATTGAATTAGGAGTCAAGGAGCAGGAGTCAAAATCACAAATCTAAATCGCATCAACAGTTTAAGTTCAGTCCATGATGAGAGTTCGGATACGTTTTCAAAACCTTTATTCTCATTAAGTGATTAGTAAAAGTTCTTCGGTTTGGTTCATCTTTATTTCAGTTAGTCCATAAATCAAATACATTTACAGAAATCTAATCAAAAGGAATGGTTAGAATAAAGCATCACATGTTGCATTAAGCGCATTCCATAAAGGAATAAGCCCTTATTCTAGAGCTCAAGATCAAATGTTTAGATATGTAGACCCCATGAAGAGTTTAGATTCAAATGGAAAAGGGTGAGATCAGAGGAGCATAAAGCTTCAAAGCCAAATAGAACAGCAGAGTTTCCCATGAAGAATAGATCATAAGTCTCAATCGCGTCTCAATAAATCAGTATACAGTTGCAGGAGCAATCCCTCAGAGAACAAATGGTAAAAGTGAGGCAAAAAGGGAACAGTAGCCACAACCGTCAAGGCTCCAGCAAGGGAAAAGGGAAACATGTTGCGTCTACTGAAGAATACACACTAATATAAAATTCAAGAATGCCTGCTGAAATGAAAAAATTGTATCAGGCTTATCCCTCTATCAACCAATAGGATGGCAGCATTCTTCAGTAAGCAGGTTCAGTTCCTCCATTCCCACGAAAATGCATGCAACCTGCAACATTATCACAAGGTTAGCTACAGACAGTCCTGCACAGTTAGAATCTGGAAAAATAAGAATGAGTTCCTATATGCATTTTAGTGTAAGTCGATCTTCTACATCCCTATTTGTTTCACTGCGAGAGCAATGAACTACTAACTAAAAGGCAAACTCACTGTTAGGTAATGCATTCCATTTAATAGGAACAAGAATTATTGTCTATAAAAGTTATTCTATTCAAATATTATATGAATCACGAAAAAATAGGAATTTCTTGCCATTTATGAATATAATGTTGCTTATAAAGTAATACATTTGTTAAACCGGAACAGTCTGCATTTATGACGAATATTTCTAAACACGTCACTTTAAGGTCAAGCTTCTAATTCAAGTTGAGCATGTTTCGCAATATTAGGTTTGCTTCTGGTTAGAGAAAACTTGTTTCCTAGCTTTTCTTTGACTAAACAGATGACCATGACTGCCTATTGAAAATCAGCACATTTCAAATGTGTGTTATTTTAACATGTTTTTACATTTATCATTGCACATTCTACTACTAAGTGAACTAATTTTCATGTTAATAAATAGACTTTATCATTACACCTATCTCTAGTAATATCTTTTACCCAGTGTGACACAAAAATGCACAGCTGGCTACATGCCACACCCTTGCTCACTCTACTTTTGAAAGGGTGTGGCTCATTTACTAAACTTATTTTTGTGCAATAGTTGCATTTTTCACAATCCCTAGGACATCAGTGAAGTAACACCCCCACTCTGAAATTCTTTCCAAAACCACTGTATTGTTCCTTTTTGCACTCTGCTCTAGCCAATGTGGAACAGCTTATGGAGCAACTATGTTTCTCCAGAGCAGTCTAAGTGTCCTGCACCAGTGGTTCTGACTAGTATAAAAATGAAAAAAAGGGATACATTGTGATGATTCCCTACACTGTACAATAGCAAGTGAGGGTGGATAGCTTGAAATCCGTGCATGATACATTGTGGGTCTGGTTCAACCAATTTCAATAAAGAAAGATTTTTATATTGTTAAATGCAGTTTGCTCATGTTAGCTTAACAGAATGTTTTCGATCTGGATAATTAAGCTTCGTTCTGCCTGACTCTAATATGGCAGAATATCACAATAGCGGAGGGTGCCACATAGCAAATGTCTCTTTCGAGTGTTGAGTGCTGCTGTTTGGAGTATACTGGTACGTATCCTGACAACAAGCCTCTGAAGTGAAGAATTCATTTGAAATGGTATTAAGCAGTGGTGGCTGGCAGGGAACGGGGTGGGGGGGCAATACCACTACAACTGTTTATGGAAGCCACACGTAGCGTTTCAGGTGCTCCTAATTTTTTGACTTTGTAACAAATTACATCTGAAGGGGCCTGTCTATAATCTGCTGCATATTGGATAGTCATATCACCAAGGTATGCCTTCAGGGTAGCCCAGCGCCTTTAGCACTGTATACATTAATCTGAAGAAAATCAGGTATAGTTAAACACTAATAGTAACAATATGATTGGGCTGTGAATGACATCCAAGTCCAGACAGCAGGTATCTCACTCTTTCTATTTCAGCTAAAATAGATAAGCAGTGGGGTAGGATCAGAGACTATCATACACATCTTCATAGTGGCTAAACAATTAAGTGTGGCTATAGTGAACATCATTTAAATTCAAGAGTAATAGTTATCAACCTGTGAATATATGTAAAGACACTTACTTTCATCACTTTTACACTCCCTCCAATGGTCTCTCAGGCCATGTACCTTTATTAACTGTTGCTGTGCCCCACGCACTGTTGTCATTCTAGTAGTGGCCAATCTATTGGAGGACTTTTGTCTGTAATGCAAAACACAGTTAAAACTGCCAAGAACAATTAAATTGCCATTCCAGCCTGAGACTCGAGAGAGAGTTTGTAGAAAATTTGGATTATCTGTATTATGGCCATATGTAGCACATATCACAAATATCTAAGACTGAACCTTAATTTGTGCTATTACCCAACACGCTTCATTGCCTATTATTTGAGAAATACTGGAACTATTTTTAAAAAGAATAACAATGCCCCTAATGGAGATCTTTTGTGATAAGCAGGCCAGAAGTTCATAATCCATAATCTTAGTAGGTTTCAGTATTTAAAGGCAATATGAGATACAGCCATACATTCTATGTCGGCATTGTATACATAAGTAGCAGAAACAAACAGCGACTGGGTTCTCTTTTTTGATGTACATGGCATTGTATACAGAACATGTTTCAGACACTAATCTTCATTGCGCAGGCTATTCAAATCTCTTACATTACTACATACTAGTCTAAGTTTTGCCACAATTATTACAGTTATCCAGTAGCAACTTCATAAACATCATTTTAAATTGGTGAACTCTGCAAATCCTCTCTGCAATCATCAACCTCATGTCAATTCTGCTAACCGTTTTCTTCCACCACTCAACAACCCCACCTGTGCTGCCTCTGCTAGTGGCACCCAACACTCCATGGGGAAATCAACCCCTCTAATGCTGTCAATGAAGAACAGCATCATAGGATGTTTCGACACATCTATCCTGCAATAAGCAAAAAAAAAAGGAAGGATCATCTAGAACTGTGATGAAGAGGAAATAATCCTTTTCTGATTAATTTATGTCCAATGTAGAACCTATATTTAAGCTACATGAATTAAGTTGGGTGCCCCATAGCGTGAAACCACCCAATAGGGCCTCAGATTATTTGCTGCACCCCCTAGCCATACTAAACATGGCACAGAGTATGACTGGATCCCGGGGCCTTGGAAGTTACAGCAGATTAGGTCTTTTGCTTTATGCTCCTCCTGTCACAGTATGTTTTCCTGTGTCAAACAACTTTCTCTGAGTTCCTGCACTGGTGGCATACACTACTAGAGTCTCCATCTGCAGTTAATCGCTGAATGACAGAAATCTGTTCTAACAAAATCTTAATACTGTCCATTAAGGAGGAGCAATAGATTTAGCTCGATTGAAGACCTCCAGACACAGTATAAAACAGTGGCGGCTGGTGACATTTGAACGTGTTGGGGCACAAAAGTTCAGAGTGAGTGACCTTTGGCGAGCGTGCCCGACGGTCATATGGTGGGTTCGGGGGATCTCCCCCCAAGAAAATTTGGACAAAAGTTAGGGGAAATGGTGCATTTTTAGGCATATTTGAGAAAAGAAGAAGGTTAATAAAGCAATTTATTAAGTATCTTTTCAAACTCCCAAGCCTACCAATAAATCTATTGGCACTGTCCCAGCTCCATTGTCCTTTCAAACTCCCACGCATGCCAGTAAATCTACTGCCACTTTAAGGGATTAGTGTTTACAGCCAGTGGGTGGCTGAAGTTTACAGATAAGGCCAGACTGATCCTGTCTCTGGATTATTGACTCCCCTGTGCAAATGGATGGGCTGCCCTGCTGGTAAGCTTCCTAGCCACTTCACTACTTTCTCCATCTCCTCATCCCTCGTCTAGGCCCTCTAAACCCCTCCTACCCTTCCCACTACCTCAACCTTATCGAACTCCTCTCGCCTAATCATTATTACCCAACCTTCTCCTATGGCCTTCCTACTCCCTCTGTCCTCCTATTATCCTCCCTATCAAGCCTTACCTTTCCAAACCCCTCTCCCCCATGGCTCTCTCTATCTCTCCTAAACTTTACTCCCACTAACCCCTGCTTCTCATTTAAGCTTTCTCTCCCTCTAATCGATCTGCCCCTTCCTTATCAACTACTACTTCTCTTCCCTACTCCTCGTACCTATGCAAGCTTCCTCTCCCCTAACTCTCTGATTCTCTATTATAATCTTAATTTTTAAATAAAACTATATTGATTTTTCAAACATTCGGGAGATAATGCCATTTATTAAACACATTTCACTGGCAATGACCCACAAAAGAATCTCCTTCTAAACATTGCTAACAAAGTATACCTGCATTTCTGTTAAACATACGGAAGATAGGAAAAGGAATACACGTTAAAAAAAGGCCAACCCTGTTTAGTTGACCGAGACGCGCCTGAGTTCTGATTGCACAGAAGTACATACTAGTAAGGCAGACTTCGAGACAAAATTGCCTGATAACAGAATAACGTTTTATAAAACCCAGTGCAATGATGATCTTGGTGATCTAATCTGGAGTAAGAAATACTGACCTAGGAAAGTTTGTAATCATTCCTGCATATTTCCTTAAACGCTTAGGCCAGTTAATTCCATTAGATAGCAATTTAGGGGCAGATTTATGAAGGCCTTGCGCCGCCGGTGCGTCACTTTATTTGACGCAACGGCGGCGCAAACAATGCGCCCTATTTACGATGTGACGCATCTAGGAGATGCGTCACGTTGTAAAGCCCTGCCCCAGAAGGAGGCGTTCCTGCGCAGGGGGGGGGGGGGTGTTCCTGCGCAGGAATGCCTCCTAAAAGTGGCTGAGTGAAATCTATAAGATTTCACTCAGTCACTTTCAGGACAATGGTGCGTCAAAACCCTGCGCCTGCTTGAAGCAGGCGTAGGTCTTGACGCAGCATTGTGGAGATGGGGCACCCCCGAGCCTTGCTGGAGCTGCGTCGCGCTTGCCACGCAACTCCAGCAATGCGCCACCTTTACGGCACAGATGCGTCACGCATCTGTGCCGTTTTTGCCCCATGGTGCGCCGCATTGTAAATGCGGCGCACCATGGGTGGCGGAGCAGCGGCGCAGGATGACTGGCGCATCCCTGGGGATGCTCCAGTCATCATAAATCTGCCCCTGAGTGTTTACGTACCAGATTGTGATGACCCTCCTATTCTGCCACAGCTCCTCTCTGAATCCTTGCCCCTCGCTCCCGGCTCACCTCAGCTTTCCTCTGGGCTCACGCTTCATGCTGCCAGCTTGGAGTGCCTCAATCATTGGTGGTGATATAGGCAAGAGCGGGCAGGCGCCTGTGCTAGTGTCAGCAGCTTTCCTCTGGGACCACTCTTCATGCTGCCTGCACTGGGTGCCTACAGCACTGCCGGCTGTAGGCCTTTCACCTGCTTAGCAAGACGCACCCCATGCTTCCTTCTTGTGTGGATGCTATGGGAATTCTCCCTCTCTGAGAGCTCTACCTCAGAGGGAGATGACGTGAACCTAACCAATACTGCAGATGCTTGCATGTTGTTTTCACTCTGCGTGTCATCCCTGCTGCTGCTTCATAAAATGGTAATGAGACCATATTAATTCATGAATGTTGGTTTACTGCTGTGCTTGCAGAATGCGGGGAGACACCTCTCTGCCCTAAGTACGGAACCACTCCTTGTATAAAGTTACCTATTTAGATAAGAATCAGACAAGGGTACTGGGGATGACTGCCTTGAATCTGATTCTTCCGCAAATGAAACTGATCTGCTATGTGAATATGAGAGTCACAGTCTGACAAGTCTGTGAACCCCTTCTGGATTAGTTCAACCATGCTCTGGGGTCTCCACCTTCGTTGTCCTCTTTTATTCCGAGGACTCAACGATTATTCCCTCAATGACGATACACTAAGGGCCAGATGTATAAACATAACCTTTTTGCGATTTCTTAATAGCGATTTTTAAGAAATCGATATTTAGAAATCGCAAAATGTTATGTATGTAGAAATTCGCTATTTTTTAGCGATTTCTTAAAATTCCTTAATGGCGATTAGAAAATTGCTAATCGCAATTAAGGAATAATTTCCCATTCATTTCTATGGACCAGGAGGCCCATAGGAATGAATGTGAAATTATTCTCAATTTGCGATTTGCAATTTGCTAATCGCAAATTGAGAATAATTTCAAGGGTGCAGTTGCACCCCTGAAATAAGCATGGGTGCACATGTGGTGCACATACATGCCCTAAGGGCATGTATGTGCATCACATGGCACTTTGAAAAATGCAAAAATTTGCATTTTTTAAGAAATTCGCAAATTACCACCAACTTGAAGTTGGTGGTAATTTGCGATTCCTTAGAGACAATTAGCAATTTTCTTTTGCATCATACATTGCATTTAAGGAATCGCAAATTTTTTCGATACCTTAAATGCAATTGCAAAATAAGGAATCGCAAATTTTGCGATTCCTTATTTTGTACCACATTTTGCTTAATACATTCCATTTAGCAAATTCGCATCCGCAAAGGCCGAAATTCTGCGAATTTCGGCCTTTGCAAATGCAAATTTGCTTGATACATATGGCCCTAAGTCTTCAATTTTGCCTCTCAGTGCAACCAGACTCCCAGCTTCATTGTCAACCCTCTTTTGCATCGTAGCAACTTCATCTTCAGTACCAGCTGTCCTTTGCCCTAATTCTTTCATCCGGACAGAAAAAGTCTCAACATATTCTGTGATTGAGCCAGCAGGCTTCTGTGCCTTGGTAGGTCGCACTTGACCTCAGCATAGTGAGTTTATATCTTTTCTATGTGTGTCTGAATGTGCTGAAATGTCTTGAAGAGATTAGGTTCTCGGTTCGTGATATTAGTGCTCAGGGTATAAGATTCTCCTCCTACCTTTTCCACATTATTTACTCCAATATGTTGATCATCTTCCGAAGCTGCTGCGGCAGTTGGTGCTGAAGGTTTGGGAGGAGCCAGAATGACAATGGCTGCAGTAGTGTTCTGTGCTGCATCTGCTAACTCTGTTTTATAGGGTACACTGCTGGAAGACGGACCTCTCTGTCTACTAAAATCATTTTGTTACAGCACTAGCCGAATGATTAATATCCCTTCGTGCAGTATTGTCAGCGATTAAGGATAATATTTGCTACTTGTGTTTGTTAACCCCATTTGTGAACTCACAGCTGCATTGTCTAAACAATTCTTAAGTTCTAAAATTGAGCTGCTGTTGGCAGCATTGAGAGGAAGCACAGGAGCCTATTTACAACCCAGTATTTGCAATGTGGTACATGTGCGACCTAAACCTTAAGTGAGATTTATGAAGCCACGCAAGCCCTCTTTGCATGGCCCTGAGTGGCTCCATAAATCTGGAGTAAAGCAATGCAGCACAAATCGCTGTGTTGCCTTACTCTGGCCTGGGAAGATATGCCTTCCCAGGGGAGGCGTAACAAGGAGAAATATTTGTATTTCTCCAT
The DNA here is from genome assembly GCF_964261635.1 of Lissotriton helveticus. Taxonomy (NCBI): domain Eukaryota; kingdom Metazoa; phylum Chordata; class Amphibia; order Caudata; family Salamandridae; genus Lissotriton; species Lissotriton helveticus. The sequence continues at coordinate 373,801,568 of NC_136070.1, forward strand.
GTTACTTCCTCCACTGCCACTCAGGATTGTTTTTGTGCAGGAAGATGCCCCTGCCTGCTTTAAAACAATCATGCATGTAATGGAGGCACCCTTGCACCATGGTACAAGGGAGCCTATGTTGTCGCTAGGCTGCCAAAAGGGATCCAGCACAGGGGGAAAAGCAGGAATGTGCCATATTGACTTAAATATAGTGCATTCCTCCCCTTTCCCTATCACGCAGTGCAGCGTAGCAAGGTGACTTGCTGCACTGCACTGCATTACAAGTTCATAAATAGGACGCATGGTTTCCACTCTGTTTCTTTTTTGACCAGCTGTCTCTCTAAGGCTGCTAGCTGACACAAGCATGTACTGACTCTGACAGTCATGGCATCCCAACGTGTCCAGGATTCTCCTGTCATGAAGAGGAAACTTTCTGCTCATCACTATACGGCTCAGTTTTGCTCTTTTCCAAGAACAAAATTCGTCATGCTCAGCATAGTAGAGATCAGGTCCCTGCAAGATGTTGCTGGGCTGTAGGATTATTCCCATAGTGAACTTGATGTTGGTATTGATGATTGTTCGTGTTGATTGCAGGGCTGCTGGTATTTCCTCCTCCTTTACTAATCCTTATGCACGAAATTCTGATTCAGTCGCAATTCCTAAGGACTCTGTTGGGAGTGGTACTGAAGCGACCGTAAGGAGCTTGCGCTGCAACCATGGCAGCACTGAATTAGCACCACCGAAATCAGAACACCTTTGGTAATCTTCAAGCGTTGAAATCAAGTCCAGTTTATGGGGTGCTAAATTCAGAAGGAGAGAGTGCGGAGACACCATGTCAGCAGCTAGCCGCCATCTTTCTATGTTACATAACACACACTCCTTTTACAGAGACAATATATCATACAAGTGTGTAAATGAATCTACAGGAACTGTTATATTAGACAATAAGGTTTACAAGGTGTAGGAGTCAAATATTGCCCTTACTTGTAGGCATTATATGTAAAGAGTACGTGGTTGGGAGAAACAGAAGCCCATGATTTAATACTTAACTCAGTGGTTGGGGTTGACTGTAGTAACAAAAGGATCTCTGTATTCAAAAGAGGTAACCTGCATACCTATCTACATAACATACAAATCTGTGAGCTGCATGTTACACAGTGTTCTTTGCAGCAGGCACAGTAACCCGTTATGCCACTGTAGGAGTCATAACGGTGACTGAACAAAACACATCTCTCCAGCAAGTGAATTATTCACTGTAGGAGCCTGCCTCTCTGTAAAGAGTACTACAACGAAGTACACTATGTAGAGAGTGCAAGAGATCCCCAGAGGAAGATAGAGGCAGTCAGTAGGTAAAATCAATTATCTTTTTGTGGTAGTGTGGGCGAGCAGTTAGGCTTATGAGAGGACAGTGTTAAGCATGTGTTCTACTCACAGCAGCAATAAATGAGACACATTCTCAAGGATGAATCCAAGACCAATTTTGTATAAAAATACCAAGATTTTTTGTATATGTTTTGAGAAGCAAGACTTCAAATCGGAAATATGCTTTATACAGTTTTAATATTCGCATAATACTTTGTTTACTTGTGGTGAGCAAAATAAATGGAGTGCAGTTCAAAGTGGGCATTACTTTCAGTATCTAGGCACTCGGCGGTCGAAACCATCAAATATTTACCATCGCGGGCACCGGAGGATCGCCAACTCAGTTACCATCCCAGTCACCTGAAGGAGGACTCCGCCAAGGATTTTCGGATGACCAAGGTCGCTTGGAAGGCCAAAGGCCATCTTCACTGGAGGAATGAAGGTCTTGAGGGTCCCAGGACTCGGGTACAGCAGGCAGTCAGGTTGTACCTGGATCAAAAGGACCGGGGCTCGTGGGTGCTGGTTATAGGGGTCGATGGCACCAGTCAGGCCACAGGTGTGATGCAGAGCAGACTGCCATAGAGGAGGTGGTTGTGCCAACGCTGCGACTTTACGCCATGGATGCCACTGGCAAGAGGGTGGGGGCTGTCAGGAATGGAGCTGTTTCCAGCATCGGTCATTCTGCTGAGAGGATCCCTCGAGTTGATGGAGACATGCAGGGGTCGGGACCACCGGACTGGTGAACCAGCATGCCTGACATGGAAACGTTTCTTTAAGATGTGAGTCGTGTTGACACGGAGTGTGCCAGTCCTCAACCATGGTGGTTTTGTACTGGTGGATGCCAGGTACTAGAGCCTCTATCCCAAAGGGAGGTTCAAGGCAATTTGCAGAAGACTGGAGGGCTCCGGAGTTTCTTGGAGGCCTCCCAGATGTTAGGAAGAACAGCAGTTTGCAAAGGGCGAGTCTTTAGCAGCAGCAGCAGGGAATGTGCCAGTTTTTTCTGCATCAGAACTCAGATCTTGAACCACAGCAGTCTTATTGTGCCATCTTCTTATGATCGTCAAATGTAAAGTCAGGTTCTCGGGAGCTACACCCTCTTTATGCGCACCTCACGTAGGGGTGGGCATATCCTGACTCCTAATAGGCTACGATCCCCATCCTTAAAATGGCGGATAGTGAAAAGTGTGATTTACCGCGCCTGCCCCACCTGAGGGGTGGTACAGGGTGAAGATAGACCCACCTCCTTTACCTAATTTTCCCACCAAAAGTGGGGAAGGACTGGGGGAGTCGCCACCAGTTTCTAACAACAGCGGCTGGGGGCTGGGTTGAAAGGCAGCATGGCCTTTGAAGTTCCTGCTTCTGACAAGACAGATACTGCAGGGGAAAGAAGTGACACCCTCTGCCAGAGCAGGCTTTGTCTCTGGATCTGGAGAGCGTTGGCTCTCTACCCAGGAAGCCAGAAGCAGGTCTGGTGATGGCAGGCTGGCTAAAACTAGAAAGAGACCACACCAATGGTTGCTAAGGTTTCAGGGGACTCTCTGAAAGTGTCTCCTGTGTGAGTTTATTAATAAATCTGACACCGGCATCAGCAAGGATTTATTAAGACAACATGTTTGGTACCAAACATCTTAGAAATCAGCGAAGCCATCATGGAGCTATGTAACTCCTGTTGACAAGTATCCGGCCCATGTACTCCTCCATGTTCACTTACAATATCTTGAAATAGACTGGATATTGTAGGGGCATATCTGCTCATGCAGATATGCCCACACATAGGAAATAGTGCACCCTGCCTTAGGCCTCGAGAACTGCCGTAGGGGTGACTTACCTATATCTTATGCCGTGTAAGGGTGGCATGGCGCACAGGGCTGTGTGCCATGTCGAGTATTCTGTTTGTCCTGCATCTGGACATACAGCCTGCAGCACCACCAGATCCAGGTGAGGGATCCCTAGGGGACCTTCTTCCGTCCCCAAGCCCTGGGTACTGGGGGTACAATCTACTGAGGGCTTACAGGGGAAACAGAAGTTGCGCCAATCATAGTGCAGTTTTAGGGAAAAAAGATCCGACACTGGAAACCTGGTTAGTAGAGACTCAGTGCAGTTACAGTGTGAAAGTACATCAGACATCAAGTTAAAAGTGGGGGCTAACCATATCAAAAGAGGCACTTTCCAATAATCACCAGTCATTTTACTGTGAATATTATCCCATGAAAATTGCTGGGCACACAAAAATCGCTGCAGCAGGTGGCTTGAACCCATAAGATATTTAAAAATGCCGCTTCTTAAGGTTCATTTAAGTAATCCACAACAGATTTACTTTTACGTTTTTCCGTGTTGGCAATTTCTTTGTGGCAGGGTTTTCACAAAACAAATGTATAAGTTCACAGTCAGACTCCGCCTCTCGCAACTCCACCCCGCTTCCACTGTCACACCGTAACCCCAATTTTTGAGTTCCTGAAGTATTTTTGTTTTTATTTCCGCACTGTCAATGAAAATTGCTCTACGTGATGTGTGTATACACAAAGGACTGGATAGTTAATGGGTTACAAGAGGAAAAGAAAGAGAGTGAATCAACAAAAGAAGTTATATAAAAAAGCGTCACCCGATCACCTTGTCTGAATTACACATCTGCATTTTGTATCTCTTTGAAAGTGAGATGTGTCTTCATCTATTCAATAGGCCTGTCAAAGGGAAAGGTGAGCAAACATGACTGTAGTAACCAGTGGTGGAGAAACTTTCAACTGTCCCTCAGCTCATTACGCACATCTTGTGAAATATTCACCACACAGCAAATAATGCAGTCCACAATGCCTCATTAAGCGAAATGATGTGTTCTGGTGAAACAGGAGGGCCCAATTATACTGTCTCTGATACCAACTAATCTTGCAAATGTGTCTTCATTAGGTGCTGCGTTCGAGCTCAGGGCCAGATTTTGAGTATGGTGTTTCATGGACCGCCAGACTCACTGTGGCGGTGGTCCGTCCGCCAGATTACGACTTCTGGTATTGTACCGGTAGTGGACCATCAGTTGCGCCAGTGAACTGCTGTTCCCTTGTGGGGACGCGGTGGAGGGGCAATATAATATGCTGGACGGAACTAGTGCAGTCCCGATGGGCATCTTTCGAGTTCCTCCACCACCAGCCTTTTTATGGAGGTGAGGAGGCCGTCATGAAAAGGCTGGCAGTGGCGAAACAAAGGGGGCCCTACAAGTCCCCCATGCCACCTGCCACGGGGATGCATTCAGAGGGGCAAAACATGTGTCCACCTGTCTGCTGACACCCTCTGTTCCATCACAGCATGAACTTCACAGTCCATGCCATGCTGGAACAGTTTTGCAGCTCCCATTGCGGTGCCCTTTTTACAGGGCATCGCCGTGGGCTTTGCAGCAGAGAGCCGGTGCAGCACCTCCAAATTCGTTATCAGGCCCTAAGTCTCAGAAGGTCCTGTTTAGTTCCATCGGCCATTGTTTTCAGTCATGTGTGGATCTGAACCAAGAAAATATTAAAACACTTTGCTACCTCTCTCTGAATGACCTCTCACCGTTCTCAAGCCTGTGTGGTGCTGCCCGCTTTTGAAAATAGTTTGAGTTGCCCTTATGCCACCGAGTTGGGGAATTATACACAATGGATCTGGCTGCTTTCTGCATTGCCTTCACAGTTAAGGTTGAGGACAACCTGATAAACTCTAGGAGTTTTAGCCATTGTCCACTTCAATTGCTCCAATAGAGCTAACACAGCTGATAATGATTTGGAAACGAAAAGCGCCATATTGGAACATTGCACCCTTGGCGATTTGAGCCGCCTGGTAGGGTTATACCAGTTGCTGTAACAATTAAAGTCACGTCTTTCATAAAAGTGTAAGAAACTGACATTTCTCAGTGTAAATTTTACTATAACCACTGTTTACCGAAGCAGACAATAACAAGCATTTACAATGCAAAATGGTCTCACATTTGTGAGAGTTAGAGGTAATGGCGTAAATCAGAATGTCTTTTACTCATGTGTTTTGGATTGGAGCGAATGTATGTGGAGTCGATTTATGTGCCTAGGAATTGTTAGGTGTGGCATGGTGTGTGGTGGAATTGTGTGGAGTGAATTTGTGTAGTGGAATTATGTGGCAAGGTGGTGCTAAGGAGGGACTAACAAGCCTGATAATGAATCATAAGCCAGAATTTACAAAGGACAATGACAAAAGCCAATATGGTCAGAGAGTGGGGCAGGGCTTCAAGTACATACTCGAATACAGCATGCTTCACAGTGCTGCCCAGGATCGATCTAAAAAGACATTGAAAAATAAACATGAAATGTAAACTGTCAAACACTGAGCTAGTCATTTATGAATTTTTGTTTAAAAGTGCCAAAAATGAAAATCAGGCTAAGTAGGTCAAATGTGAGAAAGTAGGGCAAAGATATATATAACGAATCTATGACAAAATATCGACTACAAAAATATCGAGGTACCAAAATATCGCAACAAAAATATCGATGACAATAATATCGGGATCCTATCTCTAACAAGGTAAGTACAAAAATATCGAAAAAAATATATCGATGTCAAAAATATCGTTTTTTAGAAAATATCGGTTTTTTTTTATTTAAAAACATTGTAATATTAACAAAATAATACTTATAAATATAATAAACATAGTTAAAATTATATTATAATATTTAAAATTAATAAATAATGTAATAAAAACGAATAATAATAAAAATATAATACATAGTATATACTTAATTAATATTAACTCTAAAATAATTATTTTAATAACTTATAAATAAATGAAAATATAATAAATTACAAATAAATTTATATACATAAAATAATAATATAAATAACAATTAATAAAAATGTAAAACTAATTACAAAAAATTAAGTAAATTTTGGATAGCGTACGGGTAAAAATTACTATTCACACTCCAGAGAGTGCAACAGTAGGGAAAGTGTTGGATAGCGTAAGGGTAATAATTACTATTCAAACTCCAGAGAGTGCAACAGTAGAGAAAGTGTTGTATAGCGTAGGGGTTAATATTACTATTCCCACTCCAGAGAGTACAACAGTAGGGAAAGTGTTGGATAACGTATGGGTAAAAATTACTATTCCCACTCCAGAGAGTGCAACAGTAGGGAAAGTGTTTGATAGCGTAGGGGTAAAAATTACTATTCAAACTCCAGAGAGTGCAACAGTAGAGAAAGTGTTGAATAGCGTAGGGGTTAATGTTACTATTCCCACTCCAGAGAGTACAACAGTAGGGAAAGTGTTGGATAGCGTAGGGGGAAAAATTACTATTCCCACTCCAGAGAGTGCAACAGTAGGGAAAGTGTTGGATAGCGTAGGGGTAACAATTACCATTCCCACTCCTCAGAGTGCAACAGTAGGGAAAGTGTTGGATAGCGTAGGGGTGACAAATAACTTTTCCCACTCCAAAGAGCGCAACAGTAGGGAAAGTGTTGGATAGCGTAGGGGTAAAAATTACTATTCCGACTCCAGAGAGTGCAACAGTAGGGAAAGTGTTGGATAACATAGGGGTAAAAATTACTATTCCCACTCCAGAGAGTGCAACAGTAGGGAAAGTGTTGGATAGCGTGGGGGTAAAAATTACTATTCCCACTCCAGAGAGTGCAACAGTAGGGAAAGTGTTGGATAGCGTAGGGGTAAAAATTACTATTCCAACTCCAAAGAGCGCAACAGTAGGGTAAGTGTTGGATAGCGTAGGGGTAAAAATTACTATTCCCACTCCAGAGAGTGCAACAGTAGAGAAAATGTTGGATAGCCTAGGGCTAAAAATTACTATTCCCACTCCAGAGAGTGCGACAGTAGGGAAAGTGTTGGATAGCATAGAGGTAAAAATTACTATTCCCACTCCAGAGAGTGTAACAGTAGGGAAAGTGTTGGATAGCGTAGGGGTAAAAATTACTATTCCCACTCCAGAGAGTGCAACTGTAGGAAAAGTGTTGGATAGCATAGGGGTAACAATTACTATTCCAACTCCTGAGAGAGCAACAGTAGGGAAAGTGTTGGATAGCGTAGAGGTAAAAATTACTATTCCCACTCCAGAGAGGGCAACAGTAGGGAAAGTGTTGGATAGCGTAGGGGTAAAAATTACTATTCCCACTCCAGAGAGTGCAACAGTAGGGAAAATGTTGGATAGCGTAGGGGTAAAAATAACATACATTTAAATAAATGCTTTATTTTAAATAATAAAAATATTAACTATTAAATAGATATAAACCATTTACAAATACCACTACATAATTATTGAAAACATGATGAGCAAAATATATGTAATTTAAAAGAATATTCAAAATACCATTTAATGATATTTAATTAACAATTGATAATTAATTAACAATTAGATAATTATCCAAACAATTGATTAAAGAACATTATTACTTAATTACATTTAAATTACTTCCCACACTATTCCCCTATAAACTCACAACCCTCTACAAAACATAATTATCAATTAATCAATTAATTAAAATTAATTACCAATTAATTAAAATTATTATCAATTATTAAAAAGTAATTTATAATTCCTACTAATTAATAATTATTTTAACATAATTAAATTACTTCCCACCCTATTCCCCTATAAACCCACAACCCGCTACAGAACATAATTATCAATTAATCAATTAATTAAACTTAATTACCAATTAATTAAAAATTATCATCAATTAATAAATATTAATTTATAATTCCTACTAATTAATAATTAATTTAACATAATTAAATTACTTCCCACCCTATACCCCTATAAACCCACAACCCGCTACAGAACATAATTATCAATTAATCAATTAATTAAAATTAATTACTAATTAATTAAAAATAATTATCAATTAATAAATATTAACTTATAATTCCTACTAATTAATAATTAATTTAACATAATTAAATTACTTCCCACCCTATTCCCCTATAAACCCACAACCCGCTACAGTACTAAAATACAAAATTTTATTACATTACATAAAATTAAATTAAAAACATAATAAATACATAATATACACAAAAATAGTTAAAAAATCGATATTAGTAACATCGAAATGATTAACATCGATATTACTAACATCGATATTTTAAACTTCGATATTACTGATATCGATATTAAATATATCGATATTACTTACCTTCTATATTTTGTCAATTCGATATTAAAACTTCGATATTAGTGTATTTCGATATTAAAATTTCGATATTTTGTCTGCATACCGTATATAACATGGGGACGATAAAAAAATGCACCTAATGATTCACCATGATGTTAGCTATTATGTTGGGCTTATATAAAATGTTTGTGCTGTTTCTCAGAAGTAACTAAAATCGAAATCGGAGTAAATCGCTTTTGCAATCCTAAATCTGGATCAGACATGTTTGAAAAACGTGCAGTACTAAAGACTCGATGGAAAACACAGGAGTTGTTGACAACCTAGCATTTCCTTTGAGCAAAAAGATGCACTATAAATATCATTATAATGCCAAGGGATCAATTAACAAAAATATATAAGAGTATAGGTTATTCTCTTCAAGGTATTAATTTTTGGGAATTCACGTAAAGCATGCCAATATGCAAGCATTTCCAAGCACATCTGTTTTCCTCAACGCTATCCCTCAGAATTGTCGCTGACGGATATCTCTCAAGTTTATTTTCATTAAATAAAAGCATTTGTAAGATGTAGACAGAGCACAGGGACAAGACAATGAGAATGAAGTAACCCCGGTCTCTTTGCCAATCCTTACCCCAGTCCACCTCTCCAGGAACTGAGAATATTGCCTGCTGTTGGAAGTTGTCGCCGTGGCCAGTACACGCGTCAGAAACGTCCTCCATCCTACACCCGAATTAGCGGTGTGTGCCACTCCGGTCCTCTAAGAGTTACCGGGAAGTGATATACATCATCACCTGATGACGGCTACTTTTATTATTCTAAAAGACATGGGACTGAAAACGTATTTGGGATAACAGTAAATTATGTAAAAGAGAGCAATGATTTACCAGCATAAAAGCTTGGCATTTATGCACGAATGCATCTGCATATTTGCATTTGTATCTTTCAGCATGGGTAATCTGTGGGTGAGTAATGTATATTTTTTTGCTAAGGCCCCGTCAAATAGTGGAGTCCATGTCAATATACAAATTTGATATTAGCATAATACTACTCAGAGGGATCTGGCTGGGAGAGGGGGTTTTCCGTTTATTGCTCTCCGAAATGTGCGGGTTTTCTGTGTTTATCGTCTGTTTTGGGGTTCTCTGGGAGAGCATGAAGCTAATAATGCATGCTTAATACTAAGCCGTAGCAGACGGGCCATACAGCGCCATAATCACTCCAGAGTATTAGAAAAAGGGAAACGCTAAATTTAGTGGTGATCACAGAGCAGCGAAGTGGTGAAGGGAGACCCTGGAGAGAAGCTGAGAAAATAGTTTTGGGGAGACTGAAATCTAAATGAGGTTAGGGAGAAGGGGAGACAAGCGGGAGTGGAATGAAACAATGGAGACATTCCAACCTAAACAAGAGACACGGTGCCGATGAGTAGTCCTGCAGTTCCCCCAGGGCACAAGAAGGCATCCCCTTCTGTCAGGATAGCTGATCGCAGCAAAAAGACAGAAGTGTATGCCTGCTTCTGCCCGGGGGAAACTGACAGCAAAAAAAAAAAGCTCCAGCGGCAGCAGGAGGAGAACAAAGAGGGCGCTGCCTCTTTGACCCAGTGCAAGCATCCAATAAATGCCACTATCACACATGAGGTCAGCTCTTCGTCCTTGAGGGAAATGGCGTGAGGGTGCGGAGGCCGACACTGGTTTTCTGCCTCTGAAGAGCGTCGCCGCATTTGCCCTCTTGTGTTTTGTAACATGTAATTAATGCCAGAAGTCTCTCGGGATACATTCCACGACTAGCATCTTTGGGAACTTCCAGAGCTCGAGCCTGAATGGTAATAAAGCGTGTTGATGGCTTCAAGGCTTAAAATAATGAATTCTGTTCATGGTTTGCTCAGAAACACGATTGCAGAGTTTTACATTTCAAGCTACACCGGCCGGGAACACTCTCTTCCCTTCTCTGCAGCGGAGAAGGGGACATAATGGAACGGTCATGTTTTAAGTGCAAACTATTGCTTTTATTAACAAGCGCTGCAGACTGTCGGTAGCAGGGGGAGGCGCGTGTGGCAGGAGGGGGGCTGCAAGATTCCCTCACGGGAGTGATAATTGCTGCCATATGGTGGCGCTCGCCCCCGCAAGTGAATCTCCTGACGTGCACGCGTTGCCATTGAAGGCAATGGAACGCGTGCACGTGCTTGGCTGAAAGGCCAAAGCGATCCAAAAGGTCTTCGCAGCGCATGCGCGCTGCATAGGCGAGACCTAAAAAAGGGCAGTGGATTATATACAGAAATTACCTATTAGCCATGAACTAACCACTGAGCTCTGGGGCAGTGTATAAAAGGATTTTTGGGCAACAAACAATCGATGCCAGGAATTATTTATGCAATTAAGGAGTTTGGTAATATGGCATGCTTGAATGTATAGTTTATATTATACTTATATATAATATTATCACTGGAACCTCCTCTCCCGAAACCCTCATGGTGCTGTATTATAGTTATATATTATATTATCTCTGGAACCTTCTCTCCTGAGACCCTCATGGTGCTGTATTATAGTTATATATTATATTATCACTAGAACCTTCTCTCCCGAGACCCTCATAGAGCTCTATTATAGTTGTAAATTATATAATCTCCGGAAGCTCCTCTCCTGAGACGCTCATGGCATTGTATTATAGTTGTACATTATATTCTCTCCGGAACCTCCTCTCCCAAGACCCTCATGGTGCTGTATTATAATTTAACGTTATATTATCAATGGAACCTACTCTCCGTAGACCCTCATTGCAATGTATTATAGTTATAGATTATATTATCTCTGGACCCTCATCTCCAGAGACCCTCATGGCACTGTATTATAGTTGTACATTATATTAATTCTGGAACCTCCTCTCCCAAGACCCTCATGGTGCTATATTATAGCTATAGATTATATATTATCTCGGGAACCTGCTCTCCAGAGAACCTCATGGCACTGTATTATAGTTATAGGTCAAATTATCTACGGGATCTCCTCTCCAGAGGCCATCATAGCTCTGTATTATAGGTATAGATTATGTTATCTCTGGAACCTCCTCTCCCGAGACCCTCATGGTGCGGTATTACAGATGTATATTATATTATCTCTCTAACCTCCTCTCCCCATTATCTCTGGAACCTCCTCTCCTGAGACCCTCATGGTGCAGTATTATAGTTGCATATTATATTATCTCTGGAACCTCCTCTCCCAAGACCATCATGGCACTGAATTATAGTTGTAGGTCATATTATCTATGGAATCTCCTCTCCTGAGACCATCAAAGCGCTGTATTATAGGTAGAGATCATGTTATTTCTGGAACCTCCTCTCCCGAGACCCTCATGGTGCTGTATTATAGATGTATATTATATTATCTCTGTATCCTCCTCTCCCTATTATCTCTGGAACGCCCTCTCCTGAGACCCTCATGGTGCTGTATTATAGTTGCATATTATATTATCTCTGGAACCTCCTCTCCCAAGACCCTCATGGCACTGTATTATAGTTGTGCATTATATTAACTCCGGAACCTCCTCTCCAGAGACCTTCATGGTGCTGTATTATAGTTCTAGATTATATTATCTCTGGAACCCCCTCTGCGGAGAGCCTCATGGCGCTGTATTATAGTTGTGCATTATATTATCTTGGGAACCTCTTCTCCCAAGATTCTCATGGTGCTGTAATATAGTTATAGATTATATTAGCTCTGAAACCTCTCTCCCGAGAGCCTCATAGCGCTATATTATAATTGTACATTATGTTATCTCTGGAACCTCCTCTCCCGAGACCCTCATGGCGCTGTATTATAGTTGTACATTATATTATATCTGGAACCTCCTCTCTCGAGACCCTCATGGTGCTGTATTATAGTTGTATATTATGTTATCACTTTAACCTACTGTCCTGAGATCCTGGTGGTCTTGTATTATCACTGGAACCTTCTCTCCTAAGACCCCCATAGCGCTCTATTATAGTTGTATGTTATATCATCTCTGGAAGCTCCTCTCCTGAGACCCTCATGGCACTGTATTATAGTTGTACATTATATTATCTCTGGAACCTCCTCTCCCAAGACCCTCATGGTGCTGTATTATAGTTATAGATTATATCGTATCTCTGGAACCTGCTCTCCAGAGAACCTCATGGCACTGTATTACAGTTATAGGTCATATTATCTCTGGAATCTCCTCGACCGAGACCCTCATGGTGCTGTATTATAGTTATATATTATATTATATCTGGAACCGTTCTCCTGAGACCCCCATAGTGTTGTATTATAGTTATATATTATATTATCACTGGAACCTTCTCTCCGAGACCCTCATAGCGCTCTATTATACTTGTATATTATACTAGCAGCCCGTACCGACGTTGTCCGGGGAAGAAATTTAATGTGTAAAATTTTATTGAATGTGAATAAAATGTCTTCCGGCAAGTGAAATGCTCCGTATTTAAATCGGCATTGTTTCTGTGAATTTCAGCCCCCTGTGCGAAGGTTTGATGTAGTGGCAACTCATAAAGTGTGTGTGCTTCGGCGCAGCAATTGGAGGCAGGCCTGCGAGAACGCCTTTGTCCCTACGACTGAACTAATGGCCTGAGTTTGTATAGTTTTTCTTTAAATGGTCTTTATGCGAATGCGATTTATATAGTAGCGTGATAAGTCCGTGTCTCGTTTCTTTAGTGTCCCCCTTCTTTTTCGAGCGTGCATGTTTGAGCAATGAGTGAAGGTTTTGGAGCGTGCGTGTTTGAGCAATGAGTGAAGGTTTTGCACATTTATCACGGCAAGTAGTGTGATCGTTTTTGTTAATGGCACGGCATTGGTTGGTTGTGCAAGGCTCACCCCTTTGCTGTGCTCGGAGCCTACTGAGAAGGAAGACGTCGTGAAGCGGGCTGTGACGTATGTTCTAGAAATCCGTGCCCCATGAATGGAGTGTGCCTACGTAACGCGTCTTGTTTGTGTAAACCACGCCCCTTTGTTTATTTGTGCCCTGAGCCCAGTTATAACGCGTACTTACAGAAATGCGCCAAGTGTGTTATCGATCTTCTGCCTGAAGTGAGTACACATGTAAGTGCGAGCCCATGCCACAGTTTGTACTTGTACATTCATGGCCCTATGACAATGTTCAGGCCAACATGTTTAGTTACATATGGCCACTCCCCTCAGTAACTTACACATGGCCACGCCCCTCACTAACTTCCGAACAACGTTGTTTATGTCACCACCGGCACCTGTGATATCGCTTATTTGTATACAGGTTTGAATGTTGCAGCGCGTTTCTGTCTTCCTGAACTCGCTGTGTTTTCTGTGTGCCTGAAGCTCGCAGCCCTTGTCAGCGAGTGAAGTTGGATCGGATCGCCCCTGTAAGCGAGTGAAGTTGGATGGGCCATGCCCCTCTGCCAATGTTTCCGCCCAGAGGTTTAGTTTGACACGCCCATGCTACTCTCTAACAGCAGAAGAACACCCACAAGGAACTACTTTACCCCTGATATTGTTTGCCCTTTGTAATGTATATGGTGGCCAAATGTATGGCCTATGTCCATCTCCTGGACCTCCCCTTTCCAACGCTGTATTGGGTGTTGTGATTGGTGGTGTACTTCTGGAGTTTACCCGCCTCAAAGGACCCAGTTCTCTCTTTATAATAGTAGTATACATATAGATAATCCCTGGAAGCTCCTCTCCTGAGACGCTCATGGCACTGTATTATAGTTGTACATTATATTATCTCTGGAACCTCCTGTCCCAAGACCCTCATGGCACTGTATTATAATTGGACATTATATTATTTCTGGAACCTCCTCTCCCAAGACCCTCATGGTGCTGTATTATAGTTATAGATTATATATTATCTCTGGAACCTGCTCTCCAGCGAACCTCATGGCACTTTCCTATAGTTATAGGTCATATTATCTCTGGAACCTCTTCTCCCAAGACCCTCATGGTGCTTTATTATAGTTATAGATTATATTATCTCTTGAACCTCCTCTCCCAAGACCCTCATGGCGCTGTATTATAGTTGCACATTACATTATTTCTGGAACCTCCTCTCCCAAGACCCTCAAGGTGCTGTATTATAGTTGTATATTATGTTATTACTTTAACCAGCTTCTTCATGAGAGAACAAAATGTCTGTGTAAGTTAAATAGCGTGTACGCCTTGCTTGACAGGAGGTCTGCTCGCTTAGAAACAACAACAGTATGTACTTGTGGACGCCTACATTGAAACATTTAGGTCTCTAGGGAGTCAGCTGCTTAAGACATTAAATAGTTTTAAGTACAGCGCCCTCCCACATAGTTAACACTTGACTTGCTCTCAGCTAAAACATAAACCTTTCAAGTAGCCCTGAAGACAAAAAGCACTGTGTTCTGGAGTAAATTCAGATAGAATGGTGTTGTGCTTTTTATGGAGTAGAATGCATGCACACGTTTTTGAGGAAAAAAATACCATTCTGTTAACAAATCAGTTATTTTAAGTTTGTGATAACATGATTGATTACCATTTAATAGTTTCTATTTTAGTGATGTGGGTTCAAGTGGGGTACTTTTCCAACAACTTTGAAGGCAGGGTCCAGGAGAGGCACGGCCTGCACCCACGCTTAGACTCGGATCGCCAGGGTAGAACACAGACCGGTCTTCACTGCTCAGCTGACTGAACTGTGAGTTGAAAGAGAAAGCCAAGAGTTAGAAGCCTGGCCAAAGAGCATCTTGCTACAAAATAATGGTGGCGAATGACTGGTCATGTTCTATTTGCTCCTTGTTCTGCCTGTCACCTGTGTAAGCATAGGTACCATAAATAGCATGACAGCAGCATCAGGATTGGCTATAATAGTTAGCTTAGTTTACTTTTCATATGAGAGGATGGGAGTAAGGAGCTAGGTTGAGATTAGGGATTGGTCAACCCAGAATGTGTATGGTAATTTGCAGCAGCATGAGCATGTCATTCAGGCATAGTGCGTTAGAGACAGCACAAGTACAGTGGACAGGCCTGCTTCACCTTCAGGGTAAAATTGAACTAAATCAGAAGATAATAAATACATAAAAACAATTTGAATATTTGCACATTAAGTTGAGGCTTGGCTTACAGTGATGGGTTTCTGCCCTAACACCCCTATGTACGATCCCCAGCTCGATTTCATTGGATCATGGTCGGTGCAATGAGACTCACTGACCATTTCACTTGTAATCATCCTGTGAGGGCCCTCTGCTAGTGGAATAATCAGGTGCATGTTAATGTATTCTGCTTACGCAGACAACTAACAATACTTTTTTCTGACCGCAATTGAGAACCAGTTGTTACTTTTTCTTAAATTTTGTTGTACCTTAGCCCCAACCTTGAGAGTAAACCTTCGCTGGCTTCACACAGACTGTAATAAAGTCCTTTCAGCTTGCCTTTGCCCCCACCCCATGTAAATAGAAAGAAAGGATTGCCTTCAAATGTTCACTTTTCCTGATATCAACCTTTATGTACTTGGAAGTATTTGTTTAAAAAAAAGTATTTGTTCAAAAATTCGGCATTTCAAAATTGTATTCTAACTATTCACCCCAGAGTCTTGCTCCTGAAGTGACAGAACACAGAATTAGAAAGAGGGTTGTTGAAGCAGCCCTTAAGCCTGCCCAAGACTTCAGTAAACTGACCTTGGGTGGATGGTGCTGGTATCAGCTCAAGTGCTAAGCTCTTCATGCGTGTCCCACACTTCCGCTCATCCTGCATAGGTCAGCTCTCCTCAGTGTCCCTGGCATCCACTGTGGAAAAGTCTGCCCACTGATATTTGTCAGATCTCTTATTTTATTCTTAGGGGACAGCTTAAAACCCACCTACTCTGTTACACTTCAATTTTTCTCTCTCTTGGCTATCCTCTTTCTCTCCTCTTTTCTTTCCGTTACTTGCCCTAACACAAGATGGCTTTGAGTGTGAGCTACTTTCTACAAATAACCAAATAAATAAGCATAGAGCTTTACTTTTCACTTGACATGTGCATCCAGTTCAGAGAGCTTTGTTGGGAAATTGGATTCATTTTCAGGAGATTTAAGCTCAATATCATACGAAGAGAGAAGTGCAGCAAAGGGTCTCCAGAGAAATGAGTGAAAAGGGCTGTCTTAAAAGATATTCAACATTCTTTATTACGTTATGGAAAAGGACAATTATTCGGATCTCCTGTATGAATAACGTGCTAATTTTCTGTTGTTTTGACCCATAGATGGCCTTTAGCTCTCTAACCACATTCGTTGGCACATCCTCTACTGTTTTTTTGTGATCACACAGCCTAACTTGTATTTCAGAACATATGACAGCTTTTGGCTCTCCAAAAAGTTTTTTTGTTTTTTATTTATTTGAGATTTTGCCATTTAGAATTTTTTTAGTATGCAGCTATTTTGGAACCTAATTCTTCTCATTTTTTCAAGTCATTTGCAAACAATCTTGACAGAAGTTCGTGAGTGAATGGTGTATCCATGTGCGTGATGGAATCGGTGTGGGCGCGTAGAAGCTAATGCTTGTTTGGGTGTGCTCCACTGTTAGTTTATACCTCATTATTTCTATCACATGGTGAAAGGAAAGGTTCTAGATAAAGGCAAACCATTTACCGTCATTTTAAGGGCCAGGGCAGTGCGTGGAGTTATGCTGCCCCAGACAGAGTAACAATTTGCCACCATCCTCAAATCTGTTGTCTTTACTATTCGGAAAAGAAATGTTTTTCACTAATAAAAACTCGAACTCTGGCTAAACTAGTGACTTTTGGCTTCGTTCTCCATCTTGATTGTGGTGTTGCTGTCAATGTTCTATGCCACGTGGGTAAGCATGTATTTTCATGTTGAATGTGTTTCACGTGCAAGGACAAAAGCCTTTCAAGCTATTCTCAGTGGATTTGTATTAACTCAAGGCCTTAGCTAGCTGTTTTAGCAGAATCTTACAAAATTCATTGTAGCAACATTTGTTCTACTGCAAATAGTGTTTTTGAGATGCTCTGTAAAAAGTAGAATAGTGAGATATTTTCTAGTTGTATTTCTTTGCAACTGTTTCGCTTTGCTTGAAGCTGATTGGTTTAAATGGTAAGACTTGTGTTTAAACGTACTAAATGTATGACATCTTTTGTTCAGAACCCGGCATGTGGGTGCTTTTCTTGGATGTGCGAGAAGTCCCTTTTCACTTGTCCATGGTGGATTGCCCTTCAATTCTACAATGTCCTTTGTTGATATGACCTTTATTGAGTTATTTGACAGATTCTGTATTTTTACTGAGCTTTGCACTCTGATAATTATCTGTATTTCTCGATTTCTGAATGATTTATCATTTGAAAATATTCTATAAGGTTGACTCCTTCCCCTGTATTTCATAATTGTAGAATCACATGCGTTCTGCATGTCTATTGAAATGATAATTTAAAATGCTTTATGAACACATAAGGGCGGAAAGAGCACCACAATCTTTAGAGGAATTAATGGGGGTCCACCAAGTCATGCAGAAGAACCAGGATTAGTGCAACATCACAACAGCCCTCTTCACCACACATGCTGGCAAGGGAGTAGCTAGAAAATTAAAATATCGACCACGTCAATCCAAACATCGAATTTTATGGGGTGAGTTAAGTAAATATGCCTCGCCCTACTTAGAAGAGATCATTTCATCTATCCTTTGTCCATCTATCTCCCCATTCTTTAAGCCTCTCAAAATTAAATCCATCATTTATCCATCTTTTGTGCTTCCATACATCCTTTCTTAATTCCATCCATCTTTCCTTTCTCATTCTATCAACCATCCTTTCATCATTATTATTTCATCCATCTTCCCAACCCTTTATTCATCCTCTTTACTATCCATTTATCATTTTTCTTTAACATTCATCCATCTATTATTTCACCCTCCTTTTATCAACCACCTCACCATGCTTTAACCCTTCAATCCAGGTTTCCATCCTTCCATTCATCTTGCCTTCCATCAATCCTTCTTTCCATAATTTCTGTCGGCCGCCCATGAAAATGCTCTTTAACCCTTCCATCCATCAATCCTTTCCCCCTGCACCCTCCTTTCATACTTTTGGCCCTTCCTTGTAAATGTTTTGTACTTCTTCTCATATGTCCTTCGCGTATCAGCACCACCCCACCTTAAGCAGCTAAAGCCAGGGGGCGGGGTTACCAAACTACTGTTTGCTGGTTATCAAACCACCTGTTGATCCCTTGATCTTTCATTCCTATGTGATAAGACTGTGTTGCCATTAATCACAGGCATTGCCTCGAATGCATCACCTTTTCTGCTAAAATGTTTTCTAAGCTGAATAAGACTAGATCTGCATTGTGGGGACTTCACATGCTGCTTATACTTCTACTTATTATCTTATGAAAGACATGAAGGGCTGGGATTTCTAGCTTTGTAATTCTCTGCACCACTTGTAAGTGCTAAGGTCACAAGTCACAAATTCGATCCTGCACTGGTCCTATAGATTACAGTAAAACCCTTGATCATACCATAAAGAGGCTTTGCTGGTACAGTAGAGTAGAAATGATAATTAATCACAAAACTAACAGTACAATAAAAATATGCATGCATCTGCATCTACAGTTCCACCATAAATACATTCCCTTCACTCATACATACACCACACACTTAAGAATAGTTTGTAAGTGGCCACCTGTTCAGGTTTTAATATTCACACTTCCTTCTCCCATCATTTCAGTGTACCGCAAGGCAGTTAAGAACTTCATTGTTACAAACCCAGATGCCCCATCAGATCCACCCTAGATCAGGACCAACAAAATGTAACTTAGGGGCTGGTACATCACATTTTATGGTAGCCTAAGCAGCCTTTTCAGAAGTCTTTGCATCCTCTCAATCATGAAACCATACTAGTGCATGAAACCCCCTAAAACCACTCCAAAAACAATTCTAAGAGCATGGTTGGGCAGCACAGTATGGGAGATTTCGGTAACCCTCTATGAGGTAAAAGGTAGGCCTTGTACCAAAGCCCAGCAGCACGTATTCATGTTTTTGTATGTTGGATACTCGTATAATGCAATCCTGGTTGAAAAGCAACCGAGAACATAGGTTGTGACATAATCGTAATCGTAGCAGCTTGTTTCTGGTTTTCTACTTCTTGCACTTCTTTCTCTTTGGCTCTTGTGACACCATGGTGTTGCACTGACCTTGATTCTGCTATTGATTCACATGCTGTGCCTATGCCAGTAGTTGGGATTTGGACCAAGAATTCTATGATGTTTTTCGTGAGTGTCAACAAAGGTTGCTTCTGGCATAAGTATCCCCCTTACATTACAGATAAATCAAGCATGTTGCCAAACTATGGCCCACGTTTACAAAGGTTTTGCATGGGCACTCAGGCAACACAACACCAAAGATAACATCTATTTAATTACTGTGAAGGTCCATGTGTGAGAGAGTCCTCATTACGTCATGCTATGCTTGCCAAGCTCTCATACAAGGTGCAGCAGGAAAAAAGCCCAATAATGTACTATTTACTAACATTTAAGTGATCCCCTTGTGCTTTCTGATCTTTGCCTCCTCTACAGTCTGCGGTACTGGTTTGATTTGATTTGAGATGTATTAGTTGCTGATGGAAACCGTAGAGTGTGTCCCACTGTTGGCGGAGCGCAAAAAAAGGAGCAAACTCCAAAGCAAGGTGGGAGAAACAAGAATGCACCTCAAAACTAGAACAGAAAAAGCTGAAGAGGCTCACAAAACAGTCACATTCTTAACAACTTCCTAAATGTGAAGTGATGAACCCCTTCTTTAAGATGACAGTAGATTTAGGGCCTTATTACGAGTACAGCTGTCCTGGGACTGCTTCACTCACAGTGGCGGTCCAACCACCACCACCCGTTCACCCTAGCACGACTGTGGTGGTGGAACCGCCACAAGACCACCGCCTCCACCGGGATCAGGATATGAATATGATGGCGATGACGATGCCGGCACCACCTAGCATATTCCGACCTTCAAATCCACTGCCCTTATTATGGTTGGTACCCTGCCATAAAAACAGTGGCAGACATGCAGGTAAGGAGACCCTAACAGGTCCCCCGGTCAATTCCTAGTCTGGGTATGCATGGAGGGAGGACATGGTGTCCCCCCCTGGAATTGCAGCCATGTTCCTGCACGGTGTGGCATGCAAGCCATGGTGCATGCCATTCTGCACAGGAATGTGCTGCAGGCTCTGACACAGTGGTGGTATGCTTGTTAGGCTCTCCTATGAGCCTAACATACCACCGATGTGAGACCGCCACTGCACCACCCGCCCATCTTGGATAAAAGTCATAATCCGGCGGGCAGGCTCACCGCGGCCTTGGCTGTCTTCCTGGTATCGCTGCAGTGGCGGTGCGAGACGAAGACCGCCAATGTCCCTTTGTATTTTGGGCTCTGTCTTTAGGACTTTGACTTTGCATTTGGCTGTGTTTTGTACTTTTAGAAATGAGTCATTTTAGACTACTGCGATCAAAGTGGCAATTACGACAATGGCATCACTTCTAATTTGAGAACAAATTACAGAATAATGTTTTTTTTTTTTAAATATGTCGTTATTGGCCTTTCTGTACACAAACATGAACATGCTTACGAGAGCAACAGGTAGTGCAACATACAGTCTTCAGGTCTCTCGTTAGTATATACACAATCCATTTCTAATGTTAACACAGATGAAAGATGAGTAAAGTGCAATATACATCGGGTACACATGATCTGAGCACCAAACAGTAGCCCTTGTATATCTCAACTCGATATATAGTAGGTTTATAGTGGTATGTAATAACATTATTTGGCACTGTCCAATCTGCCATCTGCCAACATCATACAATAACATTCCCTACTGCTCTACACTGATAAGGACCCCCAGGGAGTCAAAGTGGCAGCCTTTCTACAGACATATTAGTCAAGCAATGAACAAGCTATGCAAAGCAAACAACTACTAAAAGGAAACAACAGCGTCATCCAGAGGGTCCTGTTTTAAGGCACATCATTTGGATCACTACTTTTCTGGAAGGTGTGATTCCATAATTCACAAATGTATGCACTTTAAGAAGCCTAGGGGGATTAGGGGCTCTATATTTAGCTATATTCTCCCACAAGTTACACCCCGTTAAGTTAGTGGGGTGTCTCAGGGGGATCCTCCCACCTGCTCATCTCATTGTGTCCCATTAGTTCTTTCACCAGTGTTTCCATCCCCCTGCTATCCCAGGCTCAGCGCTCCGTCCATCATCTCCTTGTGTTTGCTTTGTTTGCCCTAAGTTGGCAGGGTATGCCCAGACGTGGGCCCTTTGCTCACTTTGCCACTGGATTCAAGCTAGCCTGGCTGATGAGGGCTGTTAGCCCGAAACTGGTCCCAGGATGCTTGTTTCCGGTCCAGGGAAGACATGGGTTGGCAGTTCGGGCTGGACTGTTCCCATGAGGTACAGGGTCAAGACTGATTTGCACATAGCTGTGTCTGAACTGGGGTGGCGAAGTGAGCTAAAGAATGATGATGGATTCAACCCAGATCTGTGACTGGGGGTGAGTGTCTGAAAAGTTTCAGCACCCCTTCCATCATCTCCTTGTGTTTGCCCACAGCCCTGCGAATGGGTGACGATGTTCTCCTCGGGCGTTATCTCTCATCAATGCCCTTTCTACTGCTCTAGCCTATACTTCAACAGCTCATCCCAAGCTGCCGCTTCAGGCCTGTCTCAGCCATCCACTTCAACGCTACACGTCGCTGTGCCTACTCCAAAGCAAAGTCCACAAATCTGGAACCTACTTTATTAGGTTTCGCACTGCGAACCGATCGCGAAGCGATCGTTGCTGCAAAACTCTATTGTAATCGTTTTTGCTTTCAAGGAGTCAAGGGAGACAGGAGACAAGTGATGTGCACGCGCGCGTAAACGGATCAGGTCACGCGCGCTTCCTGTCTTCCATGGCTCCTTGGAAGCACACACACACGCACGCACACACACACATACAGACCCCCCCCGCCGTCGCGCATACACACACTCACACACACACACACATAGAGAGCCCCCAACCCCCTTGCCCCGCCGTTACCGCGCATACACACACACGCACGCACACACACACATAGAGAAACCCCCCCGCAGCCGCGCATACACACACGCACGCACACACACACACACACACACACATACATACAGAACCCCCCGGCGCTTACACACACACATCCCCTACCTCGGCTCGGCGTGTCTTCTCATCACAGCTTGCGCAGGGACAGCCAACGTGCACACGCACGGCAATGGCGTCTCCTCCGCTACAACCGTGGTTTCGGTTTCGCGGCTTAACCTTGTTTGTGAATGAATGTGATTTTTTAAAAGCGTTTGATGTGGACTGCTGCTTATCAAGAGCGAATATAAAGTTCTTTCAGGAATATAGAGCGTGTCCCATGGTTGATGAAAACTAGACTCCCGTTTAAATCATGGGCATAATATTATGGCATCCCGTTTGTGTGACGTCACTGTACATCGGGTATGCAAATAAGTATGCTCGCTTAAATTTTAAACTGTCCCTTGATAACAAAATGTTTTACGATGGCGCCGTTACTTCATGAGTGTTAAAGCAGTCTTTTGAGTGTATCGCAGTATACAACATTTACGAAAAGCAAGCCCCCCCCCCCTTGCTAAGCCCCCACTGCCTGGAGTAACACGCCAATGTGCTGGGGGGCCCAGGCCCCTGTCTAGAATAGAGGGTGATGTGTTGCCCGTTTGTTCTCTATGGAAAAGTTTAACAGTTAACTGGGTACTTACTGTTCATAGATTCCCCGACTTTGTACAGTGAACCTCGTGGCTGAGAGCGTTGCTTCTCGTGATTGTTTATGTAGCGCTTTACACCACCGGAAGGTGGCCTCAAAGCGCAATGGGGCATGAGAGAGGGAAATGAGAACGGGGAACAAGATGACGGGAATATAGGGCACTATCGTGATAGCCGGGTCGTTGAAATGTCTTATACGACCCCTCTGTGCTGTCCACCCCTTGTAAAGTGTAGGATTCTGTCCGTGGAGCACGCACCCTTACAGCCATGATATGCATGTCTTGCTTATGTCCTGTGACAGGCGGCCCAGTGTGTTAGCACGCAGTCCGCAATCGCGGGCTCGCGGCTGAAGTGCAGCACTTGTGAACTCACAAACACCGAGGCGCTCCTGGGTGACGAGCCCTCTGTCTGTGAAACGCCATTAGGCAGCAGCAGCAGGAACAGTGCATGGGAAACCACTGCGTCAGAGAGGGCCGGCTGCCAGAACCACTCGCTCTCCCCCGGTGTGTTTTTTGGGAAAGCGCTGTTCCCCGCTGTCTAATGATTCGACTCTACCCCGTCATTGCCGCTGTGTCCAGACGACTTTTGGAGTAACCGGGCCCGTCTGATCTCTTCCTGTTCTTGCGGCAACTAATGGATGCATATTTCACCAGGCTCTTTCTGCCCTGCTCTCTAATTATGAGGGACGGATTCTGCAAAGAAGCGGCAGATTCCACTGTCGCCTGCCGTGTAAGCCTCGGCTAACCGCGTCCACGGCATCAATGTGTCCAGAGCTACCACCACCGTACATGGCAGTGGGTCATGGACCCAATCTGAGGTAGCTGATCTGATTGATGCTTCCAAGCACAGATTGCTTACCTTGTGCATCCAGAAACGTCTGAAGAAGCGCCTACACACTGGCAGGTGGCGCCATCTCCCACCCAGGGTTATAGCTTAGTGAGATTCAGGGGCTGGGAATCTCAAATCTCCCAACTCTAAAAGCAGTGGACCACGGGGTGAGTGTGTGGTGACCAGGGTGCGTGATGGACTGTTCCCATGAGGAGCGGGGAACAGTACTGATTTGCATTAGGTGGCGTCAGGTGCTGACTGCAGCGGCCAACACCGATAGAGTGGTAGAGTGGGGGGAAACGGGTGTGCGCGGGGGGAGGGAGTTAGTGATAATTTTAAAACACATACCTGGCGCTGCTGGCTGCCTCGCCCTCCTCTGCTTCCACTTCCTGGTCCCAGCACTGGGACTCTCCATTCAATCCATGCGCTGCTGTCATGCATGAGAGCAGCGTGGTGATTGGTCTGAGTGGCTGGATTAACAGTCGCTCAGTCACAGGGTGTCTGCCCTGTTTCTGTAACCCGTCTGCGCAACACAGCTGGGTTTGAGAAAACTAAGTGCAGGTCTCAGTTTGCCCGGCCTAAGATGGCTGGCAAAACTGTCACGCACACTTACAAGTGGACATACCACTCCTCTCCCCCCTCCCTCCTCATGGCTCAGACCTGCCCTGCACACACTGGCTCTGAGCCAGTGGAGCAACACTCCTCCACCATTGCAGAGGAGCCGCCACTGGTTTAGAGTGTTGCGAACTGGTGCTTTGTTTTGGCGGAGTTGGGCAGACTGAAAGGTTTACGGCAACTAAGTAGAATTTATTCGGTCAGTGTAAAACAATGGTGCAACGGAGTAGGTACCTTCAGAAGTAGGCCATCCAACCATTTTCCATTCTCTCCACCTCCTCCCTCTTGTTGATCACCGCCTGGTCTATCCTGGTGGCGCGGGTCAGAAGAAAAAAAAATTACCCCACATCATGGGAGAACACTGTGGGGGGGGGCAAGAGTCATTAGTTTCGTTTTTTTTCATTTTTCAAAAACAATTTCCCTATTTGGAGGTTTATTTTTAGAAAAATGCTCATTTTTCTGATCGATAGATCAGCAAGAGCACAGCCGTCCTAAAAGCGAAAAGGGCCTTCACTGGGGTCCCATGGCTGGCATATCAGATGGAACACTTCCAATCTCGGCCAAGACTTACTGGTGGAGTGGAACCCCCATTCTGCATGTGTGTGGAAGCTAAAGTGCTCTGAAATGTTGGAGTAAATATGGAGAACATATTGTCATTGTGCCTCATTCACAGACCCATAGTTTGTAAAGCTCAAGGCACATCCTGACTACTCGTTCACAGATCTGAACTCAATGTTTATCCTCACAAGAACAATCTGGCCCCTCAAACTGAGGATTACATTCGTTTGCAGTTTTCCCTCCATCAGTAAGACTGCGCAAAGGGTTAAGAGCTTGCTGCCTTCATCTGAAGTGATCTGCAGGCTTCCATCTGCACACTAACGAGGTCAACTGAGCAGGCCATCTTTCTTGTGTTGGTAAATAAGTACCATTCCACCGGGGCAAGTATCACTTCTTATTTACAATTATTAGAAACCACAAATGTGTTGAAACTACAATTTATAAATGTGTCAACTATTATTTATATTACTAATATTATTACTGTCCTCTTCCTTTGTTTTTTTTTCCCTCTTGTTCTTTTTAGGTTTCGCGCTGCGAACCGATCGCAAAGCGATCGTCGCTGCGAAACTCTATTGTAATCGTTTTTGCTTTCAAGGAGTCAAGGGAGACAGGAGACATGTGATGTGCACGCGCGCATAAACGGATCAGGTCACGCGCGCTTCCTGTCTCCCATGGCTCCTTGGAAGCACACACACACGCACGCACACACACATATACAGACCCCCCCGCCAACGCGCATACACACACACACATAGAGAACCCCGCCGCCGCCGCGCATACACATACGCACGCACACACACACACATAGAGAACCCCCCCACCCCCGCCCCGCAGCCGCACATACACACACGCACGCACGCACACACACACACATACATACAGAACCCCCTTGCCCCCTGCACTTACACACACACATCCCCTACCTCGGCTCGGCGTGTCTTCTCATCACAGCTTGCGCAGGGACAGCCAACATGCACACGCACCGCGACGGCGTCTCCTGCTCTACAACCGTGGTTTCGGTTTCGCAGCTTAACCTTGTTTGTGAATGAATGTGATTTGAGCTATGATTTCGTAACAGTCAGGCCAATGTCGCCCCATTGGCGATAACACAGTTCCGTGTGCTGTAAATTCATTTCAAGGGCATACTAATGCACACCTTTGACATCTGATTCGACATCTTACTACCATTAGAAGGCGTCTTATGTGTTGAGTGATAGCCGGTGGCTTCATATTGTAGTGGTGTAATCTGTGTTGTGTTTATAGCGCTGGGACGCCCAAGGGTATCCAGGCGCTCTATAAAGATTAGATTAAATATTGCTGCTCTCCCGTGTTGACTCTGTTTCTGAATTTCAGTAGCCCTCACACCGATTCACATGATCTTGTTATGGCTTAAAGCTAAAATAGGGCGAGTTTCACATCAGATCCAATTACAGGTTGAAGGTACCTACAGCTCAGAAACCCTATTCTCTTGGGCCCACCCATAACTACCCTCAAATGCCAGAAACAAAGAGCCCTGTTATCCATCCCAGATACATTACTCAGTGAGGAGCACTACAGTCACACACTAGGTTCCATTAAAATCGCCCTACTTGAAAAAATAAATAAAGACCAAATTACTGAGAGCACTATGCTAGGCTTCCCCTTCTTGGTCTCAGACAATGCAAACTTTTTGACAGGAAATATCTTACTACGTTAATTATCCATAACAAGTCCTACTCTTCACCCTGTCTGACGACGAAGGCCTATCTTCTCCAAATAACAAGCGTTTGCAATGCAACAGATCTCGCATTTACGTGAGTTTGAGTTATTGACATTGTAAATGAAAATGCCTTTTATTTAGGTTTTAAAAACGAAAACACAAATAAAAGGCATTGTCAATAGCTCAAAATCTGCGTAAATGCGAAACCTATTGCATTGCAAATGCTTGTTAGCCTTGGATCTAGCAAACATACCCAAGAAGCAAACCTCTGCTGTACAGGTGAGCGAGCAAGCCAATACTCCGATCATCATGGTTACTACCAGAGTCCAAAATCCCGGCAGCCTCGGGCATCCCCATACCATATGTGCAAACCCTGCATTCGGTTCTCCACATCTAGGACAATACTGTTCATCATCCCCATACAGAACTTGCAGTCTGTGTGGTGCCAGATAGGTCATGTGTAGGTAATTGAATTGGATGAGTTTGATTTACAGGATAATGTTAATAATAATATTACTACTGATATTATTAATAATAGTGATAATAATAATATCAACAAAACAACAGTAATAATATCGTCAACTGTCTTTCTTGAATCGGGCCTAGCCTTATCAATTATTTCCTGTCTTGCTAAAAAATTACCTAGGAAAACCAGCATTGCTCTTGGACGCTCACTCTCATGCCCCCCGCGGTTTTTCTTAATGAACAACGGATACCTATGGGCTCTTTGCACTTCAACATCCCAGTGCCATTTTGACTCTGGAAGAGCCTCTTTCAAGATCTTAACCACATATCCTCTGGGGTCCTGCCCCTCCTTTCCCTCCTCCAGTCCCAAAAGTCTCACGTTGTTTCTCCTTTGGCGATTTTCAAAACTTTCTAGCTTCCATTGGAGGTCTTCCACCACCTTCTCTTGATCCGCTTTGAAAGTCTGCCATTCTGTCACCTCATCTTCCACCCTGCTTGTCCTTTCCTCAACTTGCGAGACTCTCCCCTCCACCTCTTCCTGCTTTCTACTTACTCTTCTTAATGAAGCTTGAAGTTTTTTTGTGTCTCTTTTTGCTCTTCGACTTTCCACTCTTGCCTCAGTCTGCATCTGTTTTAGAGTCCCAAACAGCATTTCAAGAGTTACGCTTTGAGGTTTCTGCCACCCATCCTTCTCCCCTTCTTCCTGCACACTCTCCTGGTAGGTCTCTGAGGTAGCAGAGTAGTCCCAGTTGACGGTAATACTTTTTTCTCTAGGCCAGACTTCTGCCACGTTACCGTGGAAAGAAGGTGGAAGTTAAGACAGATGATAGGGCCCTTCCAAAAACAAGGAGCGGAAGCTTATCTGTTGTTCC
This sequence comes from Lissotriton helveticus, assembly GCF_964261635.1. Classification (NCBI taxonomy): domain Eukaryota; kingdom Metazoa; phylum Chordata; class Amphibia; order Caudata; family Salamandridae; genus Lissotriton; species Lissotriton helveticus. The sequence continues at coordinate 373,829,788 of NC_136070.1, forward strand.
CGTCAAGGCTGAAAGTAATCAGGAAAGGTTACACCAGAATGTTTACGTCTGAGGTAAAAGCAGCGGAATACTTAGCAGAAATCGCGGAACTTGATAAAGGAAAGGAGAGCAGAACTAGAACCAGAACTCCACCGAGGTCCCCTGTAAGATCCCCACCAAAGACCCCGTAAGGTGGGAATATTAAGTAAATGTACTTAGCATTGTCGGACAGAGGTGAGAACAGGACAGGATAGGAGAGAGTAGCGATTCTGCAGACTACAGGGGCTACACATAGGCCAGGATTGGCCTATTTGCCTGTAGCAAGGGGGGGGGGGGGTTCTTGAAGGGAGGGGGGAAGGGGGGGGTGAGGGGAGGGTGGTGGGGGGGGAGACAAACACGCTGGTTTTGGGCACAAACATGGTGAAGGTAAAAGAGCTAAAAAAGATGCTTGGAGGAAGGTATGCAATGGAAGACTTGGAAAAAAATATAGGGAAGAAAACAAGGAAACAAGGAAAATCACTAAATGCTCCTGGTATAGGCGTATACAAGAAGTAGGAAAAACTATGAATTATAATGACCTGTAGAATAGTTTCAATAAACATTTGCGGGCTTAATGAGTTAAACAAGAGGTTAAAAACTGCTTCTTTGTTAAAATCGCTAAAACCTGATCTAGTGTCCTTCAGGAAACACACATTGAGGGTACCAAGGCTTATTTATTGGATCAACTGGGCTTCAAGGTTCTAGCAAAAACCAATCAGAATACAAAAACGAGAGGGGTGGTGATTCTGGGCAAGAGACAGGATACACTGGTTAAGAGGAAACTGGAGGATCAGTGGGGCAGATGGGTTATGGCAGAACTAGTGTTTAGGGGAGAAACTTTTACGCTTGTTTCGGTCTATGGTTCTACTGGAGATGATCCAGACACTTTTCAATTTCTAGACACGGAACTCGCGCAATGGCCAGAGCCCATAATCTTATGTGGTGATCTGAATATTCATGATGCAGATAGTAGTTTTCTAGATCCTGATAGGAAATATATGGGGAGGAAAAGAAGAACTTATAGAGCTTTAGCAGATATGGCAAGGAATAACTCGTTAGAAGATCCATGGTTAAATTGCCATCCGAATCTGGACGGGAGTACTTTCTTCTCATATCCTCATCAAACACTGGTCAGGCTGGATTATTTTTTAATCACAAGAGGTTTGATAGATAGTGCAAGGATAGTAAGAGAACCAAGGATCATATCAGATCACAGCCCGCTAGTATTAACTGTAGTACTTGGGCAAAGGAGAATTAAAGAACTGAGGCAATGGACTTTTGACAGAACGCTCCTCCAGGATCAAACTTATAGGGAGAGAATGAGTGAATGGATTAAGGAATTTTGGGAGATTAATAGAGGTACTTCTACATCGGGGACTGTGTGGGATGCTTTTAAAGCCGGAATAAGAGGAGAAACTTTGAGTTATGTTATCAGTGCTCAAAGAAGGGAGAAGGAGAAAGCGGAGAGAGATAACAAACTAATTAGAGATGCAGAGGAAGAACTTATGAGGGCTATACACACACATTCTCCAATTGAACAGATATTATTGAAGATAGTTGCCCTCAAAGCAGAAGTTATGGATGGGATGGCAAAAAAGACCGTTGAGAAGTATGTAGTTAATAAAGAAAAGGCGTATGAACTCAGCGAAAGAGTTGGTCACATATTGGCAGTACGAGCTAGGCAAAGAGATGGGATGGCTGATATTAAAGAGATCAAAAACGGTCAGGGAGTCAAGGTTAAGGATGCTGAACAGATTAGAGAGGTTTTCAGACAGTTCTACACGGAGCTTTATATATCAGATGGGTATGAAGGAGAGGAGGACATAGGGGCATATTTGAGGGAGATAGAGCCTTCGGTACTGGCAGAGGCAGACAGAAAAGAGCTGGAAGAGAAATTTAAGGTGGATGAACTGGCTGAGGCTTTGAGGGAGTTGCCGTCTGGGAAGGCCGCTGGTCCGGACCAGATTCCAATAGAATTTTATAAAGTTTTCCAACCCTCCTTACTAGTAGAAATGTTTAATGTGATGTTGTTAGCACAAATGGGTGAGTCTGTTCCACAATCCTGGGGGGGCGCAGATATTATTGTTATTCCAAAAAAGGGCAAACCCGTAGACGTTCCGGGCTCCTATCGACCCATTACCTTAATGAACGCTGATGTTAAGGTGTTCTCCAAAATCTTGGCAAAAAGGCTATCTAGGATAATTGAATCCTTGGTTATTTCTTCCCAACATGGATTTATTCCAGGTAAGGGAACAACCCAACACACTAGGCAAGTAATCACGGCATTTGATGTAGCAAGCATACTGGAAGACCCAATGGCGGCGGTGTTTCTCGACGCCGAAAAAGCATTCGATAGGGTCTCATGGAGATACTTATGGGATGCTTTGAGGTGGCACGGGATAGGACCAGGATTTATAAAGGCTCTGCAGACCTTATATATCAACCCGACGGCTAAGATAAGAGTCAATTGAGGTTACTCGGCAGCAGTTAATATTCAGAGAGGCACAAGGCAGGGCTGTCCCTCCTCTCCCCTGCTTTTTGCTCTATATCTTGACCCCTATATACGAAAGTTGGAAAGTAACCAGCAGATACCATCGTTAGTCCTCAATGGTTGTAGACTTAAATCATTAGCTTATGCGGATGACGTCGCCATACTGACCGCAGAACCTACAGTTGCCATTAGGGCAATTGAAGTAGAAGCTGAGAGGTTTGGTCAGTTTTCAGGATACAGTTTGAACATCACTAAAACCCAGATAGTTAAAAATCAATGGGTAATTTGTAATGATGCTAGAGTGACGGATATGGCAACTTATCTAGGGGTGCAAATAACAGCAGAAATAGATAAGATTGTGGAAAAGAATATGGATCCCCTGGTAGCACAAATGAAAAAAGATCTGGAAAAAATGAACAATCTGCATCTGACATTAGTTGGCTGTACAAACATCATCAAAATGATGATTTTACCCAAATTTTTGTATGTGTTCAGGGCGGTACCTTTGCTGTTTGAAGCCAGCTGGTTTAATGGTATGGAGGCTATATGTAACAGGTTTATATGGGCACACGGCAAGACCCGGAGGGCCTATAGGTACATGACACTCCCCAGAGAAAAAGGGGGATGGGGTGCACCAGATTTTCGCTTATATTATATGGCTACTGTTCTGCAATATATTCAAGGTCTTATTGGAGGTAATATTGATGATGTAAGAATGCATAAGATGTCTACAGAGATTTATGCTGTCGCACTGGGGGTAAATGCTCATAATTGTTTCTTAAAATGTACAGATTACAGCTACTTTAAGAGAACTAAGTTCAAAACTGTTAAGGCGGCAGTCACAGTGTGGAATGCATTCTTAAAGAAAGTCAAGGTGGGGAGGTACAATAGGTATGTCTCATTAATTAACAATAGGTCACTCCCTGAGGAAATTTTTGCAGATCATACAATGACAGAGTGGGCTTTAAGGGGGATTACGCAAATAGGAGATCTATTTTCACAGGATGGTTTTAAGCAATTTTCAGAGTTAAGAGACGCATACGGCATACATAATAGGGGATTTTTTAAATATCTACAGGTTAGAAGTTTCCTTAAAAACAAGGTTGGAGGCCCAGTAGGGTTTAATAAAATAGAAATAATGGAGAAAATAAAGCTGATGGGGGATTGCTCTATCAAGTCCTTTTACGCAGCACTGGCGAAAGAAAAGCAAGATGATTTAGATAAATTCAGCAAGAAATGGGTGGACAAACTAGGGGTTGAAAGTAATTTGTTTTATGATTCCTTGAATTTAGGATGTACTATATTATGTGCTGCCCCGTTGCAGTCTCAGCATTATAAGACATTATATTTTCTGTACTTTACGCCTGCAATGATCGCAAAATGGGGGGGGGTTACAGGAATTAACTGTCCCAGATGCAATGCGCTGGAAGCAGACAGTGTACAAATTTTCGCAACATGTCCCCAATTACAAACATTGATTAAGGAGATTGAGGGGTTTTTGGCAAGATCACTGGGCATTGTGATATCTCTTACACCAGCTTGTATCATGCTAGGGGTGACTGACGGGGAGCAGGATCAATATGCTGAATTTTTGTTTGTAATAATGGCTGTTTATAGACTAACAATTGCTAGGGCTTGGCTAGACAAAAATCCCCCAAAAATGCAATGCTGGCTGGCAAATACTCTGTATGCATGCAATATAGAGGAAAAAATTTATGCACGAAAGGGGAGGAGTGGAAGACGACGAGGAGAAGAATTTGGGAGCCACTATGCAAATGGAAAGAGGCGCAAAGAAGGGGCAGCTAGGTGTAGGGTTGGGAAGATGTTGTTTCCACGGTTACTGTTTGCTTTTTTTTCTTTTTTTTTTTTAGCTGAATGTATTATTGGTAGGGTAGTACTCAAGGATGGAGTTTAAATAATATAATGTATTAAGTATTGTAATGGATAAAATGTGATGCATGTAAAGCTCATAATACTTTGTTATGGTGAAGAAAAAAAAAAATTTTTAAAAAAAAACAAAAAAAAAAAAAACAACAGTAATAATATAATCCATGAGGTTATGAGGCATAAATAGACCAAAATTACCCTGGGGTTGCTTGTGTTCTCGCCTAAAGGTGACCTGAACAGGCAGTTTTGTTTGCACTCTACCATGGCAAAATGACACAATTGCATATGGCTGGACTTCGTCTGGAGTGGCATGGTTGGTGAAAAACAATGAACTGGAATTTGGCCTTGGTAATTACCAGTGGCTGAGATTTAGTCAAGGATTCCACCCATCACATCTTTGTTTTCCTTCTTGTCACTAGTGATGTCATCAATAATGTCATGTAGGAGTTCCTGATCAGTACAGTGTGGACATTAACTTAACATAGGTCGTAACCATATTGTACAGTAACCATCTTATAAAGTACCTGAATGTAAAAGAGATAGCACAGGGTTTCGAAGGAGACCGTTTTGATCATATAGTTTGCAATTATACATTTAAGTCTCAAGAATTCCAGGAAAAGCCAGTGAGACAAACCAGAGACAACATAATTGGGTGGAGAACAAGAAATGACCATAGTTTGCACAATCTGTCAGAATAGTAAAGGATGGCGTAACAAGTGTACAACAGCCTGTGCACGAGATGGTATGGCTTGGCATGAACAAAGCAAATTCATTGTGTACAGAAAAAATATTGAAACGGTGAGAACAAAGCGTACCCTCCATACGAAGCCAACCCAGTTATGTAGGACTACATCTTACTGATGACATTGTTCAGAGCATTGGATTGCGTTCTTCCCACATTACAGTGGTTATGTCATATTACCTATTAAATACACACCATCGTCATCAGCACCATGAGGCACTGCATGACAGTAACAGCCAGAACATGAGAGTATGTACCACATCAGAAAACATGAGAGCATAAACAACATATTGGGGCATATTAGCAAGAACCTCATTAAAATTATCGCCATTTCAGCGGCAGGAAACTGCCTCTAAAACGGCGATAATGGGCTTGCATATATATGTGTAATAGAGTTCCAATAGAAGCCCAGGTTAGATGTGCAGGACGGATTGGTGTCACTACATCGCGGTTTATTACAACGCATTCCGTTACATCTGAATTTTTACAACGCAGGATCCATTACATCGGATGCCATTACAACGCATGGCATTACATCGCAGATGCTATTACAACGCATGGCATTACATCGTAAGTATAGGTAAGTATATATTTTAAAAAAAATGTAATTAAGTTAATTTAATTAATTTAATTAATTTAAATAAAATACATTTTAAAATAGTAATTAATTTAATTTAATAGATTTAAATCTAATATAATGAAATTAATTTAATTTAAATATTTTTAAAATTGTAATTAAATTAAATTAATAAAAAAAATTATTTAATTTAATTAATTTAATTAAAAAATGTAATTAATATAATATAATTAATTTTATTTAATAAATATATTTTAATTAATTTATAAATGGTAAATATAATTTAATTAGCCCTAAGCACAAACCCAACCCTGAACCCTAAAACACCCCTGTACCCCAAAACCCAAATCCAACCCTAAAACCTAAAAAAACCCTGTACCCCAAAACCCAAACCCTGCCCTGAAACCTAAAAACACCCCTGTACCCCAAAACCCAAACCCTGCCCTGAAACCTAAAAACACCCCTGTACCCCAAAACCCAAATCCAACCCTGAAACCTAAAAAAAACCCTGTACCCCAAAACCCAAACCCTACCCTGAAACCTAAAAACACCCCTGTACCCCAAAACCCAAACCCTGCCCTGAAACCTAAAAACACCCCTGTACCCCAAAACCCAAACCCTACCCTGAAACCTAAAAACACCCCTGTACCCCAAAACCCAAACCCTACCCTGAAACCTAAAAACACCCCTGTATCCCAAAACCCAAACCCTATCTTGAAACCTAAAAACACCCCTGTACCTCAAAACCCAAACCCTACCCTGAAACCTAAAAACACCCCTGTATCCCAAAACACAAACCCTACCCTGAAACCTAAAAACACCCCTGTACCCCAAAACCCAAACCCTACCCTGAAACCTAAAAACACCCCTGTATCCCAAAACCCAAACCCTACCCTGAAACCTAAAAACACCCATGTACACCTGTATTTATTTTAAAAATTACTTTAATTAATATAATAAATAATAAATTAATAATATTAAAAAACATAAATAAATATATTTAATTATAATTAATATTAATAAAATTAAAAAAAATTAAATACTTACCTATACTTACGATGTAATGCCATGCGTTGTAATAGCATCTGCTATGTAATGCCATGCGTTGTAATGGCATCCGATGTAATGGATCCTGCGTTGTAAAAGTTCCGTTGTAAAAGCCTCCCGTTGTAAAAGTTGCGATGTAACGGTGCATCACCGTGCAGGACATCTAACCTGGGCTTCTATTGGAATTGTGTAACGCATATTAGCAAGCCCATTATCGCCGTTTTAGTGGCAGTTTCCTGCTAATATGCCCCTATGTTTCCCAAAACAAAGACAGTTCTCCTTCTAATCATGGAGTGACAGACAATCCGTGTCGGGATAAGACTCAGATTGATGGTAAAAACATTGAGGTACACTCTGGAGGTATAATCCGGAGGTATACTAGTGTAGGTATGCTCTGGGAGGGAGACCCCGTTAGATCATGTTACACCACTTAGATCTCCTACACGGTACACCAGGAAAGCAAACCCTCCTATTTGCTGGATATTAGTATTTGTGTGCCCCACCTCTCCAGTGCTCTCTGATCCAGGCACTACTGTGCGGTCCTGGGTAATGGTTCACTTTGTATCTGGTTGTTTCTCGAACTGTTTAGAGAAGAATGATACCGGACAACGTAAATATGTTCTACCTTCCAAGTTAAAAAAGGTGAGCAGAGTGACACATATGACAACTTCATCACTTATACTTTGGTAACAGATGTAATAATAACCATAATAATAATAACAACAACAATAATAATAAAATACACCATCTAATCTATGTCAATGAGATACTAACACACGCACACATGTTCACAAAAGACCATGATGCATAGCAGGAAGTAATTACACACATAAGGTGCCCTCTTCTTAAACCACACAGCGCTCTTTAAAGAGAATACAGATAGCAAGAGCAAGTGCCATCAACACCACCATACATTGTATTACTGCAATAGCCAGAACACGAGAGCATGTACCACATTAGTGGGTGTGAATAGAAACATCCTAAGCACCATGAGAAAGTGTACAGCCATAACATGTGTATTGTGGTTCAAGGAACAGGTGTACCAAGAAAGTATCCGATACAAGCAAATGCACAAGTAAGCTAAAGACAAGTAGCAAGACCAGGAGTGTGCTGGCAGCTATCCAGAGTAAGCAGTTGTCATATTCTGATGAGCACTAAGCCATGAGCCTTGCATGTTTACCACTTTTCAGGGGGGTTGTGAGTCGCTCTTTTAAGACCCTCATTAGGAGTGGCACCTTATTTCTGATGGGGCTGGTTAACAAGAGTTACAGGCCCCACCATAATTATAAGTTTGCGGGATCACGAAATCTTAAAGCTATTTCAATTGAAACGTTCTAAGTGCCAGGAAAAATATTTTAGAAACCACATGGAAATTCAGATACTGCCATGTTATTCCGCAAAAAACATGGAATACCAATTAATTTCACCACCACTGACCCGGAATTACTGGGACTCCTAGTTATAGTCATTCTGGGAGGCTGAGTAGCGGGTGAAACTCAGGGACACTTGTGATGAAGCCCTAAGTTGTTTGGCAAAGAACTCTAAAATTAGATCAACTATACATAGATCCTGTTGAATATATTCAGCTGAACCCTTAGTTACTTCAGTTTTCCTGTTATCTGAGGTTTGCTACGGATACAAACTTTTAAAAAGTGTAGACAGTAGATAGGCTACTACCACCACGCGTCTGCTGATTCTTAATAGGTTGGGGAAGTTTGAGAGGTGAAGGAAGGCAGAGGTGGTTGTTGCTTCTGAGATTTTTGACTGAGGAATTGCTCTTCAGAACATTTTCATGCAACAAAATTGTATTCAATCGAACATAAGAATAAGACCACTACAGAAAGAAAACAACTGATATGAACAGCAATAGGATCCATTGTCAGTATTTGTAAAATCAAACCGAAATTTTGACTTCATTTGTTTTTGATATAACTGGGACAAGAAAGGCAAACTCACACAGGAGCCAGGAGGGCAGGGAGTAGGTTTGGTATGTGTAAGAAATGGCGTTTCCCAACTCTCCAAGGGGGTAGCATGTAACCAAGCGGGCAGGCCAAACTTCGAGGACATGTGAAGCACTCACGCAGTACCCACAGACGACACACCAGGCACAGCACAAAAGAGGCAGGACACCAGTTTGAGTTGGAAAAAGATAAGTAGTTTAGTATTGTTTCCAACCTGCAAGGCAAAATAAAATGCAAAACAGTAGTGTCACAACAGGGCGCCAATTGGCGCCAGAGCCAAGTGTATAGAGGGGGGATTATTTACATGGGAAGTAAGGGCTGAGTCTATAAGTCCATGCTGAAAGGAAAAAGGATGGGATCAAAATAACATTAGATCTGGGGTCAATCTGGTGGGGCCAACTCAGACTCTCATCCTTAGGGGAGGGCTGTAATTGCAAAATATCACATTAGCATAGATATACATCATGCACAATAACGCCAACCCAACCCCTGTAAGGGAAAAACATCAGGGCTTCACAGTACATCATAAATAGGAGCACCTGTAATAAATCAGCACGGCTGGCCCATTAACCTGGGGCATAACCAAGGGCCTGGAATAACACGTCAGGCCAACCTATTGACCAACATTAGGCAGAACATACCCCACCCAGCAGTAATATCCGGTAGGGGCCCTCCTCATAGACCAGGAACACCTGTAAGGAAACAGCTAGGCTCCCTTTACCATCAAACTAGGGGTATCAAACATCAGGGTGTATTGGCATCAACTCTTCCCGGGTCACCTTAGGGGAACAATAACCCATGGGTCCCAGAACTAAGCATAGGGCAACCACTCCCTGGGACCTAAACATGCAGTTTTGCAAACACACAGGGTAACTAGCGTTAACAAAGCTCGCAGTCCCTAGGGATTAATCCTACTTATAGAAACATCCCCGGCCTCCACTTCTCACTGTGGGGAGGTTGCCCAGTCTAGGGGTCTCCTGTGTACCTTCAGGGCCAACATGGCCAGTCCCGGTGTCCAAAAGAAGAGGGGGGGGGGGGGCGAGCACTGACCCTGTGCCCCGTTGCCTTTCCCACCACCCCTACACAGTCCAGCTGTGGCCCCACTCACCAGCTGCTCCTGGACTCTTTCGCCTAGGGACCTCAGCAGGCGCAGGGCTTCACTGAGGAAGGGCAGGCACCGACAATGTGCCTCGATGCCCCCTCCTCTCTCGCGACTACAGCCGGGCCCCCCTTTCCTCACGGGGGCCTGGGACTTAAAGGTAGCCTCCGTGAGGCTTCAGGCCCCAAACAGGGGCTCTCTTCAGCTTCGAGGAGGAGGGACAGGCACCGGCAATGTGCCTCGAGGCCCTCCCTCCCCTCAAGCCTCGGGCCACAACACTCGGGGCACTCCTTTCTTACAGAAGTACCTGGGCCCCTCTTGCTCACGGGGGCACGGGGGTTCCAAAATGCCTCTGGGCGGCCCAATCGGGGCTCCCTCCTCCTCACAGGAGCCCCGCAGTCTCTCTGCTCCTCCGGCCGCCTCAGGTCGGGAGGCGGGGCTGGCACCGACAGTGTGCCCCGGCCCCGCCTACCTCACCGGCCCCTCGCGTGGGGGCACAGACCGGCGGGGTGGCCTCCCCCTCCAGTCGCTTCTCTCGGGGCTCCCTTCTTGGCACGGGGGCCCCGCAACGGCGCTTCACCTGGGTCCCCCCTCCTTCACGGGGACCCAGGGCTTTGCGTCTCTCCTCGCGGCCTCCTCAATCCGGGCCACAGACCGGCGGGGTGGACTCCCGCTCCGGTCGTTCTTCACGGGGCTCCCTCACGACCACGGGAGCCCCGCACCAAAGCTTCACCCGGGTCCCCCTCCTACCTCACGGGGACCCGGGGCTTCGACTCGGCTTCTTCCTGCCTTCCCGGCCGCCCGGGCCGGAAGCCAATCCCTGCGCGGCGTTGGCGGGGGCGGGCCGATGACGCGGCCGGGCGCCCCCGTCACGTGACGCGAGTGCCGCGGCCCCTTCTTCACTTCGGCGGCCCTCTCCTGGTACCGGGGACCGCCGCAACGATGCCGAACACGGCGGGGGTTTCCTTGGCGGCGCCGGGCCGCGGCGGTGACGGTGGCAACAATAAGGGGTAGGCTCCCTTCTATTTAATTACTTATATCGGCAGAAGCGCGCCTCCTCAGACGGCGCTATTCACAGGCTGCCACAGTCTCCTCAGAAAACGGCGCTATTCACTGCGCTCCGCTCCTCCCTCGGCCCACACAACTTCCAGGGCCAACAGCACTCCGGGGGTCACACCAGCCCCAGCGCTTCTCTTCCCACAGCGCTTGTTAGGCAGTCCAAGGGCAGATTAAGGGACACAGTTCCTCGGGGGCACAATCCTCCCCGGGCAGCCCCTCCCAGTCCAGCGCTTCCACAGGGGCCACAACTTCCCAAGGGGGGAACAGTCCCAGTACAGATCCTCAGGGGCCCCTTCCTCACCTCCTGGGGGCTCCTTTCGCGCTGTGCTGGCGTAATTCATGGTCCCTTAATAGTGACAGGGACCTGGATGGGCCCTCATAATTCAGGGGCCCAGGGGACAGCAGAGTAGGGGGGTTTTAGGGGTGCAGGGCCCAGCTCACAGGCCCATGTGGCGGTAGCACCTTGTAGCAGGTCCCCTCTCTTTCTTGTCCCAGCGCTGACTGACTCTCTGGTGGCACATCCCTCTTACTTATACCCTCCTCCCTGGCAGTGCCAGAACCTTCTAGAATGTTGGCAAAACTAGCCTAAACTGGCTCAAGGGGAGGGGGTGAGCACCCTGGGTGCCAGGCTTTCCCTCCAAATGCTAGGGGTAGCTGGGTAATAATAGCTAGACTGCTGACCTATGGCAGTACAGTGGCAAAACCCATGGCCATGGCATCCATTTTAAAAACAGTACATTTTAGTCAGGTGCATTTTTAAAATGGGGAAATTTACAAGTGCTCACACCATTACTTGACATTACATTTTTAACAAGGTGTCTCACACCACTCATGGCCTATACAGGTTTAATCCCATGGGGGAGACATTTCAGACAAGGGGGTCAAAAGCGAAAAAATTTGGGGGAAAAGGCCAAGTCCAACACAGCTCCCCCCCAGCCAAAAGCCAGGGTAGACCGATCAATACCTTGATGGGCTTCCCTGCTTGGGGCGGAAAAAGGTGGACGCAGGCCTGCAACTACAGGAGCACCTGCAGTCTCTTTTCCACTCTGGAACCCGATAGTTCACTCTCGCATCCCTCCCTTCATCAACAAAACCACCCCACTGGTGTTCCCTAGTGGGATGTGGCCAGGTCTGGCCTCTAGGCCATCCAGAAGTCTCTGGCCCTTGTTTCTTCCTAGAGTGGGAGGCTCTAGCCTCAGGCTTGTCATACTCTTGGACCACTCTCCTCTTTCCAAATTGCCACTGGTCCACCCACCTGGGGTCTACACCCTCAGGCTGACCAGCCCTTAGGGGCGAGGCTCTCCTCCCCCTACTTCTCCTCCTAAGGTTCCTCCATCTCCTTCTCCTGGGGACACCCTCACACAACCACTCTCTCCCCAACCTGGAGTCGAAACCCTCAGGCTGCACCGGTGACAGGGGCGAGTCCTCCCTCTCCCTGCACCCCCTCCCAGAGTTCCGCACCCTCCCACCGGGAGAAGTACCCCTGGGAGTCAAACTGGTAGGGACCTTGATTACAGGTACCCCACCTTCCAGATCAGGCAACCCCTGAACCTGGAACCCCAGTCCAGGATCTAAACCCCGTGACTGGTCAGACCCCCGAACCACTGGAGCTCTGGTTACTGATACTCCGGGTTCTCCTGTCACTAGGGGATCCCCTTCATGAGAAGGCACACCGGGACAGCCTAGGCTCCCAACCTGGAGCTCCCTAAAAGATCTCTCCAGGCCCTGTGACTGCAGTTGGGGCACCTCGGGACACCTCCCCGTCTCACTCCCTCCCATAGATGGGATGTGAGGCCCTACAACCCGCCCACTCTCCTGGGACCTAGCTGGGCTTCTCACCTCTCCCGCCACGCTGGGTCGGAAGATCCCTGCACCACTCCTTTCTGGATCACTCCCCAATGTCTTCCCAGACGCTCTGGCACTTACCCAGAGGTCTGCCTCTCGTGCAAGTTCCCTGGGGTCTGAGAACTCGTACTGCAACAGATGATGACGCAGACTTGGGACACAACTCCTCAGCATGTGCTCCCGAATAACGGCATAGCACAGCCCTTCCCAATCCTCTACTGCTCTCCTCTCCACCCAATCCTCCAATGCAGTCCAACACTCCTCCTCAAACTATCCCCAGGACTGGTGGGACAGTTTTCCCCTGCCCCTGAACACTAACCCGTCCCCCTCTTCCTGGGAATCAGGCACCGTCTCCTGGGCTTCGGGAGTGGGACTCCTTGCACTGGACCTACACTCTCTGCCACCACTGGATCCCACCCTCCTCGGTGAATCCAGACTCCTAAAACCACTCTCAGGGGACAACCTACCCACCTGAGCTGATCTCTCTCTGGCGAAGGCCCTCTCCGCCTCTGCCATCCTCTCCTGCGCTAGGACTTTTTCAGTCTCTAGTCGCTGCTCTTCTACCCTCAGCTGCGCTAATTCTGTGGCCTGCTCAAACCTGAGCTTCGCCAGCGCCAGCTGATGCTCCCTTTCTTCCCTCCTATCTACCCACTCTTCTGGGGACAGGGAAAGGGATGGGGCAGTGCCCCCGGGACTGGACCCAGTGCGAGACTCCCTATCTACGGTGTCCTCATCAGCTACTGGCGTCTCCGCCCTCTTCAACTCTTCCTCCTCTTCATCGGGGTAACTACTTCCCAGGGTTCTGGATGGGGAGCCCTCTCTCTGGCCTCTAACCCACTGACCCTTCAAAAACTCGAGAGGGTAGTCAGACAAGTCCCCACCAATCTCTAAGGGCTCTCCCCTCTTGAGGGCCTCATAGAGAAACAACTTTCTGCTAATGTTTCCTACTGGGGGTATCCCTCTCTCCTTGAGGAAATCTATGACTTCCTGCTCGGTGTACTCCATCAGTTCCATTTCATCCAAAACCAACCCCATCGTGGCGAGGTACACCCGGGACACACCCTCCCAGTGGAACAAGGGGACACAATTCCACAACAACACTTTTCAGGAGGAAGCAATACAAAGTCACAATGTTCAGCCAAACAATAATCCCCACAAAAAGGCTCGGATTACATCCAAAGCTCTACTTGTGGTGTAACCTGTGGCCGCTGTGGTACTGCGCAAACACAAGTCCTATCCCACCGCTTGCCACCAATGTAAGAAATGGCGTTTCCCAAATCTCCAAGGGGGTAGCATGGAACCAAGCGGGCAGGCCAAACTTCGAGGACATGTGAAGCACTCACGCAGTACCCACAGACGACACACCAGGCACAGCACAAAAGAGGCAGGACACCAGTTTGAGTTGGAAAAAGATAAGTAGTTTAGTAGTGTTTCCAACCTGCAAGGCAAAATAAAATGCAAAACAGTAGTGTCACAACAGGGCGCCAATTGGCGCCAGAGCCAAGTGTATAGAGGGGGGATTATTTACATGGGAAGTAAGGGCTGAGTCTATAAGTCCATGCTGAAAGGAAAAAGGATGGGATCAAAATAACATTAGATCTGGGGCCAATCTGGTGGGGCCAACTCAGAATCTCATCCTTAGGGGAGGGCTGTAATTGCAAAATATCACATTAGCAAAGATATACATCATGCACAATAACGCCAACCCAACCCCTGTAAGGGAAAAACATCAGGGCTTCACAGTACATCATAAATAGGAGCACCTGTAATAAATCAGCACGGCTGGCCCATTAACCTGGGGCATAACCAAGGGCCTGGAATAACACGTCAGGCCAACCTATTGACCAACATTAGGCAGCACATACCCCACCCAGCAGTAATATCCGGTAGGGGCCCTCCTCATAGACCAGGAACACTTGTAAGGAAACAGCTAGGCTCCCTCTACCATCAAACTAGGGGTATCAAACATCAGGGTGTATTGGCATCAACTCTTCCCGGGTCACCTTAGGGGAACAATAACCCATGGGGCCCAGAACTAAGCATAGGGCAACCACTCCCTGGGACCTAAACATGCAGTTTTGCAAACACACAGGGTAACTAGCGTTAACAAAGCTCGCAGTCCCAAGGGATTAATCCTACTTATAGAAACATCCCCGGCCTCCACTTCTCACTGTGGGGAGGTTGCCCAGTCTAGGGGTCTCCTGTGTACCTTCAGGGCCAACATGGCGAGTCCCGGTGTCCAAAAGAAGAGGGGGGGGGCGAGCACCGACCCTGCGCCCCGTTGCCTTTCCCACCACCCCTACACAGTCCAGCTGTGGCCCCACTCACCAGCTGCTCCTGGACTCTTTCGCCTAGGGACCTCAGCAGGCGCAGGGCTTCACTGAGGAAGGGCAGGCACCGACAATGTGCCTCGATGCCCCCTCCTCTCTCGCGACTATAGCCGGGCCCCCCTTCCCTCACGGGGGCCTGGGACTTAAAGGTAGCCTCCGCGAAGCTTCAGGCCCCAAACAGGGGCTCTCTTCAGCTTCGAGGAGGAGGGACAGGCACCGGCAATGTGCCTCGAGGCCCTCCCTCCCCTCAAGCCTCGGGCCACAACACTCGGGGCACTCCTTTCTTACGGAAGTACCTGGGCCCCTCTTGCTCACGGGGGCACGGGGGTTCCAACACGCCTCTGGGCGGCCCAATCGGGGCTCCCTCCTCCTCACAGGAGCCCCGCAGTCTCTCCGCTCCTCCGGCCGCCTCAGGTCGGGAGGCGGGGCTGGCACCGACAGTGTGCCCCGGCCCCGCCTACCTCACCGGCCCCTCGCGTGGGGGCACAGACCGGCGGGGTGGCCTCCCGCTCCGGTCGCTTCTCTCGGGGCTCCCTTCTTGGCACGGGGGCCCCGCAACGGCGCTTCACCTGGGTCCCCCCTCCCTCACGGGGACCCAGGGCTTTGCGTCTCTCCTCGCGGCCTCCTCAATCCGGGCCACAGACCGGCGGGGTGGGCTCCCGCTCCGGTCGTTCTTCACGGGGCTCCCTCACGACCACGGGAGCCCCGCACCAAAGCTTCACCTGGGTCCCCCTCCTACCTCACGGGGACCCGGGGCTTCGACTCGGCTTCTTCCTGCCTTCCCGGCCGCCCGGGCCGGAAGCCAATCCCTGCGCGGCGTTGGCGGGGGCGGGCCGATGACGCGGCCGGGCGCCCCCGTCACGTGACGCGAGTGCCGCGGCCTCAGGGCCTAGCGCGGCCCCTTCTTCACTTCGGCGGCCCTCTCCTGGTACCGGGGGCCGCCGCAACGATGCCGAACACGGCGGGGGTTTCCTTGGCGGCGCTGGGCCGCGGCGGTGACGGTGGCAACAATAAGGGGTAGGCTCCCTTCTATTTAATTACTTATATCGGCAGAAGCGCGCCTCCTCAGACGGCGCTATTCACAGGCTGCCACAGTCTCCTCAGAAAACGGCGCTATTCACTGCGCTCCGCTCCTCCCTCGGCCCACACAACTTCCAGGGTCAACAGTACTCCGGGGGTCACACCAGCCCCAGCGCTTCTCTTCCCACAGCGCTTGTTAGGCAGTCCAAGGGCAGATTAAGGGACACAGTTCCTCGGGGGCACAATCCTCCCCGGGCAGCCCCTCCCAGTCCAGCGCTTCCACAGGGGCCACAACTTCCCAAGGGGGGAACAGTCCCAGTACAGATCCTCAGGGGCCCCTTCCTCACCTCCTGGGGGCTCCTTTCGCGCTGTGCTGGCGTAATTCACGGTCACTTAATAGTGACAGGGACCTGGGTGGGCCCTCATAATTCAGGGGCCCAGGGGACAGCAGAGATGGGGGGTTTTAGGGGTGCAGGGCCCAGCTCACAGGCCCATGTGGCGGTAGCACCTTGCAGCAGGTCCCCTCTCTTTCTTGTCCCAGCGCTGACTGACTCTCTGGTGGCACATCCCTCTTACTTATACCCTCCTCCCTGGCAGTGCCAGAACCTTCTAGAATGTTGGCAAAACTAGCCTAAACTGGCTCAAGGGGAGGGGGTGAGCACCCTGGGTGCCAGGCTTTCCCTCCAAATGCTAGGGGTAGCTGGGTAATAATAGCTAGACTGCTGACCTATGGCAGTACAGTGGCAAAACCCATGGCCATGGCATCCATTTTAAAAACAGTACATTTTAGTCAGGTGCATTTTTAAAATGGGGAAATGTACAAGTGCTCACACCATTACTTGGCATTACATTTTTAACAAGGTGTCTCACACCACTCATGGCCTATACAGGTTTAATCCCATGGGGGAGACATTTCAGACAAGGGGGTCAAAAGCGAAAACATTTGGGGGAGAAGGCCAAGTCCAACAGTATGGAACCCAATTACAGGATTATTTGGATGATCCCCTCATTTAATCACAAATATTGTCTCCAAATTGACCAGAATACTTAACTTTCTCACATCTAGAAAACACGCACATTTCCATAATGTAATCGTCAATTGCAGGAGGTATAGAGGTCATTCTACAGTGCGAGTAAAGTGTAGGTAGTAAGGGATCTACTGAGCACCAACACTGATCCATTAAAAAAAATGACAATATGTAACAGATCATAATTAAGTTCAATTTTACTTTCATTTACGACCATCTCTACTAAAACTAATTTTAGATCATATTGAACCTCACTTCAAATGCAAAATTGTGTTAATTGGACTTAAGTCAATGTTGGATCTATCTATTCTCTTCCAATTTTTTAGAGTAGTAAATGTATCTGCTGCTATTGGATTTTCGAACCGCACTTGCTTTTTTGGCCACATTGTGCATGCACTTAATTTCACCATCGCTTTGGGGAGTGTATGTGAGGAGAAAATGGTGGTATAGTAAATTGTGCCACCACCTACCACTTGATTTTTGTGGCATGCATTACACTGTCTTTGCTTGCTCATAATTTCACCATGACTCTGTTTCTTATCCAAATGTGTTACATTGATCATATTGTGCAAGTACTTTACACAACTTTAGAGGAGTGTTTGAGTTTGTGAGCAAAGGTGATTGTTTGCAAGTTGTTATGCACGTGACATAACAATGCCTCATTTTGGAATTTGGACATGAATGCTGTTGTGAGCATATTTTGATGCCACTATATTTCACCAATGCTTTGGTAAATTGTTACATTTTGTGGAGGAAGGATGGTGTTTCTAATGTGTTAAACATGAGATGTAACTCAACATACTTTTGGATTTGCTCTGCAAATGCAGTCTTGATTATACATCAACAATAGGGATTGCTATCTTCAGAAAAGGAGCCCGACAGCTACTGTCTTTTTAGTTGGTGAGGGAGGTAAAACCCACAATGATGAACATAGTCTGAGCTGCCAAAACATGATACGAGTAGGAAAAGGCATGGAAACGCCATGTGGTGTAGGCCAGAAACGTCTCCTGGTGCATTGATTGGGAAGTGCATTGTAGGGTGTGGTCAGCAATGAAAAGTAAGACAATGGCCTTGAAGAGAAGCACACCAAGTTCCCACCCACTGGGTACAGGTGTAACTGGAATTTCGATTTATCCAGCTCAAATGCAGATTGTCCTAACATAGAAGCCCAACGCAAGAGAAATTAAGCATCATCATTATTTATTGCTATGCATTACAGT
Source organism: Lissotriton helveticus (assembly GCF_964261635.1). Lineage (NCBI taxonomy): Eukaryota > Metazoa > Chordata > Amphibia > Caudata > Salamandridae > Lissotriton > Lissotriton helveticus. The sequence goes on from NC_136070.1 coordinate 373,848,112, forward strand.
GGCCATTTGTGTGCAACGTGGGTCTGGTCATAATCCAAGGGGACTGCATTGTCATAGTCTGTAGTAGCGGGCTAGATGCCTGAGGGGTTAAAGGCACAGTTCGCAGGTGAATTGAAGTGTGATTTCTTTCTTTCTAAGGAGCACTGTGTCCCACATCCTTGCATATCCATTGCTTCTCAGTCCTGCAATTTTGATGAATAGTTATGATGGTGATGAAATAGAGAGTGTTCCTACTCCTCATCAGAGAACACTTGTAAAGGTCTTTCATAAAATCACTGATACTGACTACTACCCTTGGGCTACAAGGGATGAAGGGATGGTGAAAAAAGCACCCTCTCAAACCCCACCCACAGCAACCTCATGAGTTTAGGTGGTACATGTGCATTCTTTGAACAACCTCAGAGATCTCAAAGCACCTGTGCTTCACATGAACTTCTGGCAGAGCCTAACCTGGTCATTTCTGCACCTCTAACAGCATGTGTCAATCAGATTGCCTAAGCCATATTCCCTCTTCCCCTGTCCTAAAAGCAACAGAGATGAGACCATTGTGCATGTCCTCCATTTGGAATGATTTTATGTAGGTTGAACTGTAGGGTCTTTACAGCACGCCCTGAAACCGCAAGGCCATATGACGTAGCACTATAAAGAAGTGTAAACTGAACACATACAGCAGCCTTCTGGAAGCCAGCAAACACTCACTAGCATGTTAGCACGAATACAAGTACATCGGAACGTGCCACCAAGCAAGACAATTTAAAAGTGCCCAGCGACACTGCCCATAGACCAAGACAGAAAATGTTTTCACCTGTTCTCCAGTCGACCCTCATTGAGTCAGTTGAGTGCAGTCAGAAATAAAAAGTGAATCATCTATGAGTGTATCTTTGTAATGCAAAAACAGTGATACTGCTAGTTGTAAACATTCTACTTCACTCCTTTATGGAAACCAAAGTTATTAGGGAACTAATGGCAAGTGTGCATCCCCAGGCAAATTCCTAGTCAACTTCATTTTTAACCCCTTCGATGCTGGCCCGTTTCCGCCGCTGTGCGGTAAACAAACGAACAGGGTGGGGCCGTGACGAACCCCAGCCGTCATCCGCACAGGAGCACCGCGGAGCATGACGGCTGGGGTTCGTCACCAGCATGCAAGGGGTTAATACAAGGTAGTACAAGCAAATACTCTTTATGTTGGGAAAGGGATTGTTAGATAGGAGGGTAGAAAGAGCACTTTTACCATAGACGTGCAGACTAGTGGTCAATACATATATATTATTTTTGTAAAAAGTAACTAGGTCATCTTCTCCTCTAATGGCAGGTGATCGTGGTTAGAGCAGAGACATGTTATTGCCAAAACGCACTTTCTACTTGTAAAGGTTTAATAGAAAGAGACACAGAGGAATGGAGGAACAGAAGGTGGGGGGTTGTTTGAGTGTAAATAAGTCCCTAAAATCTAGACATGTGGTTAATTGCCCAATGATAGTTCAAATATCACTGATGTTCTAAAGCTTGCCAAAAAAATGCCTCATACATGGTCCCCTCCCTATACCAGCAATTTCTTTCAGTGAATACCATCTTTACTGTGACATGCCTTTGTTGTATCTGAGATATACCCTAATTTAAGGTTGCCGTGCAGCACCAGTAATGTTTGCACATATTGAAACTGTGCACACAATTACAGGCTATAAATGGAAAATGAGCCTGATCAATTGACCTCAACCCTGCTCATATATGACTATCTTTGTCATCAATGCAGTGTTGTAAGTGACTTTATCTTCGGCCACAAATAAGCTTTTGGAGTCTTCTTTGCTCCCATCGTGAAACCCCATAGGACACAGTAGGAACTTAAAATCAATGTACGTGAAAGGTATGTACTTAAGTGAGAGGTACTTGCCCCAAATGTGGAAAGAGCATGGTTGGACACAGGCTGTTGGTTGAATCTAATAAAAGTTACAGAGGACTGGCTAGGAAGCAAGGACAGGGACGCAATGGTGGTCTTCTTCCAAGTCAGAAGCTTCACTTTCAGACTTAGACACGATTTTGGAGGGTAAGGCTGGAAGAAATCTCCAAACAGGGTTGCAGATGGCCAGATACTACTTTGTCATGATTACGCACTGTTGAATTCTCAAAAGTGGGACAAACTTCACAAATGCAACCAGCGAGGATGTGTCTTTTTTGGGAAATTTTGGCAATGTATCTTCTTCATTCCTCAGCATTGTTTAACTCAAACATTTACGAAATGTTCAAACCATCGTCTTAGGTGCTAGACTACAGGCTCAAATTGTAGGAAGGCTCCATTCAACATCTAGTCAGATCTACAGCAAAATGTCCAATTGCAACTGGTGTCTATGTTTGCATTGCAGCAACACCTTGAGCACAGAGAGAGAACTTTCACATGGCTGGTTTCCCTGCTCGGCGTAGCAGCCTCTGCATGCAGGATCAAATATACTTTACAGCTTTAGAAGTGAAATTCCAAAAGGAAGCTGGCAAAGACTGTCCTTGTCATGAGGCTATCTTTTACGCCAGTGGCGCAGTGTTTAAATATCTGAGGTGCAAGATAATACTAGAAACCACATTTTCTCAACAGTCTAATCCAACAGACGGGCAGTTTTCTACCAGACAGTCTACTCTTTTTCTGTTCTAGTCAGCTTGCTCACCGGGAGATTACTTTCAGCACCTTTAACAAGGGAAGATTGTTGTAGCAACCCCTAAACAAATGGAACTACATTTCTAGTACTAAATGTCAAAATGCTACTGTTTCAGGAAGGTGCTCTAAAGCAAAAGCTACCAAACAGTCTTCTGTTCACTCGCAAACAACACTGCGGTATATTGCTCACCTCTGCTCTTCCCAAGCTCTCTAAACTCTGCCAAAGCTGACTATCTAATGCCTTCAAAGAATAAAAAGAATCCCCCACCCTTTCAAGACCAACCTGTTCACGTTCCATGCTATAAAATCCTTCTCTGCAACTGGCCAGTCACTTCTACACAAAGAAAGTAAGTGTCATAGCCCCTTGAGACAAAAAGATGAAGCTTGGTGTGTCGAAGGGGCTCGATTAAGCCTATTGTACTGCATACCTTTAAAGCTGAGAATTTGGCCTTTGGTGACAAGGTTTCAGGGGAAAATGAGATATGAGGTGAGGTAGTTGACTACTACTCACAGGGGGTTTCACAAAAGACAATTGGTTATCCCTTTGTCTAATACTTTATTTTTTATTTAAATCTTTATTTCGGCAAAAGTAGCCATAAAAGACACATAAATATACATACACGAATTGAAAGAGTTTAAATTCCAATTAACAATTCATAAAAAACATGCATAAGCATTTTTTCATTAAAAAAGGGTCAACAAAAATATATCATTTAGCATGATTGAATTTAGCAGCAGAAATGCACACTGAGTGTACCTCTTTGGACAATGTATCATAATTGCTCAGAGCATTTGACCCAATTTTTTTCGAATAAAAAAAACTGAAGTTAAAAACCTGCTAATACTGAACACAATAAACTGGTCAGAATTTGTTTTAACAATCCTATATGCAGTATGACAACTTCTAGTTCCTAGGAGAGCACACATGGGTTTTAGCCATTTTTTCCGTGCTTTTGTGTAAGCGTTACATACAAAAAGCATGTGAATTTCATTCTCCAGACAGGAAACAGAGCACATAGGACATATTCTGCTGTTGCCAGTTATACATTCAGCATTTTTCTTTGCCCATCGCTCAAGGTTAGAAGTTAACATAAGAATCCCGTATCTAAATTTCAGGTAAAGGGTCTTAGCCACAGAAGGCTCAATTTCATCCAGAAATGTTTCAAAACTAGGTTCAGTTTTAAACAATAAAAATTCATTGATTAAAGTACCAGTTCTACTCTCATATACAACCTTGTTATTCATATAGGACCAAAAAACTCTCTTCACCATGGTTTTTGCATATGGTGGCAGGTTCTCCGGGTGTTCCCAAAAGGAATGCAACCCCAGCAGTCTAAACCATTTTTTTACGTGCCCATACCATGGGATGGAATTAAAAGTGTCGAGGTTTAGTACCTCTTTGAGACAGTTCCTATAATCCAACAATTCTGGGGTGGACCAAACTCTAATCCAGAACATCAAGGGTCTTAGAATTGTAAAATGATCAGTTCGTTTAAAATTTAGGTCAAATTGTAGTGGGATTAAGGGGGTGCTAGTAGGAACTCTTACAATAGATCTCATGAATTTATTGTCCATACCTTGGAAACACTCTCTGGCCCAGGGACCCCATATTTCAGCCCCATATAGAGTGGCAGATTGGATTTTAAATTTGAACAGTTCAAGAGCAGGTGTAGCACTCTTGCTTACACTAGCATTCAATTTACTCATGATGGGTTTTACATTTTGAGCATATACCACCCTACTCTTCTCAAGTTGGGCCTTCCATGTTAACTTTGAGTCAATTACCACCCCCAAGTAAGAAAAGTTGTCAACGACCCCAAGCGTTTGTCCATTAAGAGTTAAAATCCCTCTATCTGGTCTGCTAGGGTTTAATGCCATACATTTAGTTTTGCTAGTGTTTATTTCCAGGCCTTTTTTTTCACAGTAACCACTGAATGAGTTTAAGAGTATCTGGAGACCCCTCTTAGTCTGGGAGATGAGGATGGTATCATCTGCGAAGAGCAGCGCAGGCACTCTCTCTCCATTCAGCTGGGGTGAATCGTTGTTACAGGCATTTAAATATTCAGGAATATCATTAACAAATATGGAAAATAGAGTGGGGGCCAGGACACAACCCTGGCGAACACCGCGCTCGATTGGAATATCGCGGGACAGTTCGCCATTTGGTCCCCATCTAATGTTGGCATGGTTTCTAGCATGTAATTCAATTATCTGGCTTAACAAGCACCCTGGCATCCCGGCTTTGTTTAAGGAACTCCAGAGCAATTTTCTAGGAACGAGATCAAATGCAGCTCTAAGATCAACAAACGCTACATACAAATGACCCTTCCTAACATGTACGTACTTCCAGTAAATACAACAGAATCTGAAGACCTGGTCTAGTGTACTGATCTTGGACCTAAAGCCTGCCTGAAATTTAGTAAATATTTTTGACTCCTCCAGCCAATCATTCATTCTATATAATAAGTGTTTGGCATAGAGTTTCTGCAGGGTGTCCATTAAGCTGATAGGTCTATAATTAGAGGGATCAAATTTACTACCCTTTTTAAAAATTAGCACAACTTCTGCTGCGCGCCAGCTTTCAGGAAAAGAGCAATCAATAGATAAAACATTAAATAAATAATTAATATAAGGAGCCCAGACTTCGGTTGCATGTTTGTAAAGGTCACCAGGTATTTTGTCCGGGCCTGGGGCTTTACTGCTTTTTAGGTCGTTAATTGCCTTCGTGGTTTCTTCCAAGGTGAAATCAAGGCATTCAGGGGGGGGAGGTGACCAAGTGGCCTCAGCAGGTGCACTATCATATTTTTTGTACAGGGATGTGAAGTGATTTACCCATGTTAGTTCATCCAAAAAAGTATCATTAACTGCTCTTCCTGCATGCCCCCCATTAGCAACCAACCTCCAAAATCCGACATTGTCATTTGTTTTAGCAGCAGCCAGCATATCTGCCCAAAGAAGCTCTTCCCATGCTTTTTTGGAGTCCTTCAAGACGCGCTTGTATTCTTCCCTTGCAAGTTTGACATCCAATTTAGAGCCCTCTCTTATTGTAGTTAGAAGCCTCCTTTTAGCCAACTTACAAGAACGATTGAACCAAAGCTTCCCATGGCAGCCCATCCTTATATTTTGCTGGTTCTTCTTTGGCATTTTAGACATGTGAATCCTGAGTTTGTCAAAGAAGATTTTATGCAATTCAACAAAATATGCATAGTTCTCAGATAGGAGGGGAGTATCGACCATGGGGCTAAAGGTTGAATCAAGGAGAGAATAAACAGCTGCAAGAGTTGTGCCATCTGATAATAAATGCGGCCATTTTAGAGCACGTCTGTTATTATTAACGTGAACAGATTCGCATGGAACATCTGCGACTTCGGTAGGCATAGAATCAATAAACATACGTGCTTCAATGTGCAGTTCCAGGGGAAAATGATCACTCTCAACCCTGTTAGATACTCTGAAGTCCATCATAAAGTGCCAAATGCTTAGTGATACAAGAATAAAGTCAAGCCTACTTACAGATTTTACAAAGGTTGGTTGTTTAGATAGGTCAGATGGAAGACGGCCATTGCAAGCTCGAAGACCATGTTCAACTGTTAGTCTTAGAATTTGAGCGGCCAACGTAGTGCACTTGACGTGTATAGCAGTCTCGAGCTGAGGGATATTATAGGCAAGATCTTCATCCTCAAGAGCCTCAGTAATGCCAAGGATCGGTTCGTAATTACAATTCAAGTCACCCCCCAATATTACTGGAACATCACCGACTACGGTTTTAAGGAATGAATCCAAATTTTCCAGCGTGGGTGAAACCCTAGAGTGACCTATGGGTCTATTATAGATGTTAATAATATAATATTGGTGCCCTGTTGCAGTTGTGATCTTTAAGGCTAGTATATCCGGACTTCCTGTATCTATACTTTCAGCCTTTATAGATAGAGTAATTTTAATCCAGACGATAAGACCCCCCGACGGTCTTCCCCTCTCTGATTGAGTTGCCATTTTATCGAAAGTTTTAAAACCCATCCTATGTGGGGTTTCCATGGCCCATGTTTCCTGCAAAAGGCAGATTTCACCAGAATCGATGTAATCCGCCCAATCAGGGTCCTTTAAGTTCTTCCCAACTCCAGCAATGTTCCAGGATAAAAATTTCAGTTCTGGAATTGATGGTTTATTTAAAGGGTCACAGTTAGCTGTGGGCACAAATAGGGATGGTATAGCAGTAGTAGTTGAGTGTATGTTGTTTATTTTGTTCTCATCATTGGATTCCACTGCCCTTATTATTCGAGTAGGAATTTCACCATGACATTCTATTGGCATGGCTGAAGCTCCTTCAGAGCTAACTTGGTTATAAGGATTAGTTGTCCCTAATCTGTGACGATCCTGCCCCACTCCCAGTGTGCAATACAAATCATAGAGCATAGGAATACAGTTAGGCATGGTTTCCAGTCAGTCCACCGCGTCCAAACAACTAAACCTATTGAACGTTGGGACCCCAGACCACGCATTAAGCTCTACTTGTCTGGCTGTGTTTGGTACATAACCATGAAACAGATTAGGGGCGTTCCAACCAGGACCTTGCTTTTGAATTCTGGGAGGAGGAGGGTAAAAAAAAGAAAGTGGTCTAGCTGTAATAGGGAATGTATCTCCATAAGACTTCCATGCACAGATTTGTTCCGCACTATGCGGTTCCTCAAACGACACAACTATACAGTCCCCCTGAACTGACTTAGTCATTTGTCCAACCCATGGAACCCTGCGTACCATCAGGATTTTGCTTCTCATGTGATTTGGAATCGGTTTATGTGAATTTAACCAGTAAATCACCTTATTTTTCAGTGAAGCAAAATTCTCTTCATTGTGGTTTTGTAATTCGGGGACACCAGTGAGGACTATAACAAATGGACTAGCATCTGGTGGCAAATCAATATATCCTCCCCTAAAATTATTTTTGGGGTACACTATCTGATGGTTATTTGAGTCGGTTCTATTTATCCGGGACCTATCGTGCACAGGTTTCTTAGAGACCTGGTGGGATCTGGTTATCTCCACTGGCTTCTGGGGAGCAGAAGATTTAGTGGCCAGGGAATTAGTTGTGGAGGCATTTGCTGGCTGTGGTTTATTACTTTGAGCAGTCCCAGAAGGCTGGGATGCAGTGTTGTTTGCCATTGGCCCATTCAAAACTGTAGAAGTAGGTGCTGGTTGGATGGTGGCTTTCATGTTAGAATTTTTATTTTTGGCTACCCCTTCTTTTTGTTTTAGAACGCTAAAAGGATTAGTATTTGGAGTAGCAGCCACTGGTAAAGTTTGAACGTGTATGGGCCCATCATTATCATTGCCATTAAGGCTTATACTCGCTAACGTGATAACCCTCTTCTCTACTTCAAGTAGTTGATTTTCAATACCAGCTAACCTGACTTCTAGTGGCCTCAACAATACTTTAAGCGTTTCCCACACTATTTTCAAAAATTCTTCCCTGTCCCCTTGTGTAGAATGCCTAGATATAGAGATATTCGCACCCTCTTCTATTTGGGTATCCGTGCTTTGTACCGGGTTGGACAGCCATATATTGTCCGTGGTACGTTGGACAATAGGGGCAGTGGGATCAGTCCCTGTATTTGTGCAAGTGGTCGGCTGTTCAAAACCCCCCGAGAGGGTTTGATTTGATGCTACCTTGGCCTTCTTTCTAGCATAGACTGAAAGGTGTTTACGTTTACGTTTTGGTGATGGTTTAGCATTATCACAAGTAACATTTAAACCAGTTCCCCCCAGTACTAGAACCCCCTGGTTGGATTCAATAGAGGGTTCAGGGGGTAAGGTGTTTTCTAGAACTGAGCTATCAATTGGATCATTGCTACTTACTTCTGAGATGTCAGCAGAAGCTACCCCCTCCTTAGTAGAGTGGATTTCGGCCAAGGTGATTATGGGAACAGGGCCAGTAACCCGCTCCGGCGTTTTGGAGTTCGCAATATGACCCAGGGAAGATTTCTTTTTCAGTGCCAGTTCTATTGACAATTTCCTAGCAGACTCCAGCTCTAAAGAAACTCTGTGCTGGAGTTTAGTGATCTCATTATCTATCGACAGGCTTGTCCGTGTGATAAAAGCATCAAGTGTCCCAGTAACCTTTTTGCCATTTTTTGCGGCTTGGCTTCGTGTTGCTCGAACAGACATGTTGCAGGAATCTAATGTTTCCCTTAAAAAAAAAAAATAAAAAAAAAAATATGTAGACAAGTTTTGCTACGTGTTGAATGAACCACAACCAAGGGGAATGGCCCGGTCCGGTCTTATTCGGCCTGAAACGGCCCAGTCTTTGCCCCGTCTTCGCCCACGCTGCGTCCCGCGCTGCGGGAGTTATCAGATCTTAAATAGGGGCGTAAAGGGCGGGGGGCGGGCCGGCAGGGAGAGCGGACCGGAACGGTCTTGCAGGGACTTCTGGGTATTGAAGTCCCCGCACGCTCGCAGCCCCGCTGGTCACACACGCCCAGACCCGCCTGTTAGCCTCTCAGCACCCGGACTCCTCTCCACACTATTTCAGCCCCGCCACACACAGCGAAGCGGCACCCGCGAAGCGGGTGCGGCAAGATGTAAAAAGAAGCGCTGCTGTGGCGCGCTGGTGATTGTGCTGTCCTCCTGTAGAAAGAAGCGCTGCAGTGGCGCGCTGGTGATTGTGCTGTCCTCCTGTAAAAAGAAGCGCTGCAGTGGCGCGCTGGTGATTGTGCTGTCCTCCGTTGGTGCAACTCTGTAGCAAGGTAAAAGATGACCCACTCGCTTGGAAACTGAAACGCCCTTTTCAGATCTCAGGAGGGCGGGGGGCGGGCCGGCAGGGAGAGCGGACCGGAACGGTCTTGCAGGGACTTCTGGGTATTGAAGTCCCCGCACGCTCGCAGCCCCGCTGGTCACACACGCCCAGACCCGCCTGTTAGCCTCTCAGCACCCGGACTCCTCTCCACACTATTTCAGCCCCGCCACACACAGCGAAGCGGCACCCGCGAAGCGGGTGCGGCAAGATGTAAAAAGAAGCGCTGGTGATTGTGCTGTCCTCCTGTAGAAAGAAGCGCTGCTGTGGCGCGCTGGTGATTGTGCTGTCCTCCTGTAGAAAGAAGCGCTGCAGTGGCGCGCTGGTGATTGTGCTGTCCTCCTGTAAAAAGAAGCGCTGCAGTGGCGCGCTGGTGATTGTGCTGTCCTCCGTTGGTGCAACTCTGTAGCAAGGTAAAAGATGACCCCTGTCTAATACTGATAGTGTGTGCAGATCATATAACAACTCATACAATATAGTTAATCTTGCAGCATGAAATCTCTTCTATATGCACATGCTTTGCACAATCCTGTCATCAAGTGGTTGGGTCTGGAGGTGTCATTTTCCCCTCAAAACTCTGTTATCTTGTGGGCGGGAATCAGCTTAGGTGGAGCACCTGTATGATGCAATTTCACAAAGTTCATTTGAGTGCCTACCATCTTAGATTATTTCCACCGCTGGGTACGATGATACATTGAAGACCTCTTGACTTTTTTTTCAAGGGAGTTTTTTGAGTAGTCCTTGAAGACCAAAGAAAGGCAGTTGAGGCAACTGAGATCAGCGCTCGACCCAGCAGAGTGGTTTTCGGGGGGTTGTCAGGAGGGATTGGCATTCTGAGAATGTTTCTTAGTTGAATTGGGAACCTTGGGGTTCCTCAACGCCATTCTAGAGTAGGAGCACACTTTTCAAGTTTTGCCCAAACTGCCACTGAAAGTTTGCCCTCAATGACGAATACCCATCTGTATATTCTGTCTGCTGTAAGACCATAAGTCAAAGAATTGTGTCCTGGGCTCATATTTTAAACCAACGTCTCTGATTCATACAGTCACGATTCTTCAAATACATTGGGCAAGTACAGACATGGCAGGCTTATTGGAGATGGAGAAACAGTAGAAACTACATTGATGGAGTAGACAGGTTTCTCTGAGGATGGCGAGGTAGAGGCACTGGAGGCTCTGGAAGAAAACCAAGAAATCAAACATGAGTGCTCAATGTCACAAAGACATACTGTAGAGACTCAAAGCCCACAGTAAAACACCTGATTTGTTGAAGGAGAAGGCAGTTGGACACAGGCCCAAGATTAGAAAGCATGGCTCTTCGAACAACATTCCAGAGTCAATAAAAGCTACGCCTTCAACGCCGAAGATACACATAGTCAAAGTAGTGTAAGAAACCGAGAAAGAAAACTCACTGTAAGGGTAAGTGAGAAAGCGTCACATCGACTTCCAAAGACGATCGAGTGCAGAGGGAGAAGAGGAGAAAGGTGTCCTCAAATGAAAATCTTCATGGGGAAAATAACACTCCGAACATCAGGTGCCATCAAGAGAAAGAAGAGGTTGAGATAGAGAACTTAATGAAAAAGAAGAAGGCCTTCAAGGAAGCCATGACCCTCTTAAACTAAGCAAGGTCAGTAGGGATTTAGAAGACCTACCCAGGTCATTGTACCAACACAGCAGGAAGGTACACCCAAAGAAAGACAGGACGCAGGTGTGGGGAATAGGAGGAACATATTTTCGGTGTCGACCCCGAAAACCTGGGGATAGATGAACCACATGAGGATGTGCTGTCGAACAACATAGAGGCCAACTCACCTCAGGAGGAAATAGAATTCTATCCCTTGAGGCGTGCCCCTGGAGGTCGAAAAGGAGGAGACATGCTTTCTCCTCAAAACACTAACTACAGCCTGCAAGAGAAACCAGAATCTTCTTATGCTCTCCAGCACTGTTCAAGAAGGCAGAGAGGGATTCTCTGCGCCATAGACAGCAAAGGCATTAACCCCACACATAGAGAAGAAATACAGGGCCTCAACATCAGATCTCATGTAGAGCCACATTCCCTAACTGTTTCCATGGCAAGAAAGAGAGCCATGTTGCCAGTATTTATGGGGCCTCCGCTGGATAAAGAATCTAAAAGGATGGAGGACATAGGAAGAAAAAGGAGATGAGTGCAGTCACAAAGTGACAAATTGCTAATTCCAATATCCTGTTAAATCAACATGCTTGCCAGTGCTTGGAGGATATGTAGGTCCTCATGTCCCACCTCCCAGAGCAGTATCATAAGAGGGTGAAAAGGATTACTGAGAACATTGCCAACTCATGTCTCAAGTCAGCTGGGATGGTCATCAAGAGACATGTGTGGCTACGCATTTCCGGTTTTAAGCCTGAGATACATTCCAGGGTCATCAATAAGACTCTCACAGAATCCAGCTCTTTGATCCTGGGGTGAACCAAGCGCCAGAGGAGATAAAGAAGACTATTGAAACAGCAAATGGCTATGGGAGCCCTTCAGGATTTTAAGCCTTCATTTAAAAGAGGAAGCCTTCAAGAAAAGAGAGGAAAGGGAAGGCAGGGTGAGAAGCGGCAAGATACCCAAGCAATTGCCTGTGTTTAGAAACATTGTTAGCATTCCTCCTACTACCTTTTGTGTGCTTGATGTACTGGCCTAAATGGCAAAGGTGTGCCCAGATGTGGGTCCGTGCTCACTGCCACTGGAACCTAGAACACCCAAATGAAGAGCCCCAATCAGGGCAAAACCAGTCTTGGGTTGCTTGTGTTCTGGTACAGGGAGGAATTGGCTTGGCCGTTCAAGCTGGACTGTCCCTTTTAAAGCAGGGTTCAGTCTGGTTTGCCTATGGCTGGGTCCGAAGTGCGGTAGAATGGAAGGCAACAGTACGATGGTTTGGAATGCTATCCCGAGGGATTTTCAGTGGTTAGACAAATTGCAAGCATTAGTCCAATCACCTTTTGTGTGTGTGATGTACAGAGCTAAGTGGCAAAGGAAAGCCCAGGTGTGGGTCCCATTTTCACTGTGCTACTAAAACCAAGCTACCCCCACTGAAGAGTCCCAATCAGGACGAAACCAATCTGGGGTTGCTTATGTTCCAGTTCATGGAGGACCTAGCCTGGCATTTCGGGCTGCACTGTTCCTATTGGAGCAAGGTGAAAACTGATTTGGGTATGGCTGGTCCAAACTGGGGTGGCCTGGTGGGCAAAAAAAGTATTATGGGTTTGAATGCTACCTCAAGGGCTTACCAGTGGTTTGTCAAATTGCAAGTATTCCTAAAAATCCCCTTTTGTGTGTTTGATGTGCAGCCAGTAAACAGCCAGTTTCCAGGCCATTGGCAGTGGCGACAACAACCAAAGTCCTTTTTTTGAGGCAGAGATAAACCAAGAGATCGAAACTCTAGAGGATTTGCCTTAGGCTTCTCTGAGTGACTTGAGCTTCCCTCTCCACACTCACAACACTCCTGTAGGGAGGAGAACAGATGACTTCCTGAAAAATTGGAAAGTTATTTTCACAGACAAGTGGGTTGTAAATATTGTTTGCCATGGTTATGCTATAGTCTTCATGCAAAAATCACCAACAATGCACCAAACATCAACTTTACAGGAAGAACCAATTACAGATCCTGCACTGACTATTGTATTATTCTCCTTTGTGTCATTTGTATGTGAATCATGCGATTATTCATGTTTTGTATTATTACTTGATGTTGATATTGGGTTTTGACCTTCCTTCCACCCTTTTGTAAAGCGCTCTGATATCCTTTGGGATCTTGTTCGCGCTATATAAAACTTTATAAATAAAATAAATAAATACGAGGTCCAAGAGATACTGACAAAGAAAGCTATAGAGCAGGTGCTGTGAGAGGAAAGAAACACAGGTTTGTTCTCAGTGTGCTTTCTTGTACCAAAACAAGATCTGACCATGTGTCCTGTCTTAGACCTTTACTTTGTAAACAGGCAAATAAAAACGCAAACAATTCAAATGACTACATTACAGGACGTAATACCTTTGCAAGATTAAGAAGACTAACATCAGCAGATCTCAAAGCTTACTTCAACATAGCTTTTCTCGTAGCACATACAAAGTACCTACGATTTCTAATGAAGTGAGAATATTACCAATGCAATGCCCTACCATTCAGAATAATGTCCACTCCAAGGGTCTCACCAAGACAATGGCAGTGGTAGCCACACACCTCACAAGGCAGGGCATACATGTCCACCGCTGCTAGGATGATTGGCTAATCAATGCAAATATCTTGGAGATTTGCGAAGAGATCATGACAAGAATGGTATCACTTCTGCATATGTCAGGATTCATGGTGTACTGGGAGAAATTGTCTCCCAGTCTAGAAACCAGCAAAACATTCCAAGAGGAGAACAGCTGGAAACACAATTGGCAATGGCATACCCCACTAGACAGAAGGTTCAGGTCATATTGTCACAAATTTGCCTTTAATAGACGTCACAGTCTAAGACAGTAAGGAAAGTAGTCAAACTCTTAGGGATGATGGCTTTCTACATCCAGCTCCTTCCCAATGCAAGATTTCGCATGAGGCCAGCACAGGAGTGGTTACACAATCAATTGGCAGAGGGGTCAGGCACTTGGGAGGATCTAGTGGTTGTAAAGAACATGGTCAGCAAGGGACTGATGTGGTGGAGTGTAGGGAATATGCTCAAGGGGAGACCCTTCAAGACACCCTTACCTTAAGCCATTCTCACCACAGATGCTTCACTGGCAAGTTGCAGAACACACATGGACACTTTAAAGATAAGAGGGCTATGGTCACAACAGGAGAACAGGAGTTAAAGATAATCTTCCTAGCACTGATGGCATTCCAGAGCCATGCCAGGGAAAAGACTGTGCAAATCCTAATGGACAGCACAACAGCAATGTTCTACATCAACCAACAAGGGGGAACGGTATGATACCCACTGTCCCGTTTGGCCCAGAACATGTGGCAATGGGCCATAGCAAATAAGATCAGATTGCTGGCAAGTCATGTCCCAGGAATGGAGAATGGACATGCAAATGGTCTTAGCAGAGAAACAATCTACAAACACAATTGGTAGCGAAGGCAGTCTATAGTGGATACACTTTTCAATCCATGAGGAACACCAAACATAGATCTCTTTGCAACAACAGAAAACACAAACTGCCAGTGCTTCGCATCTATACACTATTCTCCCTTAATGACTGGGAATGCCCTGTTGATAAGTTGGTACAGGATCTTTGCATATGCTTTTCCACCGATACCGTTGATCCCAACTGTTCTAGAGAAGTTTGGGATCTTCAACATTGCAATGATTCTCATAGCTTAAATGTGGCATTGACAGCCATGGTTCTCTCACTAAACTTTCTATGCAAAGGGACACTCTAACCATGAGCAAAGGATGGTATTTCATAGCAACCATAGAAAATGCAGTTGACAGTACAGTGACTGAAACAGAACAATTTTAACACTAATATCTGTCAAAGACTACATTCTGAATCATCAGGGAGGCACAAAGGCAAGCCAACAGAAGGGTTTATGCGTTTAAGTGGAAGAGGTACATAACTTGGAGCTAGTCCAAGAAAATTCAACACAGGATCCATTAGGACAGTTTAATATTCCAATACCCGACACATCATACAAAGTGTAAAACCCTCATAGCCTCACTAAGGATGCACTTTTTCAGCTGTTGCAGCATACTTGAAAGGACTATACGCACAAAACATTTTCTCACTTATACTGATAAAAAACTTCATGGAAGGATCAAAAAGGTACTTCCTCCGTGTGGAAATTTGAACCTAGTGTTAGCAGGATAGGTGAAAGCACCTTTTGAACAAATGCATAAGGCCACAATCAGACATCTTACATTGAAAACGGTGTTTCTAGTAGCAATCACATTACTGAGGTGATTCAGTAAAATACAAGAACTAATGATGCAGGCACCGTACATCTCCATATGCAAGGATAAGAAAATAATGAGAACACATCTTAAATTCCTACCATAGGTTATTTCACCGTTTCACACAACCCAGACTATCAGCATACCAGCTGTCTTCCAAAAACCAGCAAACACAGCAGAAAAGGCCCTATCCAAAATGGATATAAGGGTGACTGCCATGTATTACATGCACACAAAATACAACATCAGAAAAACGCAACAGTTTTTTGGGGGGCATTCAACTCAAGCTCTGGTGATGGCTGTAGCTAAGAAGACTATTTCTATATGGACCGTACAGCCTATCCAAGTGTGTTTCCCTATAGCAAACAAACCTTTGCTCATCAAACCAAGAGCACACTCTAGTAGGAAGAAAGGTGCTATAATGGTCTTTATGGCCAACATCTCAACATAGCTTCAGGAAACATTATTATGTGGATTTGCACTCACGCGAAGAGGAAGTGGGTCATGCTGTACCAATGAATATTTTTGCTTCCATTCCCTCGAATGCCCACCACCACAAGGCAGGTAAAACGGCTACATAATCTGTGCAAAGCATGTGACTCTATAAGAGATCTCATGTTGCAAAAGAAACCCTTTACTTTCCTATAACTATCGTTTTACAGCTTGAAACTCTTCTAGATTCACATGTGACCCTCCTGCCTCCACATTACATGAGGTTTGTGTAAGACGAAAAGAAATGTAAGATGGTGGGCACCCACCTGGGCATTGTGGTATTACTCAACGTCATATAGGGGCTCCATCTATGTCGGCTTCCACCCACAAGCTAACAACATTTTGAGAAAAACAAAGTCACTTCTGGATTCAACCACTAGATGTCGGGGTTTGTGCAAAACATGAGAATATACAAGAGTTGCAAGCTGCAAAATCATAATGTAACAGGATGATGAACGGGACTCAACTACAGAGGAGATATGTAACATTTTATGCTTTGTAACACTCCAATAAGTTCAAACCATCACACGCTAGGACCTTTTCCTTGTTTCACTGACTGGACTGCTTGGCTTCTCACCTCCATACACAGGCGTAGCATACCCTCAGGGATAAAAAGACATAGACTTTAGTAATCGTTTCCTAATAATCCTTATAGGTCCCAACACCACACCATAATCTGACTGGTTTATAGCTTCAAGACGAGAAAAAGAAGAACCTTCCCCACAGAAGTGAGGTCTTTAGTGCGTTTTGTCAAAACCCTCTGATGTTGTCCATCAAGTGAAAACCCAAATGAAAATAGTGCAACAGCTGGTAACACCCCATGGTGCTATGCGTACAATCGCTCCTAGAGTCCAAACAGTGACTCCCATATTGCCACTCACCATGTTGCCCTTCCTGAACCCATGCTGATCACTTTCCTGAGGCCACGGCTCTGATCCAGAGCCATGTCCAAAACCTCTCCCCAAAACCTCTCCCCAGGGAAATCGTCTCTGCCTCCTCATGAGCAACTATAGATGTCTGTTCGTCATTCCATCCTCTCTAATTCCCTGCATCCTAGGGACGTTCTCTCCACTCCTGCAGACGTCCTTCAGGGCTTCCTGCTCCCGTTCTGCTGCTGCCGTCTCTGCAACACACCACTCTCCTTCTCCTGACAGTCCCTGCATGTCTCCTTTCACCACTACTTTCTTCTCCACCCATTTTAACAGGAATGACCACAACATCCTTAACCACTAGAACTCTGACCTGATGTTCCCTGGTACCCCCAGAGTCCTGGCAGTCTCGTATGTCAATCGGGTGCACATGAGATATTTCACGCTTACCTACAGGTAGGTAACTGCTTTCTTTTATTATTCTTGTATATCTAAATGCTACAAACAGTAGGCTTTTAAGCATGTCGTCATTTAAGCTGTACGTGGGGAAAACATCTTCAAGTTCAAGTGAGGCTGTAACCTTATATGGAATGCTAACCTTTTGGCATATATAGAGATGAATTATGAAAGATTTCAGCATACAAAATACAAATGGAACCACGAAAACAAATGTAATTGCTTCTTCAACACCAACAAGTCATCATCTTACACACACGTTTCTGTTGTCACATGTGCGTTCCAACAATTTAGCAGTACACCAACAAAACTGTGCATGAAACAGTTTTTAATCACAACCCCACTTTTAACTGCAACAACAGTATTAAATGTCTAATAGGATATATGATCTTGAATGCTTCCCTTATAACATAACTTTCATGTGTGAGTTGAGTACTTCTTTTATGGGCGAGTTGTTGCAAAACACTATTATCATATTGGAGCAAGAAGCATTGTGCACAATGTTCACACTGAATATTTACTACCTAGCAACATATCTGATTGGTGTTACAGGCTGGTAATTTTTCATGGTAAATATTCCTAGCTTCTGGAGGGGGTTACTAGTGTCCCTACTCTTGAATTTTGGCTTTGGTGACCGCTTCCACCGCAAGGGACCTCCCATGCAATGGGAAATGGCCAATGAGTTCAAGGAGTGGTGTCAAAACCTAAGGGGAAGAGCGACAGCAGTGTTTTTCACTGTTGGAATCATTGGCCTTTAATAGGTGTCGAGATGTCTAGTCACTCACAGATAAATGGGAGCCGGACCTATGATTTGCAAAAAAACACCAATGTTTATTGCATGATCAGACGTACACTATGCTGACCAAACTTCAATGAGCTGGTGGGAAATGATGTCTGTTTCCTGCTCTCACTCTCACTTCTATTGCCATCTTCATTACTAATCTCATTGTCTATCTCATTTCAGGCCGAGAGTGGATAAGTAGGCCTCGCAATGCACACAACAATAAAGGGTAACACCTGGTCAGATGTCCTCACAGTAGGAAACTGTGATGCGCTGAAGGAAATGATGTGTTTGCTGATCTTCACAGTCATTCCCATGTCACTCTCATTCTCATTTTCATTCTTAGTCTCATTTTCTGTCTCATTTTCAGGCTGATTGTCATGCTCAGGTAATTGCAGACATCCTCTGAGGACAAGAAGAAGGAGGGCATCTCACTGTGAACACTACACAATTCATTTTGCCGCTGTGGACCACTGGAACATTCAGCTACTCCTGCCATGAAATTTTAAATCACAAAGTTAAATGTAGTACTCCAAACAGGCACTAATTTGAAGGTATGTGTGTGAGAAGTTTGTGGGTTCCAAAACCAGTGGTGGATTATATGGGCTTTTATAAACAATAAATGAGTGGGAAAAAGCTTGACTCAGCTGGTTGGCACTGTACTTTGTGTTTCAGTTGCAGCCTCTGCTCCTCGCAGCTCCTCCCGCTAGCATCTAGCAATAATCTTACCCCTGCAAAGATGGAAGAATATTGCAAAACATTTTTCTTGTCCTAAACCTACTTCTTAAGTGACTCTTTTTGTGTTTGTTCTAACTCCTCCTCTTGGGTCAGTAACTCCAGCCCTCTGCTAAAGAAGATGAAATAAGATATATACCATAGTTGGAGTTTAAACATGGAGTTAGAAAAAAGCCTAGAACCTAAAAGGTTGACACTGATTCAGGAAAGTGCTCACCTTGAAAATAATGGCTGGCCTTGGGCGCATGACCATTTGGATGGTGTCTGAAGGGAAAGAAACGTGTGGTAAAAAGTTAAATAGGCAAACACACTACCCACAGTTATCCGGGAGTATTCAGAAGGATGTTAAGAAAGCAACTACACATTAATGTCACTGATGCTCAAGGTGTCACCAACCTTAAGATATACAATTCTGACCTGGAGACAATTCCAAATTCTGTATGTGAAGCATTGTTTACCTACTAACCTCATTAATCAATTCATATAAAGTGAACATTTAGCCTATTCATGTACATTTCCCATTAAAACAATTCATGGAATCGAGGCGAGCTTGAGAGAAAAGCAATTCAAAGGAAGCCACTGCTTGGAATTACAACTATACAGGAAGGATGGGTGGGAATATCTGCATGGGACGGAGTCAAACCATAGTTCAGTCTTGTGGAAGTGCTTTGCCTGCAGTACAGATTATAATAATAGGACCTGCTGGGAGAGCCAGCGTGGAGCACAGACAATAATGAGAGGTAAAAAGTACTCTCCAAATGTAAACCGTTCTTTAAATATACACTTTCTAAAAAATAACACCAAACAAACTGCACGATGTGTAACATTGCTTATAGTTTTATTGCAAACCCTTCGTTAAATATACACCTCATAAAAAATAACAACAATTAAATTCCACGAAGTGTCCCCTCGTTTTTTATTTTTTTAATGTTTGCGTTTAGTTTCTGAGTTCGTAAATTGTTTTTATCTTTTGCATTGTTGTAGTTAAAGGTAAGGTGAAAAAGAATACACAAACAATAAACAACAGTCCTCTGAAACAAAAAGAAAACAAGAAGTGACAAAGTCAGTAAGTCTGGCTTTGGCAAGCTGGCGAGATGGTTACATTTTAAAATTCTTTTTTATTGCAAGTTTGTGTAACAAGACTAACGAGAAAAACAAAAAAAACACTGTGCCACCTAAAAGCCTGCAGCACCTGCTTGCAATAAAAATGTAAATTAAAAACTCATTTATTAATGTGGCCATTTTACTCAAATAATGATTTTAAATGAAACACATTTTACTTGTGCCAGGCATTACATTAATATTTCTGAAGGAGACAAAATTAAATCACCACCTAACCAAACTCTACCTTCTTCACTTGGTGGGCGGAAGCTAAATGTGAATGGAAGTTTAACAGACCAATGGATGAAGCCACTGAGAAAAAGCTCCTCTATACATGCACTTTTAATAGGTCTATTCATCAAGATACACGTGTAGATTTGTTCATGTGTAAATTTAAACTTTTTTGCTGCTCACAAGTGTAAATTTACTACTAGGTTCTGAGTGGCATGACCACACACCCACCAAACTACAGTGCGAGATTACTAAAACAAGATTTTTGAGTGTAAAGCTACCAGTAGTAACTTTTCACATGTAGGCGGAGGTCTCTGCCACTCGGATGGAGATTTCTGTATGGTAAAGTTTGGGGAAAATAATAAAGTGTAATAATTGTTAAAAATAATAATAATCACATATAAAATAAGAATGTAAATTAACTTACAAACATCATTATTACCTTAACACTAAAGAAATAAAATGTTACAGAATATTACCTCATCAAATAAAATGATAAATTAAAAAATAATGTATGTAACAATATTTTTATTTGAACTAATTTGTATTAAAAATGCCACTTTGAAAAGCATTATTTTATATCATTCTTAATGAGTACATTTGATTAAAATTATATTTGTTACTTTAATTTAAAGTTTTCATTAAAAGTTTAAGTTGTATTTATTATATTTTAAAAAGTTAAATATTAATATACCTAATTACAAAACTAATTTTCAATTGAATATAACTTTTAACACTGAAAAAATAAATATGTAATTTAAATATGTTTGTTTTATATAACATTATTTCCTGTGAGATATCACTTTAAGTCCAGGTCTCCTTTATTTTCTATGGTATTGTGTTGTAGGTCTTGTGAGTAGCCATGTGAGGTGCTGGACGTAATCCAAAACTGTGATGGAGTACCTTTACAACTGTTTTGGGTCCTTTTTGACTGTAGTAACTTTAGAAGCAGTTTGTAAATAGCAACAACATTATTGTTTTGTGGGTGGGTGTTTGCATTTCCCTCCCTAAACCACTCCTTAACGCTTCCCTGAGCCCCTCCTTCCTCATCCCTAATCCCACCTATTAAGTACTATGGGCCTCATTTATGAGCTTTTGGCGCAGGGCAGTGCCGCAAGGAATCTTGCTGCGCTGCCTTACGTCAAAACAAAAGGGCAGGAATGTGCCTTATCTATGAGATATGGCACATTCTTGTTATTTTCTCCTGCACCAGCGCTCAATGGACTGCCATACACCACCGCCGGCACCCTTGCACCATTGTACAAGGGTGCCTGTGTTGCAGAGATGATTGATTTTGTGCAGGAAGGGACACTTTCTTGCACAAAATCAATCAATTCAGGTGATTTCCTCTTTCTAGGTATGCTGCAGAATGTGAGGAGAAATAAATGCATTTCTCCTCACTGCACCTCCCTAACCCCACCACTGAAGTGACATTAGATTCTTACACATTCCAGGTTTACGATTTCTCGTAAATCTGGGAATTCTTCAGATTCCATGAGTGTTGCGTGGATACACCCACTGCAACACTCATGAAGCTCCCCTTTCACGCAGTGTTCAGCGTAAAAGGGGCACATATGTACAGGGCCATAAAAATCCACGTAAGTGGCTTAATGTGGCCTTGTAAATATGCTACGGCACATTGCGCCAACAGAACGTTAAAAAGTGGCAATCCGGTGGTGCAAAAGTGCAGCAAGGCGCCTCATAAAGAAGGCCCAATTATTCCACATTTTCCAGCCACTCCCCTAGGTTTTTCCCACGTTTGCTACTAAAACATATAGCTATGTGTGCGGGGACGTATGCTCCTGTGGCAGAAACTTCCACATAGAAAGGATAGGAGATGCAGAGGTATGTGAATAACCTTTTGGAGGACATGGGTAGTGATTTTGTGGCACTATTAACCATACTACAAAGTTCAGATTGAGAGTAGGCCCCTAAATGGGCTCTACATGGAATTGCTGTCATCTTTATTTCTAAGAAGGTGGCCAGGTATCTTCAAAACAATTGGCTATGTTCCTGGAAGTTCATACATATGCTAAATCCAACAGTGGGGGGTTATAGTTTCTTGGTCTGCACCCCCATACTCTGGAACTGTCTTCTAACAGTTCTTCGAGGAGAAAGAAAATGACCTTCCTTTAAACACTCTTTCGAAACTTGGCCTTTTCACTCCAATCATGCAAACATGCTGACCTAGTCAGCAGCGCTAAGAAGCCAGTTGTTGAACATGTGGTCAATAAATGCAAATAACATAAGATAGCAAGAAATACCCTGAACAAACTGTAATATGTGTATTCTTGTTTCTTTTTTTATTTGTAGGGGATGTTTACGTTTTGATTGGTTATTTTCTAAATAAATAAAAGAAGACAATTAAGATAATATATTCTCAATTTCTCATCTTGCCCCAAAATTACTTGAAAATGATTTATAATTCCTTACATAACACCACCAGCATTGTAGAGACTCTAGTGATGTAATTTGACTTAATGTTGGCTGCCACTGGTAATTCACACCAACATTTCCAACTCACCTCGCTTTTAATGAGAGCCCACACCTCATATGTATATTAGCGGTCAGGTAAAGTTATTGCCACCCCAGCTCCTTGAAGCAATTGCCAATATTAGCCACACACCAAGCAGACGCTGCCGGTGCAGATAATAGCGGTGGGGGGAGGCGACATACGTTGACAAGGGAGAATAACATTTAAAAAAGAAAAACACTTGGGGGCATGGCCAAGGACGTCAAGATGGCGGTCGCACTCTAAGAGTGCTCTGGACCACCCATCCATCATCCGTCCTGCATCCGACGGCAACAGTTTCCATCAGCCGAACAATTTGGCACCCATGCATTCACCTGGTCGCGCTGTGTCTCCGGGTGCCTTTGGAACTTCCCACGGAGGTCTGCCAGAGCCTCTACTGCCTCCATTCCTCCCGGCCGCGGGCCCTGCAAAATGGCGGCCCCCGGTTGAGCGGCGCGGCGGCTCTGGTCTGCGCCTAGCGCTGGGCCCTCCTTGATCGCCTGGTGGACTGCCGGCCCTGCGGCGCGGGCGGGCGGCGGTGGCGCCTCGTCTCTGTTCTGCGGATCGCTGCTCTGCCCGGGGGCCGTTGAGCCGCCTTGCCGGCCCACGACTGTACCAGGCCTCCTCTGGGAGCCGTGGGACTTGCGGGGACCTGGGGGGCCACCTGGGGCGCTGGACTTGTTGCGGTGCTCCGGGGGCCCGCCTGGACTCTTTTGGAGGCGGGCCCGCCTGTTCCTGCCAGCGGTGAGGGGAGGCGACATACGTTGACAAGGGAGAATAACATTTTTAAAAGAAAAATACTTGGGGGCGTGGCCAAGGACGTCAAGATAGCGGTTGCACTCTAAGAGTGCTCTGGACCCCCCATCCATCATCCGTCCTGCATCCGACGGCAACTGTTCCCATCAGCCGAACAATTTGGCACCCATGCACTCACCTGGTCGCGCTGTGTCTCCTGGTGCCTTTGGAACGTCCCACGGAGGTCTGCCAGCGCCTCTACTGCCTCCATTCCTCCCGGCCGCGCGCCCTGCAAAATGGCGGCCCCCGGTTGAGCGGCGCGGCAGCTCTGGTCTGCGCCTAGCGCTGGGCTCTCCTTGATCGCCTGGTGGACTGCCGGCCCTGCGGCGCGGGCGGGCGGCGGTGGCGCCTCGTCTCTGTTCTGCGGATCGCAGCTCTGCCCGGGGGCCGCTGAGCCGCCTTGCCGGCCCGCCGGCCCACGACTGTACCGGGCCTCCTCTGGGAGCCATGGGGACCTGTGGGGGCCGCCTGGGGCGCTGGACTTGTTGCGGTGCTCCGGGGGCCCGCCTGGACTCTTTTGGAGGCGGGCCCCACAGGTTCACCTGGGGCCGCCGATGACCCGGTGCAAGGAGGAGCGCTGACCCCCCGAGGTTAGGCCTCCCGCTGGGCCCGGCGCTTGCAGTGGGCCTGAAGACCCTGGTGCGCGGCCGGCGGTTGGAGCCTTCCTTCCGTCCCCTGGCCGTGGAGCTCTACTCCTGCGGGGCCTGCAAACTGGACTGCTGCGGGGCTGTGGCCGCTCCTGGGGGCTACTTTGCTGGGCCCTGTTCGCCTCCGTGTGGAGGCCTGCACGCCCTGGGGCCACCGCAACACAGGGGATGCCCCAGAGGGCCGCGGGGCCCCGGTGTGCCCGTGATGGTGAGGTGGGGCGGCCTGGGGACCTGCACGGACGACCTACATTGACGCCCCCCCCCCCTTCTGGGCCTGGGTGCCCCGTGTGGCCCCGGGGGACCTGCCCTGCCTACTTCTGTGTGGAGCTACAACTTGGGATCCCTGCAGACGACTTGAAGTGACCGGAGCCATGGGGAGGAGAGGGGTCGGGACAGGGGTGCAGCCTCCTGAGGGTCTCGCCAGCGCACTGCCACCCTGGGCTGGGAGACCAGGTGCCTTCATGCCCCATGGGCCACATTCGCCCCTCACCTGCCCCCGGCCTGATCCCCCCCTCCCCTTGGTGAGCTGGCCTGGGCCCCCCCACTGCCACCGATCTGCCTGCTGAGACTCACTGCCCGACGCTTGCCTCCCGGGCTGCTGCTCCTGACTACTGTTGCCGATTGCTGCACCCGCCCAGGGGCTGTCACTGCTCTTCTCCTGAGGCGCGGGCGGCGTGGGGACAAGCGGGGGAAGCCTGGGACTGAGATCGCGCTGCCGGGACTCCGCTCTGCCTCACTGCACCCGGGTCGGACCCGGCACCGTGCGACGCAGCAACTGGGACGCCGCTGGGGTGTCCCCCTCTGGCTTTCCTCCCTACCCCGGGAACAGTGTGGCCCCCCTGATGTCGAACTCTCCCTCCGCTCTTGACTCTGTGTTCTTCCACCCACGTTGAGGGGGCGCCCTGGAGCCCGGCTGTGAGCAAACGACCCCGCCAGCGACATCGAGAGAGCCGGTATCTGGGCCGCCGCGGGACCGGGCGGCATCACCCGCTGGTCTGCGTGCCTGTAGCTGCGACTCTCTCCCCTGGCCCACGACCACCCGGAGACGCAATGGTCAGGGGGAAGAACACGCAGACCCCGGTCCCTTCCTCCCAGCTACATATCGACCAATTTGCCAGGGCGGACCATGCCTCCAGCGCCGGGCCTCCATCCCCCCCCCGGGGGCGGAGGGCGGGGACCTGTCTACAATCCTCCAGGCGATCAGCGCCTCCCAGGCATCGGTCAAGACGAGAATTGTAGAGGTACGACTGGATGTGGCCCTCATCCTGCAGGACCTCAGGAATGCCACGGCACGTATCACCGTAGCCGAGTCCCGCATATCTATGGTGGAGGATGACCTGACCACTCTCAAGACCCAAGTGGCCCGTCTCCAAACACTGACATCGGATCTTCACCACAGGGCGGAGGACGACGAAAACCGGGCTCGCAGGAACAACTTACGCCTCCAGGGCTTTCCGGAGGGGGTGGAGAAGGGCCCGGTGGCCGACTTCCTGGAAACCTGGTTTCGCTCCTGGATGCCTGCGGAGAAACTCTCCCCCTGGTTCGCCATAGAGCGGGCCCACCGCTCCTTAGCGCCCAAACCCCCCCCCCGGGGGCCCTGCCTGACCCTTCATCCTCCGCATCTTCAACTTCCGGGACCGTGATGCCATCTTATGAACAGCCAGGGACTGCGGCCCTCTGCTATTCCAGAACTCTAAAATCATGGTCTTCCCGGACTACTCGAGGGAGGTCCAGTCCCAAAGGAGATCCTATGATGAAGTCAAGCCAAAGCTTAGGGCGATGGGTCTGCGTTACGGTCTCCTGTTCCCCGCCCGTCTCAAGGTCCTATTCCAAGACAAGTCCTTCTTCTTTGACACCCCACAGGCCGCCTGGACCTGGCTCACGGATGAGCGTCCCCTCCTGCCTGGGCAGATACCCTCCCCTACCCAGGGACCCAATCTCCGCCCTGTCCGAGAGAAGCCCGGGCCACGGCGGCGCCGGACCGGCTCCCGCAGGTGCGGTCACCAGCGTCCGGATGCCTCGCGCTCACCAGTGGGGTACGCGCGCCGGTCATCTCCCCCCCAGACCGGGGGGCTCTCCCAACGGCAGGGCCTTCATCTGCAATCACCATTGACGGGCCCTCGGGCGCAAGCCTGCGTCAATCCAGATCGGACTCGGATTTATCCGGCTGCCCGGTGATCCGGGACTCTCCACAAGATGCAGAGGCCTGAACCAGGGCTTTGAGCTGTTGCTTGGCTTACGGATGCCCTGATCAGCCGGACAGCCATGGAACGCCCCCCCCCCCGGATCTAGCCAGCCGCCCGCAGGGCGGAATGCCTAGTGGGGGCTCCTCCCGGGGACAGGGATCCGACCAACTCATACTTTTCTTCCTTTTCCTGTTTCCCTCTTTTTTCTGCCAATCTCTCCTCTCTGCTGTACATCCTTCTGTCCCTGGCGAAAACGCAGATACCTTTCTCTGCTCCGTGTCTATCTTTTAAGCTTCACTGTTTATTGCTGATGTTATTTATCCGCCACTACGGAGGGGGGTCCTCCCTTGATTGTCTCTGGACTAGTGCTACTGCCCCCAGCTAATCGTTTAAGTTTAGTGTCAGTCCCCTAGTGAGGGGTTTCTTTTGGGTGTTGTATTTTAGGGCGACAGATGCTTCATGTTCCGAAGTGTAGGGTGGGGGGTGTTGGGGGGTGCCGGGGCGGGGGGAGGCCGTTGTCTCCCATGTTTTTTATGTTTTCAGTTGCCTATGGGCTGCTTTCTGGTTTAGCACTGTTTGGCCACTCCTCGGCCTCTGTTGTCGCTGATTACGAGCGGCTGGTCGCAGCTCTTCCCACTGATGTTCGATTGTTGATACGTCCTTGTCCAACACGCATCTCCTGCTCACCGACGTCTTGGCCACTCTGGGTCCCCACTGGCCGCCACAGGAGCGGACCACCTTCGGCTGCTCCTCTTCCCCCATCTCCCACCTACATCCTGGACGCCCATGGTCCGACAGCCCGCTCTGACCACCTTGATCTCCTGCTCCGGTGTGGTGTGGTGGGTACTCCCCCTCGAGGCGCGCCCCCCCCTGCTGCTCCCGCGATCTCCCACATCCCCACCTCCCCCACTGGCATACTCTCTGATCGGACCCCTCAACGTTCTCTCCTGGAACGTCAACGGTCTCTTCGACCGTATTAAGCGCGCGGCGGTCCTTCGAGCGGAGCATCGCCACTCGGCGGACGTGCTCCTTCTCCAGGAGACCCATCTGTTAGGAACCCAATGCAACTTCCTAGCCGGTTCCGGGTTCGCGATGGTCTGGCACTCTGGGTTTCAACGCGGGTCCAGAGGGGTGGCAATCTTGCTCCGGAAAGGTCTCCCCTTCACCCTGATTAAAGCCTACAACGACCCACAGGGGCGTTATGTCGCAATCTCGGGCGTGGTGGAGGGATGTCCCCTGCACATCCTAAATGTCTATGCCCCTCCCGCCCTCCTGTCCCCGACGCTTCAGTGCCTCACACAGGTCCTCTTCGCCTTCCCGCCCGGCCTCACGATTGTTGGCGGCGACTTTAACGCTGTGATGCAGCCGGGGCTGGACATGACCGGTCCTCCTTCAACGACCCGTTCCTCATCCGCGGCGGCCCTGTCGGGCTGGGCCTCGGCCCTGGGGCTCTGTGATACATGGCGGGTTTGGAACCCTCGCAAGACACAGTACACTCACACCTCGGCCTCCCACCGTACCCATTCCCGCATTGACCTCCTCCTGCTCCCGGCCACGGATTGTCGCCTGGTCTCCGGAGCGACCATCTTGCCGAGGGGGCTGTCAGATCACTCCCCCGTCTCCCTTTGCATGGGCTCCACCCCGAGGGGACCGCGAGCGGTTTGGCGCCTCAATGCCTGGTTCCTACAGGACCAGGCGCTGGTGGACAAATTAGGGCAGGAACTAACCCACTACTTCACTGCAAACGAGGGCTCTGTTCCATCGACAGGGACCCTCTGGGAAGCTGGTAAGGCGGTACTTCGGGGAGTGGCGAGAGGGCTTGTTCACGTCAAGCGAACGGACCGGATGGCCCGGCTTGTGGAGTTGGAATCCCAGGCCGCCCGGCTGGAAGCCGAGCACACCACAATCGGTCGGGAGGATCCCACCCGGCAGCTGGCGTTGATCCGAGAGGAGCTCCGCCAAATCTAGCTCGACTCGGCCCAGCAGCTGTGACGATCCTCTGTGGCGCAGGTATACGGCTGGGGCGACAAAAACGGCAAACTCCTCCACAACTTGGTTGGTCTCCTACCTTAAGGTTCATCGCGTTATTCCGGGGATTCGCGCAATGGATGGCACTCTCCAGGTGACCTCCGAGGCTATAGCGGGAACCTTCGCCGAATTCTACACCCGCCTCTATGCTGCGCGCCCGCCTGGGGCGCTTCTCCCTGCTCTTCTGGGCAGAGCCGGTGCCCGGTTACCCTCCCTTACCCCAGAGGATGCAGAGGTTCTGGAGACGCCCTTCACACAGGATGAAGTCCTGGAGGCAATCCCCCTTCTGAACCGTGGCAAGACGCCCGGCCCGGACGGGTTCCCACAGGAGTTCTATGCGGCCTTCCGGGACACGCTGGCCCCCCAGCTGTTGCATCTATTCCACCACGTGATAGAGAGGGGCTCCTTTCCCCCCGAATCGGACTTGGCCACGATCGTGGTCATCCCCAAGACCTATCTGCCCTCTGTGAATTGTGCGGACTTCCGCCCTACCTCCCTCATTAATACCGAGTTCAAACTTTTTGCCACAATACTGGCCCAGAGGCTCAAACCCTTCCTACAAGACCTGGTCCTCCCGGGCCAATGTGGGTTCATGCCAGCCAGAGTTACCCGCCACTGTATCCGCCGCCTCCACCTGGCCCCGGCCCATCGCTCCCGCCTATCTCCCTATCTGGCGATCCTCTTTCTCGACTTTGAGAAAGCCTTTGATACGATGGGCTGGGAGTACTTACAAGACGTGCTGGAGGAGATGGGCTTCAGCCCGAAGTTCCGCAGCTATATTAAGGTCCTCTACGCGAGCCCCAGGGCCCGAGTGCTAATCAATGGGATGCTCTTGGAGGCATTCCCGATAGGTAGAGGTACGCGCCAGGGGTGTCCCCTATCTCCACTCCTGTTTGCGCTGGCTATGGAGCCCCTGGCGACGCTCATCCGGCACGACCGCCTCGTTCAGGGGTGGGCCTGGAATGAGAGTCACATAGACAAAATAGCCCTCTACGCCGATGATGTACTCCTTAACTTGGCAGACCCGGCGACCTCGGACCCCAGATGTCTACAAATCCTTCTTGACTTCGAGCACGTCTCCGGCCTGCGGCTCAATGCGGCCAAGTCTAACTTGGTCCCACTGCACCCCTCCCGGGAATGTTTCAACTGGCAATCGTCCATCCCCCTTAGGCACCACTCGGTTAAATATCTAGGGATATGGGTGACTCTGCTGCCGGAGTTGGAATGGGCATTGAACATCACGCCCCTAGTTACCCGAATGAGATTTGACCTGAAGAAATGGCAATCCCTTCCCCTTAATCCCCTGGGGCGGAGTGCACTGTTTAAAATGATGGTCCACCCCCGTTTCCTAAACACTCTACAAAACATTTCCATCACCCTTCCTCGGGCCTGGTTCCGAGAGCTGGACGGCACCCTGTCCAGATTCCTCTGGAGAGGCGGACGGCTGCGGAATTCCCTTGCACACAGCCGCATCCCACCCTTTGACGGGGGCCTATGGGTTACTCATCTCTATCTCTACTACCTCGCCACCAAACTGATCGTCATTCACGATTGGTACGCGGGCGGCTGGTCTGACCCGGCGTACCGGGTCGAACTGGAATAGACAGACTTCTCACAGCTTCAATCACTCCTCTACGGTTGTCCTATCCCGATAACTGTAGCCCCAATCACCAGAGCGGTCTTGTTGGCTTGGCGTACCGCCCTACGCCACACGGGATGGGACCGTAAACTTACCCACCAGACGCAGCTCTGGCATGGGAACTGGCTCCTCGAGGTTTCGTCCCCTGGCGGGTTTAGGCGCTGGGATCTCATTGGGGTGTCGGTGCTCGGGATATCTGGGTGGGAGACCACATCCGAGATTTTGCTGACTTACAACATCGTTACACCCTGCCTCATGCCCAGTATTTCAGGTATCTGCAGCTGCGCCACGCCCTTCATGCACATCTCCCCGCGCCAGCCACCCTTCCGGAGTTTAGCCCGTTGGAAGCCCAGGTGATGATGGGGGACCTGGGTAGGGGAGGAGTATCCCGACTTTACCGTGCCCTAGTTAATAATAGCCCCTCATCCCTTGACCAATTGCGTGCCCGGTGGGAGGGATGGGTGTGACACCTGGAGGAGACCGATTGGAGAGATGCACTGATGGCCCCGCGTACCCTGACCACGTCCTCCAAGTTGCGGTTGGTGAAGACATACTACCTACACACGTCCTACCTCATCACAGAAAGGCTCTTCCGGGCCCGCTTGAGACCCTCCCCGGACTGCCCCAGGTGTAGGCAATCCCCCGCCGACTTCTACCACATGGTGTGGACATGCCCGGGGCTCACGAGGTTTTGGAGGGGAGTGGAGAGAGAGCTCTCACAGGCTCTGGCTGGGAGATCCCTCATGACCCGCTGCGACTGTTGCTGGGTATCTTTGATGGCCTGGATGGCAACAGATCAGATAAGCGACTGCTAGGGACGGCGGTCGCTGTGGCCAAGCGGGACATAGCACGTCACATGCTACGAGAATCATCTCCCACGGTGGGGGGATGGAGGAGGGGGGTGGACTGGTGCGGTGCCCAAGAGGAGGTCCTCTTCGAGTCTCGGGGTTCTCCAGAGCAGTTCTCTAGAATATGGGGGAAATGGTATAATTTGCTTCCACCGTGAACCCAGATATATACATTGTCTTTGGATATCATCAAGCACTTGTGCTGTTGGACTGGACTGGTTTAACTCCACCCATATATACTGTTGATTTTACCCTACTGTTCCTGGTGATTTATGAGCTGCTTCCAATGAATTTTCTTTGCTGTTTGTCCTTCAAAATGCTAATAAAGTTGAATATAAAAAAAAAAACACTTACTTTGCGCGCTGGTATAGCGAGCGCAAGTATTTTTCTTTTTTTTAAATGTTATTCTCCCTTGTTGTAGAATATAGACTCCCCCACCACACCGCTCTTACCTGCACTGGCCGCGGCTGACACCAAGAGGTGTTAAATTGAATTGGTCTTGCTCTGATCTAACAATATCTGTTGCTTGGACTTCTAACTCCTTGGCTATTCATCTAGCAAGACTTTAAAAGAAGCATTTTCCATCAGGCTACACAAACAATTTCAGGGCCTCTGACCTTTATCATAAACCAGTCCATATTGACTGGATGCTTTCCTAAGCCATGGAAAGAGGGAGCAGTTGGGCCTCTCTTAAAAAAAGAAGATGTGAATCATAAGGACATAAAAAACTACTATATTATTATTATTGTTATTAGATTAAATTTAGAAGGCGCACAGCTACCCGGAGGTTTCCCGGCGCACAAGACAGAATGCAGGCAAAACGGACAATCTTGTTACTGATTGAAAAGCCAGGTCTTGAGGCCTTTGCAAAAGCTTTTGTGGCAGGTTTTGTGGCAAAGTAGGGAAGGTAGAGAGTTCCACAGCACTGAGGCCAGGTATGAGAAAGAACGTCCACCCATGTGTGAGAGTCTGAATCTAGGGACTATAAAGTTGGCTTGGGAAACGGAATGAAGTAGACGTGAAGGAAGAAAAGACTGAGCTAGGGAGCATAGATAGTGGGGAGCAGTGCCCAGATTAATCTTATGCATATAGCATAAGGCCTTAAATTTCGTCCGTTGTTCAATCTTGAGCCAATGGAGACAACGCAAAGTGCCTGTGACGGAGGATGTTTTCTGTACCTGGCGAAGTAGCCTGGCCGTAGAGTTCTGCACCACCTGCAGTTTGGTATTAACTCCCTGTTAGCTCCTAGATAAAGGACGTTGCCATAATCAAGCCTTGACATGATAGGGCCTGGATGACTGTTCTCTCCGAAGATTCAAGCATCATCCATAATATCTTGCGGAGCCATTTGAGGATCATGAAGCAAATAGAAGTGGTCTTTGCTACTTGCTGTCTCATCGTTAGCTGATCGTCAATTATTATGCCCAAATTGCGAACCGTCTGTACCAGTTTAGGAAGTTCACCCATTTCAGGCGGCCAGTGGTGCGGGCCCCAGAGATCTTTATCCCTCCCCATGATCAGAACTACGTCTTTCCTCCATTTAGGTTTAACCAGTTAGTGTGCATCCAGTTAGCGATTTTGTACAGCCCTAGCTGTAGGGAAGAAATACTGGATTTATCTGGGTGTCATCTGCGTACGAGAAGATTGACGACCCAGCCTCTACCGCAATGGAAGCTAAAGGGCTGACCTAAAGATTGAATAGCATGGCGCTAAGTATAGATCCCTGAGGCACTCCATGAGGAGATGCATAGGTCTTGAAGCAAGCCAATGGAGAGAAGACCTGAAAAGTCCTGTTGGTAAGAAAGTTTTTGATCCACTCAAGAGCTGATCCCACGATTCCCATAGACTGGAGTGCTTTTAGAAGGGTAGAATAAGATCTAGTATCAAAGGTGGCACTCAAATCTAAAAGAATATGTGCCACTGTTTCCCCTTTATCCAGAAGCAGGCGTATAGTTTCGGTAACTCCTAGAAGAGTAGACTCCGTTGAGTGGCCGTCTCTAAAACCCGATTGGGATCCGTGAAGGATGTTATGACGACCTGCTCAACACAAATCGTGTTAAGTGGTTATTCACGTGTTTGCAAAGAATTTTTGAAAAAGCAGTGAGTAGGAAATTGGGCGGAAGTTGGAAGGCTCAGTCGGATCCGCATTTGGTTTCTTCAAAAGAGGAAGAACCATTGCGTGCTTCCATTCTGCAGTGGCTTCTCCTAGTGAAGCAGTAAGTAGATCCAAAATGATCCCTAATGAGGAGAAATTAAGTTTTAGGAAAATATTGACTGGAAATGGGTCATTAGAGGAGCCTGATTTAAGACTATTTAAAATGGAACTGAAAGATAAAGCGTCTAAGGGTTGCCAGTTTGCAATTTTGCTAGTGGATGCTTAGTCAGAGACCCTGACTGGGCTACTGCAGTCTGAAGTGGGGAATGAGTTTGTGAAGTGCTGTTCTTTTTTAGTAGTTGACGACTCAAGTTCTGCATGGATCTTTTCTACCTTTTCGATGAAGAGCTCCGCCACCGTTTCGCAGTGTGCCTCATCAAGTATCGGGGGTATCGGTTGGCAAGTTGCTCCTGAGAGATCCCCAACTAGCTTAAACAGAACTTTTGAATTATTTTGCGCAGCTGTGATGGATTTGTACACATATTCCGCACGTGCAGCTTTACATAGAGAATTGTATTCTCTCTTTGCGGTTTTATAACACTGCTTGGATTCTAAAGCATAGTCCTTCCTCCAACATCTCTCTAACGCCTTACATTTTGTTTTTTAAATTTTAAGTTTTTCGGTGAACCATGGGGCTGGAGGGCGGTGATTATTTCATTTGTTCAATGAGATGGGAAGGCAGGTGTTCACAGATGCCATTATGCCATTAGCCGGGTGTGGATGGTAGCTGTGTCCGAGATTTAAATGGGAGACAAATCAGCAATATTGCTCACCAAGTGTTGATTTAGTGAGTCCATATCTAATTTCTTCCAATTTCTGCTTCTAGCTTTAGGTGCAGAGATGACCGAATTATTAGGCCGTAGATCAAGCACCAGCTTAAAATGTACTAAAGAGTGGTCAGACCAGAGTAAAGGCAGAGCTTTTTGGCTGTGCATACTTGGTGAGTTCAAAAATATAGGGTCAAGCAAGTGGCCACCCCTGTGCATAGGCCCCGAATTACAAAGTGGTATATTCATGGCTTCTAGGTCAGCAATCAGGCTGGAGCCAATCTTACATCTAGGATCATCAAAATGAATATTAAGATTCCCCCACGATAGTAAAGTTGACTGCGTTAAGTAGAAAAGGGGCAATGATGTCAGGAAAGCTTGCCACCCATGGCCCTGCTGCTTCGGAGGGCGGTACACCAGGAAGCCAGTCAACTGAGGAGTAAGGAGTAATCTAATCGCAGCCTCCGCAGGGTAGTGTCTCCCATTTACACACATAGTCTTTTTTGAAGATAATCGCGATACCGCCACCAATTTTATCTCCTCGATCTTTCCTGACAATTGTGTAGGTTGACGGTAAGGCTGTGGCAATATCAGGACCGGAACTTTCGTGTAGCCATGTTTCTGTGAGGAAAATTGCATCACGCTGAGGTTGTGAATTATGAAGATGATCAAAGATATCCTCTTTACGTTTGGCGAGGGATCTACAATTAAGATTAAAAAATGGAAACTCATTAGGTTGCGTTTTAACTGTTCTACCCCCTGATGATAGTTGTTGGATGGGATAGGGCTGAGTGGCCGTATTCTGCATCTGTGGTTTCTTGTATGAAGGAGTGCAGGTAAACATACAGCAAGGGCATGATAAGATGGGGCTGTCACATTTAAAAGGAACGCAGTCAGCTTCTGGCCTCTTACGTAGATCATATAGGAGACTGAGGGCATATTTCCTTATAGTTTGGCAAAAATGGGCAGGGGTTGTGGCCCCTGGCCCCGGCCAGACGCCGACGGGCGCAGACGGGCTTGCCTTTGGCGCGCCCGCTGCGCGCTTCCACTGCGCGAAGTGAGAGGCATGTAGTTAAGGCCTCCGAGTCAGCTGTCTGCTGACGTCAGTGCTCCGCCTCCCCCTATCTCCTCCCGAAGATGGCAGAAACCGCTTCACCCTCCACAACAATCGGGCAAGCCAGTGGTGGACCGGGGAGAAAGCGGTAAGTGAACAGGTAGGGAAATGTGCTAATTCAATTAAAAGCAATGTGCAAAGAAAAGGAAAAGTTTTCTTTTTATATAAGAGAGCCACAGCTGGCGTTACCGCACACCTGCAGTCTCGCGTCCGCTGCGCGAAGTGAGAGGCATGTAGTTAAGGCCTCCGAGTCAGCTGTCTGCTGACGTCAGTGCTCTGCCTCCCCCTGTCTCCTCCCGAAGATGACAGAAACCGATTCTCCCTCCACAACAATCAGGCAAGCCCGTGGTGGACCGGGGAGAAAGCGGCAAGAGAGCAGGCAGGGAAATGTGCTAATTCAATTAAAAGCAATGTGCAAAGGAAAGGAAAAGTTTTCTTTTTTTAAAAGCGCCACCGCTAGCGTTACCGCACGCCTGCAGTCTCGCGTCCGCTACGCGAAGTAAGAGGCATGTAGTTAAGGCCTCCGAGTCAGCTGTCTGCTGACATCAGTGCTCCGCCTCCCCCTGTCTCCTACTGAAGGTGGCAGAAACCGCTCTCCCTCCACAACAATCGGGCAAGCCCATGGTGGCCCGGGAAGAAAGCGGCAAGAGAACAGGTAGGGAAATGTGCTAATTCAATTAAAAGCAATGTGCAAAGGAAAGGAAACGTTTTCTTTTTTAAAAAAGCACCACAGCTAGCGTTACCGCGCACCTGCAGTCTCGCGTCCCTGCAAAATTTCCAGAGAAACATTTGAGTGTGCAGCTGATGACATTTATGGAGGATCATGAGTTACTGGACCCTTCACAATTTGGGTGGTATTGTAATGGTCATAGTACAGATACCACCTTGTTCTTGTTGGTAGATAACAGATGCTGGTCAAGCTGTGGCATTGATCTTATTATGTCTGTCCGCAGCTTTCGACATGGTGTCCCTGGTGTTACTCATGTCCTGCTTAGTTCAGTTGGGCTTTAGAGACACTACCTTAAATCTTCTATGGTCATTCTTAATTTTTCTGCTCTCGGTTTTGTCTTTCCTGCTTGTTTTTCTGCTTTCTGTTTTGCCTTTTCTGCTTGATTTTCTGCCCTGTTTGGCCCTCTTCTGCTCACTTTTGCTTTTTCTGCTTTTTTCCTGCTCCCTATTTTGCCTTTTCTGCTAGTTTCTTCCCTCTTCCTGCTGTTTCCCTCCTCCCATGGTTTCCCTCCTCCCTCCTCCCACCACTCAATGCCCTACCCTCCCCACAGGAGCTACTTAATGGAGGCCGCAGCGCGACCCCATTGAGCAGGTCGTCATGCTAGCTCTGCCTGCGATAGCTCTCCTGTTCAGTTTGCCCGCAGCCTGCTACCGTCTTCTGCCAGCCTGCCTGATGTCCTCTGTTTGTGCCTCCTCTGCTCGTTTCTTGCTTTGTGTTTCCTCTCTGCTTGTTTTTCTGCCTTCTGCTTTGCCTTTTCTTCTCATTTTTCTGCCCTCTCTTTTGCTTTTCCTGCTCATTTATCTGCCCTCTCTTTTGCCTTTTCTGCTTGGTTTTCTGCCCTCCGTATTGCCTTTTCTGCAAATTTTTCTGCCCTTTGGTCTGTCCTCTTCTGCTCTGTTTTGCCTTTTCTAACTTGCTTTTCTGCCCTCTGTTTTGCCTTTTCTGCTTGTTTTCTGCTCTCTTTTTTGCCCTTTTCTGTTTTTTTCTTCCCTCTTCCCAGCTGTTTCCCTTCTCCCGCTACCCAGCGTCCCTCCAAGACCTACTTATTAGAGGCCGCAGGGCGACCCCAATGAGCAGGTCCTCGTGCTAGCTCCCCGTGCGACAGTTCTCCTGTCCAGCTTGCCCGCAGTCTGCCACTCTCTGCTACCTTCTCTACCTGCTTCCCTCTGTTTGTGGTTCCTCTGCTGATTTCTTGCTCTGTTTTGCCTTTACTGCTCATTTGTCTTCCCTCTCTTTTGCCCTCTTCTCTGTTTTGCCCTTTCTTCTCATTTTGTGCACTCTTTTGCCTTTTTCTGCTAGTTTTTCTGCCCTCTGTTTTGCTTTTCTGCTAGTTTTTTCTGCCTTTTGTTTTGCCTTTTCTGCTTGTTTTGCTGCCCTCTGTTTTGCTCTCTTCTGCTCTGTTGTGCCTTTTCTGCTTGTTTTTCTGACCTCTGTTTTGCCTTTTCAGCTTGTTTTTCTGCCTTCTGTTTTGCCGACTTCTGCTCTGTTTTGCCTTTTCTGCTGGTTTTTCTGCCCTCTGTTTTGCCTTTTCAGTTCCCTCATTTTTCTGCCCCCTGTTTTGCCCTTTTCTGCTTGTTTCTTCCCTCTTCCCACTGTTTCCTCAAGACCTGGCTTTTCGAAGGAGACCTCAAACCCCAGTGTCCAGATACCCCCAGGGGTGACAGCGCTCTACAAATGCTGATTGATTGCTTGATTGAAATTGATTATCGATTCACTTATGACACAACCAGCTTCCCGTGAGATTGAAGAGGATTCAACAGAAAACAGATGCATTGAACATACACTGATATTTATTTATATACCTGAATACCAAGCAAAATATCTAAGATCGGCCCAAAAGTGAGGGAAATTGCTGGTTATTGTTAGTGTCATAGGGGACTACTATTTCAGACGCATCCATTGTAAACAAACAAAGATTTCAACTTTTAAGGAAAATGTGTCAATACTGGGCCAAACCATGTTCACAAAACGTGTCAATACATCTAAAACAGAAACCACCCTCACTGCTACACTTCTTTGTTCCTTGCTCACCCCAATTAAAACTACATCTCACCTGGCCATGGGTGCTGATCCAAACTGTGAAACCATTAGTTGTCAGAGGCTCACTGATGGCAGGAAAGACCCATGCAACTAACCACAAATGAACAGCTCTACAGGAGTCATTTGTTTTCCAGGCCGCAGCGCAAGCCTCAATAGAAAAAGGCATGTTTACGACTGCCTGCACGGTGAACGTATTGTAATTGGGCTGTCGGGACTGGCCTGTGCCCGAAACAATGGTGGTCCATCGTAATAAGGCCCTATGTTTTCCTGACATGAAGTGGAAAATGAGGCATGAGATGGAAAGAGGACTTCTTGTTCACAGCTTGATTCTTCTGCACCAATATTAAAGCCATGGAGCTGGTCTCTCCACAGGAAGTGAAGACCAAACCCCCTTTGGTCCAGTCAGTGACAAAACGGAATGAGAATGAAGGCTTGCTTTGAAAAGTGTTTTTTTATTTTTTATTATTGACCATGTGCTTCCTTTGATCTGATCAAAAACAAATGGCCCATATTAGAACAGGTCTGAAACCAGCCACCTCCTGGCTAAACTTTTCCTCGAAAGATACTCTTTAAAAACACTAAGCAATGCGTATGCCACTTAACTATTGTCAATCGACTCAAGCATATCATCTCACCATAGTATCATGATCAAAATATTGTAACTGCTAAATAATGCGGAACAAAATATCAGAGGTGAGTATATCTTCTTTTACTGTTTTACTATAATATTGAAGTTTAAAATATTGTTTACGTTAATGTTGTTTTTTTATGGTATTTTATGGTATTTCATTCATTTTTTTTTAAATGTGCTATACTAATGTATTTTGGGGTTAGGTTTATTGGGAGATTTGCTGGGTAGTGTTTTTAGTTATATATTAATTAATGTTCATCTATTTGTATATTAATTATTTTAGATATTTAAACTGTTATTTAGTTTTGTAATGTTTAATAATTTATATAATTATGTATTACTTTTAATTTTGGGTTGATGGGTTTACTGGGGGATTGGGCAAGTAGTGTTTTTAAGTATATATGAATTCATTTTAATTGATTAGTATGGTGATTATTTAATTTTTTTGAAGTGTTATTTAGTTGTTAAAATGCTTTTTAACTTTTTATCTTTTTTTTATTTTGCATTGTGCTGTTAATAGTGGATTAAGTGGTGTTGGGAATTTTTGTGAAAACTAATTGTATTTTTAATTAATAGTATCATTAAAAATATTTCTTCATATATTTTTAGAGAAATGGTACCTATTTTAAAAGTATCGAGGGGTATGTTAGAGGAATGAGTGGGTAGCTTTTTCAAATTACTTGAATTAGTAATAGAAATACATTATGTAAAATTTAAAAACATTTACATGTTTTTGGTTTGTGTGTTTTATGTGTGGACTTGAGTGATCATTTTTATTTAGATTTTGTAATACTTTAGGTTTTCAACAACTCTCTAAAATGTTTAATATTTTGAAAAATATTAACATTTTTACAATGTTATGAATGCTAATTATATTTAGGTGTTTCCGTTTTTTAAATTCATTTCATAAGTGGTGGGTATTCATATTATTTGGAAGTGAACTGGACCCCAAAATATATGCACTTTCCCCTGTGTTTGTTAAATTGGAAGAAGAACAATAAATTGGGCTGCCCCACCCCAATGTATGCACTTTCCACAACATTTCTTAGACTGGAGTTAGAAGATAAAATTTTACCCACCGACCTACCTACCTCCAGCGCTCATATTTATACATTTTTCTAATAGTTCATACAATGGCGCTAGAATAATAGATCTTTCCCCACTTCCAAATATATGCACTTCACGGAAGCTTGTAAGAAAGGAGTTAGCATAGTAAATTGTCCCTATCCCATGTATGACCCTTGCCCAATGTTGATCTTGGACTGGAGTTAGAATAATCCATCTGACATTCCCCCAACCTTCTATACACTTTCCACATTGTTAGTAAATCTTAACCCCACCCTTAAGTATGCACTATCCCCAAAGTTTGTTGGACTGGAATAAATATAACCATCCCCCACACACTTAGGGGTCTATTCCGATTCGGTAAAATGTCCTCCGAATAGCCAAACTTTTTTTTTCCCGTACGAATCTTATGCAGAACCGTACCCGTACGTACGATGTAGTACGATGTGTACCCAAAGCGATTCTCCGTACGATTCGTACCGAAGACCGTACAACTCACTTATCCGTACGAATCGCATTCGGAACGCGCAGTACGCGATGTCCGTAGGGATCGAAGCTGCATTTTCCAACCCAGCAAGTACGAATTGTATCGACAGCACTCCGTACGACTCTTTTTCTACGGGAGCTTAAAACGTCTGTAAAAGCAGATTTCGCCTTGAAATGCATACAAAACGGACCCCCCGGGTACGGTGCGTACACCCCATGATTGCAGGAGTACGGTGCAACGGGGTACGGTGCGTACACCCCTGGATTTCAGGGGTACGATGCATATGTCCCCGTGCATACACCCCATGATCGTAGGTGTACGGACCATAGGGGTATACCGTAGGGGTATATACCCCTTGATTTTAGGGGTACGGTGCGTATGTGATAGTGTTGCCCTCCATATGAATTGCTCATAAGCGACGTTTACCATACGAATCGTGTACTCATTCCCCGGGCCGGATTGTACTTGATGGGTCGTACGGCATTTTTACGAATCGTACGGTTCACTGTGCGGGTCGAAGTCGTACGGATTTACCCTTCATTTTCTTATGGTTCGCAATGATTCGAACGTATTTTCTCGCAACAGATCGTACTACGCGATTCGGATGGATTCGTACGATTTGTACGGAAACGGCTACAAATACGAATCAGAATCGACCCCATAATGTATGTATTTTCACCAATATTTGTAGGATTGTTGTCATGATAGTGTATTTAGATTGTTTTTATTTGTTTAGATTTTTAAATGCTTTACATTCGAATTTGGTTACTATTTTGTATTTCATTTAATAATTTGTTTTAAACAAAAATATTTTTGTTATGTGAGTTAAGATTTAAAAATAAAAAAATGGTTTACCTATTTATATAATCTATTTTTATTGACTTAAGATTTAAATTGTGTATAATAAGCAAACAGGAAATAATGTGCCATATCCCTTAATTTGCTAGGATTCGTTGCCCCAAATACTTTTCATTGGAATGGTTTCATGCCAATATGCATAACATTGTTTTACAAAAAACACGAGACATTCAAGAGAATATATATCAAAATGTTGAGTGACCAAAACTATTGGCAATAAATAAGGCTCATGTAGACAAAAATAAGCAAATGAATCAGATGTTCTGTCAGATTTAAAGTAGATACATCCCTTCCTGGAAATCCCTTGAGGTGTCAACTCGACGAGTTTCACAGTGTTTCCATTGATTGATGTTATACAATTCACTTTGATCCATTGAATGATGAGTGGAGTGATGTCAGTGGTGATGAAAAAATTACCTATTCTTGCAATTCTCAAAATCAGGATAATTGTCTAATGAAGTATAGGTATTCAAATCATCGAGGAGCTATTTGACTGCTTTAATGTCCCAGGGACTTGCAAATTCAAAAACCTGCCTTACAATGCCCTCCCATAAAATGCACCAAATATGTGGTAAATGTATCTTTGTCCTACTATCCGATGCAGACCCCTTTTCCAAAAATGGCATCAGGTAATGGCTAAGCAGTGATGTTGACAGCATGATAACACCTGGGAGGATGTATGTGGTAGCAACACTTGTCTGACAGGAAGGATTCTGGAATACACTCCCCATGCACCATCCACAACTTGATCATCAGTATTTTATTCCGCACAGGAATGAGTGAAACGTCTGTGAAAATCTAACCATAGGATCACAGTGAATGGATGTACCTGCTCCTTCCGCCAAAACAAGTGACCATCTATCTAACTCACTCACTGATGTTAGATGTAGGCATTTCTGGGAGAGATGGAAGAACAACCCTAGTTTCTTCTGGATTGGGATGACCTTTTGATAATGCAACTTCTTGCAAGAGAACAAACTCTCTTACATGATTAGAGTCTTTTGTTGCAGCAGCTGAAATTAATGTTGAAGTAGATTCAGCTGTCGATGTCACTCCTAGCACCAAATCAGGATTTCTCTGGAGTAAAGTTGGAGACTCAGCAGTCTCTTCGATTGAGCACACTATCGTAGCAGATCGCTTCTTGGGGTACCTCCATAATAAAGAGAAGGCATGCTCATGCTGACTATTCTAGAGGCAGCTTAAGAGTGGTCAAGAGGCCACGGAATAGAATCGACCACAGGACAATGTTGATGTGCTCAATTGACTCCTTCCAATTTTCACTAGCACCACGCAAAGGTGGCGGGATTACGGTGCGGGTGTGTCTACCCTGAGAACTGGAACAGGTGGTTGACATGACATTGTAAAAGGTATCTTTCAGGAATCCTTCCCTACACTTGTTTCCCAGTTTGGAACCACTTGTTAGGAGCGTTACCTTCAAAGATAGAGTCAGAAAATCTCTTCTTGTTTGCGAGTTTTCCTCTCGAACCTTATATACAAATAGTGAATCTGTTCTCTGAAGGGCTAATAGAAAGGAATGTATCTCAGCTATCTCTACAGTTAAATCACGGAAAATGGTATGTAGGCTGACGATTGAAGTAGCCATCTTGGAAAATTCCCTGCACTGCAGCACGAGTCATGGAATATTTTTGCTTAGCCCAAACCATAGCTGGTGCAAAGCGGTCCATATAAAACATGTTCTTGAACTCGGGTATGGGTAGTATGTGAGGAGACTTGCCTACTAATATTCTTTAAAAAAATCTTGTGTTCTGAGTGTGGATCATACTGAAATTGTATATCACTAGGACTCTGAGTTAAGGCCCATTGCACACCATTTAAGTGTGATACACGTGCATTTGTTATGATAGCTTAAATAGCTGCCTATAGAGTTTTATAAATACAGTTACTAGCTATAATTGTCTTAGCTGATCCACAGTACAATTTCGTATATCATTGTGTAGGGTATATCCCACTTTCACTAGCCATGTGGACCCTGGAAGACCTATTGAGCCCATTCTAACTGTATGCAATGTGTGTGGTACTGGTAACTCCATATTGAAACATAATGCATGTTCTTGATAACTTATGGGGGATCTCCTGATTCTCATATGGTTTATATCATGCAAGAGGACATGCTCGCATTTATGTGACAAAGTGTCCAGTGGCAACCTCAACTGGTACAAACATTA
The DNA here is from genome assembly GCF_964261635.1 of Lissotriton helveticus. Classification (NCBI taxonomy): domain Eukaryota; kingdom Metazoa; phylum Chordata; class Amphibia; order Caudata; family Salamandridae; genus Lissotriton; species Lissotriton helveticus. The sequence goes on from NC_136070.1 coordinate 373,890,790, forward strand.
CCAATGAGCAAAATATTTCAATAGGATAAGCTGGACTTGCTGTGCCTACCTGCATTTGTTTCATCCCCTGTTGTGGGCGGTCCATGCAAGATCAAGTAATTAGTTACTGGACCTCTGAAATGCACCCTTATTTCTGAACCCCATGTGCCATTATAGCAGATTCAGAATGTGATTAGAAGCTCAGTTTCAAAGAATTACAGAGATATCCTTTTAACATTCAAGTGATAGGCAACCCCTTCAGCCGAATTAGCAGCTCTCATCTGATCTGAGGGTGGAATAACCAATATTAGAATGGGAGTCTACATAATGCTAATAATTATAAAGTACTTATGTGTGACCCTGAGGTGGGCTATTGTGTGGTATGTTGTGATAGATTATCAGGATCTTCCCATTAGCATGGCCCAGTTAGATCTACCTTAGCCCTCTTATAAGCCCAGGTTTATACAAACTTATCAGCATTACCATGAAGAACGGACACATTAGGGCCACACATCTCTTTTAACTTAGCTGGAGAAAAGGCATGCTAGGCAGATAACCTAACCTACCAGGGACTTATTTACTATTGTGAGTCCTGGAAAAAGTTTGCCCTATATGTGAAGACACAATAAATCCATACTGTTATTGGTAAAGCTTTACTTTAATGCAGTTTTAGTGGACAGTAGATACAATAGTATTGCCTCAGATATCAAACAGCGGCTCGTATGAGAATTAACAGATATTGTCATCACACCTATGTATCTGTGATTTGTCTATTATCGAGTCCATGGCATGTCTCCAACAATCTGCAGCTGAACTATGTGTCTGTGTAAGAATTGTTATGAGACAGTGGTCTTGGTGCAGTTCCAAAAAGAACTGCTCTGCTCTGTGCTGTCCTGTCATGAATCAAAGTCCCACGTTCTCCTCTAGAGAGCTGTAAACTTTCAAATGATATCATCCAAACAGTTTTAGGAAAAATCAACCTAGTGAATCATGATGTCAGGTGGAAAGAAGAACAAGAGAATTCACTTACATATTCATGTTAAAGACTAAAACCATTATGCCTTTTCCCAAAGCATGTAGAAGCATCCTAGCAGCATATGCAATAAATGTAAGACACATTGTTTCACAATAATGATCATAAATGCAGCAATTTATGCAAACAAATATAGGTTTATATGGTTTAAGACCTCCATAGACAAAAAAGCAAGTGCCCAACCTGAGGGGTTTCTAAAAGATTTATAAAGCAATATATATAACAGGGGCGCTCCCTAGTGAGTAAGAGGGAACAGCCATGCTGCTCACCAAGTGGCCATCTTGAGGGTAGTCCATCCTCTTTTTGTAGACCCTGTTTGTAAGTCTCTGCTCTCATGGCTATGCTAAGGATTGTATTAAAATATACATACTGCCACATTTGGTTGTGTGGGACATATTTTGAAACAATTGACAGAGACTAAAGGCGAGGCTTTTGAAAAGGATTGGTGAATTGTGTTTGTGGGAAAAATGTATAAATAAATAATTTTGTTTTTTGTACGTTTTATATTATGAACACATCAACTTGCATTGCAAAGAGGGAATATAAATATAAGTGCAGTGGTGTGTGTGCTAATGAAAGTATGTACAGGAATGTGCAACTGAAAAAAGGAGGTAACACATGCTGGCACAACTATTACATTTGTTTCACTTGGTGTCCACTGTCAATTTGTACAAAGGGGTTTGTGAGACAATAGTGATCAGCCCTTATTATCAATATCTAAAAATGCTGCATACGGTTTGTCAAACAACATACACAACAGCCAAGTCCTTGCTTCATGCTTTCCTTGTAGGCAGTGGCAAGTTAGGCACACTGTAGCAGTGGGCACAACAACATTTGAGAACAAAAGTACATATGCTGTGGATCAGTAGGCACTGTTAGAATGAAACTGCTGACAAAAATATCTAATGTACTCGATCCCTCATGCCAAGAATGTCAATAGCTAATCTGTAGCACTGTTCACCAGCTGGGAGTAGGGATGGCACACAGTAGCTCTAAATGATATAACAAGGTGAACAGCCTCGTGCATGTAGACACCAGCAACAACTTCGGAACAAGTGACAGATGCACATCTGCTTTACTCTCTGCTATGAGGAAGGCCGTGTTACATTAGAACTATTAATATATCCCACCTCCATAAGGAATATGTGTGTTGGTAGGCTAGAACAATGGAGCCTGCATTCAACACTATTCCAAATGAAATGTGCAAGATCCCTGTAGCAGGGCACCACAGGAGTACCATTAAATAACATGTACACAGTACACCACCAGTAAATCTATATGTCTCAACAAAACTCCAGCACAGATGCAGCGGCTGCCGGCTCAGGTAAGCGCGGTAGGGCGCGGCAGGGGAGAAGCCGACAGACGACAGAATATGTATTGTTTATTTATTTAATTATACCTATTCAGTCGCCAGTCGACTGACCCCCCCACCCCACCCCTCCTCACCTCAACGCGTTTACCAGTGCCAGCCGCCGCTACACAGATAACTGATGCTTGTTTTTATTTTATGTGTTGGCAGGCATGAAGCACATGGTCAGTTGTGTGGGTGGCCAAAGGTATACACGTCCCGCCCCATTAATTGTTACTTTCCGCACATTTCAAATCATGCACAAAACAGTAGCCTATGTCAAAATACTGGCTGGAGGAGCTCTTTGTACATGGAAGGCACTGAGACACACTTGGTTGTTTAACAACTTTTTTTGTGTAAAGTTGGAAGCCCTCGACCATCACCACTCACATGTATTGATAAATAGTACAATTACTCTGACTGTGATATTCAAAGTAACTGGCCCTGCAAGATTCCTGTTCAATCCCACCACGTCTCAAAATATAACAGATATCAGAGAGGAGGAGAAATTTGCATCTTTTTGAAGTAATTGTTATTTTCTGTTGAAGGATTTTAGACAAACAAGATCGTGAATGCTTGTTTTCTTCTCGAAATGTTTCCCATACAGGTCCCTTCAAGACAAATAAGCCATAACGATACCAGTCCATAGTTTTATCTTAGTGTCATGGTCTGGGGTTATCAGACACCATGCTCATTTTTTATGTTTTCTTTTATTGAAACGAACATGTAAAACTAAAGGGGGGTAAAAGCAGTCAAACACAATGCTTCGTTTCAAGGTGGTATTTCAACGAAACCCCTACATCTAGGGGAACTAGGCACAGAGCAATAACAGAATGTAGAGAACCAATGTGAGCCAAATAATGTCCTCATTATGGTGGTAGTCAGTAGGAATGTGGTAAGACTGAAGAAATCTGATGACTTTCATTTAACATCAATTTCTGTGGCTGTATGAGCTAAACCTTTAAGATATGTCATGCTTTTAAAAGGGTGTATAGGGAAAGATGTGGAAACAATATCTAGTTATAAGTATCAACTAGCAGTTGAAGTAAATGTCCATAAAATATAGCATTACATGTATTAAAGGAATTTACTTCTTAAACTGTCATAAGGCTTCAATAATCTCACAATCTCACAGCTAAAAAATGTTTGGCGCTCACTACTGCTGCATGTTTTCACAACAAGAAAAGGGATGACTAGTTTATCCCTGCACAATGTGGAATACCAGTTTATTGTAATGTATAGTTATAATCCTAGAGATATATTGTGTCTTTGAGAGTTTTGCTGTCCCATTCTGCCCTGACTAGAGTTGACACATGTGTACACATTAAGCAAGGTGGATGGGACATCTCCACATTTTGGCGGATGTCACTTATCTGCCAAACTCTAAATAAACCCCACAATGTTGGGAAAATAGCTAAATGCTTGCTGTGAATACAAAAGATTACAATATATAGGAATGAGGATTTATTGAAATTCCTAACTAGAATGATATCTTACGGGACTTAACCCATACAAAAAACTGCTGTATTTACGCAGTAACCGATTCATATATCAAAAATCATACAACTGTAAGGTTGTGCTAAAAAAAACAGTAAATTGGCCCCTATAGATGTTAGCATAATGAATTTAACTCATTTGTTCCATCAATACATGGACTTTTATTAGGCATGGATTAATGGTCTGATTTTATATTTTACAGCACTATTTTGGCCACTGATGAAACGGAAGACACAACAGCAATGGACACCACTCTCAATCTCTCCTCAGCATCCTTGTATAATTTATCTGTAGTACCCAGCAACTCCACAGAGTGTCACGCCTACGAATCCTGGGATTGGGTATATACTTATCAGCCCATTTTCCTCTGGTTCATATTTGTCTTGGGGCTAATTGAGAATCTTTTCGTTCTTGGAGTTTTTTGCCTTCACAAGGCTAGATGCACAGTAGCTGAGGTCTATTTTGGAAATCTAGCTGCGGCCGACCTTCTTTTAATTTCCGGCCTTCCATTTTGGGCCATTTATATCACAAACGAGTTTTACTGGCCCTTTGGCCAATTCCTTTGTCAGGCCGTTAATACAGTAATTTATGTGAACTTGAATGCGAGCATTTATTTCTTGATGATGGTCAGCATTGACCGCTATTTGGCCTTGGTGAAGACCATGTCCATTGGACGAATGAGGAGTCCTCTCTGTGCCAAATTGAACTGTCTGGTCATCTGGGTGTTTGCTTTCCTTCTAAGTCTGCCTACAATGATATACCGAAAGGAAAAATATGTTCCCGAATTAAACACTACCGCATGCATCCTTGTGTACCCATCCATCGACTGGCGCATTGCATCACATATGATTTTGAATATCCCTGGGTTTTTACTGCCCCTGACCATCATAGCCTTTTGCACGTTACGGATAATCAAAGTCTTACAGAACAACGCAATGCAGAAATTCAAGGAAATTCAGACAGAGCGCAAAGCCTCCATGCTGATGCTGGTTGTCCTTCTCGTGTTCATCCTCTGTTGGCTTCCTTTCCAAATAGTGACATTTCTGGATACTCTGTTCATCTATGATGTCATAACGGGTTGCACCACTGATAAAATCATTTCGATCGCCACCCAACTATCAACATATTTTGCATACAGTAACAGCTGCCTGAACCCCCTGCTCTACGTCATTGTGGGAAATCACTTCCGAAAGAAGTCAAGAGAGGTCTACCAGCAATGGCGCTCAAGGGGGCAGAGGAGGAAGTCAATGTCGGCAACACTTCCAACTGATTTCTTTTCTTTGGAGAACCTAAGAACTTCCATTTCAATTGCACGGCCAAAAAATAGAATAATATTCTAGAATACGTAGACTTCGAAATAGGGCATTACATAGCATGTCCTGTTAGTTGACCAAATTGTGTGTGCATGTTATTTCCCATCTATGGTGCAATCGCTCGAGAACTTTGCTAAATTAATCGTCACAGATATATAGACGGTGTAGGCTTCATTCGACCTACTATCTTTCCAAGACAAATTAACAGAGGACCACTTCCACCCAAATCAGCATATCATCACCTTGAGAAAAAAAAAGACAATGTTAGTGCTGTTGAGTACTAAAGGTACAGTAGGTCTGAATGTTCCTATCCATGGCATACCTCAGACGCAAGTGCAAGTTCATATGTAACCAGAGGCATAGCAGCAGCATATTTTTGTTTTCAATAAATATGTAATTAAATGCATGTAATTATTAATATTTATAAACCACTTAAACCCACAGGTATGCAAGCACTGTGGGGAAGTGGTTGCAAACTGCAAGAAGTACGAAAATTTAATGCAATGTGCATTGTAAAAAGAGCACGTTTTTAATGTATGTCTTTTCCTGAAATTCCATCTACTCCCGACTCCAATGGATTTTTAACCCACGTCTGGCGCCCTATAACGGCGATACAATATTTCGGAAATCTTTAATGGTAGATTTTAGAAAGCTAGCTTACAGGCAAGGTGGGGGGGGGGGAGAGTAAAACTGTTTGTTTCGTTACATCGGCGAAATTGATATTACTATAATAAAATATGGGGTCTTATCTTACAGACCCTTATGGACAGGTGATAGGAGCCCGAATTGTGCAGATGTCTTGCGGCTCCCTGTTCGAGTGTTTCCGTAACATACCACAGTATGCTACAGATTCTGTTTTAAATAAAAGTCGAAAAAACTTGTTTCGTTTTGTGAATTTGTAAAATGACAATTTTCTGAAGTTTATGAGTAAGGGAAGGTTGAACAAAAAGTGTTCGTGAGCAGCATATTGACACGTTCTAATGTGTCTATATTTTATTTCAAGCATAGTAACTTACAAGTCGCCTCGATTCTGAACAATGTACAATATTTCTCGAAAATTATGATGCTCTTCGTCGTTATAATGCCTGTTATAAAAGAGGGTATTGATTACTTCCATTCCGCTGATTCTTATAGCCACGGGGGATGAGGGCATCGGATCCCTCTTTGGATTTCAATCCATAATCTCTGTTTATTGGTTTTGGAAACCAAACATTTTGATCACAAAAACTTTTTATGTTCTTTGAGTAATATATAACAATGTGAGTTCCTCATAAGTCACTTATTCAATTCATAAAAACTGTGAATGTGTGTTACAGTATTTTTTTTAGAATAATGGAGTTTGACCACATTTCCACCCAAAAGTGTCCTGAAAATCATATTAACCTTAAACAGATCTGAAGAAGCAGTAAAGAAGTTCCAGTGTGCATGGTGCTGGTGCAAGGTGGCTTGTGCTATCCTGTACCGCAGTTTCTTCTATCTTGCAGCTAGCTGAGGCTGACATGTAGACAATGAGCACTGGCTAATCACCATTTTACTTCTGGGTGAGTACTATAGAAATTCTGGGCAAAGTTTACATAGTTATACTCACAACCAAAGAATAAAGAGGTCAGTTAGCGGTGGGCAGAAGTCTCCACCTCTAACTGCCACGGTTCGGTGGGTTTACCATCGCTGACCTCTCAGATTACCCCACCTTATTTAGAGGCAGGGGGCTGCTTAGTTTCGGAGGGCATAGCATATTCTGGCTCCACTGTCTGAAACCTCCTGTTGGCAGTCCATCCACCAAAGGACTCCTGGCTGAAGACTGTAGGAAGGCCCACCCTTTATAGGATAGTGCAAGGCACACAAGCTTAGTAAGGCATGGCGGTTAGTAGTCAGAAACAAAAATGTATGTCCCCCATGCACTGAAAGAAATCTTTCCGTACATCAGACACTGCTTTTTTATTTTTCAATAACAACTCCTCCTTTAGGCGGCCTATTCCTCAAAGACAAACACAATGATAAACAGGGCATCATGAAATAGCAGCTTGACCAGTATGGTCACTTTTGCCTACAGTCAAAGCTCACGAACTGTGCAGATGAGACTTTTTAAAGGGGTCATCCACTTAGAGCACAAACATTTTTCCTTTACCTAGTCCTGCATTTCCAACAATTACCAATAGGCATTCCCGAATGTTCTTGTTTCTGATGATGTTTGTTTGGGTTTTGGAATACACGTCATTCACGGGATGGCCCCTTTAAATGTGGGGGCTGATTTAGCAACGCAGGACAGCAAACAAAGTGGCTGCACTGCATTGCAGGAAACAAAGAGAGCAGATCCACTAAGATGTGGCATTGTGTTCCTCTCCCCCTGTGCTGTCACACTTTAGGCTGCCATGCATCAATGTACACGCCCTTGTGCCATAGTGCAAGTGCGTGTGCGTTCTGCCAAACATAGGTCTTGAAAAGGAAAGGAGCTTTCCAGTACACTAACTGGGCTGTAATAGTTTTCCAGTTTTGTATGCATGTTGTTCAGTGCAGCACACATGCAAAGTTGGAAACATGTGGAGAATTTTAATTGTCGCCCCAGTATTATCCCTTCCTCAAGGAGGCATACTTATTTCCACAAATGCCTGTCTACAAAATTCAAAATCGATGTACCACCATGGTTCGCCCCCTTGACACAAAGTAGCGTATTGTCATGCATAGTACTACTTTGGCTTAGTTTAGGCATCTTTCCAATACAAATCATTATTTGCTTTTCAAAATAAGAGTGTGATTTTGATCTTGGCGGGTGGGATACTCCGTCACAAACGTGACGGATATCCTGACCACAGTTTACAATGCCATAGGATATAATGCACTTGTAATATGACGGACGGGATATCCGTCCCATTTGTGACGGAGTAACACATCCGCCAAGATCGAAATCAGGCCCTTAGTCCTGCCACAGCACTTTGTGCAGGGTTTGTGTCACTTTTGTGATGCATCCCTGGCACAAAGTGTTAGTAAATCTGGGCCATGGTGTTCTGACCACAGCTGGGCCAGTAGCAGTCGAGCCTCCCAAACCCGAGTGGCTTTGTAGTCAGTCTACAAACAAAAAGTAACCCCCTAACATTCTTCTATCTATAGCACCTTGCGCTGATTGAAAACAAGACGTTTTCGGATTTTGTTTTAGATTTATTCTTTCCCTTTTGTAACCTATTTCCAGAAACAGAGAGTGCCCCCTGGCACTTTTCTTCCAATAGCTGAAAATGGGGAAGAGCAGCATTTAATATTTCTGACTAATTGAGGGAGTTCAAAGGGTTGACCACGCGAGGTAACCATAACAATAAGTGATCACCATCAATACGTTTCTGAAAAAGGATATTTTCCAAATTGTTGACTGAAAAGTCCTTGGACTCCGTTACCGTGTTTAAGTGCAACTCATATATCCATATCATAATTTCTAGACTCTCCACAATATCTACCAACACTAATCTTCTACAGGGGCAAACACACTTATGAACCCATCAACATAGTGTGTGGAGTAAAATCATAAGATGTACAGCAGAACACAAAACGCCGCTGCCACTGAAATTTACCCATCTGTTACATCGTGCCCCAGCAAAGGACATGCCCAACATAAATTCTTTGCTAAGAAAAATACACATTTTAAATACCATGCCAGAACAAACAATGGTAAAAAAAAATCCTGCTGGTGAATACTAGATTTACTTGTGAGTGATAATCACCCACAATGAAAACTGCTTCAATTAAATGCCAGGTTGCAGCCTATACTGCTGGGTTCTGCTGAAATAGTCAAGGTTGTTATCGATAATATCAGCAGACTATTCAGTATGCCAGGGATGTGGCCAATAATAGCAAGATACTTATGCTTGCATCAGAGCGGCAGACCTGCCATGGATGTCATATTATAATTATACCTGTTATTATTATGTTGCTGCTGTGTGGGCCAGGGGGAATCACACTGTAAATTTTTTCAGAGTGCATTGAATGTGACAGAGTGATTGATGTTATCAAATTTATAAGGGTATATCTGAATGAGCCAGTGTCGATTGCTCTTTGTATTTAATATAATATGCTTCTGGTAATAATATCTGAGTGTTGTTGCAATTATAATTGCATTTGTATTGCGCTTACTACCCCTGTTAAGGCTCTGAAGAGCTTTACGGTGACTAGCACAATACTATGGAACCAAAGCTTAGTTCTTCATCTAGTGTTTAAAGTTGGTTATTGCGATTAGTCAAGTACCCTTAAGAAAAAAATGCATGCACTTACTCAAGTTACTTTGCGATATAATAATACCAGTTGGTGTGATCATTGGTGGGGGCTATGTGGTTTCAGGTGAATGGTTGGTGAGATAGAATGATGGGTGGGATTATGTAATGTTTGTTTACAGAGAAAGAGTTTTAAAGAGGAGAGGTTGTGATCAATGAAAGGAGGTGTCCACCAGTTTTACAATTACAATAAGGATTAAAGCAGGCATGAGACTGAGAGGAGACTTAACTCAAAAAATGAACGTATGCAGAGGATGAAAGGTCCCCGAAGAAAGAAATACAAAGAATCAAACAGGAGTAGATCAAAGTCGATTTTTCATGCAGAGGTTTAGGAGTATAGTGGGGGAGGTCTTTCTGAGACAGCAAGCAATCAGAGAATGTAAACAGCGTCAACATGCGATTCCGATTGTACACATCATTTAAACATTAAGAACCCTGGCCTTTTGACTGCCAAAACAAGGAATGCCCTTTTGAACTTAGTGTGGAGTATCCCAATCTAATTACAGGGTTTGTACACTCCACGTGAGGAACTGCCACAAAAAAAGAAAAGGATTTGATCCAGCACTTTCTAGGCCCACACACACTTTCTGTACTTACTCTTGGTCCTCCGATGAATCTTGCTTAAGTGCACTGAGGGGTGAAGGATGTTAGGGTGTTCATTCTCAATTGAATCAATTAATTTACAGTGCTACAACTTGGCCACTAAATGAGGACTGGGAATCTGTGACCAAGTTAAAAATGCTTTATTACATATTAGTGATTAGATCGAAATGTATGAATCTCAAAACCATACTATAGAGATATAAGATAACAACAGTGAGACCAGGTCTCATGAAGAGGTATAAACGTACAAGCATCAGACATACTAACAACCCAACAGTAGCCATGCAAAATAGGAGTATTAAAACCTGATGCTCAGAGAGTAGTCTGTGACTCTCTCTGCTATATATGTTAGTAATCTAGGTTTCTCAAGTACAAGCTAAACACATAAATAAGGTGTCGAGTTCAGCGTTTAAGCAACCATGTACAATATAAAGGAATAAGACAAAAGAGTATAAGCACTACAAATAACACTATTTCAGAAGCTCGGTCAGGAGTCTTCATAGGTCGGGTAAAATTATAGCATATAGCTATAATCAGAATAGAGTCCTAAGGGCATGAAGCATAAACTTCTCAAAGTCCATAGAAAGGGGCAAAGGGGTCCTGGAAGGGCTAGAAAGAATTCAAAATGGAATTCTGCAGGGCATCTGTAGAAGCTAGTTTGGCCAAGGAGTTCCAGGAAGATTCTGCAAGAAAGCAGGAAAGTCCAAGACTTCAGCTGTCAGCAAGGGGAATCTAAGCAAACACAAAGCATGATGGATGGAGCGCTGAAACTTTTCAGACACTCACCCTCAGTCACAGATCTGGGTTTAATCCATCATCTTTCTTTAGCTCACTTCGCCACACCAGTTCTGACCCAGCCATACGCAAATCAGTCTTGACCCTGCGCCTCATAGGAACAGTCCAGCCCAAACTGTCAAGCCAGGTCTTTCCTGGACCACAAAAAAGCATTCTGGGACTGTTTTCCGGGTAACACCCCTCATCAGCCAGGCTAGCTTGAATCCATTGCCAAAGTGAGCAAGGGACCCATGTCTGGGCATACCCTGCCAACTTAGAGCTAACAAAGCAAACAGATGAAGGTCGGAGTGCTGAAACTTTTCAGACATTCACCCCCAGTCACGGATCTGGGTTTAATCCCGCATCAGTCTTTAGGTCACTTCGCAACCCCAGTTCTGAACCAGTCATATGCAAATCAATCTTGACCCAGTGCTACATGGGAACAGTCCAGCCCGAACTGCCAAGCCAGGTCTTCCCTGGACCGGAAACAAGCATTCTGCGACCTGTTTCGGGGTAACAGCCCTCATCAGTCAGGGTAGCTAGAATCCAGTGGCAAAGTGAGCATGGGACCGATGTCTGGGCTTACCCTGCCAACTTAGGGCAAACAAAGAAAATACAAAGAGATGTTGGACGGATTACTGAAACTTTTCAGACACTCACTCCCAGTCCCAGATCTGGGTTTAATCCATCATCATTCTTTAGCTCACTTCACCATCCCAGTTCAGACACACCCATAGCAAATCAGTCTTGGCCATGGGCCTCAAGGGAACAGTCCAGCCCTAACTACCAAACTAGGTCGTCCCTGGGCTGGAAACAAGCTTTCTGGGACTGGCTATGGGGTACGACCCCTCATCAGCCAGGCTAGCTAGAATCCAGTAGTAAAGTGAGCAAGGGAACCATGACTGGGCATACCCTGCCAACTTCGGGCGAACAAAGCAAACACAAAGAGATGATTGACGGAGTGCTGAATCTTTTCAGACACTCACTCTCAGTTACAGATCTGGGTTTAATCCATAATCAGTCTTTAGCTCACTTCGCCACCTTAGTTCAGACCCAGCCATATGCAAATCAGTCTTGACCCTGTTCCTCTTGGGAACAGTCCAGCCAAACTGCCAAGCCAGGTCTTCCCTGGACCGGAAACGAGCATTCTGGGACCAGTTTTCGGGTGATAGCCCTCATCAGCCTGGGTAGCTAGAAACCAGTGGCAAAGTGAGGAAGCGACCCATGTCTGGGCATACCCTGCCAACTTAGGACGAACAAAGTAAACACAAACAGATGATGGACGGAGTGTTGAAACTTTTCAGACATTCACCCCCAGTCATAGATCTCGGTTTAATCCATCATCCTTCTTTAGCTCATTTCGCCACCCCAGGTCAGACCCAGCCATATACAAATCAGTCTTGACCCTGTGCCTCATGGAAACAGTCCAGCCCGAACTTCCAAGCCAGGTCTTCCCTGGACCGGAAACAAGCATTCTGGGACCGGTTTCGGGGTAACACCCCTCATCAGCCAGGCTAGCTTGAATCCAGTGGCAAAGTGAGCAAGGGACCCATGTCTGGGCATACCCTGCCAACTTAGGGCGAACAAAGCAAACACAAAGAGATAATGGACGGAGCGCTAAAACTTTTCAGACATTCACCACCAGACACAGATCTGGGATTAATCCATCATCATTCATTAGCTCACTTCAACACTCCAGTTCAGAGCCAGCCATATGCAAATCAGTTTTGACCCTGTTCCTCATGGGAATACACCAGCCCGAACTGCCAAGCCAGGTCTTCCCTGGACCGGAAACAAGCATTCTGGGACCGTTTTTGTGGTCACACCCCTCATCAGCCAGGGTAGCTATAATCCAGTGGCAAAGTGAGCAAGGGACTCATGACTGGGCATACCCTGCCAACTTAGGGTTAACAAAGCAAACACAAAGCCATGATGGACGGAGTGCTGAAACTTTTCAGGCACTCACCCCCAGTCACAGATCTGGGTTTCATCCATCATCAGTCTTTAGATCACTTCGCCACCCCAGTTCAGACCCACCCACATGCAAATCAGTCTTCACCCTGTGCCTCAAGGGAACAGTCCAGCCCAAACTGCCAAGCCAGGTCTTCCCTGGACTGGAAACAAGCATTCTGGGACCGGATTCGGGGTAACACCCCTCATCAGGCAGGCTAGCTAGAATCCAGTGAGAAAGTGAGCAAGGGAAACATGACTGGGCATACCCTGCCAACTTAGGGTGAACAAAGCAAACACAAAGCCATGATTAACAGAGCTCTGAAACTTTTCAGACACTCACTCCCATCACATATCTGAGTTTCATCCATCATCATTCTTTAGCTCACTTTGCCACCCCAGTTCAGACCCAGCCATATGCAAATCAGTCTTGACCCTGTGCCTCATGGAAATAGTACAGCCCAAACCGCCAAGCCAGCTCTTCCCTGGACCAAAATCTCGCATTCTGGGACCGGTTTTGGGGTAACACCACTCATCCGCTAGGCTAGGTTGAATCCAGTGTCAAAGTGAGCAAGGAACCCATGTCTGGGCCTACCCTGCCAACGTAGGGTGAACAAAGCAAACAGATGATGGTCGGCATGCTGAAACTTTTCAGACACTCACCCCCAGTCACAGATCTGAGTTTAATCCATCATCAGTCTATACGTCACTTTGCATCCCCAGTTCAGAACCAGCCATATGCAAATCAATCTTGACCCTGTGCTTCATGGGAACAGTCCAGCCCGAACTGCCAAGCCAGGTATTGCCTGGACCAGAAACAAGCATTCTCGGACCAGTTTTGGGGTAACACCCCTCATCAGCCAGGGTAGCTACAATCCAGTGGCAAAGTGAGGACGGGACTCCTCTGGGCATACACTGCCAACTTAGGGAGAACAAAGCAAACACAAAGAGATATTTTTCAGACACTCACCCCCAGTCACAGATCTGGGTTTAATCCATCATCATTCTTTAGATCACTTCACCACCCCAGTTCAGACACAGCCATATGCAAATCAGTTTTGACCCTGTTCCTCTTGGGAACAGTCCAGCCAAACTGCCAAGTCAGGTCTTCCCTGGACCGGAAACAAGCATTCTGGGACCAGTTTTGGGGTAATACCCCTCATCAGCCAGGCTAGCTTGACTCCAGTGGCAAAGTGAGCAAGGGACCCATGTCTGGGCATACCCTGCCAACTTAGGGCGAACAAAGCAAACACAAAAAGATGATGGACGGAGAGCTAAAACTTTTCAGACATTCACCACAAGACACAGATCTGGGTTTATTGCATCATCATTCATTAGCTCACTTCACTACTCCAGTTCAGAGCCAGCCATATGCAAATCAGTCTTGACCCTGTTCCTCTTGGGAACAGTCCAGCCCGAACTGCCAAGCCAGGTCTACCCTGGACCGGAAACAAGCATTCTGGGAACGTTTTTGTGGTCACACCCCTCATCAGCCAGGGTAGCTATAATCCAGTGGCAAAGTGAGCAAGGGACTCATGACTGGGCATACACTGCCAACTTAGGGTTAGCAAAGCAAACACCAATCCATGATTAACAGAGCTCTGAAACTTTTCGGACACTCACTCCCATCACATATTATTCTTATTCTGCGGCGCATGTACTCTTTTAGTTGCAGATAAAGTCTGACATCACATTAGGATTAAAACTAAAGCAGGGTTTGAGTGAGTAGGTGGGAAAGGGGGGCCTTCCCATTATGAAGCGCTCGTTATTATAACTTATGTAGTAGAAGGGTGCCCTCCCCAAGGGGTTAACCCTGAACTCCTCGATCGAAGAACAGAGGTCTTATAACTGTGAGAACGAGCCTGTGCACACATCTTTAAGGTTTTAAAGCAAAGTAAGTACTTTGTCTATTTACAGTCAAACAGCACTTAGACATAACAGGTGTACATTTTAAGTCATGCAATGAACGATCAACATTTGCATTTTTGTTCTTCTTTTATTCCTGAGAGATTGCCCAGTGAACATGTGTTTCGTCTGTGTGAGTAACCCTAGACTTCCTCAGGGCTTATGGCAACTAATGAAGGTCTGCTTATCTCTCTACCTGTGTACTTCCGTCCCGGCTGGCAAGGAGTTGAAGTAAAATGAAGAAAAACCGGATGAGGTTTCCAAAGGGTAAATGCGAACAATCACTTAGTGTGAGGTCACTTGGACGTGGTAAATTCAGTAGTTCAGGCAATAGAAGTTACACCACGAGTAAGCAGAGTATTCTCAGTGCAATTAGAGAATTGTCAAGGCTGATCCAGTGAGTACGCTGATCCACACACGCGATCGTCACGCTTGGGACTGGAAGAGGTCCCCAGACGCTACGTGGTTACTCATGGTGCACCTTCTATTGCCTGTACTACCGGATTTACCACGTCACAGTGACCTCACACTAAGTGATATTTCGCATTTGTTTGGGGTGGTATGTACACCTAAGGGGGTGTGTTTGATTTTTTGAAAGAACTTCTGGTGGCCAAATTTAAACATAAAGCCTTGTCGGCCTGTTCCCACCTCATCTAGTATCTCCCATAACTTTGTGCTCCCTTCCCAAACTTTGTCTGACAAAAGAAATCTAAAATTTTGTAACAGAAAAAACCCAGGAATATAATTGAAATCTGAGAGAGATCCCTCCTTTGTCTTTTTTTTCCGAAGATATTTTCTTGCGATTCTTCGCCCTTTCGTAGCCCAAATAAAGGAGTCTATTTTGCTGCGCAACTGTCTGAGCCATTCATTTTTAGAATGTAATGGAATCATGTTAAAAGGAAAGTGAATTTGGGAAGTATTGACATTTTAACCAAACTGGCTCTTCCGAAGATTGTTAAAAGAAGATGAGACCATGCAGTTATCAGCCTATTGTTCTCAACCATGGCTTTCTTGAAGGTTGATTCCACTAGTTTTCTAATAAGTGGGTAACTTTTATTCCCAAATATTTTATTTCCTGTTTTATCAATGTGTATCAACTATTACCTCAGTTGTGCTTGCATTTGCCTCGTAGCCTGCCACCGTCCCAAATTCTATTATTAACTGTTCAAGAGTCGCGACTGCTGGCATTAGGCTTTGTGTAGAAACCATGACATCATCTGTGTAGAGGGATAGTTTTTTCCGTAATGCACCACACAAAAGGAATAATCTGTTGCTCCCTCCAAATTTTCTCCACAAATGGCTCAACATACAAATTGAACAATAGCGGGGAGAGAGGGACAGCCCTGTCTTGTACCCATGGTGATCTTAAATCTGGGAGTCAGGTTACTGTTCGCCAAAATCCTTGCAACAAGGGACCTATATATCACCTCAGCTGTATTGCTCTATAAAATCTTTTCCCCAAATTATAGCGACTAAGCAAACCATAGAAAAATTGCCAATTCACCCTGTCAAAACACTTTGGTTGCACCTAAAATGAAATGGATAACAGGATCGTATGCTCCACCGCCAAATCTATTGAGCCAATAAGTTCATGACTCAATTTAGACAATTGCCTGGCTTAACAAAGCCCTTCTGAGCTTCAGATATCACATTCCTGCTCACTTTACCCAATCTCATTCCTGCTCACTTCACCCAACCTAGCTGTGAGGATGCTGGCATAAAGTTTATAATCATAATTTAGAAGGGAAATAGGTCTATGTGCATCACAGGTTTTCGGGTCTTTCCCAGATTTTAAAATCAAGGAAATGGCGGCTTCTTCCTAAGATTTTGGTAGGGCAGCTTTCTCCTCCCAAATCCCTGTAAAGAATTCTATTAATATTGGCAAAATTGATCTTTCAGTTTTATCTAGAGCTTATACGGGAGACCATCAGGACCTGCAGCTTTGTTCCCCTTTCCCTTTTTCCTAGTGGCGTGCAGTTCATCCTGTGTCATGTCCCCCTCTAATAACTCTCTTTCCTAAAAGGAGAGTTTCTCCACTTTTTACCCCTGAGCCAACTGTTAGGTTGGTCGTCTGATGTACACAAATCCTCCATATATAGCTCCTGATAAAAATCTACGAAAGTTTGCTCTATCTCCTGCTGCCACCTGTGAGAAGTTGGCCTGATGTATGATGTCCACAGTTCTGTGGGCACCTTGTATCAGTCCAAACAATCCCTTATGGTGGTGGTTGTAAGTCAACCTTAAAAGACAAGATATCCTAGGGGTAGCATGGACTAAGCAGCCTAAAGGCTTAACTCAAGAGGGCATGTGAAGCCAGCTGTTTTACCATATGCAATCCTGTAATATCAAATGAAAGGACACCACACAAGTTATATATTATAAAAAATATATGTATTTCTTCTCAGAATAATCCCCTGTACTCTTTATGAGTATAGAAGCACAAGCGTTTAAACAAAAGCACAATATAACATATGAAAGTTGCACAATTATGGATAGGGCCGGTGGCCACTCAAACCATATATCAAAAAAGTGGTATAAGTATCACTATTCGATCAGTGGTAAGGCCTAGGGCCTTGGGAATCGCTGGAACTACACTGGACTAACAGCAGTTAGGACGGGAGTAGCCCGCGGGATTCGGGTGCAGCGCTAAAAGCACACGCATGCACCAATGCAAAGTCAATGGTGCGTAAAAGTTATCAAGTTACAGTTTTAAGAGTCTTCCGACTGGACTAGAAGGACAAAACTTTAGACTTAGACACTAGAGATGTAAACCACTACAGGAGCACCGGCGTTCAAGAGTTACCTCATTTACAGGAAGCGGGTGGACAAGTGCAAAAGCGTGTCGGGTTTCGTCGTGTAGATCTATGGAGCCTGGAGATGAAGATGCTGCAGGCGGCCAGAAGAGAAGTGTCCGGTGTGATCCAAGGGTGGATCGAAGATGTAGAGTACCTGAAAGCAGAGGGGACAGAGCCTGGGTCACTAGCCAGTGACCAGGAAGGAACCAGGAAGGAACCAGGCGATATCGGGCGCAATCAGGTGGTTGTTGTGAAGCTTGTCTCCGCTTCCATGTGGACTCTGGGGCACCGAGGATGTCCAGGAGTGGATCACGAGCTGTCCCATAAAGGCTCTCGCAGTTGGCGGTGTCGGCTTCCGGATCGGAGTTAACAAGCCTTGGCAAAGGCAACCCATGTGGGATTCGAAGATCGCTTCTTACTCGGACCAGCAAGGTCAGAGCGGGTGCTCCTTTTCAGGGGAGCGAGGGCAAGTCTGGAGCAACCAGACTAGTAGAGCAAATTCAAAGGTTCATCGGTACTGGGGCCACTAGCCAACGGGCAAGCGATTGGACCAACACATTGAGCAGAAAAATGCAAAAGGGCCCGACGCAGCACTCGGTGAGTGTGGAGGGGTGAGCTTCGGTGCAAAAGCTGCTTAGGGCTTAGGCTTCTCAAACCCCAATGCACAGCATCGAGGAAGCCTTGGGATCTGCACGGTCAGCGCTTCGTAGTTTTTCCAAGATGGCCGGCCCCACGCTTCAGTTTGCCTCCACGGGTCTCAGATTCGCTGGGACTGTGGATCGGGCTGTTGGAAGGCAGGAAAGCTGGGTCTTGTTGATCTCTGTTGCTCGAGGTCCGGCAAGAACTGCAACAAAGCAAATGGTAAGGTGCTGGATGGTGCCTGTTTGCACAGGGTGGTCACTCCTTGACCACAAGGGAGATTCTTCAGTCTTCTACGTCGAGTAGGATGTCGAAGGGTCCAAAGTTTCATTTCATAAGTTTCAGTCAGGATAATCTGATGTGCATCAGCACAGCTCCTACCTTTATTCCAAATCAAGGGGCTGGATTACCTGCTAGGTCCCTCCTATGGGTGGGACCCAGGAAGGGGGTGGTTACACCCCTTTCCCTTTGTCCAGTTTCGCGCCAGGACTGGGGCTGGAGTGCCCCAGAACCAGTTTGACTGGATTTTGCATGGGACACCTTGTGTGCCCCAGGCAGTGTCTAGTTTCTTTCAACCCTCCCTGCTCCAATCCACTATCTCCTGTCTGGGGTGGTGTAGCGCCTCCCTGTGACAGGAAACCCTTTGTCCAGGCCTCCCCTGCCAAGTTTCGGTCAGCAGCAGGGGGTCAGACTTGTGTCGGGGCAGCAGCATCCATTTTGTGATGCTGAGGCTCTGGTTAGGATTAACCGCGTTTTAAGTAAAGTAACATGTCTTCTCCCTCTAGAAGGGTGGAATGCTACCCCCGTCGCCAGAACTGACGAGGGGGTAGTATTCCAACGTGTATGACACCAAACACAACATATTTTGATAAAGCCAAACCAAAGTTAGCAATAACCGCGAGGATTATAATGCACTTAAGAGTATATGGTATGGCAATATCCTGGAACAGCAGTAAGGAAATGGTTCCGACCTCTGCAGACAGGCTCAGCTCATGCTAGAGCACCATCTCACATAAAACCAAGCACTCTGCCTCCAGGCTTGTTAAGGCCTGCCATAGGAGTGACTGATAGGTATATATGTGTCCAGATATAGGTTTAGATATAGGTATACTATATCTAAGCAAGGGGTGATTACACCACCTTGCCCCAGCTGAGTGATCAGCCAGTTGTGTCGATTTAAGTACCAGCCAGGGGTGGCAAAAGATATGCTGCAGCCCCTGGTAGGCCTTGGATGCACCTATGCCCTGAGCACCTATAGTGCATGGTACAGGGGCTGACAAGGTGTCCAGTACCAAATTGGTGATGTACCTATAGTACATGTCTGTGAATTTGGAGAGAGAACAGCAGGCTGCGGGTCTGATTAGCAGGCCCACAGCCACATTAAGTCGAAAACCAGTCAAGCAAAAAGTAAAAATTGGGGTGACCATAGGATAGCAGACCCTACTCTCCTACACAACCCCCCCCCCCCCCCCAAACGCAGGGACATTAAACTTAACCTTGTCTTCATGTTCTAAGTGGAAGTACCTGGAGAGACCATCTGCATTACCATGGTCAGTCCCTGGTCTGTGCTCCACTGTAAAGTCCATCCCCTGTAGGGAAATGGACCACCTGAGCAGTTTGGGATTTTCACCCTTCATCTGATTGAGCCACAAGAGGGGCTTATGGTCTGTCTGAATTAGGAAGTGAGTGCCAAACAAGTATGGTCTCAACTTCTTCAGGGCCGAAACCACAGCAAAGGCCTCCCTCTCAATGGCTGACCAACGTTTCTCTCTCTGGGCTGGTCTTGACCATCTACATTAAGTTGCGAAAGCACAGCTACCACCCCCAACTCAGAAGCATCTGTTTGAACAATGAACTGTTTGGAGTAGCCAGGACTCTTCAGGATAGGTGCAGAGCACATGGCCTTCTTCTGGTCATCACATGCTTTCTGACAGCTAACTGTCCACTGAACCTTTTTAGGCATCTTCTTGGATATCAGATCATTCAATGGTGTCACAATGGACCCATAGTTCTTTACAAATTTCCTGTAATACCCAGTCAGGCCCAAGAAGGCTTTGACTTGTGTCTGGGTAGTTGGAGGAGCCTAGTCCTGTATGGCCTAGATTTTTCTCTCCAATGGTTGAACCTGACCCCCACATACTAGGTGGCCCAGGTACACAACCTTGCTCTGCCCTATCTGGCACTTGGTAGCCTTGATAGTCAGGCCTGCCTTTTGCAGGGCCTCCAGAACCTTCTTCAGGTGGATCAGGTGATCCTCCCAGGTGGAGCTGAAGACAGCAATATCATCTAGATATGCTGCACAAAAGTCATCCAACCCAGCAAGGACTTGATTCACCAACCCTTGGAAGGTGGCAGGTGCATTCTTCAAACCAAAGGGCATCACCACAAACTGATAATGTCCACTAGGGGTAGAGAATGCTGTTTTGGCTTTAGACTCTTCAGCTAACCTGATTTGCCAATAGCCAGCTGTAAGATCAAATGTGCTCAGAAATTTGGCAGAAGCCAACTTATCTATGAGCTCATCTGCCCTTGGAATAGGGTGAGCATCTGTCCTAGTGACAGCATTGAGACCTCTATAGTCCAGACAAAATCTAATGTCTCTCTTTCCATCTTTGGTATGAGGTTTTGGCACAAGGACTACTGGGCTGGCCCAGGGGCTCTCTGATGGCTCAATAACTCCAAGTTCAAGCATTTTCTGCACCTCAGCCTTTATACAATCCTTGACATGGTCAGGTTGCCTGTAGATTTTATTCTTCACAGGCAGACTTTCACCAGTGTCCACCTCATGGGTGCACCAGTTAGTTTGACTGGGTGTAAGAGAAAACATATGTCTATGAGCCTGCAACACTTGTCTACAGTCCCATTGCTGCTGGTCAGTGAGGCTTCCTGCCAAGGCTACACCTTCCACTGAGCCATCATCAGGGTGTTGGGATAACAGGTCTGGGAGAGGGTCACTCTCTTCCTCCTGGTCCCCATCTGTAGCCATGAGTAAACCCATGTCTGCCCTGTCCACATATGGTTTCAATCTGTTTACATGGAGCACCCTATGGGGGCTCCTAGGGGTGCCAAGGTCCACCAAGTAGGTGACCTCTCCCTTCTTTTCCATGATGGTGTGGGGTCCAGACCATTTGTCTTTGAGGGCTGCTGGGGCCACTGGCTCCAACACCCACATCTTCTGCCCTGGCTGGTACTCAGTCAGAACAGCCTTTTTGTCATGCCAAGCTTGCTGTAATTCTTGGCTGGCCTCCAGGTTTTTGGATGCTCTCTCCATGTACTCAGCCATCCTGGAGCGGAGACCAAGTACATAGTCCACAATATCAAGCTTAGGCTTTTTGAGAGGAAACTCCCATCCTTCCTTTACAAGACACAATGGACCCCTCACAGGGTGGCCAAACAAAAGTTCAAAAGGGCTGTAGCCAACCCCCTTCTGTGGGACTTATCTGTAAGCAAAGAGCAGGCAGGGTAAAAGGATGTCCCATCTTCGCCTAAGCTTTTCAGGTAACCCTTTTATCATTCCCTTTAGGGTCTTGTTGAACCTTTCCACAAGCCCATTGCACTGTGGATGGTAGGGTGTGGTAAACTTATAGTTTACTCCACACTCTTTCCACATTGCTTTTAAGTATCCAGACATAAAGTTGGTACCTCTGTCTGAAAGGACCTCCTTTGGAAAGCCCACTCTGGAGAATACTCCAAGTAGGGCCCTTGCCACAACAGAAGCTGTTGTGGTCCTCAGCAGAATTGCCTCTGGGTACCTGGTGGCATGATCCACTACCACCAGGATAAATCTGTGCCCAGATGCTGTTGGGGGATCCAATGGACCAACAATATCTATCCCAACTCTTTCAAAGGGCACCCCCACCACAGGTAGAGGTATAAGGGGGGCCTTTGTGGTGCCACCTGATTTGCCACTGGCTTGGCAGGTGTCACAGGAGCGACAAAACTCCTTGGTATCTTCTAACATGTGAGGCCAGTGAAAGTGAGGGACAAGCCTGTCCCAGGTCTTGTTCTGGCCTACGTGTCCTGCAAGGGGAATATCATGGGCCAAGGTGAGAAGGAAGCCCCTAAATTGCAGAGGTATAACCAACCTCCTGATAGCACCAGGCTTGGGGTCTCTAGCCTCTGAATAAAGGAGCCCATCATCCCAATACACTCTATGAGTACCTTGAGCATTCCCAGCAGCCTCAGCAGCAGCTTGCTGTCTGAGGGGTTCAAGAGAAGGGCAAGTTAACTGAGCCTGCCCTAGGTCTGCCCTTGAGGGTCCCCCTGTCCCCAGAAACTCAACCTGATCAGGTTCAAGCTCTTCAGGGACAGTCTCCTCTTGGATCACCGAATCATCCTCCTGTGAGGTCTGATTCTCAACCTGGGGCAAGTGGGAAGGCACTGCCTTAACCCTCTTGCTCTTCCTCTTGGGTTGTGGTTGGTCTATTGTTCCAAGATCCACCACAGGTTCAGGTAGGCACTTCTTGGCCTGGGACCTGGTTACAGCAAGGACATGTGCTGAAATCCCTAGCATTTCTGCATGAGTCCTGTTCTCCACTTCTGACCATAAGGATTCCTCAAGATCATTGCCCAAAAGACAGTCAACTGGGAGGTCTGCACTCACAACAACTTTCTTGAGGCCAGTTACCCCTCCCCAGGAGAATTTAACAACAGCCGCACTATGGACAGTAGTGGTATTGCGAGCATTGGTCACTAGGCAATTCTCACCTAGTATGATTTGTCCAGGGTCCACAAAGTTAGGTGTCACCATAGTGACACTAGCACATGTGTCCCTGTAGGCCTGAGCCAGTTTCTCATTAATCAAAGGCGTCTGTCTATATTTACCCAAAGTATTGGGACTCATAGGAGTGGTCACAGATATTTCCACATCATATAGCAGAACTGCCTGAGTAGGGACTCTGACTAGGCCAGACTCCCTCTCAGTACCCAGGGTCAACCCCACTATACCCTTGGGTTGTGTACCTCCACTGCTGACTGTACTAGTATGCGCAGGTGCCTCAGGGGCTGCAGTGGTAGGGACTGGATTTTTCTTAGTGCACTCACTTCCCCAGTGGGAAGTAGACTTACAGTTATTGCACCAAGGTTTCTTTGGGCCATCATTCTTCTTCTTCTTGTTTCCACCCTGGGAACCACCCTCCTTATTAGAATTATTTTGGGGGCCTGAAGAAGACTTCTGGTCTTTTTCTTTCTTATCTCCACCCTTCTGGTCTGCCTTCTTTTGATCACCTCCTTGGTTCTGGGGTTTCTGCTTAACCCTTGTTCTGACCCACTTGTCTGCCTTCTTTCCCAATTCTTGGGGAGAGGTCAGATCTAAGTCAATAAGGTGTTGATGCAATTGCTGGTTCTGACAGTTATTAAGGATCTGTTCTCTCATTATAAGATTGTACAATCCCGTATAGTCTGAGACTTTACTTCCCTGCAGCCAACCCTCCAGAGCCTTAGTGGCACAATCAACAAAATCAGTCCAGTCCTGAGTTTGAGCTTTTTGGGTATCTCTGAACAACAACCTGTAATGCTCAGTGGTTAGGCCAAACCCATCAATAAGAGCACTCTTCAGGACAGAGTAGTTTTTAGCATCCTCATGTCTAACTGTGAGGAGCTTGTCTCTCCCTTTCTCAGAAAAGGAGTACCATAAGATTGCTGCCCACTGTTCTTGAGGAACCTGCTGTACCATGCAGGCTCTCTCCAGAACAGTCATCCATTTGTGGATGTCATCCCCTTCCTTGTAGGGGGCTATAATCTTTGTCAGGTTTCTATTGTCATAGGACCTGTCTTTCTCTTTAGGAATTATGCTGCCACCAGTGGGTTCTACCCCACTCAATTTCTGTTCCCTTGCTAAAGCAAGTTTAGCTTGGGCCAGGTCTAGCTCTTCCCTCTCTATCTGGAGTTTGACAGCTCTCATCCTGGCCTTATGCTCTTTTCTCTGGGGGGAAGTCATTCTCCTTTGAGATTCCCTTGAGGCACTAGAAAGGTGAGAGTCCCTGGAAGGAGATCTATCCCTTCTATTGCCTGGAAGGATTATGTTATGTACTCTGGGGAGGGGCTCGCTCTCTCCATTTCCATGTAGGTCCAAGTTGACTTGGCTAAGCCTCCCAACTGGTACCTGGTTATCCCTTTGATCCTGATCTGACTCTTCCTCTTCCTCTTCTGATTCAGGGTCTACCACCTTAGCTTCTTGGGTGGTGTTCTCAACATCTGGGGGATTCACTCCTTCTCCTGACCCTAAGTGAGCTGTACCAGCTTTCTCAAGATCATCCTTCTCCAGGATGGCTATCAGGATGGGAATGGTAGGCTTGTGACCCTTTTTCAGCCTCCTTGCAGTGCACAAGGCACTCAAGTCCCTATGGCTGAGTTTGTCATAGCTGGAAGGTGCCTTGGCAAGGTCACCTTCCACAGGCAGAGCAAGTGGTTGCTCACCTGTGCCAGACATGACTCTAGTGAGGTGTAAGTGGTGCACTTACCTACACTAAGTGTTTTTCTACTATACCTTGCTAGTGAGTTGTAGGCAGGGTGTGCTAAGCCCTTTTATCTACAACTGCTAAGTTCAGTAGAACTTAAATATGTAAGCTTTGTTTATATGTACCTAAGGTACTTAATGTGATCTTTCAATTTGATAAAAAGATTGCAATGGTAAAACAACAGCAGACTCAAATCCCAACCGCTGCACACCAATGTGAGAAGTTGGCCTGATGTATGATGTCCACAATTCTGTGGGCACCTTGTATCAGTCCAAACAATCCCTTATGGTGTTGGTTGTAAGTCAACCTTAAAAGACAAGCTATCCTAGGGGTAGCATGGACTAAGCAGCCTAAAGGCTTAACTCATATGCAATCCTGTGATATCAAATGAAAGGACACCACACAAGTTATATATTATAAAAATATATGTATTTATTCTCAGAATAATCCCCTGTACTCTTTATGAGTATAGAAGCACAAGCGTTTAAACAAAAGCACAATATAACATATGAAAGTTGCACAATTATGGATAGGGCCGGTGGCCACTCAAACCATATATCGAAAAAGTGGTATAAGTATCACTATTCGATCAGTGGTAAGGCCTACGGCCTTGGGAATCGCTGGGACTACACTGGACTAACAGCAGTTAGGACGGGAGTAGCCCGCGGCATTCGGGTGCAGCGCTAAAAGCACACGCATGCACCAATGCAAAGTCAAGGGTGCGTAAAAGTTATCGAGTTACAGTTTTAAGAGTCTTCCGACTGGACAAGAAGGACAAAACTTTAGACTTAGACACTAGAGGTATAAACCACTACAGGAGCACCGGCGTTCAAGAGTTACCTCACCCACAGGAAGCGGGTGCACAGGTGCAAAAGCGTTTCGGGTTTCCTCGTGTAGATCTATGGAGCCTGGAGATGAAGATGCTGCAGGCGGCCAGAAGAGAAGTGTGATCTAAGGGTGGATCAAAGATGTAGAGTACCTGAAAGCAGAGGAGACAGAGTCTGGGTCACCAGCCAGTGACCAGGAAGGAACCAGGAAGGAACCAGGCGATGTTGGGCGCAATCAGGTGGTTGTTGTGAAGTTTGTCTCCGCTGCCACGTGGACTGTGGGGCACCGAGGATGTCCAGGAGTGGATCACGAGCTGTCCCATGAAGGCTCTCACTGTCGGCGGTGTCGGCTTCCGGATCGGAGTTAACAAGCCTTGGCAAGGGCAACCTACGCGGGATTCGAAGATTGCTTCTTACTCGGA